>NC_037331.1:13712500-14337500 GCF_002263795.3 Bos taurus
TCTTTTTTCAGCATTACAAAAATGCATTCAAAAGCTTATAAACAGCAGTTGGTAATCAGAGCATAGCAGCTTTCTGTGTATAACACAATCATTAGGTGTACATTAGACATTTGGCATAATAAGAACACTGTCACTGCAATAGAACTCTGTCAAAGTACCAATGCCTCCTGCATTGAAAATATACAGATCAATTTTTCGTCCCCTATGAATGGGGAATAGTATCATAGCTGCATGATATTTCTCTAACGACAAAGTGTCACTGATTTTACTGATCAAATTCTAAAGGAAGACCGTATACATGCAAATGTGTTCATACCAATCTCTCTTACACGGTACGTAATATCCTTCAATCTCCTCCTTGTTGAAGCTGTATTCTTAATGTCTTTAAGCTACATTTAAGCACAATTTAAAATCATGTCCATAACTGGTATTAGTGAAAGAAATTTTATGCTGCTGAGAATTGAGCATGTTCCAATTAAAACTAAAATTTGTTATTTATATGAAATATCCAGGAGAGACAGATCCACAGAGGCTAAGGAACATTAGTGGTTACTTAGGGCTGGGATTGAAACAGGAAGCAACTACAAATGGGTGGGAGGCATCTTTCAGGGGGTAATGGAAATGTTCTAAAATTGGATTTTAGTAATGGTTTTATGACTCTTTAATTACTAAAAATCACTGACTTGAATATTTTAAATCAGATAATTTTATGGTATATAAATTATAGCTCAGTGTTGATATTGTTGTTCAGTCATTAAGTTGTGTTTGACTCTTTGCGATCCCTGGACTGCAGGATGCCAGGCTTCCCTGTCCTTCACTATCTCCTGGAGTTTGCTCAAACTCATGTCCATTGGGTAGGTAATGCCATCCAACCATCTCATCCTCTGTCATCCCCTTCTCCTCCTGCCCTCAATCTTTCCCAGCATCAGAGTCTTTTCCAGTGAGTTGGCTCTTCACATCAGGTGGCAAAAGTACTGGAGCTTCTGCTTCAGCATCAGTCCTTCCGATGTATATTCATGTTGATTTCCTTTAGGATTGACTGGTTTGCAGTCCAAGGGAATCTCAAGAGTCTTCTCCAGCACTACAATTTGAAAGCATCAATTCTTTGATGCTAAGCCTTCTTTATGGTCCAACTCTCACACCTGTACATAACTATTGGAAAAACTGCAACTTTGACTCTATGGACCTTTGTTGGCAAAGTGATGTCTCTGGTTTTTAATACTCTGTCTAGGTTTGTCATAAGTTTTCTTCCAAGGAGCAAGTGTCTTTTAGTTTTGTGGCTGCAGTCACCATCTGCAGTGATTCTGGAGCCCAAGAAAATAAAATCTGTCACTGTTTCCACTTTTCCCCTATCTATTTGCCGTGAAGTGATAGCACCAGATATCATGAGCTTAGTTTTTTAAACACTGAGTTTTAGGCCAGCTTTTTCATTCTCCTCTTTTACCCTCATCAAGAGGCTCTTTAATTCCTCTTCACTTTCTGCCATTAGAGTGGTATCATCTGTGTATCTGAGGTTGTTGATATTTCTCCCACCAATCTTGATCCCAGCTTGTGATTCATCCAGCTTGGCATTTCACATGATATACTCTGCATATAAGTTAAATAAGCGGGGTAACGATATACAGCCTTGACATACTCCTTTCCCAAATTTGAACCAGTCTGTTTTTCCATGTCTGGTTCTGTTGCTTCTTGACCTGCATACAGGCTTTGCAGGAGGCAGGTAAGGTGGCCTGGTATTCCCATCTCTTTAAGAATTTTCCACAGTTTGTTGTGATCCCACACAGTGAAAGGCTTTGGCATAGTCATCGAAGCAGAAATAGATGTTTTTTTGTAATTCCCTTGCTTTTTTATGGTCCAAAGGATATTGGCAATTTGATCTCTGGTTCCTTTTGTCTTTTCTAAATCCAGCTTTTACATGTAGAAGTTCTCAATTCAAGTGCTGCTGAAGCCTAGCTTGAAGGATTTTGGCATTACCTTGTTAGCATGTGAAATGAGCATAATTATATGGTAGTTTGAACATTCTTTGGCATTGCCCTTCTTTGGGATTGGAAAGAAAACTGACCTCTTCCAGTCCTGTGGCCACTGCTGAATTTTCCAAATTTGCTAACATATTGAGTGCAATATTTTAACAGCATCAACTTTTAGGACTTGAAACAGCTCAGCTGGAATTCTATCACCTCCAGTAGCTTTGTTCATAGTGATGCTTCCTAAGGGCCACTTGACTTTACACTCCAGGATACCTGGCTCTAGTTGCGTGAACACATCATCATGGTTATCTGGGTCATTAAGATCTTTTTTTTTTTAATAGTTCTTCTGTGTATTCTTGACACCTCTTCTTAATCTCTTCTGCTTTTATTAGGTCCTTGATATTTCTGTCCTTTATTGTGCTCATCTTTGCGTGAAGTGTTCTCTTGGCACCTCCAGTTTCCTGAAGAGATCTCTAGTCTTTCCCATTCTATTGTTTTCCTCTCAGTAAAGCTTCCTTTAAAAAAACCAACTAAATTATATTGAACATCCTTATACTCATATCTTTGCGATCTTGTGTAAGTATTTTCACAGAACTAATTTGGAGATATGCAATTGGTGGACCAAAGGTATGTCTATTTAAATTTTTCATAGGAACTACCAAATTGTCTTTCAAAGTTAATTTACCTTTACTTGCCTACCAACAGTGTATGACATTATCAACTTCTCCACAAAGCTGCTAGCACTTGATAGCATTAATCTTATTTGGTTTTGATACTGTAACAGAATGTTGTCATTTTTTTTTATTACTAGACTCTTTTAGCCATTTTTATATCCTCAATAAACCTGAAATCGCTGCAGATGGTGACTGCAGCCATGAAATTAAAAGACGCTTACGCCTTGGAAGGAAAGTTATGACCAACCTAGACAGCATATTCAAAAGCAGAGACATTACTTTGCCAACAAAGGTCCGTCTAGTCAAGGCTATGGTTTTTCTTGTGGTCATGTATGGATGTGAGAGTTGGACTGTGAAGAAAGCTGAGCACTGAAGAATTGATGCTTTTGAACTGTGGTGTTGGAGAAGACTCTTGAGAGTCCCTTGGACTGCAAGGAGATCCAACCAGTCCATTCTGAAGGACATCAGCCCTGGGATTTCTTTGGAAGGAATGATGCTAAAGCTGAAACTCCAGTACTTTGGCCACCTCATGGGAAGAGTTGACTCATTGGAAAACACTCTGATGCTGGGAGGGATTGGGGGCAGGAAGAGAAGGGGATGACAGAGGATGAGATGGCTGGATGGCATCACTGACTTGATGGACGTGAGTCTGATTGAACTCTGGGAGTTGGTGATGGACAGGGAGGCCTGGCATGCTGCAATTCATGGGGTCGCAAAGAGTCGGACATGACTGAACTGAACTGAACTGAAACCTGAAACTGGGGCTTCCTAGGTGGCACTAGTGGTAAAGAGCCTGCCTGCCAAAGCAGGAGATGTAAGAGATGCAGGTACAATCCTTGAGGGAAGATCCCCATGGGAAAATCCCCTGGAGGATGGCATGGCAACCCAATCCAGTATTCTTTCCTGGAGCATCCCCATGGACAGAGGAGCCTGGCAAGCTGCAGACCATGGGGTAGCAAAAAGTCAGACATGACTGAGCAACTAAGCACATTATATCATTTTTTTTAAAGGGTTGTTTTTGATTTCCTCATTGACATATATTCTGTGTTTATGCATATTAATTTTTCCTGTTACATTCTTCAAATGTTTCTTTCTAGTCCAGTGTACAAACTATAGTCTATAAGCCAAATCCAACCCCTGTTTGTTTTGAAATTCTATATTTAAGTTTGTATTTTGAAATATGATTCATTATAACTGTGAAATTGCAAAGATAGTACATAAAGATGTCAAGGACCCTTCACTCAGTGTCCCCCAAGGGTTACATTTTACACAATTATAATATAACAGCAAAGGCAGGAAATCCGTATGGCAGTGTGTGTGTGTCTCCACCATTGTATCAATGCCTGCCTAGATTCATGTAGTCATCACTTCAGTAAAGACAGAGAAGGATTTCCTTATCAGAGAAATCTTCCTCATGCCACCTTTGTAGTCACAACCATGCTCCTAGCTCCAATAATTCCTAACCCCTAACCACTAATGTGTCTCTGTCGCTATAATTTTGTCACTTTAAGAAAGTTATATAAATGGAATTACATAGTCTGTGACCTTCGAGATGGACTGTTTCACTCAGCATAATTCCTTTGAGATCTATCCAAGTTGTGGCATGCATCAAGAGTTTGTTTCTTTTTATTGCTGAGTTATAGTCCATGATAGGGATGTACCCATTATCTGTTTTTAAATGGACACAAGCTTAAAATAATTTTTACGTATTCAATGGTTCTTTAAAGATCAAAAGGTGAATAATAATTTGTGTAAAATTATGATTTTACACAAATTTTCATACGAAAATCATGAAAGGCAAAATACAGTGTTCATAAGTAACATTTTATTGGAACACAGCCACACCCTTTTGCTTTTGTGTTGTCTAATTTATGGCTGCTTGCATGTTACAATGGCAGAGTTGAGCATTCATGATAGTGACTACTGTCACGATGAGGGTATAAAACCAGAGAGCGGGAGGGCCCTGCCTTGACGTCTCCCAGGCAGGTCTCACCCATCTTGCTTCCCTAGCTGGTTGGTTTGGACTTCTTCCTATAGTTCCGTGAAAGTTCTACTTACTTCAACCTTATTTGCCCTTGCTAAATGGTACCTCTTGAGCACTTTAAATCTCTACCTTAAGTGACTTTCCTCACAGCCTTATTTCCCTTTACATAAAGGATATAAAACTTATTGTGGACATGCATAACTCTGGCATTTCAGGGCTCTGTTCTGGCAGAAATAGCTTAGTCAAAAGCCTAAAGCAACTATGGTGCAACGTCACAGAGAGGGGCTATATAGAGAAATTGGGGGGTGGATCTTAGGTAGGTTGTTTGACTCCATATGAACCTCAACTTCATAACTGTAAAGTGGGAATCATTGTTAACTAGCCACGTTCCACAATATGTCTTTTGCCTTTTCTCTCATGTATATGAATTTCTGTTTTTTAGCTTGGTCTGAGACTGCCCATAATAAAACCTATATTACATAGGTGGCTTTGGCCAGGAGGCTACTCTTTGGCAAACAGGGT
Organism: Bos taurus; assembly: GCF_002263795.3. NCBI lineage: Eukaryota > Metazoa > Chordata > Mammalia > Artiodactyla > Bovidae > Bos > Bos taurus. The sequence continues at coordinate 13,717,648 of NC_037331.1, forward strand.
GTGAGCAGAACTAATATATGCAAAGGGGAGGGAATGTAGATGGGGTGGAGAGCCATTTCGGACCATGTAGATGAGAATAACACCCGAAGGACGGCTGAGCAACAAGATAGAAAGTGTCTGGGTCCCTAGAACAGAACTGTCACACCAGTCCTGGAGCAACTACTTCTGGACTCTGGCATGAAAAAAGAAAAGAAAAGAAATTTCTACTTTATCTAACTCCTTCTATTTTGACCCTCCATTACACAAGTCTGTACCTTTAATCTAAACTACCCAGCCTCTCCCTGCTGTAACAATTAAAAGAAATTTAAAGCAGGCACATAGAATGGGCTTCCCCAGGGACTCAGTGGATAAAAAATCTGTCTGCAATGTAGGAGACATAGGAGAGGCAGGTTTGATCCTTGGGTAGGGAAAACACCCTGGAGAAGGAAATGGAAACCCACTCCAGAGTTCTTGAAAAAAATCCCGTGGACAGCGGAGCCTGGTGGGCTACAGTCCATGAAGCTGCAAAGAGCTGGACACGACTGCACAACTCAGCATGCACACACATAGAATGGAGTCTATAAATATGACTTTCCCTTCCTTCTGTCTTCATTACTCATGTCTGTTTCCCACAGAATAATGTACAGAGATATACACACAAAAAGCATTAAATACATAGTTATGATGAACTGAATTGAATAACCTGAGATAGGAACAGAGTCCAGTCTTCACACACACTTATACACTTGGCAAAACATATACAGTGGTTTATATTTCTAAAGGAGAGAGACTGACATTTATTCACTTGCCTCCACTGGAAGATCCCCACTGTTAAACAGCCTGAATTCTTTTACAAGTGTTTGAAGTTGGTTCCTATTGCCTTCTGGGAGCCCAGGAATTACATACCACCTACTATGCCTACTGAGGTTCCACGTGGGTCTCAGCAGGCAAGCCAGAAAGGCCAACCAAAGCTGTGTTCTCCGGAGGAGGCTGTGCTGCAGTTAACAGTCGCCCCAGGCCACTGCCCATCATAAATTATAAGAGCTCTTCACGGGGTCTATCCTTCCATGCATGAGTCCACAGACTACTCTCCTCAAATTTCCCACCTCTCCAAAAGGAAAATGACCCTACTATAGAATCCTGAGTAGCTGCCAAAATAAACGGTGGGGAGATGCCATATTTACTGAGACCCTTCACTCAGTGGGAAGATTGGATTTTCTGAAAGACTCCAGCATATGAGGAGATTACTGATGATAATTCCCATTGCACAGCTCTGGCTTTAAGGACTGGGACTGGGACCAGATTTCTTCATATTTGCGAAGCAAAGGAAAGAAGACACATCTGCTCCCACATGTAATAACACTATTTAAATCCTAAAAGAATCAAGTGATTTGATCATCCTTTTTTTCCCCAGTGTTATTAAGAAGTAACTGACATACATCATTGTATAAATTTAAGGTGTACAGCATGGTTGATTTATATATATTGTAAAATGATTACAGCAGATTTGGTTAATCACTGTCATCACATATGTATGTCATCACATACAATGAAAAGAAAAGAAAAAAGTTTTCTTCTTGTGATGAGAACTCTTAAGATCCACTCTCTTAACAACTTTCCTATGATCATACAGCAGTATTAACTACAGCCATCACTATCGGACATCATATCCCGTGCTTAGTCGCTCAGTCATGTCCGACTCTTTGCAACCCCATGGACTGTAGCCTGCCAGACTCCTCTGTCCTTGGGATTCTCCAGGCAAGAATACTCCCATTCTTGGATAAGTAAGTGGGTTACTTACTTATCTTATAATTGGAAGTTTGTACCTTTTGACACCTTCCTCCCCTCCTCCGTCCCTGACCCTCACCCCTGGTAACCACAAATCTGATTTCTTTTTCCTTAGTTTGGTGTGGGTTTTTGTTTGTTCATTTTTGGGGTTGTTTTGGGTTGTTTTATTTAGATTCCACATATAAGTGAGATCACAATGTACTTGTCTTTCTCTGTCTGACTTATTTCACTTAGCATTATGCCCTTAGGCTTCATCTTTGTTGTTCAGTCACCAAGCTGAGTCCGACTCTTTGCAACCCCATGAACTGCAGCATGTCAGGCTTCCCTGTCCTTCACTGTCTCCCAGAGTTTGCTCAAATTCATATCCATTGAGTCAGTGATGCCATCCAACCATCTCATCCTCTGTCATCCCTTTCTCCTCCTGCCTTCAATCTTTCCAAGCATCACGGTCTTTTCCAATGAGTCAGTTCTTTGCATCAGGTGACCAAAGTATTGGAGCTTCAGCTTGAGCATCAATCCTTCCAATGAATATTCAGGACTCATTTCCTTTAGGACGGACTGGGTTTGATCTGCTCTCTGTCCAAGGGACTCTCAAGAGTCTTCCCCAGCACCACAGTTCAAAAGCATCAATTCTTTGGTGCCTTATTCATGGTCCAACTGTCACATCCATACGTGACTACTGGAAAAATCATAGCTTTGACTGTACAGAACTTTGTCAACAAAATGATGTCTCCTCTGCTTTTTAATACACTGTCTAAGTTTGTCATAGCTATTCTTCCAAGAAGCAAGCATTTTTTAATCTGTGGCTGCAGTCACCATCCACACTGATTGAGGAGCCCAAGAAAATAAAATCTGACACTGTTTCCACATTTTCCTCATCTATTTGCCATAAAGTGATAGAACCAGATACTATGATCTTAATTTTTTGAAGGTTGAGTTTTAAGCCAGCTTTTTCACTCTCCTCTTTCACCTTCATCAAGAGGTTCTTTAGCTCCTCTCCACTGTCTGCCATTAAAGTGGCATCATCTGCATATCTAAGGTTGTTGATATTCCTCCTGGTAATCTTGATTCCAGCTTGTGCTTCATCCAGCCTGGCATTTCACATGATGTATTCTGAATATAAGTTAAATAAGCAGGGTAACAATATACAGCCTTGGTGTTCTCCTTTCCCAATTTTGAACCAGTCTGTCGTTCCATGTCCGGTTCTAACTATTGCTTCTTGTCCTGCATACAGGTTTCTCAGGAGGCAGGTGATGTGGTCTGGTATTCCCATCTCATTAAAAATTTTCCACAGTTTGCTGTGATTCACACAGTCAAAGGCTTTAGCATAGTCAATGAATTAGAAGTAGATGTTTTCCTGGAATTCCCTTGCTTTCTCTATGATCCAGCATATGTTGGCAATTTGATCTCTGGCTCCTCTGCCTTTTCTAAATCGAGCTTACACATCTGTAAGTTCTTGGTTCATGTACTGCTGAAGTTCTAGCTTGAAGGATTTTTAGCATAATCTTGCTGGCATAGGAAATGAGTGGAATTGTAAGGTAATCTGAACATTCTTTGCCATTGCCTTTCTTTGAGATTGGAATGAAGACTAACCTTTTCCAGTCCTGTGGCCACGGCTGAGTTTTCCAAATTTGCTGGTATTATGAGTGTAGTACTTTAACAGCATCATCTTTTAAGATTTGAAATAGCTCAGCTGGAATTCCATCTATGTTGTCACAAATGGTAGGATTTCCTCACTTTTTATGGTTGAATAATATTCCATTGTATCTATCTACATATTTATATACCACAATTTTTTAATTCATTCATCCACTGATGAACACTAAGTTTGTTTCCATGTCTTGGCTACTGTAAATAATGCTGCTCTGAATATGCAGGTACAGATATCTTTTCATGTTAGTGTTTTCATTTCCGTTGACTATGTTTCCAGAGCTGGAATTGCTGGATCATAGGGCAGATCTATATTTAAATTTTTGAGGAAACTCTGTACTGTTTTCCATAGTGGCTGTGCCACTGTACAATCCCACCAGCAGTGCACAAAGATTCCCTTTTCTCCACATCTACACCAGCGTTTGTTATCTTTTTTTCCCCCTTATCGTTTGATGACAGCTATTCTAACAGGCTTAAGGTAATATCTCAGTGTAGTTTTAGTTTGCATTTCCCTAATTATAAGTGATGTTGAGCACCTTTTCATGTTTCTGTTGGTCATTTTTATATCTCTTTTGGAGAAATGTCTATTCAAGTCCTTTGCCCAATTTTAAATTGTTTTTTTTTTTTTTTTTGCCATTGAGATGTATGAGTTCTTTACATATTTTGAATATTGGCAAATATTTTTCCTATTTCATAGATTTTTTTTCAATTTGTTGATGGCTTCTTTTGCTGTGCAGAAGCTTTTTAGTTTGATGTAGCCATCTGTATTTATTTTTTATTTTGTTGCTCGTGGTTTAGGTTTCCAAGAAAAATCACTACCAATTTCCATGTCAAGGAGTTTTTTTTCCTGTTTTCTTCCAGGAGTCTCATGGTTTCAGGTCTTATATTTATGTCTTTAATCCATTTGAGTTAATTTTCATGAGTGGTGTAAGATAAGGGTTAAGTTTCATTCTTTTTCATGTGAATATCCAATTTTCCAAGCATCAGTTGAAGAGACTGTCTTTTTCCCATTCAGTGTTCTTGGCTCCTCTGCCAAATATTAGTTGGCCATATATGCTTGGGTTTATTTCTGGGTTCTTGATTCTTTTCCATAGGTCGATTTGTCTGTTGATCATTCCTAGTTATTCCTTTCACTTAGCTGGTAAGAATTCAGAATATGAGATGGAGTAGTTTTGCATGTTGGTTTACATGGAAGAGAAATAAGATAAAGCATTTTTATGTGTTAGAGAAAAAATCTTGCATGTGTTTAACTGCACAGTTTTAACTTTGGGGAGGTAGAATTGCTGCCTTTCTCATCAGCTTGGCAGTAAGGTGTTGCCAAGAAAACAGTGAAATTTACACTGAGAAAGGTTCAGGAACTTCCTTGGTGGTCCAGTGGCTAAGACTCTGTTCTCCCTGTGCAGGGGGCCCAGGTTCAATCCCTGGTCAAGGAACTGGATCCCACATGCTACAGCTAAGAGTCTGCATGCCACAACCGAGATCCCGAATGCTGCAATGAAGACTGAAGGTCTAGCGTGCCGTAACTAAGACCCAGCACAGTCAAATAAATAGTTTAAAAAGAAAGAGAGAGGAAGAAAAGTCCAGTGGAAAATAAACAGTAAGGGATTTTATATTGATATACAGCATTTATAAAAAGAACATAGGTAAACAAAATCGCCCTAACAAAGGTAGCTCATCCATCTTAACACAAAGAAAGAATCATTGTGTCCATATATTTCTGCCTTTTTACGGTACCCTTTCCAAACCACATTTGTGTTTTTAGTTAGAGAGTCTCCTAACTAACCTCTAGAACCCTTTTCTGGCTGGAGTTCATCTCTTGAAAGAAAATAGGCAAAGGGAAACCCTAATTGACAGAATCTGGTTTGGCAAATTAATTTTGGTACTGAGCAGAAATTACAGATTTGGGAGTGGGGAGATATGAGAAAGGAGGAGGGCTCTTCAAAACAAGATAGCTCAGCTCTAGAGGATCCTGATGAGGAAAGGTTGAGAAACCATCTAGTTCCATAAAAATTGCTTCTGAATATTGAGAAATAAACTGAAATTTTGTTATGATTCATTGAGTTATTATTTTATGCCAGGCATTATACATTTTCTCATTTAATTATCACAACACCCCCTGGCATGGATCTCATCATCCACATTTTACTAATGAAGATATCAAGTTGGAGAAATTAGGTACCCCTGGTCACTCTGGGGAAAGAAGTGTGCTCAACTAAATGCATTGAGTCTAAAGCCAATGCTCTTCACCACGGTGCCCCATCATGCCTTTCTTTTAAATCACAGACTTCCAAAACATTGCTATTCTATTTGCATCTTAATTGTTCAAAGCAATCTTACATCACTATTACCTTGTTATTCCATGTGACTGGATTGTGATCTCCTGGGTATCAGGAGCTGTTTATACTTCTCTCCATCCCATTGCTTCTCATGTCCCTGAACACAATAGATTCCTAAGAATGAATACCACATTCCTGCTCTCTGGTGTTACTGAGTAATGTTGAGCAATTTCAACAACATTATTAGTAGTTCATTGACTCAGTGTGGGACGGGCAATGGGCTCAATCTGAGGGCTACCCCTCCTCATCTCGAAAAGTTTCTATTCCTGAAGGAGTGGAGTGGTCTAGAAACAACTAACAAGCAAGTCAACCGAACAACAGAATTTCAGCTAGAGAGAAGTACTAGAAGGAAATAACGTCGGAGAAGGAAATCGTGTCGGTGACTTGGTGTATGAGTTTCTTACTGCTGCTGTAACAAATTATCACACTCTTAGTGTCATAAAACCACCAAAATTTATCACTCAGATCTGGAGTTCAGAAGAATCCAAACTGGATTTTGCTGGGCCAAAATCAAGGTCTTGGCAGGACTGTGTTCCTCCTGGAGGCTCTAGCAGAGAATCTGTTTCTTTGCTTTTTCCAGCATCTAGAGGCTGCCAGCGTTCCTTGGCCCATAGTTCCTTTTTCTATCTTTAAAACCAGCAGCACAGCAGCTTAAATCTCTTCCCTGATTACCAGTCTCCTATCTCCACTTAAGACTTTCTGATTACATAGAAAACACCTGTATAATCCAGGCTCATTTTGCCATCTCCTTAACTTAATCATATCTGCAAAATCCCTTCCGATGTGTACAGTGGTTTCAGGGATTTGGACGAGGACGTGCTTGAGGAGCCTCTGTTCTGCCCGCCACACTTGGTGAGGAGCTTCACAGTTCAGACAGACAGGACAGACATCAACTTGGAGGCGAATATTACTCTTCTGGTCTGGATTTTTTTTTCAAACTTTAAAACTTTCTACTTTGTATTGGGATACAGCCAATTGGAGAAGGCAATGACAACCCACTCCAGTACTCTTGCTTGGAGAATCCCAGGGATGGGGAAGCCTGGTGGGCTGTCGTCTATGGGGTCGCACACAGTCAGACACGACTGAATAGACTTAGCAGCAGCAACAACAGCAGCAGCAGCAGTGATGACCTGATGACTCACTACCTCATGTCTTTTAGTTCATCTTCTCAGTGACACCTTCCATGAATACCCTTATCCAAAATGTCCTTACCCCAGGGACTTCATTCTCCTTTTCTGCTTAATTAATGAATTAATTAAAATTAAGACCATTAGGAGAAGGCAATGGCACCCCACTCCAGTACTCTTGCCTGGAAAATTCCATGGACGGAGGAGCCTGGTAAGCTGAAGTCCATGGGGTCGCTAAGAGTTGGGCACGACTGAGTGACTTCACTTTCACTTTCACTTTCATTCCTTGGAGAAGGAAATGGCAACCCACTCCAGTGTTCTTGCCTGGAGAATCCCAGGGACGGGGGAGCCTGGTGGGCTGCTGTCTATGGGGTCACACAGAGTTGGACACGACTGAAGCGACTTAGCAGCAGCAGAAGCAAGCAGCATTTAACATATTCTACTAAAGTCATCTTTTTTTCTTTTTTGGTCTATCTATTCCTCTAGAATGGAAGGTCCTTTAAGGCAAGAATTTTTATCTGTTTTGTTCAGTGCTATGTTGCGTATGTGGAGAAGGCAATGGAACCCCACTTCAGTACTCTTGCCTGGCAAATCCCATGGACGGAGGAGCCTGGTGGGCTGCAGTCCTTGGGGTCGCTAGGAGTCGGACACGACTGAGCGACTTCACTTTTACTTTTCACTTTCATGCATTGGAGAAGGAAATGGCAACCCACTCCAGTGTTCTTGCCTGGAGAATCCCAGGGACGGGGCAGCCTGGTGGGCTGCCATCTATGGGGTCGCACAGAGTCAGATACGACTGAAGTGACTTAGCAGCAGCAGCATGTTGCATACTTGCATGTGTGCTAAGTGGCTTTAGCCATATCTAACTCTTTTTGACCGTATGGACCGTGCCTGCCAGGCTCCTCTGACTGTGGGATTCTCTAGACAAGAACACTGGAGTGGGTTGCCGTGCCCTCCTCCAGGGGACCTTCCCAAGCCGGGGATGGAGTCTGTCTCCTGCATTGGCAGAAGGTTCTTTACCATTAGCACCACCTGGGAAGCCCTTCAGTCCTGTATTCCCAGTGCCTAAGTATGCTTGGCACGTGTGGATGCTCAATTAATATCTGTTAGAAGATTGAACGAATGCCTGGATGAATTCTTTAGCTTACTCACAGACTGATGTTTAAGAGTGTTCATTTGTTAGGAAAACGTCCAAGTATCTGTCTATCCAAATATTCAGCTTAAGAAAGTTTAAATTTCTTTCTCTTTTTGAATAGGTTGGGAACCATATAGAGCTGTAGATGAATTATATAGCTTCTGATCATAAAAATAACAATTATTGTAGGAAATGTGGAAAATGCATAAAAAGAAAATGAAGTTAACTTGTAACCCAACCACCCAAGACTGGTAACATTTTGTTAAACTTCTTTCCAGACACATTTAATTTCAGTGATATTTTATTTTCAAGTTTCCTTATCCCCATGACAAGAAATGGAACAAACAAACCAAGGAACTCAAAGCTGACTGTGGTTTCATGCTTCTAGCAAAACGCCATCCTCACAGTTCACTAACAGCCACAAGCACTTCCATGGAATTTTTGGGCGCTACTATTTTCCTTTTCCAAGAAAGCATGCTATAATTTGGATATTTAGGTTACCCAAACTTCCACTGAAGGATCTCCCTTCTAAAGTAACCTCAAAATTCCCAGAAAACTAAATGTTTGTAATTTTGGAAACTCCAGTTGATTAATATTATGACCAACTCATTGGACTGAAAGCCAGAAGCCTGGGATTGTAGACCCAGTTCTACAACTTCCTGGCTGTGAGGCTTTGAGTAAGGCACCCACTCTTAGCTTCGGGTTTTTAAATTAGAAAATGGAGATGATGTCTGTATCACATTTTACTGTAGAATCAGATACAGTGATGGAGACATGTTTTTAAACCTGAAATATTATAGTAATATAAGGGATTATAATTGTAATTAAAATGTGATAGATATCAGGGCTTCCCAGGTGGCTCAGCAGTAAAGAATATGCCTGCCAACGCAGGAGGTGCAAGAACCCTGGGTTCGACTCCTGGGTCTGAAAGATGCCCTGGAGAAGGAACCAGCAACTTGCTCCAGTATTTCTGCCATGGAAAATTCCATGGACAGAGGAGACTGGCAGGATACAGTCCTTGCGGTCGCAAAGAGTCAGACACCACAGAGCGACTGAGCACACAAGCACACAGATCTCGGGGCAAAAATGATATAATGAGACAGACATTCTACTACTCCTAACAAGCCCAGGGGAGAAAGCTAATCAGTCCTAGCTGGATTTCTCATTCTTGTTCTGATGCTTTTCTAATCAAGGGTATATGCTTTTCCCACCAGAACATGGACTCCTGAAAGAGAAACTTTCCTTCTCACTCACTGGTGAATCCCTGTTATTTATCACAGTGATTCTCAACATGAAAGATTTTTAAAATATCAATTAAAAAAATAATACACCACTAGTAAACTTGTTAGCTAGTGTTGTGAGTACTTTTACATATCTGAATACAGACACAGCAAAATATAGTAGAAAGTAACCTAGGTTGAGAGGAGAAAAGCTATGTCCTAGTTCAGCCTGTTGGGAACCAAACATGACACGGGTCAGATCAGTTTCCTCATCTGCTGGCAGGGCTGCTGATAGATAGAGAGGTACCTAAGGTCTCTCAGCTCCAAAGTTTCATGAACTTTGACCCTTGCAATGATACCTGCAGTCTTCAGTGAAACTCGTTTTTGAGAAGCGGGATTGAGTAAATCATTAGCTTAATCTAGACTTGCCTTAAAAAAACAAAGCTTCTGTTCTCTCTGTTCTGTGGGTTAGTGTTTGGAATTTGTTAACTCATTAACAGTAGGTTGTTTACTGTTTAGAATGTAACAATACTCTTTGATGTTCCCTAATTATCATGCATGTTTTAAAATGAGTTCTGAACCATTTCTCAGCCTAATGAACTCTCATTGAAAATTTGTTGAATTTTAAAGAAACATTTGATTTGCAAAAATAAGGCATATGCCAGTAACCTTCAGCATATCACACACGCAAAAAGCACAGAACATTTTTAAAAACAATAAGGTACTGTGAATGAGAGATGAGCCTTGAACGAAATATGAGGAACATTTGGAAAACATCATTTTTTCAAACTACTCTTTTTTCTCACAAATTTATTCTGTTATTTTCAGTGGCCATTATTCTCTTATTTGAAAGTCTGTGAAATATCTATAACCCCCAAATTAAGGAAATTACTTTGGAAATCGTTCATAAATCACTCTATGGTAACATCAACTCATCAAAAAGAGTAGTGAAATGGAGATGTATTTTCATACAAGGATAGAGGTCATTCAACAGAGTTATTCATCTGCAGATATAGCCTCTGGATAATATCTTAGAAGTGCTAAGTCTGACTTATATATTGTCAGCATGTAAATTGGAAAAGATGAATAGCTTCCTTCTAGAAATTCCTCCTACAGATACACTTACATAAAAGTGCAAAGAAAAAATGCTCATTGCAACACTGTTTGTACAAACAAAAGACAATATAACTGCAATACATATAAATGAAGGAGAGGGGACAGGTTAGATTAAGATCCATTCATATGAAAGTATACCATGCAGATATTAAAAAGATTTATGTAAAAAACTCGCCTGCTAGTGCAAGAGACGTAAGAGATGAGGGTTCGATCCTTGGCTTGGGAAGATCCCCTGGAGGAGGGCATGGCAACTCCAGTATCTTGCCTGGCAGAGGAATCTGGCGGGTTACAGCCCATGGGGTCACAAAGAGTCAGACATGAATGAGCGAATGAGCACACACACACGTATGTGTATGTATAACTGATTCACTTTAACCTGAAACTAACACAGCACTGTAAATCAACTATACGCCAATAGAATTTTTTTTAATTTGAAAAATAAAAGAAAAACAAGATGAAAAGTAAATTAATCCAGAAGTTATTTAGGGGAACATGTTACAGTAGACACAGCCAAAAATCCACATCTAAAGTTCAGGAGAGTAACTGATAATGGTGAACCTGAAGCATCCAGAAAAGTCTGGATTATTCTTCTTATCAAAGCAGAGAAGTGTATGAGGTAGTTTTAAAATGTCTGTCAAAAATAGAGAAAAGCATCAGTACTTACAGTTAAGACGCAATTAGAAAAATAGGTCACCCCCACCTATTATAGGCACTCAAAACTGTGTAACTAAGAAACTTTTGTATACTACCAAAGTGTTTTCTTGGTAGCTCAGGACCTGCAATGTGGGAGACTGGGGTTCAATCCCTGGGTTGGAAAGATCCCCTAGAAAAGGGAATGGCTACCCACTCCAGTATTCTTGCCTGGAGAACTGTATGGACAGAGGAGACTGGCGAGCTACAATCCATGGGATCCCAAAGAGTGGACGTGACTGAATGACCTATATATTAATAATAAAGTGTTTTCATTTATAGAAAAGAAGTACTTAATTTTAAAAATTGATTATTTCTCATTACATCATATTATCAAGTATTTCTTGAGCCTTAGTCAGAAGACCAGATTTTGTGGCTTTAAAACTGCACTATAGTTTAGATAACAGAACACATATGTTTAACTAATTTGTTTAAAATTTAAATAATTTTTAACTAATAATGTTTAAGCAAATTGAAATCTGGAATCATTAAGTTATGAAAATATTCAGTATCATTACATCATCTACTATTGCTACAAATAAGTAAATTTAGCAGGAGCAATATCTAACAAGGAGATAACATACATGGTAATTGCTGAATGTCTGGATAAGAATAAATATGTTAGCCAAGTAAAATAAAAGGACCACAATTAGCTGAGTTGTCAAAAACCATGAGAAACTTGGTTAAAGTGAGATTTGTTGCCTTTCTTAGGCAATATACAATTACACTCATATCTTGCTTGCTCTGGGTTAAAATTTTACATTTTTTTTTTTTAAATCATTTCTCTGTTTCTACTGAGAACATGTAAGGGGACATTTTTATAAATAAAAGGCCTAAGAATGTATTTGTCCCATTCAGTTGGTGCCCTTTTTATTTTGTTGATAGTTCCCTTTGCTATGTAAATGCTTTCTGAAAATAATTTTACTTTTATTTATTTTCAGCTGTGCTGGGTCTCAGTTGCTGTGAGGGCTTTTCTCTAGTTGTGGTAGGCAGGCTTCTAGTTGTGGCGGCTTCTCGTTGCGGAGCAGACTCTAGGCGCGTGGGCTTCATTAATTGTGACTCATGGGCTTAGTTGCTCCATAGCAGGGAGATCTTCCTGGATCAGGGATCGAACCTGTGGCTCCTGCATTGGCAGGAGGATTGTTTACCACTGAGCCACCAGGGAAGCCCCACAAATGCTTTTGAGTTTGATGTAGTCCCATTTGTTTTAGTTTTGCTTTTGTTCCCTTGTCTGCAGAGACAGATCCAAAAAAAAGAACTAAGGCTGATGTCAAAGAGATTACTGCCTATGTTTTCTTCTAGAGATTTTTATGGCTTCAGGTCTTACATTTTAAATTCTTCAAGCCATTTTGAATTTATTTTTGTGCATGGTATGAGAAAGTTGTCCAGTTTCATTCTTTTGTATGTGGCTGTCCAATTTTCCCAACACCATTTATTGAAGAATCTGTCTTTTCTCTGTTGTATATTCTTGCCTTCTTTGTCATAGATTAATTGCCCATGTAAGTAAGGGTTCATTTCTGGGCTCTCTATTCTGTTCTGTGTATCTATGTGTCTGTTTTTATGCCAGTACTATACTGTTTTTATTTTATTTTCTCAGGCTCCAAAATCACTGTGGATGGTCACTGCTGCCATGAAATTAAAAGACGCTTCCTCCTTGGAAGAAAAGCTATGACAAACCTAGACAGCATATTAAAAAGAAGACATCATTTTAATGACAAAGGTCAGAATTGTGGTGCTGGAGAAGACTCTTGAGAGTCCCTTGGACAGCAAGGAGATCAAACCAGTCAATCCTAAAGGAAATCAATACTGAATAGTCATTGGAAGGACTGATGCTGAAACTGAAGCTCCGTTACTTTGGCTACCCAATGTGAAGATCTGATTCATTGGAAAAGACCCTGGTGCTGGGAAAGACTGAAGACAAAAGGAGAAGAGGGCAGCAGAGGATGAAATGGTTAGATAGCATCACTGACTCAATGGACATGAGTTTGAGCAAACTCCAGGAGATAGTGAAGGACAGAGAAGCCTGGCGTGTGCAGTCCATAGGGTTGCAAAGAGTTGGACATGACTTAGAGACTGAGCAACAATAGCAATACTGTTTTGACAGCTGCAGCTTTGTAATATAGTTTGAAATTGGAGAGCATAATACTTCCAGCTTTTTTCTTCTTTTTCAGGATCGTTTTGGCTATTCAAGGTATTTTTTGTTTCTATACAAATTTTAGAATTATTTGTTCCACTTCAGGGAAGAATGCCATTGGTGCTTTGATAGGGATTGCACTGTATCTGTAGATTGCCTTGGGTAGCATAATCATTTTAACATTAGTTCTTCTAATCTATGAACAGGGCCTGCCTTTCCATCTGCTTGTGTCATCTTCAGTTTCTTGCACCAATGTCTTACAGTTTTCCAAGTACATGTCTTTTACTCCTCAGTTAGACTTACTCCTAGGTGTTTTACTCTTTTTGATGAGTTTGTCAATGGAATTGTTTCCTTTTTTTCTCTCTTTCTGAGAGCTCATTGTTAGTGTACAGAAATGCAAAATGATGTATGGAATGAGAGTGAAAGTGAAAGTCACTCAGTTGTTTCTGAGTTTTTGTGACCCCATGGACTATACAGTCCATGGAATTCTCCAGACCAGAATACTGGAGTGGGGATCCTTTCCCTTTTCAGGGGATCTTCCCAACCCAGGGATCGAATCCAGGTCTTCCACATTGCAGGCAGATTCTTTACCAGCTGAGCCACAAGGGGGAAGTTCAAGAATACTGGAGTGGGTAGCCTAGCCCTTCTCCAGGGGATCTTCCTGACCCAGGAATTGAACCGGGGTCTCTTGCATTGCAGGTGGATTCTTTACCAACTGAGCTATCAGGGAAGCCCCTCTAATAAGGGGTTAATATCCAAAATACAAATAACTCTTACAACTTAACATCAAAAAACCCAAACAACCCAATTAAAAAATGGGCAGAAGACCTGAATGGATATTTTTCCAAAGAAGACATACAGATGGCCAGTAGGCATATGAAAGGTTGTTCACCATCATTAGTCATCAGGGAAATACACATAAAACCACAATGAGATATCACCTCACATCTGTCAGAATGTCTATTATCCAAAAGACAACAAGTTTTGACAAAGATGTGGAGAAAAGGGTATTCTCATACACTGTTGGTAGGAACATAAATTGTTGCAAACACTAAAGAAAACAGTATGGAAATACCTCAAAAAATTAAAAATAGAACCTTCATGTGGGCATATGAGCTAGGTTGCTCAATCGTGTCCCACTCTTTGCTGTCCTGTGGGCTATAGTGCACCAGGCTCCTCTGTCCATGGGATTGTCCAGGCAAGAATACTGGAGTGGGTTGCCATGCCCTCCTCCAGGGGATCTTCCTGACCCAGGGATTGAACCCACACCTCTTTTGTCTCCGCACTGGTAGGCAGGCTGTTTGCCACTAGAGTCACCTGGGAAGCCCCAGAACTACCATATGATCCAGCAATTATACCATATAGGAAAGATATGAAATGAAAACACTACTTAGGAAAGATACATGCACCTCAATGTTTTTAGCAGCATTATTTATGATAGTCAACATGTGGAAACAACCTAAGTGCCCACCAATAGATGAATGGATGAAGATGATTTAGAATATATACACAATAGAATGTTACCCGGCCGTAAAAAGAATGGAATGAATCTTGCCATTTGTGATCTCATGGATAGACCTACAGTGTATTCTGCTAAATAAAATAAGTCAGACAGAGAAAGACAAATACTGTATGATTTCACTTACATGCAGAATCTAAAACACAAAACAAATGAACAAATATAACAAAACAGAAACAGAGCTATAGATACAGAAAACAAACAGGTGGTTGCCAGAGGAAATGGGGTGGGGGAATAAGAGACATAGGTGAGGAAGATTAAGAGGGACAAAACTCCCGTTGCAAATTACACGAGTCAGAGGTATGAAATGCACGGCGCAGGGAATACAGTCAGTAACTACCTTTGATGACATACCATAGCTAGACTTACCATGGTGATCATTTTGAAATGTATAGACATATCATCACTGTGCCACATGCTAGAAACCAATATTGTATTTTAGCTCAGTTATTTCTCAAAACAAGCAAAGACATTCATAGTGGTTACTAGAGGTGGCAGGGTGAGAGGAGGGTTAATTGGGTGGTGGTCAAACAGTACAAACTTCCAGTTATAAATCAGGACTAGGGATGTGACGTACAACAAAATAAAAATAATCAACACTGCTGTATGTTACATATGAAAGTTGTTCAGAGAGTAAATCCTAACACAGGAAAAAATGTTTTTATTTCTTTAATTTTGTATCTGTATAAGATGATGGATGTTCACTAAACTTATTGTGGTCATCACTTCACAATGTATATAAGTCAAATCATTATGCTGTATACTTTAAATTTATACAGTACAGTATGTTGATTATATCTTAATAAATCTGAAAGAAAAATAAAAGGCCTGAGAAAGAATACAAATCAAAATATAAAAACTATCACCAAAGAAACTGAAAATTTTAAAATTCAGGATCTGGGGAAAATTAATGACTCCAGAATGTAAAAACAAATTAGATCCTTATTTGTCAAGCTAATTCTATCGCATATTTCTTATAAGTATTAAGATATTGAAAAATAATAGTTCCCACAATATGTTTATATACTAACAGAGATTATTTGCTATTAGCAGAAGTCACTGTGTTTGATACCCCAAAATCTACTTCATCTCAGATCATTCCTCTATGTCAATCATGAAAATTCTGCCTCTATTACCAGTGATTGGTTCAAAATGGGCTTGTGACACAGTTCTAGTCAGTGAGGTATAAAGGTCTTCTCCTGGAAGGTCCCCTGCCCCTAAAAGAAGGCTAGAGGAAAGATGCTTTTCCATCTTGCTTTTACTATTTCACATCTGAATAGAAATCCTAAACCTGCTACCTCTCTTGGTATCAGTGAGATTCCAAAGAGTGAAAAAATGGAAAAATCTGAGTCTTTAATGACATAATTGGGCTGCTGAATCAATCTACTGCTAAAATCTGCTGTACCCCTTACTCCTATATTCAGAAACACTGGGTTATACTTATCTTGTAAATAATAACAATCCCCAAATTCCAGTAGCTTAAACTAACAAAGATTAATTCCTGCTCATATTATATGTACATCATGTGTCTGAGGAGGACTGATCTCAATCTCTTTTTCACCCAGGATGCAAGTTGATCAAATTTCCCATAATTGGAATGTTCCCTTCTGGGTGCTGTGGCAAGCAAATAGGAATATGGTAAATAGTACAACAGCATTTAAAGATTTCATTATCCAAAACATAACCTAAAAAGGGTAGGTGGAACATTTCTACTGTGTGCTTGGAAGGGGAGAAACAGTTAGTGACTGGCAAAATGGGGAAAAAAAAATGTAAATATATAAAGAACTACAAAAATAGTTAATAGGGTAAATCTGAATCACACACACACATATTACAAAAACTGTAATATGCATCCTAAAAATATAAACTAATTTCAGTTGCTTTATGAATATACACCAGAAATTCACTACTTGTTAGGAAATTTAAAACAAAAGCTCAATAAACTTCAAAATGCAGATATAATATAGGCAACACTATATGACATACGGAGAAGGCAATGGCACCCCACTCCAGCACTCTTGCCTGGAAAATCCCATGGATGGAGGAACCTGGAAGGCTGCAGTCCATGAGGTTGCTGAGGGTCGGACACGACTGAGCGACTTCACTTTCACTTTTCACTTTCATACATTGGAGAAGGAAATGGCAACCCATTCCAGTGTTCTTGCCTGGAGAATCCCAGGGACGGGGGAGCCTGGTGGGCTGCCGTCTATGGGGTGGCACAGAGTCAGACACGACTGAAGTGACTTAGCAGCAGCATATGACATAAAATTATAAATTACAAACAAGTTTATGAAAAAAAAATTCCTTCTGCCTAGAATCTAAAAAGTTCTCTTTTAAACAACTTCTCATCAACAAATCTAAACTAAAATCCTAGAATTTCTACCAAAGAATAACAAAAATACTAGATATCCAGATATGAAGGACAGAACTAAAGCAACCTTTAGAGGAAATTCAATAGCTTTAAATAACTTTATTAGAAGAAGTCAATGAAGCACAGAAATGAAATGAGGTAATACAATAGTGATTTAGAACACATAAAATATAATACTAATAAAGAAATGTAAAAGGTTATTAAATAATAAAATAGGTAAAACACCAGGTATAATTTAAAAAAAGAACAGAAACAGATTAAAAAAATGTAATAGAGAAATCACGGCAGAAACAGAGGAAATTAAAAGAAAAATAGGAGAACACTCAGCTCTGTGAAAATATATTTGCAAATTTGGATGAACAGAATACCTCTCATTTAAGAAAATCTAATAGCAAAACTGATCAGAAGATATAGGAAAACCTAACCAAAATGATGTCCTTAGAAGAAATAAAATCAGTAAAACTCCAGGGCCATTTGAGTCTATGGGAAGTTTTACGAAAACTTCAAAGGGAATACAATACTAGTCCTATTTAGATAACCACAACATTGAAAAACAAAAACAAAACACTATTCCAAACTATTTTTACAACGAGATATATTGATTTCAAAATCTGGCACATTATACTTAAAAAGGCCTATTGACCAATCTCGTTTATAAATATTGTTTGGTTCATAAGTTGTGTCCAACTCTGCAACCCTATGGTCTGTAACCCACCAGGCTCCTCTGTCCCTGGGATTTTCCAGGCAAGAATACTGGCATGGCTAAACTCTAAAATAAACTCTAGCAGCAAAATTTAAAATTAAAATATCATTAATAAGAGGAGTTTATTTCATGATTCAGTAATATTTATATATTAAAAATTATTATATTGAAAGAACTAATTAGAAATATCACATGATCATCTCCATGAACGTTCAACAGGCACCTGACAGAATCCAGCAATGAGTTCTGACAAAAACATCCAATTAAATAAGACTAGATTAATATTTCCTTAACATGATTTAAATCTATATTTGAGCCCAAAAGCCAGCATCACAATTAAGCATCACACTGTAGCCATGCTACTCAAGTCAGGAAGAACTGACTGTAAAACGTCGTCTCGGGACTCCCCCGGTGGTACAGTGGTTAAGAATCCGCCTGCCAGTGCAGGGAACACAGGTTCAGTCCCTCGTCTGGAAGATTCCATACGCCTCAGAGCAGCTAAGCCTGTTCTCCACTAGCCCTGCGCCCACGTGCTGCAACTCCTGAAGCTCACTTGCCTAGAGCCTGCCTTCGGAAACGAGAGAAGCCTGCGCGCTGCAGCAAAGAATTAGCCCTCCCCGGCTGCAACTAGAGAAAGCCGGCAGGCAGCAACCACAGATTTAAAACACACAAAAAAGTCAGCTCTGTATCACCATTTCAGGGTAACCTTGTAATGGAGGTAACAGTACAATCAAATAAGGAAGTGTAAAATTCGGAAAGAGAAAGATAAAATATCCATCAACACAAGCAGGGATAAAAATGTCTTGGAGTAGCTGTACAAATAAATACTGTCCAGCAGTGACAATGAATGGATTACTGCTCTACATACCTTTGTGGCTGAATCTCAAAAACATAATGTTGTAAACAACAACAAATACACAGAAGAATGAATACGGTATGATTCTGCTTATATAAATATCAAAACAGACAAAACTTTAGTGTTAGGTGGCAAAAGTATATAATACAGCAAAGGAAAATTTAGCACAAAATTCAACAAAATGGTTACTTTCAGGGGAGGTGATTTCGTTGAGGACGCACAGGTATCTTTGAGGGGTACTGATAATATCCTATTTCCTATGCTGGGTGGTCAGTGCACAATTTTTCACTTGTTATTTTTAAGAAATATGTTCATCATACACTCTTTATATTTCATATTTTCACAATAAAACTAAACTTTGTAATATTTTTGCTTGTAATTAAAATATAACATACTGATTATGGGTATGCTTGTTTTAATATTTTTGACATTTAGGAAGGCCAAAATTTTAAGGAAAACAGTACATATGTACCCTAGATTCAGAAAAGATGTATGCTGGCACAAGGCAAAGAGAATTTAGCTGTGAAAATAATTGTGATGACTATCTCAGAATTCTAAGAGTTGAGTTACCAGCTGGGAAAAGGAAGATGGAAAAAAGTTAAATAGGAATATTAAAGATGAAACAAGCAGGATAAAAATATTCTTGCTGGAGAATAAAAAATCAGTGAAGTTACTGAAAATTATAGATCTGTTGCCTTTATTTATGTTTTTAAACTCTTTCCCCCTTTTCATTTATAAATATTTTAATATGTACATCTGATAAATAAGAACTCCTTTAAAAAATATCAGTAACACACCTAAAAAATTAACCATAATTCATTCAGTCAATAGTCAAATTTCTAAATATCATATAAATTAATAAATACTTTAAAATGCAGTTAAATAAGTATCCAAGTAAAAATTTTCATATTGCAGTTGATTGGTATATCTTTTAACCTGTATGTTCCCCTTCATCTTTATTTAAATTGAGATTTATGTATTTAAGAATATTTTTCCCTTTACCTACCCACTGTCTGGGATTGTTGATAACATCTCTATGGTATCATTTGACGTGTTCCTCTATAATTTGTAGCTCCTGTAAATTAGTATGTTGATCTAGAGAGGTTCTTTTCAAAGGGTGGGCTTGGACCGCAGCCTCAGGTTTACCTGGGGACCTGTTAGAAATGCAGATTATTGAAATTTACCCCAGGCTCACAGAATGAGAAACCCTGGAAATCAGGCCCACAATCAGTAGCTAACAAGCCCTCCAGGTGCTTTTGATTCTGGTGATGTTTGAGACGAGCTGACCTAGAGGGTTAGACAGTTTCAGGCTTGATATTTTTTGTCAAAGTCACTTTATAATAGTGGTGTGTTCTAATAAAAGACATAAAGTACCTGACTGTTTTTCCTTTTATGACCATTGATGCTCAGTGCTTAGATCTATGAGTATATGAAAGATTACACAATGGGGCCAGTCTAATTCCATCATTCCTTCTTCATTTATTACCTGAAAGCTTGCTAAGCCTTTAGCCACTATTTAGTAACCCAGTGTCTTTATAAAACAATTTAAAATCCACTAAAACCTGAAATAATAGTACTATATACTTTTCACCTGGATTCACTGGCTCTTAATATTTTGCAACATTAGCTTTTCTCTTTTTCTCCCTCTCTACACACACACACAGGCACACACACATCTGTATGTACACTTGAAAGCAACTTCCAGATATGACCCTTTACCCCAAATACTTCAACATGTATTTCTTATGAACGAAGATAGTCTTCTACAAAGCCACCCAAGATATTTAATAATGAGCCAATAATACCTAACATAGAGTCCATATTCAAATTTCTTCAACTGTTTACAAAATGATCTTCGTTACAGTTATTGTTGACCCAGGATCTGATCAATGATTATGCTTTACATACGATGACCTTATCATTTTAGTTTCTTTTAATGTAGATTAGTACCATCTTCTGCTTGTCTTTCATAGCATTCCATTTTCTAAGGGTCAGACCCAATTCTTTTACAGCAGAGATCCCCAGCTTCCAGGATCTAATGCCCGATGATCTGTGGTGGAGCTGATGTAATAATAATAGAAATAAAATGCACAATAAGTGTAATGCCCTTGAGTCATCCTGAAACCATCCCCTCCACCCACTCGGTCCATGAAAAAAACTGCCTTCCATGAAACTAGTCCTTGGTGCCAAAAAGGTTGGGGACCAGTATTTTAGAGAATATTCCGTAATCTAGATTTCATTGTTTCCTTGTGAACATGTTCAGATTAAACATTTTGGTGAGAGTACTATGGAGGTTGTGTTATGAGCTTCAGAGAGCATTCCATCAAGATGGAATCAAGTAATTCGTTCCATTACTAGGGATGCTACATTTGATCATTTTGTTAAGGTGGTAACTGCTACATTTTTCTATTTTAAAAGAAGGAAAGTTCAGTAATTTATTTAAACAATTATATTTAACTTAACTGGCTACCCAGATGGTTCAGTGGTAAAGAATCCACCTGACAATGCAGGAGATGCAGGTTCGATCCCTGGTTTGGAAAGCTCCTCTGGAGAAGGAAATGGCAACCCACTCTAATATTCCTGCCTAGAGAATCCCACGGACAGAGGAGCCTGGTGGGCTGCAGTCCATAGGGTTGCAAAGAGTTGGACATGACATGAGTGACTGAGCATCGACATACATGCATCTAACTTAATTAAGAGCATATAGTGACAATACTTAAAGTGACTTACCATTATCATTAAGCGGATTTAAAACTTAGCCTATGACTTTCCAAAGAGCCTGCTTTGCTTTTCCAAGCGTCATGAAATTCAACCCGATCTTTTATTGGCAGAAATTCCCCAGTTGAATTTTTTTTTCTTGTTCTTTCATGTCCACTAAATATATAGTTAATAATGTGAATGTTTATAGTCTATTTTCTTAAAAAAATTGCAAGATTAAATTATTTCAGACTCTTAGGGAAAGTATAAAAAAATTACGTGTAAAATCACAGAATATATGCGCACACGTATACATATACTGGGTACATTTTCAGCCTTTAGAAGAAATAACTTCTCTCTTCTTAAATTCTCAATATTCGAAACCAGAATTCTTTCCTTCACTCTGTATATGTTTCAGGTAATTTTTGTTATGACTAGTAAGGAGGACCGGGGGCTGGTATCATGTGCATTGTTGTAATTCACACAGTGAAATGATTCCCTTATTCAACAAGGAGCTTGGAAAACACCCCTGTTCTTGCCTTACTTTGATGTCTGAGGGCCAGCCTTTGGCTACTTAATCACATCATTCTAGATGGAAGTTTGTTTTGACTTCCACTTCTGCCCTACATTTTCCTTAGTTGTTTTTCTATACTCATTTTTCTTTTTCGGTCCTTCCTTGTACACATGCGGGCACAGTCTACAGAAGAGACTGACTGCTTTCCAAGTGAATTACCTGACAAGAATATTTTGTACTAATTATACCCACTCCAGTATTCTTGCCTGGGAAATCCCAGACAGAGGAGCCTGGTGGGCTACAGATCATGGGGTTGCAAAGAGTCAGACATGACTGAGCAACTGAGCACATACTTTCATATATACCTTAGTTTGTGACTATTTCTGTTCATATTGCATAAAATATAAGATTTCAGGCTGCATCATCTCTGTCTTTAATAATACTAATGAAAATCTATACTCTGGTACAATTAATTTTCATGAACTTGATAGAAGCAGGGATTATAATTAATCTTGTCTCGCACTTTTGCGATATGGAAACCCCTTGGCTACAGCAAATGCCCTAAAGCCCACAACTGGAGCCACACTTTTGAATTATCTACATTTTCCCCAGGCTCTTATGATACCTCCCTCTTCTGTTCTCTACCTCACTGTAGTCTACAGAACCGCATCCTGTGGTCTTTTGAGTTTCTTTCAAGTTTGGAGACTGGCTTTGAAGTTAGAAGCAAAATTCTTTTTTATTTAAGGATACCGGACCAGTTGATTCAAAGAGAGTGTATTATTTGGCTCACGATACTGTTTTCCATGCCTCATCACACTTTTCTACATGGCAATGGAGAAAGGAAATGTAGCGGGAAACGATTTGGGCCAAAACTCCTGGGGGCAGCAGCGGGAGGGCCTCAGCACCCAGCGTGATTGGCCGTCTGACAGAGGCGGGCAGGCGTCCCCAGGCTGAGTCTGATGAGGGTCTGTGAGAATGGGACCTTGCTGATCTGGAAGTAATGGGCTACTGGTGCCCCGAGACCATCTTGTTCTCTCCGCTCGCTCACATTCTGAGGGGTGGCTGCCTTCCGCTCCTCCAGCAGCCCTCTCAGTGGTCCCGAGCTGCAGAGAGTGCCAGAGTGTTTGCTCAGCTGCCGCGGGTCCACTTGCCCAAGAGATCTAGCCCAACAGAGAAACCATGTCTCAGTTTTATCCACTGAAAGACCTCGGCCCTCCAAGGCAGTAAATGAACTTGTGTTCTATCAGTGTGAATAGAATAAATTTTAAAATTTTCTGGGTTTTGGTAAATACCATGATTTATTTTCTTGATTTTCTATTTATCCCTATTTATCGTGACTGTCAATTTTCAGAGATGAATGCTCACCATCCTTCAAGTGATTCTTTAAAAAGGAGCCAGAGACCTTTAGAAGTATTTTAGTCTTAGTATTCTTTCAAACTTTTTTTTGGTTAAATGTCATTTACCATGTCCTGTAAAAAGACAAGCGGTCACCACTGTCTCCTGGCATTTGCCAACACATTGTACTCTTTTTTGTTTTTCCTTTTTGGCCAATTTAAAGTCACTACTTATGAGGGAGAAAAAAAAAAAGGCTTTTTTTTTTTCTTTCAGAAGAAAAATTCAGTGCCAACAAAAATGAGACACAAAGGAACTCATTGCTTTGTTTATATTTGAACTTTGGTTCCCTCTACGAAAAGGCCAGCCTGACATTGGCATATTAACATAACTGCAAAAAAAGATGTTAAAACACAGACTTTATCAATCTGTGACTTTTTAAAATTGAACAGAAGAATCCTATATATAATAAATAAATCTCCAGATTCATTTATCTGGTTATCAATGGTGCTAATAAAAATAAAAATTCTCTGTGTTTTAGCAATGGTTCATTTACTACACATGAAGTGTTACATTAGTCACTATGCCATTTTTTTTTTTTAAGAGGTAAATTTTAGGCCAAGGAGATAAGTATATTTATGGGTCACATTTTAAACTACAAAGTGATAAAATTACCAGTTTGTGGTCTATTTTTAAGCTCATGAATGAAATTTAGGTTGTTACTTGGAGGCAGATATTAAAGATAGTGGGTTTCTGAATGACCACCATGCAACAGAATCACCAACTGGCAACACTTCCTTCAGACTGGTACATGATCAAGAAGGCAATTTGTTTCTTTAAGCCACTAGTTCCTTTTTTTTTTGGCGGGGGCTGTCTCTTTAATGCAGCAATTTATCCTTACTCTCACCAACGGAAAGGTATATATGTGCCTACATTATGCAGAACACAAAGTGATCAGATAATAGCACTCTGAGTTTGTCAGGCATAAAATATGACAGGCATATTTAATGTTATTAAGTTGGAAATATGGTGGTGTCCATGCTTTTGCATATTGAAAAAATCTCAAATAGAAAGTAATCGAAAGTGAAAGTTGCTCAGTCATGTCCGTCTTTTTGCTATCCTGTGGACTGTACAGTCCATGGAATTCTCCAGGCCAGAATATTGGAGTGGGGAGCCTTTCCCTTCACCAGGGGATCTTCCCAACCCAAGGATTGAACACAGGTCTCCATATTGCAGATGGATTCTTTACCAGTTGAGCTACCAGGCAAGCCCAAGAATACTGGAGTGGGTAGCTTATCCCTTCTCCAGTGGTTCTTTCCGACCCAGGAATTGAACTGGGATCTCTTGCATTGCAGGTGGATTCTATACCAACTAAGCTATCAGGGAAGCCCTCCACAACAAATGTGAATTCAGACCCTCATTGAAGACTCAGACAAATTTTAGGCTGGACATACTGAAACCTGCTACAAAGCTGTGTGACTAGTAATAAGTGACCCAAGTGAAGAATTGAAAGTCGCTCAGTCATGTCTGACTTTTTGTGACCCCATGGACTATAGAGTCCATGGAATTGTCTAGGCCAGAATACTGGAGTGGGTTGCCATTTCCTTCTCCAGGGGATCTTCCCAACCCAGGGACTGAACCCAGGTCTCTCACATGGCAGGTGGATTCTTTACCAGCTGAGCCATCAGGGAAGCCCCAAAGAACCCTTTTAAGTGTCAAAAGATTCTGAAAGTGGAGGAAGTAAAGATTGTTATGAGAACATGGTGTGCAGTATATACTTTTCAGTTCAGTAAATTTGTATAGTTCTCTTTGCAGAATGTGAGTTTCATCATTGTTCAAAAATCATTTTGCCTTCTTATTGTCTTAAGATACTACTTCTTATCATCTAAAGATATATTATATAAGTAAAATATATAATATGCATGCATGCTGAGCCACTTCAGTCATGTCTCTGTGCTACTCTATGGACTGTAGCCCTCCAGGCTCCTCCGTCCATGGGATTCTCCAGGCAAGAATACTGGAGTGGGGTGTTGTGCTTTCTTTCAGGGGATCTTCCTGAGCCAGGGATCAAACCTGAGTCTCTTATGTCTTACTTGCATTGGCAGGCGGGTTCTTTGCCACTAGTGCCACCTGGGAAGCCCCACAATATATAATATAATCAAAACTAATTTTATATATATATATATATATATATATATATATATATATGTATGTATATATGAAATCCCATGGACAGAGGAGCCTGGAGGGAGACCATGGGGTCGCAAAGAGTCGGACATGACAGTGGCTAAACAACTACACCTATATATATATAATATATCTCTCTCATATTTTTTGGCTACTCTATTGTCATTAAGGGTGCGATGCCAAGTGAAGGTGAGAAAAAAATTTCTTTTAACCTGATTTATTCCATCTGAAGCATAGTACAGATAACTCCAGAATTAGTGCTCCAGAATAGATTATCTATCCCCTCCTCTCTTTTCAATTTATAGACAAAGGAGCTAAGACAGAGAGAGAAGAGGGGAGTGATTTGGCCAAGTCTCCCAGTGTAGCAGTAGAGCAGAGGTAAAATAAGCCTCAGCGTGTGTTCCCCAATTGAATTTATGCACAGATAAAGTATTAATAGGTTGCTGCCAGTGTGGTATAACAGTAAATGTTCTTGAAGAGCCAATATTCTCCCACAGTTTTGCCAGGTTAGCTGTACAGATTTTGGGAGGCCCTATACATCTGCGGATTGGGGGCTTCTCAAAATAGAGTAGCATAGATAAAAGGAGCATACCGACTACACAGTTTTGCTTAGGGACACTCTATATAACCAAAAGACTCTTATATCATCAAAAGTTAGTATAGATGTGATTCCTGCATTTCTCGTTGGACATAACATAAAGAGAGGATGTGAGGTTAACCATGGTTTATGGCACTAGTGAATTCAATTTACTTACTTATATAGGATATAGAAGTTTATGAATGTTTTAACTTGGTATCCTAATCTGTTCAATAACCTTTAAAGTATTTTAATTATGTGTATTTGTTGCACTGATTCATTTATTTACTAAACTAATAATTTTTGAATGTCTATCAATGTGCCAGGCTAGAGATACCTCAATGAATAAAAGAAACAAATATCTCTGCCTTTAGGAACCATAGATAGCTATCAGGACCCTATTGTTTATAACTTTGGAAGCATTCAGCTACCCAGAACTCAAAAAATCTCAGGACATTTTCAAATGGATCTTGGTAGGAATGACTTCCCTTTAGAGGACTATCTGGAGACTAGTGGAGAGTACACACCATTTAAGTGATCTGGAAAGCTTCAAGTTGAGAGGAAGTGGATGTGGGAAATGCCAGCAAGGCTGAGGTCTTGAATTCAATTCTGTCCAAACGAAGATTATTACCCTTGAAACAGATTTGTTGCAATATGGTTTAATTCATATGCCAGTACTAATAATCTATGATAGCTCCCTATTTCTGTTTTATTATTATTACCAAACTTATGTTACCATTCAAGAGCTAGGGTTACACCATAGGATCATTTGGAAAGCCAAACTGAAGGTCTTCAGACACACGAGACCTAGGAATGTGAAAAGCCAACGCCAGTCTCCTGGAACTAAATAAACCCACAGCTAAGCTCAGATTTGCAAAACCCAGCAAGCACAGCAGACAGCCCAGTTTGGAGGAGGCCAAACACTTTTCTGAGACCTGCAAAAGCAACCGGCCGTCATTCACCAGCAGAGAGAGGCTTCGGTCAAAAGGGATGCAAGCAAACCCTCAGTTCGGCAAGCCCTAAACAAAAAATCTTCACATCTAACTACAAAGCTGAGGCTCCTGTGTGACCTATTTACTGACCAAGATGTGCTTTCTAAGGTAGCCCACTTTAATAACAGAGATTAGTAACAGCAGCCTTCAGTTTCCACCAAGATTCAGTCATTCCTGGTAGCTGAAATTAGACTTAACTGACAGGCCTGAAAGGGTTAATGCCATTGCTTCAGTACAGGGACTGACATGTGTCACCTGACAAGGGCACATACTAACATTTTATCAGAGTCAACCAAGAGGGACAGCTGTGAGTGTTGACTTTGAGTCATATTTTTCCTTGTCTTTCTCCTTCATTTCCCTCATTTGGTTCAAGATGTGTGTGTGTGTGTGTGTGTGTGTGTGTGTTGCATGTGCCATGGACTCCTCTGCTGAGTCTGGTGAAGCATATGAAGAATAATCTTTCTACATTCATAAAATAAAACACCATTGTAAAGGTAACCAAATATGAAATACAGTTATCAAAATATTTAAATAAAAGTTAATTCATGATATGGTATTATATGTGCTTCTTTTTAACACATTAAACAACTAGATCTAGGATGGATCTACAAATTGCCATAATTTCAAAGTAGTGGTGAGCATAGCAGATATTTTGAAATGCTGCAACACGGTAATGTGATATGAAAGTATTTGTAATTTCCATGCGTGATAGTTACAGGTATTCCTATACTACTGTGGTTTGCTGCTGATATTCATAAATAAGGAGATGCTAGATTCCTGAGTAAGAAATAAGGCGTATAATTTATTTTCTATTATTTAATATAAAGAGATTTAAATAGATATATAAAAGGTATGTAATTTGCACTATATAAATAAAAATGGAGATATGTTTTTTTTCATATTCAGGCTCATAGCCTCTTGAATTCTATCCTGGACTCCAGGTTAAGATCTGCTGATTAATCAGTCAAGTGCTTTCTTTATCTTAGACCAGAAGTTACAAACTAGTAGCCTTTGGGCCATATGTGGTCCTTGGATGTATTTTATAAGAGTTGCAGTGTAAAATCTTCCGGTGTTTTATATATAACTATCCAGATCTGCAGCTTCCCTTGAAAGACGAGAGTGTCTGACAATACTGAGCTAAATGCTACATGGCTATTCAGTTGACCTTGTGATGAGGGGGTTATCCTGCAGTATCTGGGTGGATCCAACATAATCACAAGGGTCCTTAAGTGTAAAAGAAGGAGACAGGACTTCCCTGGTGATCTAGTGGTCAAGAATCCGCCTGACCACTGTTTACAATAGCCGGGACATGGAAACAACATTGATGTCCATCGGCAGATGAATGGATAAGAAAGCTGTGGTACATGCTTATGTACCATGGAATATTACTCAGTTATAAAAAGGAACACATTTGAATCAGTTTTAATGAGGTGGATGAAACTGGAGCCTATTATACAAAGTGAAGTAAGCCAGAAAGAGGAAGACAAATACTGTATATTAACACATACATGTGGGATTTAGAAAGATGGTAACGACAACCCTACGTGCAGCACAGCAAAGGAGACACAGATATAAAACACAGACTTTTGGACTCAGTGGGAGAAGGTAAGGGTGGGATGATTTAAGAGAATTGTACATGTACATTATCATATGTAAAACATGTACATTATCATATGTAAAACAGATGACCAGGGTGAATTCAGTGCATGAAGCAGGGTACCCAAAGCCAGTGTTCTGGGACAACTCAGAGGGATGGGGTGGGGAGTGAGTCTCAGGATGGGGGGACACATGTAAACCTGTGGCCGATTCATGTAGATACATGGCAAAAACCATCACAGTATTGTAAAGTAATTATCCTCCAATGAAGATAAATACATTAAAAAGACTCTCACAGTACTTGTCACGTGGTAAGTACTCAGTATGTAATAGTTACTATTACTACCATTGTTATTGATGTTATTTCTGTTTCTTTTATCCCTTTAATGTAACAAGTGTACAGCCACAATCTCATACCCTCAGAGTCATGGTGACCTTGTATTTTACATTCTCTGATGAGTGTACTGATCTATGAGAAACTGAGCTGATTTGTCCATTCTTAATCTTTCTTATGGAGAAGGCAATGGCACCCCACTCCAATACTCCTGCCTGGAAAATACCATGGACAGAGGAGCCTGGTGCGCTGCAGTCCATGGGGTCGCTGGGAGTTGGACACGACTGAGCAACTTCACTGTCACTTTTCACTTTCATGCATTGGAGAAGGAAATGGCAACCCACTCCAGTGTTCTTGCCTGGAGAATCCCAGGGACGGGGGAGCCTGGTGGGCTGCTGTCTATGGGGTCACACAGAGTCGGACACGACTGATGCGACTTAGCAGCAGCAGCAGTAGCAACCTTTCTTAAAGTTCTCACTAATCAGGATGGATAAACTAGCTAGTCTTTTCACACCTGAAACACAAGTGTCTCACAACAAGAGCTGAACAGTTCTTCAAATTAGTTCTCAGCAGGTTACTACCTGCATTGTAATCTACCTAATAAACTCTAGGGAAATAAAAGTTCTTAATCAGACCTCGAAAAAAAAAAAGAAAGAAAAGAATCTGCCTGCCAAGGCAGAGGACACAGGTTTGATCCCTGGTTGGGGAAGATCCCACATGCCATGGGGCAACTAAACCCATGCACCACAACTGCTGAGCCTAAATGCCACAACTACTGAAGCCTGTGTGCCTAGAGCCCCTGCTCTGCCACAGCAGAAGCCACTGCAACGAGAAGCCTGCACACCTCAACTGGAGAGTAGCCCCCGCTCTCCACGACTAGAGAAAGCCTGTGTGCAGCAATGAAGACCCAGCACAGCCAGAAAGAAAGAAAGAAATATTAAAAAAAAAAAAAAAAAAGAGGCAGAAAACAGAGAATCTGGTAGATGGCAATGTAAAAATGACTATCCCTGACATTTCTGGCTTTGAAATTGGAGGAATGGGGCGACAAGCCAAGGAATATTGGTGGTCTGGGGACGCAAAGAGTTGGACATGACTGAGCGACTGAATGCCGAAGAATTGATGCTTTTGAACTGTGGTGTTGGAGAAGACTCTTGAGAGTCCCTTGGACTGCAAGGAGATCCAACCAGTCCATTCTGAAGGAGATCAGCCCTGGGATGTCTTTGGAAGGAATGATGCTAAAGCTGAAACTCCAGTACTTTGGCCACCTCATGCAAAGAGTTGACTCATTGGAAAAGACTCTGATGCTGGGAGGGATTGGGGGCAGGAGGAGAAGGGGACGAGAGAGGATGAGATGGCTGGATGGCATCACTGAGTCGATGGACGTGAGTCTGAGTGAACTCTGGGAGTTGGTGATGGACAGGGAGGCCTGGCGTGCTGTGGTTCATGGGGTCGCAAAGAGTTGGACACGACTGAGCGACTGGACTGAACTGAACTGAGTGACTGAACTGAACTGAACTGAGCTGATGGAAGGCAAGGAAACAGTCTCCCCGAGGCCTCCTGAAGGAATTGATAACACAGACTTCTGACTCCCAGAACTGTAAGATAATAAGATTGTTGTGTTGTAAGCTACTAAGGTTTGGTAATATGTTATAGTAGCAATTGGAAACTAATGCAAGTGCCTAAGAAACATACTGAAGTTATCTATTAGGTCATTCTTCACCAAAAGATTATAAGCTTCTTGTGGTAAACCACTAGTCTTATTCAATTAAAAAAGAATTAGTTCCTACAAAGCGCTTAGTACAAAAGCAGCAATCAACTTGTGGAATTCAACTGAATTAATATTTCATGTATCATATTGATCTGCTTGATGGTTAGTTGACTGATAATGGTTTACCACTATTTGTTTTTGCTTTCAGACAATAATTATATAATATAATTATATTACAATCAGGCAGTTTTAGAGACAGAAGAGACTTCAAAATATAGAATCCTTTTTAAAATTCAATTAATTACTTTATGTGATATTTTTCTCTAAAAGTAATCTGCTTTTCTTTTTAAAAATTTATTGATTTTAATTGAAGGATAATTGCTTTACAATATTGTGTTGGTTTCTGCCATACATCAACATGAATCAGCCATAGGTATACATATGTCCCCTACTTCCTGGCCCTCCCCCTCACCTCTGATCCCATCCCACCCCTCTAGGTTGTCACAGAGCACCAGCTTGAGCTCCCTGAGTCGCACAGCGAACTCCCCCGGCTACCTGTTTTCCATATGGTAGTGTACATGCTTCCATGCTACGATATTACTTAGTAGCACTCAGTTTCATTTGTTGACCATTTTATTTGGTAAAAGATTATTTCTTATCTACAGCCCAACTTTGCTTTATTCTCACTTCTTTCAAGGTCCCAGTTAAGCTAAATTAATCTTAGCTTCTTTAAGCTAAGCCCTCTGGAGCAAACAAAAAGAATGTGACTCTTGCTTGTGTATCCTAGCATTTCAACTTGTGAAGGCAGCTATCAGGAAGACTCCCATCACTACTCCTACACCCGCATACATTTTGTTTTACGATTTGGACAAATAACCCAAATGTTTTTACATTTTTCTCACAGGAGCCCCTTTCCATTATGCCCATTCTCATCTGGACACTGTTTCTTGATGAATGATCCTCTTAAAACACAGTGCCTAATGTGAAACAATTTCCAGATGTTGTCTCAATAACGCAATGGCAAACCCTGTTATCTTCCTGATTTGTCCATGAGGCCATGTAGCCTGTATTACTTTTGTAAGGAGAGGAAAGCAGCCTATTAATTCATATGTGGTCAACTAAATTCTAATTTTTTTTTCACATGTTAAATTGGGCTTTCAATCCTACAGTTGTACCATTGATTATTTGAGCCCAACAGCACAAAATTCATCCATTCCTTTTCAATATTATTGTATTGAATATTTCTATTTTTGCTTTCTTTCAGCCTAATGAACTAATTTAGAATTGTGATTCTGTCATGTAAAGTATCGTTTCCTCTCAATTAAATTCAACAAACATTTATTGAGCAATTACTAAATGCCTAGCATTGCACTAAATGTATTTGATCATCTGCCAGATTAATAATACATGTTGCTATCCAAGTGATTATGAATTTGATGAACAGGATGGGGTTTTCTGGGACTTCCATGGTGGCCCAGTGGTTAAGACTGCACTTTCCCTGCAGGGGGCAGGGATTCAACCTCTGGTCCGAGAACTAAGATCATGAATGCTGTGACAGAACATCCTAAATAAATAAATAATAAACTAAATAAAAAGAATAGAGCCCTTCTTACAAAATGTCAGACTCATTAATCAACATCCTCTGAGTATTGTCAAATTTAAATCAGGCTACCCACATAACTTTATCCAGTCCCCATTTCTTCACTTTGTTCCTTATTCTGAAACTTTGCCAAATTCCTTTTTGAAAGCCAGATGCTCTGTATTGCTCTGATTCAATATATGATGTCATATGTTTTAACAAGGCATGTATGTGTACGAAATCACTTCAGTCGTGTTTGACTCTTGGCGACCCTACAGACCGTAGCCCGCCAGTCTCCTCTGTCCATGGGATTCTCCAGGCAAAAATACTGGAGTGAGCTGCCATGCCCTCCTCTAGGAGATCTTCCTAACCCAGATCCCTGACCCAGGGATCGAACCTGCATCTCTTATGTCTCCTGCATTGGCAGGCAGGTTCTTTACTGTTAGCGCCACCTGGGAAACCTGTTTCAACAAGGAAATGCATTTAAATGTGGTTCTGTGATGCAGTATGTGATGAATGACATTCAGGAGATCAGATGGATCATGTCCCTCCCTTTCTACTCCTTCTTTAGAACGGTTGCAAACAAACAGAATGATAGCAAATGAGGTCTCAGGATATCAGAAAATACAATCTCCTTTGCCTGGATAATCATGTTCCCTTTCAAAGAAGAGCGAGTTTGGGACAGGAGAAACTGACAACAGAAATAAAGTGGCTGCTAGAAAAAGATGTCCAAGTGGGATTTCTGTTAAAAGATCCATGAAGAAGTAGCCTTGCTAGTTTCGGTTTGTAATTTTCCAAGCAACCCCAAAGGGTTTGGCCTGAGATCGAGGCTGAGGGCAGCACGGTGCAGAGGGCCTTGTATGGAGTTGTCTTAGCAACCAAGCCCTTTTGCTGCCTGACTCAGCAAGGCAGGGAAGTGAGAGAAGCTTTGAGGAATGTGCTGAACTTTGCAAGAGGTTGGTTTCCCACTATCGGGAAAGTTGAATTCAAATTTCCTCAGTGTATGTGATATTCTTATTCCTAAGGCTTTTGGTTTAAAAAATTGGCCTGAGCAGCGTTCTGACAAACAAGGGATGGTGAGAGACCTTAACGACATAACCAGACGGTTCTCAACCAGCGTGTTCTCTGAAACCAGTCTTAGTGACCATGCATGTTCCGAGCCCACCTTGCCCTGGCTGCCCAGC
This sequence comes from Bos taurus, assembly GCF_002263795.3. Taxonomy (NCBI): domain Eukaryota; kingdom Metazoa; phylum Chordata; class Mammalia; order Artiodactyla; family Bovidae; genus Bos; species Bos taurus. The sequence goes on from NC_037331.1 coordinate 13,750,972, forward strand.
TGGAGTGGAATACCCACCGGGCCTGGGTGTTCAGCTCGCCTACCACTCGTTTCTTTCCTTCGGCTGTCATCGGTGACTTTTCGAAAGTGAACGTCTGCACTTGATTCAAAATACATTGATAAAGCCCATTGTCTTTAAAATAAGAACCAAACTTAAGGTAATATATGAGACCTGTGAACACGTGGCTCATACCTCATCTCTGGTCACTGCCCCCGCCCCCTCTTTAGCCTTCCTTCACTTCAGTGCTCTGGAACTACTGGCATGTCTTCGTTCCACCAAATTCCCTTTTGCCTCCTTTACCTGCTGCTCCCTCTGCTTGGGCTGCCCAGCAATCCCCTCCCTCCCCATTCCCCCATCTTGTCTCGGACATCATCAACGTCTCTTAGAAACCTTCCCCAGCTTCTCTCCTCTTTTCCCACTTTGTGAGGATAGTGGCCACATATCATATTATTTTGTAATAATTTCAGAAGACAAAGAAAGCCCCTATTTAAATGCCTAGAGAGCTGCATAGGATTCATAAAATTTCTAGCCATCATAGCAATTTATGCTAACGAAACACTCATTAGATACCCACAGTTAATTGGCTGGGTCAGAGTGCTTCTGCAGCTTGTGTCTGTGGAGGGCAAGTGATTCCACCAGCTTCATGCTTGTCATCCACGAGCACTACAAATATAACCAGGAGCTGATCTCACCTCCATCTTCTCCAGCTCCCGGCTGGTCATTCAAAACCATGCTCAAATGTGCATTTCCCACAGAGTCTTCCGTGTTCTTTTCAGCCAGAACTAACTCTTCAATCATTCATATTTACTTTAACTTGTCCATATTTTTTAATCTAGGTAAACTGGGCAAGTTCTTGGTTCCTTTAATTCATTGATTAAAAAGAGGATTCCTTCAGGGAAGGGTTTGTCTTAGCATTTTGCATTTAACCCAGGTTATATTGGATTAAGAGAAGGCAATGGCACCCCACTCCAGTACTCTTGCCTGGCAAATCCCATGGATGGAGGAGCCTGGTAGGCCGCAGTCCATGGGGTCGCTAGGAGTCGGACACGACTGAGTGACTTCACTGTCACTTTTCGCTTTCATGCATTGGAGAAGGAAATGGCAACCCACTCCAGTGTTCTTGCCTGGAGAATCCCAGGGACGGGGGAGCCCGGTAGGCTGCCGTCTCTGGGGTCGCACAGTGTCGGACACAACTGAAGCAACTTAGCAGCATATTGGATTAACAAAAATATCATTTACTTTTAGCCAGAAATTCTATATCTTCTTATGAAGTAGCTTGTTTTGGCTGGTACAGGTTCCACTGGCTATTGGTGAGAGTTGGATCTATATGTATGGTGCACATAGACCAACTTCTTCTCTTTTTTAAGAAAATAATCTTCCCTGCTTGTCTCTATTCTCATTCCAGGCACACCCTACTATTCTGCCTACATTCATTCTATACATTTCTTTCTTTATTTTTTGGAAAGAAGTAAACTTTCCTATTCATCAATGACATGAACACTTACAGAAAAATCACAAATATGAGGGCTGATCATTTAGCTCAGTAATTTCTCAGTTATATGGACAACCAACAGGAACCTACTGCACAGCACAGGAAATTCTGCTCAATATTATATAACGTAAATGGGAAAAGAACTGAAAAAGGATAGATACACATTTACATATAACTGGATCACTTTGCTGTACATCTGAAACTAACATTGATGATCAACTATTTGTTGTTGTTTAGTAGCTAAGTTGTGTCCAACTCTTTTGTGACCTTGTGTACTGTAGCCCACCAGGCTTCTCTGTATATGGGATTTTCCAGGCAAGAATACTTGAATGGGTAGCCATTCTCCACATTCCATGCCTTTCTTTATGCAGTTTTCTCTCTTGGAATGCTCTTCTTTCCCACATCACTATTGAATTCATATCAAGCTTCAAGGTTAAATGCAATCTTCTATGAAGCCACCTTGGTTAATGATCTGAATCTGATCTCCCTTTTTTGACCTCCCTCCTCCTGCCCTCAATGTCATCTGTTTATACTGTTTCAGAACACATGCCTTTTCTTATCATTGGTTTTCATTGTTTCTGTATGCCCTTTCCTTCCAATTAAGTTGGAATTTCCTTCTCGTCTTATTTATTGTATCTACTATGGCTTCTAAAACAGAGCCTGGTACAGAGTAGGTGACTGACAAATGTTTGTTGAATGAATAAAAAAAAAAAGATAGGTGCTCAAAAAACGTCAGCTGAATTGAACTAATCATATAGATTTCCAGTCACTGAATGACTTAGATATTTGTTGAGACTTCACTGAACCCACATAAGAGCTGCAAGTTGCAATCTATTCCTTGTGATCTTTCTCCTCTTAAGATGGTCAGTCCTCAGCAAGAAGAATGAATGACAGTAACTTTGAGGGCAGCAAGCAGAGCATTAGACAGGAAGACAGTATACTTCTCTGCTCTTCTTCCCAGATTACTCCCGAGGGCATGGGTGAGCTGGTTTACTTGATGGTCTAGGGACAGTGACACTGCCATGTATATCTTATAGTGAAGTCGCTCAGTAGTGTCCGACTCTTTGCGACCCTGCAGACTGTAGCCTACCAGGCTTCTCTGTCCATGGGATTCTCCAGGCAAGAGTACTGGAGTGGGTTGCCATGCCCTCCTTCAAAGAATCTTCTCAACCCAGGGATCAAAACCAGGTCCCCTGCATTGCAGATGGATTCTTTACTGTCTGAGTCACCAGGGACTGTGTTATAGAATGTGGCTGTTTTATAGAATGAACACTTGGCCTGAATTGCAAACTGAGTTAAAGGTGAGTCTAGCGGTACCTTCTACTTTCTCTTTATTCTTTCACTTCACTAAGTTTCCATATCAGAAACATGTGCCCTATATATTAAAGAAGCAAAGACAACATTCCCGGTGCTGTCTTCTTCCCCTGTGAGGGTTATACGTGTGTGTTCATTTGGTGATTCCTCAACAGCGTGTGCACCCAGGAGGTATTCACTTTTCTTTATGTATATTTCAATAATGAGGTTTATTAGCAAAACAAACTAAATGGAGGACTGAGCAGCAGAAGAGAAAAGCTAGGAAGCCAAATAACAAGCTAAAAACTGGATCAGCTATCCTTACAGAAGAGAATGTGAACAAGTAGGTGGAAAATGTGTAAGAGAAGTTGGGAGACCTGGATGAGATACCTGAAAGTTTCAAAGCCTGTTTAACGATGCGTGGTTCTCCTGGGCTAGTCTGAAATAAAATAGAGACAGTGAAGGAAATCTTCAAGTAAGTGACAAATAAATAACACCTGGAAAAAATGAACAGCTCTCAGACTGAATGATAACATCGTGTGCCAAACAGGATGTAAAACCTCACAGATCCGCACAAAATTATGACATTTCCATACATTAAAGATTAAGAAAATTGCAAAAGCTCCTTTAGAGAATCAAAATAGATAACCCACAGATTTCTTACCTGCGATACTGGATGAGAGAAAACACTGAAGCAAAATCATCAAGAGTATTGAAGGAAAAGAAACTTTTGAGTCTAAAATTGAGATTTAGCCATTGTCAGTAAGAGTTTCAAGCATTCAAGGTTTAAGGCATATCCAATAACATACTGAAAAGAGCTCTCTCTCTTGCTGGTAGAGCCCTTTTTTTACTGAGGTGCACTTTCTTCCTCCATGTGATTCAGGGATAAGGCAAGACAACTTCTCTCCCCTGTTCCCTTTGGTAACCTAGCAACAAGCCAGCTCAGTAATGAGAACTCTGAGGTCTCTAGCTGACACGGGAATTGGAAAGAAACCTCCTCCAGGTGGCTGCTGCCCTACTCTCACAATCTCTCACCACCAAGACTGCTGCTCAGCTGAAAACTCCTGGGCTACAGGACTGGTTAAGTTTCCAGCTCAGCATGGGTACCAGTTCTCTGCCCCAAGGCACACTACCATGGTTCCTGCTTTGTTTGTTTCAAGCACGACTCTCTATGGGGAGTAAGTGCATTCTGGAAAGTTCTTCCTGTAAGTGTTGTCCAAAAAGCAAGTGTTATCCATGTCCTAAGTTTATAGTGGTATTTGCCTTACCTTCTAGTCTGACAAAATGTTAGTTGCTCAGTTGTGTCCAACTTTTTGTGACCCCATGGACTGTAGCCCACCAGGCTCCTCTGTCCATGGGATTCTCCAGGCAAGAATACTGGAATGGGTAGCCATTCCCTTCTCCAGGGGATCTTCCTGATCCGGGGATCCAACCTGGGTCTCCTGAATTGCAGGCAGATTTTTAACATCTGACCACCAGGGAAGCCCAAACTATCTTAATTAGTCTATACCAATCATAGTAATCCTGTTCTCCTTGGGAGTGGTGGGTACATACAGAGAGTGGTGGGTGACTCAGTCCTGACCAATAAGATGTGAGGATAAATCTGCTGGGGGACTTAAGCGAAAGGGCTCTTTTCCTTTCAAGAGCTCATAGGGAGAAGAGGCAGAATGCTCTTCCTTTGGACACTGTCGTGTTTGCCGGTGATTCCTGGGATTACGGCAGCTATTGCCAAGAAGGGCGTCAACCCCAGAGCAGAATAGAAAAGTGGAGGATGGCAGAGACAGGTGGTGAGAAGGACCTTCCTTTATATGACGTCTTTGCCTGTTGGAGCCACTTTCATTTTAGGACTGGGTGGTAAGTGAGATAATTGAATTCCTTTATCATTATTATTTTTCAAATTTATTTATTTTTTAATTGAAGAATGCTTTAGTTTTTATTTGTTACTTGCAGACCCAAATTTCCTAATTGAAACATAGAATTCAAGAAACTTACCATATACAGATCTTCTCAGAGACAGTTTACACCAGAGAGAAGAAATAGGAAGTCAGGAAGAAACAATGAGATACATTAGCAATGATGAGCTTCCCAGGTGGCACTAGTGGTAAAGAACCCAGCTGCCAAAGCAGGAGATATAAGAGAACACAGGTTTGACCCCTGGGTTGGGAAGGTGCCCTGGAGGAGGGCATGGCTATGTACTTAATTGCTGTCATGTCTAACTCTTTGCAACTGCATGGACTTATAGCCTGCCAGGCTCCTTTGTCCATTGGCATTCTGGACAGAAGAGAATACTGGAAGTGGGTTGGTCATTCCTTTTTCCAGGGGATCTTCCTAACCCAGGGATTGAACCCAGGTCCCCTGCTTTGCAGGTGGATACTTTACTGTCTGAGACATGAGAGAAGGCCAAGAGTACTGGAATAGGTAGCCTATCTCTTCTCCAGAGGATCTTCCTTTCTCCAGGGGAGCTTCCCAACCAAGAAATCGAACCGAGGTCAGATTCTTTACCAGCTGAGCTACCAGGGAAGCCCAGCCTGGTGGGCTACAGTCCATGGGGTCACAAAGAGTTGGACACTACTGGAGCGACTGAGCACGCATGCACCATCTACAGATACTCTCAGAGACAGTTTACACCAGAAAGAAGAAACACGGAGTCAGGAAGAAGCAATGAGATACAACAGCAATGAAGAGCAGGGAAATCAGTGAAGTGTAATGCAAAGCATAAATTAGAATGAATGTAAAATGTTTGTGAGCACTTAATCACAAATTCTGCAGAATTAATTAAGCCCTAAACAGGTTTTAGATGATGTGCTTTGGGAGAAATAGAGGAATTATTTTGGAATTTTAAAAACCATTTATTTGTCTGTGACTTGTCCTAGTTGAGCACTTGGGATATCTGATCTGTGGCGTGAGGAAATCTTGGTCTTGTTCTGGTGAGAAGGGCCATGCTCAGTGAATTTTTAATCCAGTTGTCTGCTGATGGGTGGGGCTGTGCTCCCTCCTATTAGTTGTTTGGCCTCAGGCAACCCAGTCCTAGCTCTCAGTTCAGTTCAGTTCAGTTGCTCAGTCGTGCCCACGTCTTTGAGACCCCATGGACTGCAGCGCGCCAGGCTTCCCTGTCCATCACCAACTCCTGGAGCTTGCTCAAACTCATGTCCATCAAGTAGGTGAAGCAATCCAACCATCGTATTATCTGTTGTCCCCTTCTTCTCCTACCTTCAATCTTCCCCAGCATCAGGGTCTTTTCCAATGAGTCAGTTTTTTACATCAGGTCACCAAAGTATTGGAGCTTCAGCTTCAGCATCAGTCCTTCCAATGAATATTTAGGACTGATTTCCTTTAGGACTGACTGGTTGGATCTCCTTCCAGTCCAGGAGGCTCTCAAGAGTCTTCTCCAGCACCGCAGGTCAAAAGCATCAATTCTTCCTGGAGCCTACAAGCTCTGTAGTAGCACTACTGTGTGTACTGCCAAGTTGCTTCAGTTGTGTCTGACTCTTTGTGACTCATGGAGCGTAGCCTGCCAGGCTCCTCCATTCATGGGATTCTCCAGGCAAGAGTACTGGAGTGGGTTGCTATACCCACTCCAGGGGATCTTTTCAACCCAGGGATTAAATCCATATCTCTTAGGTCTCTTGCATTGGCAGGCGTGTTCTTTACCACTAATGCCACCTGGGAAACCCAGTAGGGCTACCGATAACCTCCAAAAAGGACTTGTGCCAACACATGCGTGAGGGTGAGGGATCTCTCAGCTGCGGCATGTGAACTCTTGCTTACTGCCTGTGGATCTAGTTCCCTGTCTAGGGATTGAACCTGGGCTCCCTGCCTTGGGAGCATGAAGTTTTAGCCACTGGACCATGAGGGAAGTCCCTCTGGAAGTTTAAAGAAAGCTTCATAGAGGCTGCAGCATGCAAACGAGGCCTTGAAGTCTGTGTGGGACTTTAGGAGAGAACGGGCCTGAAGGGCAGTCAAGGCTTTAGGACGAGTGTGAAATGCATGGGAGGCTGGGGCCTCAGTGAGTGGTGGACTGAGTAATTGCTGTTCTGAGAAGTTTCAAGTCCAAAGTATTCTCCTGCCTACAATATGCATCAGAAATGAAACAGAAAATATTCTCACACCTCTGTTACCAAAATGTAGGCCATATGGATCTTTCAGTGTGGCAATTCTGGTTTCTGTGTATCCAGAAAAATAACAATGGGGAAAAGGGTCAAAGGAAGGGCACCTTAAACCATATGAAGGGCAGAGGCGCTTCTGGGGAGATGATGATAGACTAGAAAATGAGGGGTTTTCCGACCGTACTGACAGCAAGAGAAGCAAGAAGGCTTTTTGAGAGATTTGCAAAATCTCAAAGGACTATGGAAAGCATAAATATGACATAGTTCACCAAAGAGTTTTTTAATTTTTATTTTAATGGGGTTAGTGAACTAATCCCTGTAAATCCTACTGAATTAAATAATTTAAAAAAAGACAAAAACAAATAAGCAATCCCAAATCTATGGTATTGTCTCAGTTCTGCTAGTTATTAGCTGTGTAAAGCAGCAGATCAATAAATCTATATCTCAGTGACCTCAGGGATAAGAGGCCACCTCCCTGATCTACTTTATGGGATTATCCAGAGGGTCTGAGCAGACAACAGAAGTGATGGAGGGGGGTGGGTGGCGGGCAGGGTGGAGAAAACTTTTAGATTCTGTGGAGGCACAGAAGGAATCTCTTTAAGAATGTATTTTTGAAAGGGGGCAAGATCGTTCACTCAGGAGAGATGCCCAGGGGTGTCCTTTTGGAGAGAGGAAAGTGCAGTGTCCAGGGTGACTGTAGCCCAGAATGCAGGAAGCCACCAAGTTTGGTTCAGACAAACTACCAGTGTGGGCATGGAACCAAGTTGGAGACACATATAGAAAGGAATTATTAGATTTTTTTAATAGTGTGGGAGCTACGCCAAGACTTGCAGCTTTGGTTTGGAGTCTGCAATTAAGGGTGGACTTAGAAGGGAAAATGAAATGGAGGCAAGAGCCTGAACCTTTTTTGAAGCCATAACGACATAATTTGCAAGTTCAACCCTAGAGGCTCCACCATGCCACAGGAAAGTTGTTTATGTACTTTCCTACGTTTATGAAGCTTGGCGAAGGTGGTGGTGGACAGGGTGTCTAAAGAGAAAGGCAAAGGGTACGATCTCGGGCCCATGGCATGGGAAAGGACACGAGAAAGTCACTCCCCAAACTGGCAACCACCCCAGAGGCCTCCCGGCCTAATTTGTCCTTGGAGCATTTCTCTCTCCAGAACCCACCCTGGAAATGGGGCATGTAAACACACTTGGGGATTCTTAGAGGCACTTCAAATGATCTGCTGGCTTCCCACCTCTAAGAAGACTAGACCAGTTATACTCCACCTCTGGCTTATTTTTTAAATTGTGGAATTTTAATTGTCACACTGATTGGGGGCCATTATTAACATTTACAGGGCAAATGTCAGGGATGTCCATGTTATGTGAGTTTGCCTGCACAAAGAAGAATTTTTCTGCATTCCATATATGACTTTCAAATATCCAATTGGATAATCAGGAATGTGTACAAACTTATGCATTATTTGAACTGAAAATCTAATTCTATTTTACGTACAAGCCCAATATATTTATTACAGCTTTAACACACTCTAAACTTTCTAAGAATAAAACTTTATATGCTATTCAGAATTTTTTTCTAAGCTGTTCATTGAGTTGGAAATATGCATAACTGTTGGAAAATTGCAACATTATTCAAGGGATTTAGTTGTCTATGTCACACATTTGTGTTAGTTTGTATTTGTAGTTGTTGAATTCAAAAGTGATTATCCCACTAAATGCTGGCTTCTGACTACTTTATTGGCTCTTTCAATATAATTATTGGGCTTCCCTGGTGGCTTAGACAGCATGCAGAAGACCTGGGGTAGATCCCTGGGTTGGGAAGATCCTCTGGAGAAGAGAATGGCTACCCACTCCATTATTCTTGTTTGGAGAATCCCATGGACAGAGGAGCCTGGTGGGCTACAGTCCATAGGGCTGAAAAGAGTCGGACATGACTGAGTGGCTAAGCACAGCAATGGGTGTATATAGGTTATATTGCCTATGAATTTCATTTTACAATTTTAAAGGGGAATTACCAAAATATTTGTAAAAAGGTGGCATTAGTCTCATTGGGATTGGGAAATGCTAGACTGAAAGCTGATAAAAAGAAAAAAACGGGAGGAGTTACGAATGTGAGTTGTGTTAAATGCCCATATTCTACACATTGTACCCATCCAAAATTTATCTGAAGGAAAATGACAACATGTATTCAGGTCAAGGAGGATCAAACAATGTGCTCTTGGGGTTGCCCATAAGTGCCTCAGGGTCAGATTTTCAGTCCTTTTGTTTTAAGAGAGGAATTTGTCAGTAAACAATACCAGAAGATCTGAAAGAAAAATAAAGCAAAACCCAGAACCTGTTCGGCTTCTCAGTCAACAAGGAAAGAGTTGCAAGTGCTCAGAACACTGTAAGTGAAGCAAAGCCCTGTAAGATCAAAGCCTTCTGCTTTCTTTTATGGAGCGTTAACAAGCTCTAAAACGTGGGTTACAAACAAGAAGAAAACAGATCAAAATTCTGACTTTTTAAATTGAAAGTTTGCCTTTTTTAGAAATGAAAGTTTGATACATACTACAATATGAATGGACCTAGAAAACATTATGCTTGGTGGAATAAATTGGACACAAAACAAATATTGTATGATTCCAACTTATATGATACCCACAATACACAAATTTGTAGAGAAAGAAAAACAGAAGTATTACCGGGGCATGAGACTAGTTTAACAATAACTAGGAGCATAGGAGCATAGGTTTTTTTTTTTGGCCGTGCCACGCAGCTTGTGGGATCTTAGTTCCCTGACCAGGGATGTAGCCTGGGCTTAAGGCAGTGAAAGTACCCAGTCTTCACCACTGGCCACCAGGGAATGCCCAGAGCATAGGTTTTTTTTTTTTTTGAATTGGAGATGGTAAAAAAGTTTTGGGTGTAGATAGCGATGCTGGCTATACCACACTGTGAATGAATTTAATGCCACTGATCTGTACAGTTATGAATGGCTGAAATGATGAATACTACATTGTACGTAGGACTTCCCCCGTGTCTCAGTGGTAAAGAGTCTCTGCCTGAAGTGCATGAAACACAGGAGGCATGTGTTTGAGCCCTAGGTCACAAAGATCCCCTGGAGGAGGGCCTGGCAACGCACTCCAGTATTCTTGCCTGGAGAATCCCACGGACAGAGGAGCCTGGCGGGCTGCAGTCCATGGGGTTGCAAAGTCAGACACGACGGAAGTGAGGTAGCACGCATGCCTGCACACATGTTGTATATATTTTTTACCACAATAAAAAATTAAATAAAAAAAACAAAGTTTGCCTTTTTTTAAAAAAAAGTTCAACCCCCAAATACAGTTCTATTCCTACAGTCTGTAGATTCCCCCCAACCCCCCGCCCTCCCAGGAGGTTTTATTTTATTAGAGGGAAGCCAAGTTAAAGTCTCGGTATTAATTTTCTGTCATGCTTTATCTACCAAAGAACAGATTTCCAATGTCTCTCACACATTTGATGCAATTATTTCCATTTGTTAAACTTCATCAAAGTTTTTCAACTGATGAATACATTTTAAGTCAGAATTGAACAAGGGTTATCCTTGAATATAACAAAGCATATCTTATCTAAGGCATTGGACTAATAGAGGATGTTTTCAGGTTTTTTTACAATGTTTTTTATTATTTTTTAAATTTATTTTTAATTGGAGGATGATTGTTTATAATGTGCTAGTTTCTGCTGTATAACAATGTGAATCTGCTGTAAGTATACATATATCGCCCCCCTCGTGAGTCTCCCTCCCAAGTCTGTAGATTTTTACGCCCCATGCCTTCCCACTCACATCCTTCTTTCTAACTCTGCATATTAAGCCATAAACACCATTTTACTGGGGGGCGGGGGAGAGGAAGAAAAAGAACAAGGGAGTTCTGAGAAGGAAGCTTTCACCTTGCTGTTTACGCCCAGATCTTCAAATGCTGCTTTTAAAATACAGCAGGAAAGACGGCTGTTTGACATATATGGGAGATTTATCAGGCTCCAAATAAATTTTAATGAATGCAAAAGGTCTTAAACTCCTTTTCTTGGGCTGACTTGCCTGCTACTCCCTTTGAAAGAAGTTTAATTTCTCTGCGCAGTCAGAGCCTGGGGCCCATGCTCGCTGACACAATCATACACACGGCTATTTCCTTTCAGCAGAAAAAAATAGAATATAAAAAAGATAATCTGCCCCAATATCTAATTTGGGGGTTGGTTTTCTAGCTAATCTTTTGAAACTGAGAATATTTTTCTAAAAATTGTCATTTATCCAGGTACTTTTTCTCACGATCTTTCATCATAAGAGCAGATGTCCGCCATGCAGACAGAGAATCAAGAAGACAAGCCTAAACAGGGCCCATAAGTTCTTCTACCAGAATCAGAAGGTGGAGGACCAGGCTGACGTGTCCTCCCCACTCTCCCGTTGAGGGGCTTCAGTCTCTCTAGGCCCATCTGTGACTTAAGTCAGATTTCCATGGACTATATTCTATTTTTAAGTCCTGTGTTTTCTGATTGAGAAGCTGCTTTGAATGAGATCTCTACCTGTATAGTTATGTTACTCTGTGAATGAAAAATTTTATTTACACGTCCATCTAAGTGCATATCTCTTTGTTGCTGTTGCTGTTCAGTCGCTAAGTCATGTCTGACTCCTTGTGACCCCCATGGACACCAGGCTCCTCTGTCTATGGGATTTCCCAGGCAAGAAGATTGAAGTGGGTTGCCATTTCCAGATCTTCTGACCCAGGGAATGAACCGAGTGTCCTGCTTAGCAGGCACCTGGGAAGTCTAATATCTCTGTATCTATTTATAAATGCAAATATACATATACAAATATATACATAATATTAGTCAGAGATGTAAAACCTCTTTGTTCCACCAGTGTAGCTGCCAGATGTACCATTAAATCTACATGGATGGGCACACAGGCTTCAACTGAGCCCAGCACAGAATCCCTGACCTGGGTGTTTCCATCACAGGTCAGAGGCCAACAGAAGCAGTATCAGCCTCCAGATCACCTAAATAGAGCAATAGAAACTTCAAGGAAAGCCTGCCTTCCTGGAGACATCAAAGTTTTCTTTTCCCCCCCCTTTTTTAATTTTATGGGTAAGGCAAATAATAGAGTCTTTGTGTTTTACCAGAAAAGTTAATGAAGTTTACTTCTTTGGAACTTGGATGAATAGTAAACAAAATTATGTTGTCACTCTCCCTGGAGTACATCCCAGTGCTGTCACATTAAGCAAACTTATTTCTTCTCAGGGGACCACAGTGCCTGGTGGCCTGTGCTGAAAGAGCTGGAGAACAGGAGAATATGAGGCACTTGGAGTCTCCTGTGATGAGAATGACAAGCAGAATCAGCTTTTTAAGTGTTTACAATGTATCCCGGGCTTCCCAGGTGGCTCAGCAGTAAAGAAACTGCCTGCCAATGCAGGCGATGCAGAAGATGTCAGTTTAACCCCTGGGTCAGGAAGAGTTCCTGGATCTTCCCTGGAAATGGCAACCAACTCCAGTATTCTTACCTGGGAAATCCCATGGACAGAGGAGCCTGGTGGGCTATAGTCCATGGTGTCGCAACTGAGTGACTAAACAACAACAATTTTAAGACCTTTAGGGAAACTGAGTTGGGGCCACCCTGGGTGTCTGGGGGGACTTTGTTCTGAAATGTAGTGGGATAGCCTCAAGCCTCTTGCAGGCAGAGGGCAGGCACTGGGCACCGAGAAGTCATGGCCCTTCCCTAGGGGATGGCTCTGCGTTTTGAGGAGATGTCCGGGACTCGCACTGGACCACTGCTGGCTTGGCCTGGACTGCGCAGGTTTAACAAAGGCACCGGGGAGAGAAAGAGGGGCCTGGAGAGCACTGCGATGACACGCCCGCTCCACCCGGATCCCATCTCCCTGCTGCTCCCGGCTTCTGCTGACAGCTTCTGGAGCAAAGGCATCACGGCATCATGACCAGCTGCCAGCAGAAGGAGAGGGCACGGAGGGGACTGGTCAGAAACCCCAACCCAGAGTTTGGAGAGTTGTCCCAAAATGGCAACAGGTCTTTGGGAGTGAACAATGGGGTTCATTTTAAGGAAGAAATATTTATGATTGAACATGACAGGTATAAAATGCTGGGAGAAACAACTTTATGGGCTGCAAGAAAAAGAGTGAGAGTTTACCCATGGGCTGGTCCCCCTGCTTAGAGTGTTAAAAACCTTTCTCCCCTCGCCTGTGGTCTTTGGCAGGAGACGGTCCCCACTGGCAGAAGACCTGGGATTGCTTTTCCCTCGTCCCTAGTAAACTTGCTCTGGACTCTGGCTGGCGCCCCGTTGGACCGTCACCACTGACTGCATTTCAAGTGGCATGTGGGGTGTAGCTGGCGGGAGAGCTGGGTTCTCTTGTGGTCAAGGAGCATTCAAAAGAGCAGAAGAAGGAACAGCCACGTCAAGGCCTGGCTTGTCCATGGGACGTGCCTTTGCCAGGAACCACGGGACGCCCGACCCCAGCGCAAGGAAGGCCACAGGGAGCGGCTGGCAGGGGGAACTGGCCCTCGGCAGGGCAGAGGGAGCAGCTTCTGTGGGTTTTCGCAGCGGCCGCACTGCCAGTGTTACACAACATGATACGATGGCGGGGGCGGGCAGGGAGAGTGGTCTTTCTTGCTTTTCCAAATTAAGATAGCATTTCCTTGAAAAATTAATGAAAAATGAGTCTTTGCGAGTGAAAAATGATCTGGAGCCATTTGCCCATTAGCCGATGAAATGACTGGCATATGGATATTTGAAAGGGAAATGGATAAATTGCAGTTTCACTCAGCTCCCTCAGACAAACGCTGAGACAGACAAGCTTGTTTCATCCTGGTCAGGAGCGTGTGGTTTGATGGTCAGAGGACGGCCGAGGGAGTCAGAAAGTCTGGGTTGCGTTCCCAACTTTGCCGCTGACTCACTGGGTAACCTTGACCAATGGTTGCACCCTCTGTGTCCCCATCCAGAAAACGGCGATTTAATGACAGCCCCCAGAAAGGAATGTTTGAGCAGTTTCTAGGTATATGGGGTTAGATATTTTGAGGTCCCAAGCAGGCAAAGATGGCAAGATTTCCAAACTTAATTTTCTTGCACAGGAAAGCATGGTTGAGAGCTTTTAGAAACAATTGGGGTTGAGAACACGATAAATCCCCATAACTGTCAGAATTAGCCTTTGATATATGGCTTTAAAAACTCTCAAATCTCTAAAGCCACCCTGTCACCTTCCAAGGTTTCATGCTATTGGACTCTGTGAATTTATTTGAAAACAATTTAAAATTAAATTCCATGGCACTGAGTCATCTCCTGCCAGTCACTAAATACTAAGATGAAAATCTCTTGTGACTTTTAACACAATGGCTGTTCAGAGGTCTTGCATTAGAATATTTTAAAGACTTTCATATTTTGATTTGCTGCCTTCCATAAGAATCTTAATAGTTTGAAGCACTGTTAATCATTTTTAGCCAGAACATGAATACCTTAGGTTTAGGATGAAGACACTCCTGTTTCATTGGCTCTGTTTTTTGCTTGTCTGATAGAGATTCTTTCTTTGAGGAGCCTAAATAGTTCTGTGAAAATAGTAACCAACAGAACAAGAGTGAGGAATCCTGCATTCTGGCCCTGGAGTTTCTGTTCTGCTGAATAAGTAACTTAGTCCCTCTAGGCATCAGTTTCCCTACTTGTGAAATGAGGGTGTGTCTCAGTGCTTTTTGTTTCTGTATTGCCATAGATCCCTTCTTTCAAAAGAAGCTTTGGGCATCAATCTAGGATTAAAAAGATGAAGGAGAGGGACCTCAGCCCTTCTCTGCTCTGCTGACGAGCCCAGGTCAGCAACATTATGAATCCCAGCAAGAATATCACTGGCTAGAGTCCTTCAAGTCATTTTCCAAAATGAGAATCTGTGGGTGAGAAGAGGAAGGAGGAACTGGGTATATTTACAGCCAAGCAATGCACATTATTAACAACTGCTGAATCCAGAGATGCCTATTTTTTATTTTGATCCAGTTACTAAAAATAGAAGGCTTTCTATAGATTTAATGTGATCCTTATCAAAATATCTGTGACATTTTTCACAGAACTGGAACAAATAATCCTAAAATTTATAGGTAATCACAGAAGACTCAGAATTGCCAAAGCAATCTTGAGGAAAACAGAACCAGCTGGAGGCATAACCCTCCTAGACTTCAAACAATACTACAGAGCTACAGTAATCAAAGCAGCATGGTATTAATACAAAAACAGACCTGCAGATCAACAGAACAGAATGGAGAGCTCAGAGATAAACTCACACACCTATGGTCAGCCTTCAAAAAAAGAGGCAAGGACATACAGTGGAGAAAAGGCAGTCTCTTTAGCAAGTGGTGTTGGGAGAGCTGAACAGCCTCATGTAAATTAATGAAATTAGAATACTCTGTCATACCATACACAAAAATAAACTAATAAACTCAAAATTGTTTAAAGTCTTAAGTATTAATATAAAATATAACACCATAAAACTCCTACAAGAGAACATAGGCAAAACATTCTCTGACATAAATCATAGCAGTATTTTCTTAGATCAGTCTTCCAAGGCAAAAGAAATAAAGTAAAAATTAACAAATGGGACCTAATAAAACTTAAAAGCTTAGGCACAGCAAAGGAAACCATAAACAAAATGAAAAATCTGTGGACTGGGAGGAAGTATTTTCAAATGATGTGACTGACAAGGGATTGACTTCCAAAATATACAAATAGCTCATTAAACTTAATATCACAAAACCAAACAACCCAATCAAAAATGGGTAGAAGGTCTACATAGACATTTTTTCAAAGAAGACATAGATAGCCAATAGGTACGTTGAAAAATGATCACCACCACCAATTATTAGAGAAATGCAAATCAAAACTACAGTGCAGTATCACCTCACTTTGGTCAGAATGGCCATCTTTAAAAGGCTGCTGCTGAATCACTTCAGTCGTGTCCAACTCTGTGCGACCCCACAGACGGCAGCCCACCAGGCTCCCCCGTCCCTGGCATTCTCCAGGCAAGAACACTGGAGTGGGTTGCCATTTCCTTCTCCAATGCATGAAAGTGAAAAGTGAAAGTGAAGTCGCTCAGTCCTGTCCGACCCTCAGCGACCCCATGGACTGCAGCCTATGAGGCTCCTCCGTCCATGGGATTTTCCAGGCAAGAGCACTGGAGTGGGGTGCCATTGCCTTCTCTGCTTTAAAGGCTACAAATAATGAATGCTGGAGGGGATGTGGAGAACGGGAACCCTCCTACACAGCTGGTGGGAATGTAAATTGCTATAACCACTATGGAAAACAGTATGAAAGTTCTTTATAAAACTAAAAACAGAGTTACCATATAATCCAGCAATCCCACTCCTGGACCTAAATCTGGGGAAGATGAAAACTCTACATTTACAATACAAAGATGAAACTCTGTATTCAAAAAGATACACACAAATGAGTGTTCGTAGAGCCACTGTTTACAATAGTTAAGACACAGAAACAACTTAAATGTTCATTGATAGATGAACGGATAAAGAGAACATGGTATACATACACAATGAAATACTTCTCAGCCATAGAAAAGAATGAAACAATACCATTTGCAGCAACATGGATGACCTAGAGATTATGATGTTAATTGAAGTAGATCAGAGAGAGAAAGACAAATATTATATGATATCATTCATAAATATAGAATCTAAAAAAACCAATACCAATGAATTTATTTACAAAGCAGAAACAGACTCACAGACATAGAAAACAAATGTTTGGTTACCAAGGGAAAAGGAGGCTGGGATAAATTAGGAGTAGGGGATTAATGGAGCTTCCCTGGTGACCCAGTGTTAAAGAATCCACCTGCCAATGCAGGAGATGCAGGAGACACTGGTTTGATCCTGGGGTCAGGAAGATCCCCTAGAAGAGGAAATGGCAACCCACTCCAGTATGCTTGCCTGGAGAATCCCACGGACAGAGGAGCCTGTTGTAGCACGTGTGCTACAGTTCATAGCGTCACAAAGAGTCAGACACAGCTGAGCAACGGAGCATGCATGCATGCGTGGGATGAACAGATACACACTACTATATATAAAACAGACAAACAGTATCCTACTGAATAGCCCAGAGGACTATATTCAATATTTTGTAATAATCTATAACGGGAAATAATCTAATATATATATATACATAATATTATATATATATACACACACACACCTGAATCACTTGGCTGCACAGCTGAAACTAACATAAAGTTGTAAATCCCGCACGCCCTAGAGCCTGTGCTCTGCAGCAAGAGGCCACCACAATGAGAAGCCTGAGCACCACGACCGGAGAGTGGCCTCTACTCGCCACACCTAGAGAGAAGCTTGCTCAGCAATGAAGACCCCGCACAGCTAAAAATAAATAAGTACAGAAAAATTGAAAAAAGAAAATGGTTAGACTGCCACATGATTGGGTCCCCCGCTGGAATACTTGGTGGGTTTCTAAGGCGCACAACTAGTTTGAAACTTAAGGAATGTAAACACTTTATCCTTGCTCATTGAGAATAATTCCCTCTCTCCATTCTTTTATTTTTTAATATTTGAATGACCTGTATGTTAAAATGATTAGATACAGACAAAAGTAGAGTTAAATTGATGGATAGTGGGGATAATGTTTAACCAGGAAGCAATAAATACCACAAAGCTATCTCTCTCTTAAGTGATCTTAGGCTAAAGAATGACTTGCCCCAGGGACCTCCCTGGTAGTCCAGCGGTTGGGCATCCACACTTCCACTTTCATGGGTTCAAACCTGGGTCCAGGAACTAGGATCTTGCATGCCACAGCAAGACAAAAAGTCTTGAAACCCATCAGAAACAACTTAATAAAAAAAAATATAAGAACGACTGTTTGAGACCATCACTTTCATGTTATTAAACCAGTTAAGGAAGAAGTACTATTATTTTTGTGCTATGAAGTCATCTACTGCCCTACACAATGCTGACCTTTCATTCTTGACAACACAGGTGTAGAAACTTTAGGGCAGAAGGAAAACCTATTTTGTGACCAATGGGAGATGTACCTTCAACAGAAACTGCTCTTCTATGTAATACCTTTCAAAATACATAGACAACTAGAGAATCTTATTTCTAGCAACATTTACATCATCATCTCAAAATTCCACAACTTTTTCAGAAATTAGAAATATAAATCAACTGGTTTAATTTAAAATGTATGGCTTTTAAAAAATTATTTTTAATTGGAATATATAGTTGATTTACAGTGCTCTGTGAGTTTCTTTTGTACAGCAGTCAATCAGTTATACATATACATATATCTACTCCTTTTTTTAGATTCTAGTTCTATATAGGTCAATACAGAGTATTGAGTAGAGTTCCCTGTGCTATACAGAAGGTCCTTATTAGTTATCCATTATTCATATATAGTGGCCTTTCCTGGTAGCTTAGTTGGTAAAGAATCTGCCTGCAATGCAGGAAACCCTGGTTCGATTCCTGGGTCAGAAAGATCTGCTGGAGAAGGGATAGGCTACCCACTCCAGTATTCTTGGGCTTCCCTGGTGGCTCAGCTGGTAAAGAAACTGCCTGCAATGTGGGAGATCTGGGTTCAATCCCTGGGTTGGGAAGATCCCCTGGAGAAGGGAACAGCTACCCACTCCAGTATTCTGGCCTGGAGAATTCCATGGACTATATAGTCCGTGAGGTCGCAAAGAGTCAGACACGACTGAGCCACTTTCACTTTCATATATATAGTAGTATGTATATGTCAGTCCCAATCTCCCAGTTTATTCTTTCCCCTTCCCTTCCCACCTTGGTAACCATAACTGTTTTCTACATCTGTGATTCTATTTCTATTTGTAGGTTAATTTGTACCATTTTTTTAGATTCCACATATAAGTGATATCATTGATATTTATCTTTCTGACTTCCTTCACTCAGGATGACAATCTCTATGGCCATGCATGTCACTGCAAATGGCATTCTTTCTTTCTTTTTTATAATTGAGTAACGTTTCATTGTATGTATGTACCACAGCTGCTTTATCCATCCATCTGGCAATGGACATTTAGGTTGCTTCCACGTCCTAACTGCTGTAAATAGTGCTGCAGTGAACACTGGAGTGCATATATCTTTTCAAATTATAAAATCTGTGACTCTTAAGGAGAGAAGTTAGTGGAGGGATTAACAGGTTCTCATATTCAAAGCATCTATCATTCTCTTCTGAATAAACAGAAAGGACAACACATAAGGTCTAAGAAGGTGCTTTGTGACTGGAATTTGCCATATTACTGTGAGTTATTATTAACACATTTAATGAAAAGTTATAGAAACTATGGCTATTTGAACCAATTTATTACTGTAGAATTGCTTATATTGGAAAAAAATTTTATAAATGAAATTAGACAAGAGCTTCAAGAATACTAAGAAGAAGCTGATTGACTGTCTCTCTCCATCTTTATTCTACATCTTCCCAGTCCCTTTACCCACCTAGAATACAGGTCTAAGGTTAATCTAGAGCTTTAAATTAGATGTTAGAAACACGTTTGATGATGCATATATTCTAACTACAGTAATGGGACTATAAAACAACACATAAAATTAATTTACCTAGAAAACTTTTAATAATAAATTTGCTATTATTGGCTCTTAAGAAAGAGAGAGATAATAAGAGGAGATCCTGAAAATTTTTTAGTTCCTAGAGTTTGTACCATAATTTGGACTTTGCCTCGTCTGAGTGTTAGGAAGCTCTGGGCATCACCCTCTATGATTCTGCAAATAATCTCTACTTGGGAGAATGTTTATTTTAATAATGCATGGCTCAGATATTGATATTTTCCTTCATTTCCCCAACATCTACAGAGAGGTATTCTGCCTTAGTATTAACATGGCATCATCAACTCAATGGACATGAATTTGAGCAAACTCCGGGAGATAGTGAAGCAAAGGGAAGCCTGACATGCTGCAGTCCATAGGGTCACAAAGAGTCAGACACAACTGAGTAACTGAACAACAAGAACATTAATGTTATTTTTCCTCCCTGATGATATCATTGTGGTCTGTGTGTGTGTGCATGCTAAGTCGCTTCATTCGTGCCTGGCTCTCTGTGACACTGTAGCCTGCCAGGCTCCTCTGTCCACAGAATTCTCCAGGCATTAATACTGGAGTGGGTCGCCATGGCCTCCTCAGGGGATCTTCCCAACCCAGGGATCTAATCTGCGTCTCCTGGTACTCCTGCATCACAGGTGGATTCTTTACTGCTGAGCCACCTTGGAAGCCCCTCATTGTGGCCTACTTGATTTTAAAGATTTGGTTATACATCTTATACACACACTCATTAATAATGGAAAATAAAGATATATTCATACCAAGTAATTCTGCCTGAGGAAATTTGAGCTTTTTTGTGTTTCAACCTGTAGATAAGAGCTGGCCATTCACAAAACTAAAAAGTCAGCCTCAGACTACAATGACTGACTGAGGGACATTGAATGGCCTCCTTAAGAATCAAACAGTTCGAATTTACATGGGAGGAAAAAAATACTAGTTGGTTAATACAGCAACCTGGTTAATTTATATGGTCACCCCAATATTCCACTAGGCAGAGAACAGGTCTCAGAGGGAAAATGAAGGCAAAGACAAGAATCAAAAGGAAGTTGATAGAGAAAGTGGGAACAGAGGTTCCTGCCCAGGCCCGATCCTGGATGCTCAGAGAAAGATTTGACGCTAGGTCTTACTTGTCCCTGCTGCCTAGCGAAGGGTCTGGTGCTGAATGAATAAATAAAGGAATGAATATGCGGCTGTCAAGGTGAGAGGGTGTTTAATAAGTGTTGATGGTGGAGGCAACCTCATAAAAATGAGGGTACCTAGATGGGGGTGGTATGGATGTATAGGGAATAAATTTATTTATTTTTTTTTTGAAGTGTGACTCTCAAGATCTGGAATTCGTTTTGGGAACAGTCCCCCATAGCAGTTGTCTCTCACGTGATTTGCCGGGGGTAAAATTGGCAGGTCCTCTTCATAGCCTCTCTTTCTGTGTTCTGGCCCACACTGTAAGCCGTATTTTCCTCAGGACCATTGCAGAGCCCACCACCAAGGAGCTCCATCCTCCTCTGAGGAGCTCAGTCCTCCTCCTCTGTCCAGTACACCTTGCTCATGGGGGTATAGTGGTTCCTCCCAGGTTTTCAAGTAAAACTGTTCTCAGATATTTGGGCAAGGTTTTTTTTTCCCCCCAAACTAGATGCAAAATTATCTCTTTGGGGCTTCCCTGGTGGTACAGTGGATAGAATCTGCCTTCCAAGGTGGGGGATACAGGTTTGATCCCTGCTCTGGGAAGATTCCATGTGCCATGGGAGCAACTAAAGCCCATGCTCCACAACAGGAGGAACCACCACAGTGAGGAGCCAGCCTGCAAACCACAGCTAGAGAGTAGCCCCTGCTCGCTGCGACTAGAGAAAGCCCACTCCCAGCAACAAAGACCCAGCGCAGCCAAAAAATTGAAAGAAAAAAAGAATGAGTTTGCCTTTCCTCTCATTTTGCTAAGGAGGCGTTGTTGTTGGTGTTTAGTCGTTCAGTCGTGTCTAACTCTTGCGACCTCATGGACTGTAGCCTGCCAGGCTCCTCTGTCCACGGCACTTCCCAGGCAAGAATACTGGAGTGGGTTGCCATTTCCGTCATATATATATATACATATATATCTCCTTTGCACAGGGCCCATTGCACATGTCTTTTCAAAGTACCACAGTGGGGGAAAAAGACTTAGAAGATATTTACGGTTCTTCCACAATAATCTCAAACCTTTCTGAGGTGGGGTCCCAACATCTTTGGCTGAACTGAGCAGCTGAGGGCCAAGGAGGAGGTAGTAACTTCCGTCACTCCACCACTGTCCTGTTTCTGTTGAAGGCCCCAAGTAACACACTTGGTGGGAGGCCTAGGCTGAGCAGGGTGAGTCTTCTTCCCAAGGAGCCAAGGAGAACACAAGGTCATTGTCAATAAGGCGCATGGGCTGTTGCAGAAGTCTTGGGCAGTGGCTGTCCCCAAATAACCACTGCCAGGGACTCCACAGAGCAGCTGGGACCTCAAAGGGATGGCAGAAGCTGCCATGGTGGCCTGGGGTCAAACTGTGTGTGGTGACGGGGAGACGAATGTGGACTTTGGCTGAGTGAAGAGAGGAAATATGGGAACCGAGGAGAAAAGCCACCTGGATTTGTTGAAGATTTACCACCAGCCAGGGAGGAGAAGGAAATGGCTACCCACTCCAGTATTCTCGCCCGGAGACTTCCATGGGCAGAGGAGCCTGGCAGGCTACTAACACACACAGGGAGGGTGATGTTTCTTGCCCCTCAAGACATGATACAGGAAGCCCCCGTCTATTAGCTGCTTTGAGAAGTCTCGCTGTCTATCGGGTACCATCTCAACAAACAACATGAGTTCTTTGGTGAGGGAAAGAACTAATCGTTGGGTCCATTCCATGGAGAGTTGAGGCACATCAAAGAAAAAAGTCATTTCATAAGCACACAGATTTGTCCTTGACTTGGACTGTTATAAAACTGATCTGCAATTATAAGTTACAGAAAACCCTCAAAGGGGGAAATTACTTAGTAAAGTCCGAATGATAGTTGTGAACGGTGGGGTCCAGCAGATCAGGTTAGGAACAGGAATATCTAGGAGGGAGCCTACTGTCTTCCATTTTTAGTTATGATGGATTTGAGTGAGTCATAAAACCTGAGTTTCAGTCTCATTCCTATAACACGAGGATAATCATTCCTTCCCTAACTATCTCACAGGGTTGTTGTGAAGACCACAGGCAGAAAACACTCTTTCAGTTATAAAGTTCCATGCAAGTGTAAAGATGTATATTTGCTAGAGATAAGTTACCTTTCCTCCCATTTCCCAAATACTACCCTGCCACTACACAGAATATAGAAGGTGGACACACAGTAAATATTAAAACAAATAAGCAAAAATCATTCAGTTACAGAGCAAACATTGGGATGGGATGATCTCACACTGCAACAATGGGACCTTCCCAGTCCTGTACAGTCAGAGTTCTAAAGCCCAACTGGTTGCATGGTATTGTCAAGCCCTGCATTCAGAAAACTTCAACATTTACTTTTTTAATATATATATATAACCTAACCTACTACTTTTTAGCTGATTAGCACAGATATAAACCAAAAAAGACTGCTCTGTGACCTCAGAAGTTTAAACAAATAATAGTCCACCCAGGTTGTAATTACACAAGAGATATATTAATAACAAAAACAAATGTAGACCATTTGTAATAACTTCTGAATGCTGATATGAAACTGTTCACATCCAACTGACTCTCATGTCCAACTGAGGGTAATATATAAAGGAATAAAAATATTATGTACTGGTAATATGAGGTAAGACTCTAAAAAGTATAATTCAGCTTCTATTAGTGATAGAAATGCTCTAGGAATAGGAGGGAAAAAAAAAAAAAACCGGGGAAAACTGCATTATTAAAGACCTTAAGTCCTTTAGAAAATCCTCTAACTGAGCTGCCTTAAATCTTTTTTACAAGAAGGGACATAAACCAATGCATATAGACACACATTAAAATATGCCCTGAATTCTTCTCTACCCTTGTTTTTCATCTCTCTCTACCTGGCCAACAGGAATACAGACTTAGAAAAAGTGACCGGTGAAATACGTCCCCACAAGGGAACCAAATAATCATTTAGTCCAGTATCTGAAGACACACGTTAGAAGAATGTGCTTTGGGTTTGGTTTGGTGCCTCTACTGCTCTTCACTGTCCCCACCCCCTCCAGTAACACTAGTTTTAGTGGCTTATCTTCTGCATCTCTTTTGTTTTCTGCATCCTTATCATACTCCATGTAACTAAAATGGCCATTGGGACTGGGAATGCCAAGGGATTCTGGCGTGAAAACTGTAAGAACTACATAAAAATCTCTTAATCACCCAATGTAGTTTAACTTCCAAATAAATATCTAGGATTAAGAGAAGAGTTCAAGCAGTAAAGAATCCGCCTGCATTGCAGGAGACCGGGTTCAATCCCCAGGTTGCAAAGATCCCCTGGAGAAGGGAATGACAACCCACTCCCATATTCTTGCCTGGAAAATCCCATGGACAGAGGAGCCTGGAGAGCTATAGTCCATAAGGTCAAAAGAGTTGGACACAACTGAGCAACTAACACTTTGACTTCACTTAAATTTAGACTCAGTAGCACGATGAACTATAATATGCAATCATTTAAATAAATGAGAAATATTTATAATATAATGTAAGGGAGAGTTAGTGGAATTCAAAATATGACTGTATGTTATCTGAAATCTATGTATAAGCAAAAGCAAATTGTAATAATATCGGTGGATTTGTGGTCATTTACTTGTGGATAACATTACCTTTAATATTATTTTGGATAATATTAAAACATAATGTTTTAACATAATGGATAATATAAAAACATAAATGTTGCTTTTTATTCCATCTAAACAATGATTGTTCAGAGTACCATTTTGATCTCCATAAAAAAGAATAATAATCCAGGACCTCTTCAACATTCAATTTAGTATAGATTTTTTTATTTTCTGATACACATTGAAGGATTTTGTGTTCATGCTGTTTCATGTTTTTCTCTGAATGATGTGCAAACATCTACTTCTGCCCTCACAAGTGCAATATTGCCCAAGTTTAACAACTATTTAATCTATTTCTCTTGAATAAATATGTTTGTTTATTAAGCTCTTAAGAAATACACATGTAATAAGTTGTTCAGTGACATGAACCATGGTATCTTTCCATTTCATTTTGATTTTTAAAAATTAATTTGGCATTTCTATGCAAATCAAAATTACAATGAGTTATCACCTCACACCAGTCAGAATGGTCATCATCAAAAAGTTTATAAACAATAATGCTGGAGAGGGTGCGGAGAAAAGGGAACACTCTTGCACTGTTGGTGGGAATGTAAATTGATCAGCCACTATGGAAGATGGTATGGAGATTCCTTAAAAACCTAGGAATAAAGCCACCATATGATCCAGCAATCCCACTCCTAGGCATATACCCTGAGGAAACCAAAATTGAAAAAGACACATGTATCCCATTGTTCATTGCAGCACTATTTACAATAGGTAGAACGAGGAAGCAACCTAGATGTCCCTCAACAGATGAATGGATAAAGAAGTGGTACATACACACAATGGAATACTACTTAGCCATAAAATGAAATGCATTTGAGTCAGTTCTAATGAAGTAGATGAACCTAGAACCTATCATACTAAGTGAAATAAGTCAGAAAGAGAAAGATAAATTTCATATTCTAAAACATATATATGGAATCTACCAAAATGGTACTGAAGAATTTATTCACAGGGTAACAGTGGAGAAACAGACATAGAGAATAGACTTATGCACGTGGGGAGAGGGGAGGAGAGGGTGAGATGTATGGAGAGAGTAACATGGAAACTTACATTACCATCTGTAAAATAGATGGCCAACAGGAATCTGCTGTATGGCTCAGCAAACTCAAGCAGGGGCTCTGTATCAACCTAGAGGGGTGGGATGGGGAGGGAGATGGGAGGGGGTTTCAAAAGGGAGGGGATATATGTATACCTACAGCTGATTCATGTTGAGGTTTGACAGAAAACAATAAAATCCTGCAAAGCAATTATCCTTCAATAAAAAATACACTAATTAAAAATATTAAAAAAATTAATTTGGCATTTCTGAAACACGCTATGGAAAGTGCTAAAGAGAGAAACCAGAGCAACAGTGAAAAACTGTGATAAATTGCTCTTATGTTCTTGAAAATCCTGCAGTTTCAGATTCAGTCAAAGTGTCGTGAGAGCCTATGTACCACAATAGGCACCACACTGGACCCGTTGAATGACTTCTCACTCAGCCCCACTAGACTCCGTGTTACAGGCTCATTCGCTCCATTCTTCAAATGTACACAGTGAGGTTCAGAGAGGCTCAGCCGTTGGCAAAAGTCACAGAGCTAGGGAGAGGCTGGGTTTTCATGCCAGCTTTCTGATTTCAGATCTAGGGCTCTTTCAACTAGAGCTTGCTCTAATATATTAAATTTGATCAATTTATTCTTTTTACATTAAGTAATATTCTACACAATAATCACATTTCAAAATGAACAAATAAAGTATGAGGAAAACATATTTCTATTAAAAAATAGAAAGTAGGAATAGAAAAATGATGTAACTAAGATGGTAATAGAACCATCTATTACCATCAGTCAGTCAGTTCAGTCACTCAGTCGTGTCTAACTCTTTGCGACCCCTTGAATTGCAGCATGCCAGGCCTCCCTGTCCATCACCAACTCCCAGAGTTCACTCAGACTCACGTCCATCGAGTCAGTGATGCCATCCAGCCATCTCATCCTCTGTTGTCCCCTTCTCCTCCTGCCCCCAATCCCTCCCAGCATCAGAGTCTTTTCCAATGAGTCAACTCTTCGCATGAGGTGGCCAAAGTACTGGAGTTTCAGCTTCAGCATCATTCCCTCCAAAGAAATCCCAGGGCTGATCTTCAGAATGGACTGGCTGGATCTCCTTGCAGTCCAAGGGACTCTCAAGAGTCTTCTCCAACACCACAGTTCAAAAGCATCAATTCTTCGGCACTCAGCCTTCTTCACAGTCCAACTCTCACATCCATACATGACCACTGGAAAAACCATAGCCTTGACTAGACGGACCTTTGTTGGCAAAGTAATGTCTCTGCTTTTGAATATGCTATCTAGGTTGGACATAACTTTCCTTCCAAGGAGTAAGCGTCTTTTAATTTCATGGCTGCAGTCACCATCTTCAGTGATTTTGGAGCCCCAAAAAATAAAGTCTGACACTGTTTCCACTGTTTCCCCATCTATTTCCCATGAAGTGATGGGACCGAATGCCATGATCTTCGTTTTCTGAATGTTAAGCTTTAAGCTAACTTTTTCACTCTCCACTTTCACTTTCATCAAGAGGCTTTTGAGTTCCTCTTCACTTTCTGCCATAAGGGTGGTGTCATCTGCATATCTGAGGTTATTGATAGGACTCTGATAAAAACTATCTGATTCTTAAATCAAGGTATGCTAGAATGAGTGTAATGTCATCTGACACACAGATTGTAGATTAGTTAATTCCTGAGCAATGTAAGTCTAGGCATGGTCTATTATCTCTGCTAGTTATTGTAGGACTCCAGGCTGACAGGTGTAAAACAAAGATCTCCTGTCTAAGTAGGGAAAATGAGTGCCCCAAGGAGTGAGAGGAGTGCCCTCGCACTTGGTGGAACCTCCTGGAGCCATGAGGACTTGGGGCTATTAGTTCAGTGGCCTAATGCAATGGACAGGCATGAGAACAGGAGGACGATTCAAGGAACCAAGCCAATCCAATAAAAACAGGAACTAAAATATTAGTAGGACTAAGTTTGAGATGGTAGACAAAAAAAAAAAAAAGATGAGGCTTCCCAAGTGGCACCAAGATAAAGAATCCACCTGTCAATGCAGGAGACTGGGCCTCAGTCCCTGGGTTGGGAAAATCCCCTGAAGGAGAAAATGGCAACCCACACCAGTATTCTTGCCTGGGAAATCCCATGGGCAGAGGATCCTGGCAGGCTACAGTCCACAGGGTCACAAAGAATCGGATACGACTGAGCAAATAAGCACACATACACAGACGAGAAACAAAAACCCAGAGGACCAGTGGGCAGGGTAACTGGGTTTTAGTCCTAGGCCTTTCGTTAAGGAGCTGGGTAAATTTGGACAAATTACATGACCATTTGGGGCTTCCATTTTTCATATATAAAATGAGAAAATTTAATTATATGACCTATTATCTCTCCCTACCTCCATCTCTGTTTTTGTTGCCAGGAATTCCTAATTCGCCAGCAGATCCAGAGATTCAGGACTGAGAGAAATCTAGAACTTGTGCTTCCTGGGGCATTTCAAGGCTCTGGGGAGAGCACCTCTGCTTCAGATGCTGAGAGGCAATTTTCCTTTACTCATGATGACCCTGCTTTGATTGAATTGTCAGTAATATTTTTGAGAGAACTGAAAATTTTATAAACTTGTCCTGTAAGATGGGCTCAAGAAATCCTTAAACAAATATCATGGAACTGGAGAAATAAAAAGGGAAACTAGTTTAAAAAAGCAACAAAAACTTTTATAGATAAGATTGGACCCAAGTCAAGCAGAAGTCCTTAGAAGAAGATATCAGGGTGAGTGGAAACCAGAGACAGTTTCATTGCCTTTTTGAACAAACTGGATACTTGTGAAATTCAAGACTCTGTGCTGATTAGTTAAAGACATAATATTCAATTACAGGTACTGTCTTTAAGGGCTTTTACATTCAAAGGTGACATAAAAATATACATAAATACAGTAATATATAGAGTAGAAAACATTATTTCACTAGAAATAGAGGAAAAGATAAAAGTGCCATTATGGTCACAATGATAGAGGCACACCACCTTCTGTGATCAAAGACGTCAGGGAATGGCATTGGAACCAAAAATGCAATGAAAGCTCACTGAAAGGAACCTAGGAAAAGGAGGTGAAAAGCGAGCAACTATGAACCACAGAGAGTAAACGTGCTAATTCTGGGCCACTCATGACGGTTTAGGATCGAGTCCAGGGCAGGACTGGAATTCCAGGGCCCTCTGATCTCCCTGGTACCTTGGATCCAGACTGCTGTCCTTGGATTCTGAACTGCACTGTGAATGGGAGTAGAACTTCTGTTCTGAGATCGCCTGGCTATGTTAATCATGGGAGCATTTCACAGTTTTAGGAAGGAAAGTTATTAATGTTTTCAATGATGTATTAAAGTGGTCAAAAGTTGAGAGTCGTCAGATTTTAACATACCTCAGGATTAGGTCCTTTTCACTCATTGTCTCAAGATGGAGCCAGATACAGGGTGATTTAGTGGTAAGAGGCAAAGACTCAGTGAAGCCCCAGCTCCAGACCTCACCCAGGTTAAGACTTGATCTCATCACTTGTTACTTTTTTTTTTTTTTTTAAACTTTACAATATTGTATTAGTTTTGCCAAATATCGAAATGAATCTGCCACAGGTATACCTGTGTTCCCCATCCTGAACCCTCCTCCCTCCTCCCTCCGCATACCCTCCCTCTGGGTCGTCCCAGTGCACCAGCCCCAAGCATCCAGTATCGTGCATCGAACCTGGACTGGCAACTCATTTCATACATGATATTATACATGTTTCAATGCCAGTCTCCCAAATCTCCCCACCCTCTCCCTCTCCCACAGAGTCCAAAAGACTGTTCTATACATCAGTGTCTCTTTTGCTGTCTCATATACAGGGTTATTGTTTCCATCTTTCTAAATCCCATATATATGCGTTAGTATACTGTATTGGTGTTTTTCTTTCTGGCTTACTTCACTCTGTATAATAGGCTCCAGTTTCATCCACCTCATTAGAACTGATTCAAATGTATTCTTTTTAATGGCTGAGTAATACTCCATTGTGTATATGTACCACAGCTTTCTTATCCATTCATCTGCTGATGGACATCTAGGTTGCTTCCATGTCCTGGCTATTATAAACAGCGCTGCGATGAACATTGGGGTACACGTGTCTCTTTCCATTCTGGTTTCCTCAGTGTATATGCCCAGCAGTGGGATTGCTGGATCATAAGGCAGTTCTATTTCCAGTTTTTTAAGGAATCTCCACACTGTTCTCCATAGTGGCTGTACTAGTTTGCATTCCCACCAACAGTGTAAGAGGGTTCCCTTTTCTCCACACCCTCTCCAGCATTTATTGCTTATAGACTTTTGGATCACAGCCATTCTGACTGGCGTGAAATGGTACCTCATAGTGGTTTTGATTTGCATTTCTCTGATAATGAGTGATGTTGAGCATCTTTTCATGTGTTTGTTAGCCATCTGTATGTCTTCTTGGGAGAAATGTCTGTTTAGTTCTTTGGCCCATTTTTTGATTGGGTCATTTATTTTTCTGGAATTGAGCTGTAGGAGTTGCTTGTATATTTTTGAGATTAGTTGTTTGTCAGTTGCTTCATTTGCTATTATTTTCTCCCATTCTGAAGGCTGCCTTTTCACCTTGCTAATAGTTTCCTTTGTATCACTTGTCACTTTGAGCCTTAGCTTCATTATCTGTAAAATGGTGCTTATGGAACTGCTGTTTACCGGACTAGATTTTTATAAGAACCAAATTAAAAAAGGTTTTAAGTTAGTACTTTCCTGTTCCTTAACAGCAGGCATGTGTTGTGTGCATCTTTCTCTCTTTAACCCTTAACCCATAATGTTGCATGTACCAGACCCTTGACCAATTATGTTCCATCGTGTTGCCCTTTATATAAACCACATTGGACCCCTGCTATGCCCTTGCTTCGGAGTGTGGATTTGACTGTACCAGTGACTGTTTATCCCTTTGGTCCATCACATCTGATCAAGGTGAACCTCTCTGATGAAGTACAGTGTAGTCTTCCATTATATCATGCCGTTTTCCTGTGGTCACCATTCATCAACATGATGTCATTTGTCATATAAAAGGATTTACTATTCAAGAGCCTAAGGTCTGTTCTCTGTTAGCTAACAGTTTACCCACCATGGGACGGCTAACAATACCACTCAGTGGGAAATCATGCTTTAAATAATTTGTTTTATTTTAGTCATGTCATCCCATGTAGCTCTGTGTTGCTTTATCTGGGCTATGGGAATAGTTTTGAGTGTGTGTGGTCAGAATCAAGCACTGTTCTCTTACTTCATCGAATCTGGCACATTTTCTCCCCGGACAAATCCTATAGACATTTTGCAGACCTGCTAATCTCAGGAAGACTGAAGTTTTTAGAAGGCTGCTCTTCCTATTGAGGGGTAAGTGGCAAGGGGAGGAAATGTTTGCTACTGTTTGGGTTGTGTTTTCTTAGCTTGGCAAAGGATTATAACTTAATGGGATTGATTAATGACTCACACACAGGAGACACAGTCCAGTAGTTTGGGCTGAATGAGGCTGAGTTTCTATTCTGCTTTTCATTCTCTCAAGACTGGTAGTAACTGTAAAGCATCTACTTCCCCAGTTTACGCTTGGGAGTAGGTTAGACGGGGAAGAAGTGTGCTTGGCCACCTGATGTGAAGAACTGACTCATTGGAAAAGACCCTGATGCTGGCAAAGATTGAAGGTGGGAGGAGAAGGGGATGACAGAGGATGAGACGGTTGGATGGCATCACCAACTCAATGGATATGAGTTTGAGTAAATTCTGGGAGTTGATGATGGACAGGGAGGCCTGGTGTGCTGCAGTCCACGGGGTCACAAAGAGTTGGACACGACTGAGTGACTGAACTGAACTGAACAGTGTACTTTACCTGCAGCTCTCTGGGGAATGTCACCCCCAAGAGAATGATCTGTCTGATTTCATAGAGATAGTAGAGTTGAGCACTTACATGCTCTTGACATGGCTTTCTGACATTATGTCATTTGATTTTATGAAATTTGCTTCCAGAACATTTCATTTGGGGAGGTTAGACTGTCAGACTGACTTGGTGGAGAAGTCAGCACCTTAGGAGGAAGAGAAAGCTCAGGGTAGGAGGACCCAGGGGTCTGGTACTGCTCCCTTAGGCTTGGCATGTCCTCTTAGAGTGGCAAGGCATGTTTCTGCCCACTTTTCTGGAGCCCCTTCTCAACTGGAGTGCAAGTGCCTTAAGAGTACAAACTAGATCTTATCCATATTTTGGTTCCTTTGTTGACAGCATTTCAATATGTTAGCTGCTGCTGCTAGCAAATGTTTTCCGTATTAATTCATACATGTATGCAACAAAAAATAGGACCTGTTCTGGGCAATAAGGCTACAGATGTGAGCCAGACCAAGCTCCTTACCTTCATGGAGCTTGCTTTCTAATGGTGGATAGAGCAGTCTATGAAAAATCAAATATTCAATATTGTAACAGGTTGCTATGAGTGCAATAAAAAATGAAGTGGATTAAAGGCATAGAGAGTCACAAGGAGTACTGTTTTAGATCAAAGAGCCAGGAAAAGTCATTCAGAGGAAGTGACACTTGAGCAGGGGTCTGAATGGAGGGGTGATTCCCAGGTGGTGCTAGTGGTAAAGAACCCACCTGCCAATGCAGGAGAAATAAGAGAAGTGGGTTTGATCCCTGGGTTGGGAAGATGCCCTGGAGTAGGGCATGGCAACCCACTCTAGTATTCTTGCCGAGAGAATCCCATGGATAGAGAAGCCTGGTGGACACCAGTCTATAAGGGTCACAAAGAGTCAGACATGACTGAAGTGACTTAGTACGCATGCACACAGGCTGAATGGAGAGAGGAAAGGAGCCATGACCTGTGTATATAGGAAAAGTGCTTTCTAGATGGCAGGACAGAGCAAGCACAGAGGTGGCATAGGATTGTAGTTAAGAAAATAGTCTTTGAAGTCTGGTTGACTAGGTTCAAACCCCAATTTCTCCTCTTAGATCTCTGCATGAAATCATCATGATGATAATCACTGGTATTCACTAAATACTCACCACTTACCAGTTACAAAGCTAACCCTTTTACATAAGTTCTCTTGCTGAATTCCCACACCAGCCCCACAAAATCAGTGCTATATGGATCCTATTCTACCAACAAAGAAATGAGGCTGAAAGAGGTTAGTGAACAGTGGAGCTGGGGTTCAGTCCCTGCAGTCTGACTGGCGAGCCAGGAGATTTAAAACAAAATAAAATGTGGGAAGAGCAGAGCCAGACACAGGAGAATTGGGACACTTGCCCTTTGTAATGTCCCCCTCTCCTGCCAGAGGCCTCCTTTCTTCCAGCACTGCCCTGCGCCTTCTGAGCTAGTCTGGGAGTGCTGTACCCATATGTATTACCACCTCTTTTTCTGGACTTTACCCCACGGAAATCATTCCTGGTTCCCAAACCTTGGGGAACAGCCATCTTGGTCTTAGTATAAACTGTCAAACTAAGTTCAGCAAAAGTGCCAGTGGGAATTGTGATTTAGCAGAAATAGCAGGAAACGATAAGTCTTGGCTCTGCAAGGAGCCAGCTGTGTGACCGAGGTCAAGCCATTTGGATCTCCGAGCCTCAGTTTGCTCCTGCACAAAATGAATTGGTACTATTTCTACTCTCTTATCACATGGAAGTCGCACCTGTAAAGTACAATGTAAAATAAAATGTAAGCTCTATTCGAGGACAGCATATTGTTATCAATATGCAAATACATTGTGTGATGTTTAATATCTTGATTATTAGAATATGTTACTGTGACAAACTTCTGGCCTTGTCTCATATTTCTGTTTCTGATGTCATACTGTCTCCAATTCTTCAAATTTCATTTCTCAGAACAATGAAAATTGGACTTCCACCAACAATTTACTTTAAAATGTTCACTTCTTTAGAAACTAGAAATTAGAGCAGTTTGTACCTTTTTGGAATTGAAGCTATTTGATGCTGTAATTTCAAACATGTGTATTTATTTCGTACAGAAAAATCTCAGTTAACCAGAATGCTGAGGAACGAGAAGTTTTACATAACTTATTTTTGATTAACTAAAAAGCTAAAATGCATTAGAAATCCCTTTCTTTGTTTATACTGTAGACAATATTTCTGGAATACATGATTTACTCCTCTGATTTAGGAAGTAGAGTCCAGTGAAGATAACCAAATAGGTGTGTGTGTGAGAGAGAGAGAGAGAGACAGAGAGAAATGTTGGGAGAGAGGGATATATATGTGTGTGTGTGTGTGTGTGTATATATATATATATATATATATATATATATATATATATATATATATAATGGCAAACAGAATTGATATTTTGAACAGCTCTGTTCAGTGTACAACACTATATATATAGCCATAGGCAACATAAGAAGTTGAATTAAGGAAGAAATAACCGTAGAGCATCACTCAGAATAATGAAGACTCATTACAGGTTAAAAAGATGTTCATAATAAAAGCTACACAGTGGTTAACGGCTTAGGCTCAATGCCAGTTCACTTGGGCTGGAATCCTGGTTTGGTTACTTAGTTGCTCTGTGTCCCTGGATTAGTTACTTAGCTTCTCTGGGTCCCTAATTTTCTCATCTGTAAACTTAGGATAATAATAATCATACCTACTTCATAGAGTTCTTCAAGTAGGAAGCTTACTAGTAAGGGCCCTATAAAGGTTAGAATTATCTCTGTGTTGGTGGTGATGAGCACTTAACTATGTCTTTAGTATACTAATCAAAAACTTTGTGAAGCAGGTACTATTATTATCTGTGTTTTACAGATGAGAACATTAAATAGACGTAATGAGTAACTTGCCTGAGGCCACTCAATTAGTACCAGTGTGGCTGAGGAACTATCCCACATCTCCCTGACTTCAAATCCATGATCCCAATGGGATGGTCACTAGGAGGAGGAAATGGAAACCCGCTCCAGTATTCTTGCCTGGAAAATGCTATGGACAGAGGAGCCTGGAGGTTTACCGTCCAGGGTGGTGCAGAGTTGGACACGACTGACCTCCATGCTTACCTGCTTTGGTCACACATTTCCTGATCTCAATCCTTCTTATCATCTCTCCTATTTTTCATTCTTTCCCTGTATTCCCTGGGTGAGAATAAACAAAGCATTTACAAAATGGAGTGGTATAGAAAAGTCAAAATTGAGATGTGATAGCTGGACTCCATCTAACTGAGGTTTTTGGACATTACATGTTAGTGAATATTGCCCTTTAAATAAATCACATATTGGGAGTGGTCTTGAAGAAATCATTTTAAAATTAATACTTCTTTTGCCTCAAATCTACGGAAGTCATCACAAGACTCACCTAGAGCAATTTTATTCTGTTTGGCTTTAGGATGCTTGTAAAGTTTTTTTTTTTTTTTTTTCCCCAATTAATGCTCTGTCTTAGAATGTATTCTTCCAGAGGCCCAGGGTAAAACTCTCAATGGTGCCTAGAACAGTCTACACCCACCTGGCTGCATACTGACATTATTTGATGCGAGTGATGGATTGCTTGACAGATGTAGCCTGTGGAGATGCGAGGATGGGGTGAAGAAAGGTATGCATGATGAAGTCTGTCTTTTCCAGTAACAGTAATGGGTCATGGCTGCATTTTAAAGGGAAAGGGAAAATTACTTTTCCAGCCCAGAGTATAAAAACTATGACTCATGCTGGAATTGGTCCAGAATGTTGGTCAAATTATCCAGATTGACAACCGAAGCTGAAAGATCTTGGGAAGACAATGTAAAGAGCTGAACTGCAGGGACAGACATATGGGAGGTTCAGATTCATTGGAAAAATGTGAACTGGTTTGAGAAAAAGAATAAGAGCAGAGTTTATAACATTAAAAAAAAAAAAAAAACAACAACAAAGAATGCCTTTAAAATAACTTTCCTGATCTCCTTAGATAGTCCTAGGAACTCCAAACTCCCTACCCAGCAAATTAATGGGATATCCAAAGAAAACCAGTCCCTCCTTGTAAACAAAGTGGAAATTTCCTTCTTTCCAAAAGGGCCCCAGTCCCAGCCATAGAGGAAGCAAGGAGACGAAAACACATTTCTGCCTGAAATGACCTCCTATTTTAAGAAAAAACAACAGCCTCAAAAGAAGGAAAGGAAAAACAAAGTTCCACCCAGAAGGAAATTGTATGTAAACAGCCCAAAGGGAGCCCAAGAGGGAGAGGGCTGAAACACTGAAATAAGCCAAGAGCAGACGCCTCTGACATTGCCGTCACCCTCTGACAATATCAGAATCTGAGCTTTGAGACAACGGCTTCGTGATTGACAAAAAGGGGTTGGGGTGGGGGAGGATCCGAACAAAAGCAAGCTGGTGGAAAGGTCCCCTCCACTGCCGTGGAAACTTTAATCTTTGAAGTTTGCCTGTTTTTTCAGGACTCTGCTGGTGTGTAACCCGGGGGAGCCCAGCAACCACAAAGTGCTGGCTATAATTTTCTACAATTTGTCACATGCCCTCTTCAAGCCCCTGTGAGATGGTTTTCTTCTGTTTTTAAGCTGCGGATGGTAGTAAGGTAGTTCAGGCAAGATAAGAGCGAACTGGAATCTTGTTTGTCTAGGCCTGGAAGCTACACCAGCCCATAGGTGTATTTTAATCTTTTTTTTTTTTTTTTCTGCAGAGGTATTTGGTTTGGCCCATATAGCAGTCATTTCCCCCCACCCCTCTTTTTGGATCCAACATGTAAAAATCAAGAGATTCCAAGTAAAAATTGGATTTCTATTTACCCTTGAAAAATTTGGTGACACAGGTCCCAGATTCCTGCCGGGTAACAATTCAAGTTGAATGCCTGCTGCCCTGCTCAGCATGGGCCTCCACGGGACAGCCTGCAAGTTCCACCCCATTGCTTCTCTCAGTTCTGTCACCTGTTTGCATCCCTTGCCCAATGGGATTTTGTGTTGAGTTCGAAACTGACCCACAGACATCTTCAGGAACTGTTGTACAGCAGCTAAGTCATGTCCGATTCCTTGCAACCCCATGGACTGCAGCATGCCAGGCTTCCCTGTCCTCCACTATCTCCTGGAGTTTGCTCAGTGTCCATGGAATCAGTGATGCTTTCTAATCATCTCATCCTCTGCCGCCCTCTTCTCCTTTTGCCTTCAACCTTTCCCAGTATCGGGTTCTTCTCCAACAAGGAATATCTGCAGTCTAATCTAGGATTGCATTGGCCTGCTGAGAGGGATTTGAAGGCTGTCTGGGCTTGGCACAGGAGTCATGATTAGTTGTCAATGTTCCCTTTGGCCACAGAGGGAGTGGGTGGCAGCACAGATGCCGTGTATTTCCTCCCTGACTAGTTACATCTCTAGTTTAAGCCTGTGTCTTGCCTTTAAAATAGGACCTGGACTGCTTCCGAGTACAGTTTCTCCATAAACATTCTTGAAACTCAGCAGTGTTCATAACCATCTCAAAATCTTATGGAGTCTTGTTGACTCTGCTGCTACTGCTAAGTCACTTCAGTCGTGTCCGACTCTGTGCGACCCCACAGACGGCAGCCCACCAGGCTCCCCCGTCCCTGGGATTCTCCAGGCAAGAACACTGGAGTGGGTTGCCATTTCCTCCTCCAATGCATGACAGTGAAAAGTGAAAGTGAAGTTGCTCAGTCATGTCTGACCCTCAGCGACCCCATGGACTGCAGCCTACCAGGCTCCTCCGTCCATAGGATTTTCCAGGCAAGAGTACTGGATTGGGGTGCCATTGCCTTCTCCGCTTGTTGACTCTAGAAATCTCATTATTCGCACCTCCTTTCATAGACCTTCAACCACTTTACAAGCAGCACCTGGTATAGTTCAAACAGAGACCCAAGAAAGTGAAAGAGAAAGCATTGATAATTCGTAGCTTTAAGAAAATATGTGAAGCAGTAGCCACTGCTGAGGTCTCTATCTATTGAACTGCCTATCTATCTATCTATCTACCCATATAGACTCCTTGCCTGCTAAATCTCTCCAGTCGTGTCCAACTCTTTGCGACTCTATGGACTGTAGCCTGCCAGGCTCCTCTGTCTATGAGATTCTCCAGGCAACAATACTGGAGTGAGTTGCCATGCCCTCCACCAGGGGATCTTCTCCACCCAGGAATCGAACCCATGTCTCTCAAGTCTCCTGCATTAGAAGGCAGGTTCTTTACCGCTAACACCACATGGGAACTCCCATTTAGACTCCTAGCTGCCTGCCATAGGAATCTGGCCTGCAGACATTCTCTCTTCTTTTCTATGTGACTTTTCACATCCTCACCATGGTTCTCTAGCTACTGTTCATTGGCCAACCTCTACAGTTAATGGAGGGCAGTACATAACCAACACTTTCACGCAAAATGCCTTGCTAGAAGTCCAGGGGTGGGCATCTTGGTAAGCTGCTTTTAAAAGACTTCTGATCCTTAAATGAAACCTCTTTGGTGCATTTATGGATTTTGTTGTTGGAGTCACAAGGACCCTTAAGAATAATGCGTGGGGGCCAGCTGGTTCCTGCCATCATTGAAACCCAAAGGGAGGAGCTCTACAGGCAAGGAATTGCTCCCTAGATGTCTTGAGGTTGCTTATATTTCAAAAGAATTCAGCTTACCACCAATGTGGCTTTTAGCCTCTCTAATAAAGCAGTTTTTAAAAAGCTAAAAACGTAATCTGCCTTTTAAATCTGTCCTTCCTGCTGAGTCTAAATAGGGTTGCCGCAAAATGCCTGACTGGCATTAGAGTTCTCTGAAGCCAATCAGCTGAAAGAGGGTTGCTTGGGGGTTTGAAATATATTTGAAAACACTCCAGGGGTGGTGCAAAATAACTGAACAAAGGTGAATTACATGAAAGGAAGAAGCAGGTGGAGGTTTATAAAGCTAAAGAATCACTTGTGTATTTTGGAAATATCAGTAATTGAGATGGGGATGCTGACCTTAGAAGTTCATCTATCTGATCATAAAAATGGTTTTCACTTAGCATTAGAAAAAGATCATGCTAATAAATAAGACACAGTCTGGAATAGCCAAGGATATGTGAAATCCCTGAAGAAATACTTTAGTATCCAAAGAGAAGCTGAGGCTAAAACAGGGCACAGGCAAGGACAGGACTCACTGTGATGAGTGAGTCTCCAGCAGCTCTGAGTTGGGCAGCATCTTAAATTTTCTTTATCCTATTGAAAAGGCAGAGTTTCCTGAGAATTGATTTTTGGGTAAGGTAATTAGAGTTTGCTATTGCATCCCGTGGGAAAAAGAAAGTCAAGGTAAGAATTGCCATGGCAAAATCACTACATATATACAGACTTTTTTTGGTGAAGACAAAATTAAGAATGTGGCGTGCAACCCCTTGTACTCAACAATTTCCTAAAAGGTAACATCCCTATGGGTCACAGTTATTTAGAATAAGGAAGACTTGTAGACTAACAAATGCAAATTGTGGATTATCCAACAACATGCAACTTTTCTGACAGGGAAAGTTTGGGTGACCACCCCTTCCACCGAAAGACATCTCTCTAAGGCCTTAAGAGAGGCACAAGACCAGTTTGCTAGTAAATTTTCAGGTTGGATGACATGAGTTGCCTTAAAATTTCACTTGGCCCAAGTGGTTTCTACACTTAAGGAAGAGGATAATTTAGCAGTGCAAAAAACTCTGAAAACAAGACATTTCTCTGCAAGAGGGTCTTCAGTGTTGCCTTTCCTATGCTTTTAGTTTGCACTGAATATATGGAGAGTGGAGGAAGTTGCCAGAAGTTCTTGTTCTCTTTGTTGGATGAGGCGACAGGGCTACAAACTTGAAAATGCAGCTTTCGCCAGCAGTTTCTTATGACCCTTCGAAGGCCAACGTGTGTGCTGAAAGAAATGCCTCAGAACACTTGAGAAGGTGGATGCATATAAGGAAATTGCAAGGGTTTGAAGCATTGGTTTGGAGAAGAATGGAAAAATTCAGTTGCTTAGCCAAGGCAGTTCCAAACAGCTTTGATCTGGATATCTCAGGAGAAAGAGCATTTTCTGGTTTTGGCTAGGAAGGTATCTAGTAAAGAAATGAATACAAAATAAAACCCAAAGTTTTTAAT
The DNA here is from genome assembly GCF_002263795.3 of Bos taurus. Classification (NCBI taxonomy): domain Eukaryota; kingdom Metazoa; phylum Chordata; class Mammalia; order Artiodactyla; family Bovidae; genus Bos; species Bos taurus. The sequence goes on from NC_037331.1 coordinate 13,790,298, forward strand.
GGGTTTTTAGAACTTCCACTTCTGGCTACAAACGGGAGACAAAAGGCAAATAGATATTGTTTTAAAAATGCTAAGCCAGGCCTTTTTTAACCTCAAGAAAACATTGGGGTTTGATTAGGTTCAGACTGGGGGCAAGTTTTCAGGACAGTGTTTGTTCTAGCAACGTCCTCCCCTTCCCTGCGGAAAGTGTTGGTCTGTTGTGGTTCTGGAAGGCATGCTCTGAAGGCTCTAGGCTGAGGCGTCGAGAGACGGGCTCCACAGCCTATCATTTGTGCTCTGCCCACGCTTCCTTCAGTGTGTTCCTTGGAGCCAGGCCGCCCTGACTGCATGAGCCTTGGCATGACTAAGCAGAGCCTCCAGCCCTCTTCTTGTCTCAACCCTTTCTGGTAGAGTCTCTACGTTTACCTCCCATCTCCAGGCATCTCGGGTACTGCAGATCAGCATTTGTTCCATCTCTGCCTTCAGCTGAGCTTCATTCCATTCTTCTAAGCTGCACTTTGGATCTGGGGGTGTTTTTTATGTTCATTCGATCAGCAGGTTCTTTGGGTTGCATCATTCATTTAGCTCAGGAAATCAACATCTATCTAGGAGACATATTATAGAAGGAAAGATAATGAAGTCTATCTCCTGTGAAATAAAAGGAGGATCAGTTCAGTTCAGTTCAGTCGCTCAGTCATGTCCGACTCTTTGTGACCTCATGAACTGCAGCACGCCAGGCCTCCCTGTCCATCACCGACTCCCAGAGTTCACCCAAACCCATGTCCATTGAGTCGGTGATTCCATCCAACCATCTCATCCTCTGTCGTCCCCTTCTCCTTCTGCCCTCAATCTTTCCCAGCATCAGGTCTTTTCCAGTGAGTCAGCTCTTCGCATCAGGTGGCCAAAGTATTGGAGTTTCAGCTTCAACATCAGTCCTTCCAATGAGCACCCAGGACTGATCTCCTTTAGGATGGACTGGTTGGATCTCCTTGCAGTCCAAGGGACTCTCAAGAGTCTTCTCCAACACCACAGTTTAAAAGCATCAATTCTTCAGCACTCAGCATTCTTTATAGTCCAACTCTCACATCCATACGTGACCACTGGAAAAACCACAGCCTTGACTAGACGGACCTTTGTTGGCAAAGTAATGTCTCTGCTTTTTAATATGCTGTCTAGGTTAGTCATAACTTTCCTTCCAAGGAGTAAGTGTCTTTTAATTTCATGGCTGCAATCACCATCTGCAGTGATTTTGGAGCCCAGAAAAATAAAGTCAGCCACTGTTTCCACTGTTTCCCCATCTATTTGCCATGATCTTGGTTATCTGAATGTTGAGCTTTAAGCCAACTTTTTCACTCTCCTCTTTCATCAAGAGGCTCTTTAGTTCTTCTTTACTTTCTGCCATAAGGGTGGTGTCATCTGCATATTTGAGGTTATTGACATTTCTCCCAGCAATCTTGCTTCCAGCTTGTGTTTCTTCCAGTCCAGTGTTTCTCATGATGTACTCTGCATATAAGTTAAATAAGCAGGGTGACAATATACAGCCTTGATGTACTCGTTTTCCTATTTGGAACCAGTCTGTTATTCTAGGTCCAGTTCTAACAGTTGCTTCCTGACCTGCATACAGATTTCTCAAGAGGCAGGTCAGGTGGTCTGCTATTCCCATCTCTTTCAGAATTTTCCACAGTTTATTGTGATCCACACAGTCAAAGCCTTTGGCATAGTCAATAAAGCAGAAATAGAGAGGAAATAAATATTTTGTGAGAATCAAACTACTCCTGGCATGCTCTAGAAGCTTTATCAAAGATCTCATTTAACCATGATATCAATATAATATGGAACATATTGCTGTAAAGATCAAAAGCGATAATAATCCATGATACTCAGCACAAGGCATAGCACAGAGTCAATAAATTTGAGTTATTATGATTATTTCTTAATTTTTTTTCCTAGAAAGGAAGGGACTCACTAATCTGTTCATTTTAGTCAGGATCTCCTACAATGGTTTGATATTTATAGGGCTCCATAAATGTTTGCTGAGTAACTGAGTGAATGGACTCTTGCCAAAAGTATCTTATTACTATTGCTGATTTTTGCTTAACAAGATATAATTTGCCAGATTAATGTGTGCCTCTTTATAAGGCCACAGTTCTGAAGAAGAATCTGACATCAAAATGGTCAAGATAAGAAAAAAATTTTCCCCTTACTTCATCTTTGTTTCTTTTACTTCACCTTATGTTATTATCCCAGATTTCTAATGAGCCATGTACTTCTTATGCTTGGATGAAATATAAATACACTACTTAGATATAACTGTTTGATAAACCTAACCAGGGAATGCAGTGCTTTGCAGACTCAGAGATTAAGTTGAAATCAAGCCATGGGAATAAAAAAGTAAGAGTGTGAGAAAATAGAATATTGCCAGAAAAACATGATGATTGAGGAAGCCAATATAGGCAAATATGGTAGGAACAGCAGGGATTTGGAATACTTTTCCTAACTGTTAGTGGGGCAACGTGGAATGATGGAAAAGCTCAAATCTCCAGCACTTACTCTGAATCTCATCCAGTTTTCATATCTGTGAAGTGAAAAAGTCATGTAGGTGACTCCACAACTTCTTAACCCTAAATATTGTGTGATTTTATTTAACAATAATAAGTTTATATGCATATAGGTTTTTCACCCTTTGAAAACTCTTTCATAATGTCCTATCAAATATAGGGCTACTACACCAATAGGTGCACATAAGTTATTTGAGAAAGAAGAAATACAAAGGCCCAAATGTATATATTATTATAAAAAAATGCGATGCACCTAAATCTGTTGAAGAACTTGTCAATCTTAATGACAAAAATAAATTTAACTTATTATTTAGCCACCCAGGATTTTTGAATGGAAGACCCTCGGAAACCATGGCATCACCATCTTCATCATAGACCACGGGAGGTAAAAGAACAGGCTCAAGGTCGCTTGGCTTCAGGTTGCAATCTCTGAACTCCCAATAGGCTATTCTTTACTCAACATCATTGCCAATTAATTGATTGCTCAATTGATTATACCAACAGTCCCAACTCAGGCAACCTTTTGAGCAAATAGAGACATGTAAGTAGTGAAAAATATTAGAAGTCAGAGAAAGAAGAAATTTTGCCAGAAAAATGTCTGATAAACTTAAGTGCTTTCTGCTTAACTGTAACTGTGTTGCTCAGCTGTATCTGACTCTTTGCGACCCCGTGGACTTGTAACCTCCCAGGCTCCTCTGTCCATGGAATTTTCCAGGTAAGAATCCTGGAGTGGCTAGCTATTCCCTTCTCCAGAAGATATTCCCAATCCAGGGATCAAACCTGGGTCTCCTGCATTGCGGGCAGATTCTTTACCATCTGAGCCACCAGGGAAACCTAGTGTCAGTCTACCTTACAAAGATCTTGGCTCATTTGTCGTCGAGGAAAAAGATGTAGTCTCCATGTTACTTTTGCTTCTTTTTTCCCTCAAATCTTCTCTGGGAATGTTTAGTGTTTACGTCTTTACCTATATTCTCTTGAACATATGTGATGTCTCACTTCATAAAACCAATAACAGAATTCTATATTTCTTAATAAAATAAATGCTAACTATAGAAGTTCTTTTAAATGAACATTATATAGGTTTTGAATTTATCCTCAAGAGAGAAATGCCAGGGATCAGAACTTTTTAGTCCTTAATTTATTTTTGTGCTAGAAAACTAATGTAGTTTTATATACTGACATTTAAAGTTTGAGTAGTACATTAGTGTAATTTTCAAGATTTCAACATGAACACCTATTTTATAGTTTTTTTTTTTTAAAGACTACAAAATTACATCTCTTTTGGGGTATGATAAATTCTTATTTCGGCATGAAGTTATTGTTTAAAAAAATCTTTTGTAGAATTCATATGCTAAATATCAAACTAAGTAAGTGTCAAATTTTGCAGAAATATAAAGAAATTAGTGCTTTCAGTTTTATTAGCATATACAAACAGGGATTCTGCGGCACACGTTTCAATACTAAAAAAGTTTAAAAAGTGGTGTTAAAGTAAGAGGCATTTATCAAAAATCATCAGGCTTGATACTAGAAAGATTTCTTCCTTTTACAAGATTATCGTCTAATAGAGATCAAGGGTCAACAACATTTTCTATAAACAGGCAGATGGTAAATATTTTTGGCTCTGTAGGCCATATAATCTCTACTGCCAATTACTTTACTCTTTGTAGAATGAAAGAGGGCAATGACAATATACAAAAGTGAGAGCCACACTGTTCTAATGAAGCTTTATGAATGAATACATATTTCAATTTCATATTATTTTCATGTGTTACAAAATGTTGTTCTTGCTTTGATTTCTTTTTCAACCATTTAAAAATGTGAAAGAATATTCTCATATTGCAGACCACACACAAATAAACAGCGGGCCAAACCTGGCCTGTCGGCCACAGCTCACTGAGCCCTGCAGTAGATGTGCATAAACAATAGACCAGAACACAGGACTAGTAGGCTATGATGGAGGAAGCAGGTGCTAAGGGAGGACAACGTGGGAGAAATCAACTAGAAAAGACTACAAGGAGAGTATAATGCTAACATTTTTATGGAAAGAATCATTTGCTTTTCTATTTTTTGAAATGAGAGTTACACAAGGTAAAATTAACTGCTAAGAAATTAACAACTGAGTGACATTTAGAATATCCAGTGTTGTACAATTGCTACCTTTAGTTCTAAAATTTCTTCACCCCAAAAGTAATCCCTGTTCCCATTAAGCAGCTGCTCCCCACCCCTCTCTTCTCCTAGCCCTTAGCAACCTCCTTTCTGTCTCTATGGATATACCTGTTCTGGATATTTCATATACATGGAATTATACAATATGTGATCCTTTGCATCTGGCTTCTTTTACTTAGCATATTTTCTAGGTATATCCATGTTGCAGCATGCATATTTCAGCTGTTGTTCAGTTGCTCAGTCATGTCCGACTCTTTGCAACCCTATGGACTACAGCATGCCAGGCTTCCCTGTTCTTCACTATCTCCAAGAACTTGCTCAGACTCATGTCCATTGAGTCGGTGATGCCATCCAACCATCTCGTCCTATGTCGTCTCCTTCTCCTGCCTTCAACCTTTCCCGGCATCAGGGCCTTTTCTAATGAGTTGGCTGTTCGCATCTGGTGGCTAAAGTATTAGAGCTTCAGCTTTAGCATCAGTCCTTCCAATGAATATTCAGGACTGATTTCCTTTAGCATTGACTGGCTTGATCTCCTTGCAGTCCAAGGGACTCCCAAGAGCCTTCTGCAATACCACAGTTGGAAAGCATCAATTCTTTGAGCTTCTTTATAGTCCAACTCTCACATCCATACACGACTATGGGGAAAAACCATAGTTTTGACTATAGTTTTGCTGGCACAGTAATGTCTCTGCTTTTTAATATGCTGTCTAGGTTTGTCATAGCGTTTCTTCCAAGGAGCAAGCACCTTTTAGTTTCATGGCTGCAGGCCCAGGTTCGACCCCTGGTCAAGGAACTAAATCCCACATGCCACAACCAAGTTAGTGTAGTCAAATAAATAAGTAAATAATAAAATGGGAGAAGATATTTGCAAACCATATATCTGATAAGTGTATAATGTCCATAATATATAAACAGCTCTTATAATTCAATAACAAAAAGGCAATTCAGTTTTTTAACAAGCAAAGGATTTTAAAAGATGTTACTCCAAAGAAGATATACAAAAAAGATGCTCAACGTCATTAATCATTAGAGAAATGTAAATCAAAAACATAATGAGATACCACTTCCTAGCCACTAGGATGGCTATATTTTAAAAAAATAAATAAATAAAAAAAAACAAAGAAAATAGCAAGTGTTAGTGAAGATGAAGCTGGGTCTTTTGCATTGGGAGCATGGAGTCTTAGCCACAGGACTATCAGAGAAGCCCCCTTCCATTCTATAGGTTGTATTTTCACTTTCTTCACAATGTCCTTGAATACATAAAGGTCTTTAATTTTGATGAAGTCCAATTTTTCAGATCTTTCAAACTTAGGTGCATCCTACTGTTCAAACTTCCAATTTTTATAGCTTATTAATAAAAATATGAAAATCAAATTACTAAATTTTGCATCCTTATCTGGTTAGGATCTAAGAGAACATCAATGGCATCATAATTTAATATTTATTGACCATTTATTATTGTTCTTGAGACACATTATCTTGACTAATTCTCATAGCACCAACCACTAGGCATGGAGAAGCCCAGTGTCCTGGGCAGGGTCACACACTTACTGCATGTCAGAGGAGGCATCGAACCCAGGTAGTTTGGCTTTACCACCTCATAACTTTTTCAAAAAAATTTTTTTAATGTCTATTTGTGACATATATATGAAGAAGAAGCTAATGTTATCATTATTTGTTTGACATATAGAGGAATAGGAAATTAAATTTGGTATTTCAAAAACATCTGGTCGAGGGAGGATCAAATTGTACCAGATCTCTTAAGTAATTTGATAATAAGAAAAAGCTCTAATTATGCAAGTTTCTTGTTCAAATTGTTTCCATAAATAGACAACATCTTCTGAATAATAAACAAACAAAAACCAAGATTAATAAATACAGTATGTGGCAGTGCTTTCAAATATGTTATTTTGTTAGAACTCTGATAAGGAAGTATTGATATTTCAATTTTGCTAAAGAATCAGTTTTTAAAATGTTAGATTTGTCCAGAAGGTCCACCTCCCATGGTACAAATGATTCAGCATATTCACAGGCTTCCGTGACCTCAATGCATCATTCTGTCTATATCTCCTCTGCTCCCATTCCTGTTAGTCAAGGCACACTAGACTTTTATGCTCCATTACCTTGTTTTCTGTCTCTTCTGTAGGCAATTGTCATTTTCATGTGTCTACCTATTCTGCAGTGTCTATATGAAACATCAGTTCATCCTTCAGATCTTCTCTGATCGTCCCAACAAAAATTCTTTTCTCTTTTATGGGACTTCATGACATGCTATGTCTTTAGACTCCTATTACTGACTGCATTTGTATGATCAAAGGTGGATTTTTCACTCTTCTACTAGAGCAAAGTCTTCTAAATTCTGAATCTCATTTTAAACCCATTTGTGCCTTTCACAAGTCCTGATCTAGTGTCTTGTCTTTAATGGTTCTCTAGAAATAGGAAATACCTCATCAAATGGATACATTGTATGGCCGAGTCCCTTTGCTGTTCACCTGAAACTATCACAACATTATTAATCAGTTATAGCCCAATACAAAATAAAAAGTTAAAAAAAAAGAAATACCTTATCAACTGGAGCCAGACCCTACCCTAAACACTGAAATTCAGTCCTTATTAGTAAGAGCTATTATCAGTGCAGTTTAAGAAAATGATTGTTATAATGATTGTTATATGCTGGGTACAGTATACTTTGGGACACTCAGTAGCTCAGCGGTAAAGAATCTGCCTGCGATTCGGGAGCCGTAAGAGACATGGGTTTGATCCCTGCATCTGCAAGATGCCCTAGAGAAGGGAATGGCACCTATTCCAGTATTCTTGCCTGGAGAATCCCTTGGATAAAGGAGCCTGGCAGGCTATAGTCCACAGGATCACAAAGAGTTGGACATAACTGAATGACTTAGCATGCACCCATACTTTGAAAAAGTTTATATTAAAATACTGGGCATTCCAGATGTCAGACAATCATACAAAGCTAGAATAATAAAAACAGTATGGTATTGGCACAAAAACAGATATATGGTTCAATGGAATAGAATAGAGAGTCTAGAAATAAATCCACACACTTAAGGTCAATTAATCTTTGACAAAGCGGGCAAGAATATATAGTGGGGAAAAGATTATCTCTTCAACAAGTGGTTTTAGAAAAGTGGGACAGCAGCATGTAAATCAATGAACACAACTTCACACCATAAACAAAAGTAAACTCAAAATAGTGTAAAGACTTAAATGTAAGACATGACAACATAAAATTAGAAGAGGACATAGGCAAAATATTCTCTGACATAAATTGTACCAATGTTTTCTTAGGTCAGTCTCCCAAGGCAATAGAAATAAAAGCAAAAATAAATGCAATATAATCAAACGTATGTGTTTTTGCACAGAAAAGAAAACCATAAACAAAATGAAAAGACATTCATGTTGATGTATGGCAGAGGTCAACACAATATTGTAAAGAAATTATCCTCCAATAAAAAAGGAGACCAAAGAAAAACAAAGATAGCCTACAGACTGGGAGAAAATATTTGCAAATGATGTGACCAAAAAAGGCTTAATTTCCAAAATATACAAATAGCCCATATAACCCAATAACAAAAATAAACAACCCAATCAAAAAATGATTAGAAGACCTAAATAGACATTTCTCCAAAGGAGACACACAGACAGCCAATAGGCACATGAAAAGATGCTTATCATTGCTAATTATTAGAGAAATGCAAATCAAAACTGCAATGAGGTTCACCTAACACCAGTCAGAATGGGCATCATTAAAAAGTCCACAAATAACAAATGCTGGAGAGGGTATAGAGAAAAGTAAACGTTCCTGCACTGTCGGCAGGAATATAAATTACTACAGCCACTATGGAAAACAGTATGGAGGTTCCTCAAAAAACTAAAAACAGAGTTTCCATATGATCTAGTAATCCCATTCCTGGGCATATATCTGAAAAAAATCCATAATTCGAAAAGAGATAGCTACCCTTAGGTTCATAGGAGTGCTATTTACAATGGACAAAGCATGGAAGCAACCTAAATATCCATCAACAAATGAATGGATAAAGAAGATATGATATATATATTTATATATATATAAAGAATATAAATATATCCAAAGAATATATATATGTATAAAGAATATATATATACACACACCAAAAAAAAAAAAAAAACCCACAATGGAATATTACTCAACCATAAAAAGGAATGAAATAATGTCATTTGCAGCTACATGCATGGACCTAGAGATTATCATACTAAGTGAAATAAATCAGAAAGAGAAAGCCAGATACCATATGGTATCATTTATATGTTAAATCTAAAATATGACACGTGAACTTAGCTAGAAAACATAAACAGACTCACAGACATAGAGAACAGATCTGTGGTTGCCAAGAGGGAGGGGGGTGAGAGAGGGATGGATTGGGAGTTTGGGATTAGCAGATGCAAACTATTATACATAGGATGGATAAACAAGGTCCTACTGTATAGCACAGGGAACTATATTCAATATCCTGTAATAAATCATAATGGAAAAGAATTATGAAAAAGAATGCATATATATTCATAACAAACACTTTGCTGTACAGCAGAAATTAACAAAACATTGCAAATCAACTATACTTCAATAAAATAAAAATTACTCAGTATTAATTCATTCATTCAGTCACTCAACCATTTATTGAATATGAATAAAACAACCAATTCCTGTTTAATGAAGCTTACAATCATGTGTGTGTGTATGTGTGTGTGTGAGAGAGATAACATAACAAAATAAACATGTCAGTTAGCGGGAAGTGCTTGACTATAAAGAAAACCAGGTACATGAGGTAGGGGATGATGTTGGAGACTGGGTGGTGGGGAGTCTGGTCAGGAAAGCCCTTTTTAGAAGACATTTCAGCAGGCAGATAAGGGAAGTAAGAGATTTAACTGCGGGTTATCTCAGGAAGAGCATTTCATGCACAGAAACATTTCAAGAACTTGAGCCAGAAAGCTGGTTGGGCTGGAGTGGTGGGAGAGGAGGTCATACAGGTAAGGGAGGCCATCTGTGAGAGTCTTGCAGGTCGTGGTAAGGAGTCTGAAGATCACTGCGAATGAGAAGGAAAACTAGTGGGTGTTAGCCGAAGAGTGGCACCGTTTACCTGATGTTAAAGGGTCACATAGGCTGCTGTGTCTGATTTGTTCACTGACTATATCACCTCAATGGCAGGGAATACCTTACTTATCTTTCTGTCTTCAGACACTAGTACAATCAGACTCCTATTTGGTATCCATTAAATAAGTGCTCACTGGAGAAATGTTTACCTGGAATAATGACTGTTGGAAGGGCTGTGAAAAGAAGTTAAAATAGCAAAGTTCCCCGAGTTATCACAACCCCAAAGATACAATTTACTTCCGTAAAACATGCTAAGGCCTTTCATATTTGTTTATCCAATAGAGAGTTGTAATTCTTTTCCTCAGTATTAACGCTCAAACTAAGACTTGTGCTGCAATAGCTGAGAAAGTTACAGCTTTTCTTCTTAAGAGTCTTATACAATTACAATGGTACACACGCTTTGAATACAGGGCCAAGGGTAAGACACTGGATTCTAATCTTAGCTCTGTCATTCATTAGCTGGGGGACCTTTGAATGTGAAATAATCACACATCGGTTGGTGGAGCACCGATTATGTTGAGCCCCCACTCACTGTCCTTGAAGTCAAAGACAGACATGTAAACAAAGATAAAGAAGCCAGGGCAGCGAGCTGGTTGTGGTGACGGTTTGCATGGCGTGCTTGGAGGTTAACCATCTCATCTTGAGTTCGCTAGGCAACTAGAGAGGACGGAGTTCGAGGAGGGTGTCGTGCAAGACGCTGGTCACAGGGAAGGGCATGGCATGCACAGGGGACTGAAAGGCCTTTGGGGGCCTAGAACAGAGCAGCAGGCAGCGTGCCTCTTTCCTGTGCCAGCGCCTCTTGGGGAAGTCACACTCACCCATTCCACGCGACCTCCACGGGTTGTTTGTCACTGTGCCAGGCTTGCTGGTCACAGGACTGGGACAGCTCACTCCGGATGAACACTCACAGTGACTCAGCCTACTGGACCCATGCAACTTCCCCCCTCAGCCTTATGAGAAGTAATTGACTTACGTCGCTGTATACACTTACATATACTGTGAAATGACTATCACAACAGGGTCAGCTAACATCCATCTTCTCATATTGATACAATAAAAAGAAGACGAGAAAAAAGGAAAAAAAATTCTCTTTGTAATAGGAACTCACAGGATTTACTCTCCTAACAACTTTCCTATATATCATAGAACAGCTATAGCTATCGTCATCATGTTGTACATAGATCCCTAGTACCGAGTACTTTAGCTTATAACTGGAAATTTGTACTTTTTGATCACCTTCCTCCAATTTCCCCTGCTCCAGCTTCTGCCTCTGGTAACCACAAATACGATCTCTTTTCTATGAATTTCGTGCTTTTAAAAAATTTTGGTTCGCTTTTTTTTGTTTGTTTGTTTGTTTTCAAGATTCCACATATAAGTGAGATCATACAGTATCTGTCTTTCTCTGTCTGATGTTTCACTTAGCATAATGGCTGCAAGATCCCTCCATATTGTCATTTTTATAGCTGAATAGTATTCCACAGTATGTACATGCATATATATATAGATGTAGATACGCCAACCTCTTTAACCAATAATCCATCAATGGACACTTTGGTTGTTTCCATATCTAGGCTATTGTTAATAATGCTGCTATGAAATGGGGGTGCACTTTTCAAGTTAGTGTTTTCATTTCCTTTTGATATATTCCCAGAAATGGAGTTGCTGGATCATGTAGTAGTTCTATTTTTAATTTTTTGAGAATTCTCCATACTGCTTTCCATAGGGACTATACCAGTGTACATTCCCATCAACAGTGCGCAAGAGTTCCCTTTCTCAACATCCATGCTAGCATTTGTTATCTCTTGTCTGCTTGATGATGGTGATTCGAACAGGAGTGCAATGTTATCTTGTTGTTGTGTAGTCACTGAGTTGTGCCTGACTCTTTTGCAACCCCATGGACTGTAGGTCACCAGGCTCCTATGTCCATGGAATTTTCCATGCAAGAATACTAGAGTGGGTTGCCATCTCCTCCTCCAGAGGATCTTCCTGACCCGGGGATCGAACCCATGTCTCCTGCTTTGGCAGTAGGATTCTTCACCACTGAGCCACCTGGGAAGCCCAACGTGTTACCTACTGTGGATTTAACTTGCATTTCCCTAATCACTAGTAATATGGGCCTTCTGTATACCTTTTTTGGAGAAATGTCTATTTAGGTCTTTTGTCCATTTAAAAAATTGGTTTATTTGGGGGGTATTGTTTTTGGGGTTTTTTAGTTTTCTTTCTTTCTTTTTTTTGCTATTGAGTTCAATGAGTTCTTTATATATTTTTTATATTAACCACTTATCAGATATATGGTTTGCAATTTTTTTTTCCATCTGTAGGCTATCTTTTTACTTTATTGATGACTTCCTTTGCTGGGCAGAAGCCTTTTAGTTTGATGTAGTCCCATCTGTTTATTTTTTTACTTGTTGCTTGTGCTTTATATGTCAGATCCAAAAAATTATTACCAACATTCCACATCAAGAAGCTTTAGTCCCATGTTTCCTTCTAGGTCTTTCATGGTTGCAGGTATTACATTGTATGTCTTTAATCCACTTGGGGTTAATTTTTATGAGTGGTGTAATATAGAGGCCAAGTTCCATTCTTTCACTTGTGGATATTCAGTTATTCCAGCACTATTATTGAAAAGACTTCTTTTCTCCATGAAGTATTCTTGGCTCCCTTGTCAAATATTAGTTGATGATACAGTCAACTTGGGTTTCTTTCTGGGCTCTTGATTCTGTTCTATTGGTCTTGTTCAGTCATGAAGTCATGTCAACTCTTTATGAGTCCAGGGACAGCAGCACATCAGGCTTCCCTATCTGTCCTTCACTATCTCCTGGAGTTTGCTCAAACTCATGTCCATGTGATTCTCCAAGCAAGAATACTGGATCCCTTCTTCAGGGGATCTTTCCAACCCATGGATCAAACTCGGGTCTCTTGCATTGCAGAAAGATTCTTTACTGTTTAAGCCACCCAGGAAGCCCCTCTATTGGTCTACAGACCTGTTTGTATGCCAGTACCATACTGAAGCCCTCTTCTGAGGGCTTCCCAGATGGCACTAGTAGTAAAGAATCTACTTGCCAATGCAGGAGATATAAGAGATGCAGGTTCAATCCTTAGGTCAGGAAGATCCCTTGGAGGAGGGCATGGAAACCCACTCCAATATTATTGCCTGGAGAATCCCATGGACAGAGGAGCCTGGCAGGCCACAGTCCATAGGGTTGCAAAGAGTTGGATATGACTAAAGCAACTTAGCGTGCACACATACTCTTCTGATGACTCCAGCTTCATTCTTCTTAGGATTTCTTCGGTTATCTGGAGTCTTTTGTGGTTCCATATAAATTTTAGGAGTGTTTTTTCTACTTCTTTTAACAATGACAATTGAAGTCTTGATAGGGATTGCACTGAATCTACAGATGGATTCTGGTAGTATTGATATTTTACCAATATTCATTCTTCCAATTCATGATCATGAAATACATTTCCATTTATTTGTGTCTTCAGTTTCTTTCATCAGTGTCTTGCAGCTTTCAGAACAGAGATTTTCCATCTTCTTATTTAAATTTATTCTTGTCTTTTGTTTTTGATGCTATTATAAACAAGTTTTTTTTCTTTTTTTCAGAAAATTTGTTGTTACTTGGACCAATGCAAAGTGAGTCAGGTGTAACAATCCTGTTAAATTCACTTAAGGACATTGGGAGAGAGTATCTCCTCCTTCTGATGAAGAATTATAAGAATGTGAGTAGGATGTGACTATGGTTGTGTTTTCCTTCAAAAGGTGAGAACTTGACAATGAATGAACCCACAGCACTGAAGGAAGTAAGTTTAAGAAACAGAGATGGATACTTATATTTCTGTCCCTGTGTGTGTCTGTAAGTCCTATATATTATCTATCTATCCAGAAAGGCAGAGATGGGGGAGAGGTGAATGACAGAAGTTGAGCTTCTGGGTTCAGTCAAATTGAAATCAGCCATGTTCCCAGATTTCCTAGTTTTACAAATCAATGAAAGTCCCTTTTTAAATTCATGATAGCTTGAATTATGTATCTGTTACTTGTAGCTGAAAGAACCTTGATGAAAACCACAGTGGTAGATGACAAAACTACAGAATCACCTTCAGCTTTTTAATTTAAAAAACTTGAGACTTTGGTTGGTGTCTGACAAAAGAAGTTTATTGTTGGGATACTCCTGTCCTGAGTTAAGAACTGGGACACTGTTCCCACGGAAGACAGTTGTAGGGTCTATATTAATTCTTTTTCAGATTTTGGCTAGTTTCTGCAATCATTTTCATGTCCTCTTTATCTCTTGCTTATGAATATACTTTTATTTTCTCTGCTTGTACATGGCCTTTAGTATACGTCAGGTTGTCCCAAGTACAAGTACATCAGCAGCTCTAGTATGTCCATTTGACTTCCTCCCTACTCTTTATTTAAGTAAAAAATTATTGAGACCCCATTATTGTGCCAGGTACTCGTCCTTGTGCTAGGTATACAGTGATAAGCAATTTATGCAAGGTCCTTGCCCTGGTAAAATATATTTTTTTTGATGGGAGAAAAGGTCAATAAGCAAGCAATGCTATGCTATGCTATGCTAAGTCACTTCAGTCATGTCCGACTCTGTGCAACCCCATAGACGGCAGCCCACCAGGCTCCCCCGTCCCTGGGATTCTCCAGGCAAGAACACTGGAGTGGGTTGCCATTTCCTTCTCCAAAGCATGAAAGTGAAAAGTGAAAGTGAAGTCACCCAGTTGTGTCCGACTCTTAGCGACCCCGTGGATTGCAGCCTACCAGGCTCCTCTGTCCATGGGATTCTCCAAGCAAGAGCACTGGAGTGGGGTGCCATTGCCTTCTCCGATAAGCAAGCAAAGACACTAATAAATAAGAAAGACTGAGATAAAGCCTATAATGGTAAATAATAGTGAAGTAAATTGAAGTGTAAGTCACTCAGTCACGTTCGACTCTTTGTGACTCCATGGACTGTAGCCTACCAATATCCTCTGTCCATGGAACTCGCCAGGCTAGAATACTGGAATGGGTTGCCATTCCCTTCTCCAGGGGATATTCCTGACCCTGGGATCAAACCTGGGTCTCCTGCACTTCAGGAAGACTCTTTACCAACTGAGCCCCCAGGAAAGCCCTGGGAAATAATAGGAACTAAATAAAATAACTGTGGGTGAAAATCACTTTGGAATGGGTGACTAGTGAAGGCCCTCCCTGTAAAGGTGAATTTAAATTAAAACAATTTCAAAATAAGCACTGCAAAGAGTTTGAAGGAAGCTCATTCCAGTAAGTGCAAAGTCCCTGGGGCAGAGAGAACTTGATGGGCTCCAAGTACTAACAGAAGGTCAGTGTGGCTGAAGGGATTGGTTTGAGTCAGATTGGAGAGGAATGCAAATTCCAGATCATGAAAAGCCTTGGAAATCAAGACAATAAGCTCTTGAACTATGAAGAACCTATGAAAAAATTAAGTATATAAATGACATGGTTTGATTGACATTTTATAAAGCTCATGATGACTGTTGTGTGGAGAAGGGATTACAATGGGCAAGAATGGAAGCAGGGAGACCAACTTTGAGGCTATTGCCAAGTTAGGCAAGAGATGACTATAGCTAGGGCCAGAGCGTCGGAGAAGGCAGTGGCACCCCACTCCAATACTCTTGCCTGGAAAATCCCATGGACGGAGGAGCCTGGTAGGCTACAGTCCATGGGGTCACGAAAAGTTGGATACGACTGAGCGAATTCACTTTCACTTTCCACTTTCATGCATTGGAGAAGGAAATGGCAACCCACTCCAGTGTTCTTGCCTGGAGAATCCCAGAGACAGAGGAGCCTGGTGGGCTGCCGTCTATGGGGTCGCACAGAGTTGGACACGACTGAAGTGACCTAGCAGGGCCAAAGGGTAGGCAGTAGTGATGAAAAGAAGCAGATAGACTAAAGCTATCTACAGAACTGGCAGAATTCACTGAGAAATTGGATGGAAAGAAAAGGAAGACTCAAGGATGACCCCTAGGGTTTTGGCTGAGCAAATAAGTGGATGGAAGTGCCTTTTACTAAGATGGAGAAGACTGAGAAAGGTGCAATTTGAGAAAATGTCTCAATAGATCTATTTAGAAACATTGAGACTCAGTATGAGCTGTATGAAGAAGTCTGTATTTGGACAAATTACCTTGCCTCTGGTGAGAGATCCATCCAACTGGCCCAGTTCATCTTTTAGAGTCTTGTCACACTAGATCGTGCATTGTCTAGCTTATGGTTTGATTTGCTTGCATTCAGTATTTCTACCTTTCCAATCAGTGGAGGCCATGGAAGAATGTAGGTTCACGCAATCCGATTCATAGGTCTGGTAAATACACCCATATACAGGGATAATAATGTTGGCTTACTTTACTTCACAGGAATATTATGGGGGTTAATTGGGGGATTCGGTAGGTAAAAGCACTTTGTAAACTCTGAAGTGGTCACAAACGTAATGAATGTAAAGGACTTTGAAAGCTGTTTAATTTACCAAAGCTACACATTTATACCAATTTTACTACATCAGTTGAGAAATTATAATAAATTTTATTTAACCAGACTGGTTGTTGCCAGATGCCCACAAAAATGCAGCAAAAACTCACATATTTTTGTGTTAAACATAATTTAACACAAAGGCTAAATTGGTTCCATAAAACTCTGAATAACAACTTGAGAAGAATTACTTCCTATTCATTGAGGAGTAAGTTACCTCTAACACACTTGCCAGCAACAGCCTGCAGCCTGGTGTTGGGTTGGTACAAGGCCCATTTGTTGTTGGTACTGTAGCGTCCTGGCAAAAGTGAGAGCAATTGCATAAAATAAAAAGTTGTTCCACCACGTGTCCCTCCCTTTCAATTCACTATCCTGGAACTCAGCCTTCCTGGCTGCTCATCTGCAGCCTGAATTCCCTTAGGTCCAATCCTCTGTCTAGGGCCAGTTTTACAGGCATGTGACTTACGCCACTGTGCATGGCCCCGTGCCCAAAAGCACCCCACACTTGCTTTATTTCTCTGCTGTCTCTGTTTTAAAATTCTTAATTTTGTCTCCAGACCTGTGTTCCATCCATGAAGTCAGACAGGACAACAAAGCCTGTGTCTGAGCAGAGAGGGTATGTGCAGCATTAGTCTCCTTCTTCCTAGCTGTCCCATTTGCAGTCAGGGTTCATAATATCCACAGGCACAGGATTCTGGCACACTCATGATGCATGAGAGGGAGTTCAGCTAAGTTCAAAGCAGGTATATGGTAAGCATGTTACAACAAGGAATGAGTAGCAGAGGTTGTGCAGGGAGATAACTGCCTCCCAAATCACACTTTCTATTTAAAAGAGAATGTTTCATACACAAGAAGAGGCAACAGTGCTCTAAGAAACAAATCAACCTGGGAAGCCTATCACATCTCCTACTTGTATTACCCCTCTGTGTCAATCACTTAGGTTGAAAATGCTGGCATAGAGGGACAGGGAAAGATGGGGCAACCCAATGCTCCTTTTCCTTTCAGTCTTTACTCATCAATAAGATGAAGGTAAAGCATATTGGTAGAATATATCCATATCAAGAAGTAAAAGACAGACTCAAAGAATGAACTCATGGTTACCAGGAAGAAGGATAGGGGAAAGAAATTGGGAGTTTGGGATGGACAGGCATATTCTGCTATATTTAAAATGGATAACCAACAAGGACATATTGTACAGCACATAAAACTCTGCTCAATGTTATGTGGTAATCTTGGTAGGAGGGGGTTTTGGGGAAGAATGGATGCATGTATATATATGGTTGGATCTCTTTGCTGTACGTTTGAAACTATCACAACATTGTTAACTAGCTATGCTATGCTGTGAGCTAAGTCACTTCAGGCATGGCTGACTCTTTGTGACCCCATGGTCTATAGCCCGCCAGGCTCCACGGTCCATGGGATTCTCCAGGCAAGAATACTGGAGTGGGTTGCCGTTCTCTCCTCCAGGGGATCTTCCCGACCCAGGGATCGAAACCATGTCTCTTGCGTCTCCTGCTTTGCTGGTGGATTCTTTACTGCTGAGTTAGCAGGATCTAATCCCTCTAGGTCATCACACAGTGTCAGGCTGGGCTCCCTGTGTTATGTAGCAACTTCTAACCAGCTATCTATTTTACAAGGTTTATTCCTATTAGGAAGCCTGCCTGTCTGTGATAGAAACCATATTCCTACAACAAGCACATTCTCTCTTATGATGTTTAAGATAGTATTAAATTTTGGTACTGTTCATGGGGTTCTCAAGGCAAGAATACTGAAGTGGTTTGCCATTCCCTTCTCCAGTGGACCACATTTTGTCAGAACTCTGCACCATGACCCGTCCATCTTGGGTTGGCCCTACATGGCATGGCTCGTAGTTTCACTGAGTTAGACAAGGCTGTGCTCATGGCATCTGGTCCCATCACTTCATGGCAAATAGATGGGGAAACAGTGAAAACATTGACAGACTTTATTTTTTGGGGGCTCCAAAATCACTGCAGATGGTGACTGCAGCCATGAAATTAAAAGACACTTGCTCCTTGGAAGAAAAGTTATGACTAACCTAGACAGTATATTAAAAAGCAGAGACATTACTTTGCTAACAAAGGTCCGTCTAGTCAAAGCTATGGTTTTTCCAGGAGTCATGTATGGATGTGAGAGTTGGACTATAAAGAAAGCTGAGTGCAGAAGAATTGATGCTTTTGAACTGAGGTGTTGGAGAAGACTCTTGAGAGTCCCTTGGGCAGCAAAGAGATCCAACCAGTCCATCCTTTAGGAAATCAGTCCTGAATATTCATTGGAAGGACTGATGTTGAAGCTGAAGCTCCAATACTTTGGTCACCTGATGCAAAGAGCTGGCTCATTTGAAAAGATCCTGATGCTGCAAAAGATTGAAGATAGGAGGAGAAGGGGGTGATAGAGGATGAGATGGTAGGATGGCATCACTGACTCAATGGATATGAGTTTGAGTAAACTCCAGGAGTTGGTGATGGACAGGGAGGCTTTGCTTGCTGCAGTCCATGGGATCACAGAGTTGGATATGACTGAGTGACTGAACTGAACTGAAATTCTGGTAATTCTTTAAAATATTGAGGTAATTTCCTTAGAAAATACAGTAAAATATGAATTGAATTCTATCACTTAAAGGTAGTATGAGTTCTGATCCACCTTACCCATTTGTCTTATTTCTTATTTTGTTCAGAACTCAGGAGGGGAAGAGAGAGTATTATTTATTGTGCATCTTGAATTCCAACTGCATCAGTATTGTTGCCATTAATATCGGTGACTTCAGGAAAACTAGTTGATGAGATAGGATTAGTTGCCTTCGCTTTCATTTCCATTTTCATGTTCCTTTTATATCTTTTGTAGTTGGTATAATGGCTTAAGCTTACCTACAGTTTTTACAATGCTCCCAAGGAGAAAAATTTAAAAAAAAAAAAAAGTGAAGCTTTGTCATGCCATAGGGTAGACAGACCAGGGCCTGGGCCTGGACTTCTGAGAAGCAAGGCTAGGCTTGTACATTCCTGTCCAAATGTTTCGTAAGAATGAGGAGACAGGAAAGAGCAAATTGACTCCATGAACTCTATCAGTCTCAGTCAGATCCAGCCACTGTCTAGATGTGGAAAGTTCTGCACAGAATTTATCCTGAAAATTGAAGGTCCAAGGCTAGAACAATCATTATCTTGGCTTAAACTTGCTCTTCGGCAAAGTCAAGCTTATCAAGTTGCCCTAAGCTGTTTTCTAAGATCTATTATGAAAAGTAACCTGAATTCCAGCCTCATTCACCTTCCACAAACAAAAAGCTACAAAGTAATCACCTAATTCTATCACTTTTTAAAGACAGTCTCTATCAGTAAACATAGAAATGAGAACAAATTTCAGAATTACCCTCTTTCATCTTATTAAATCAAATTCTGAAACAAAACTAATTTGGGTCAAAAAAAAAAAAAACACCACACACACACACAAACCTTTCTGTTTAAAATTTTCACAACCAACTTTTCTTTGGCAGAGAAAGCTCTATAAAGACTAATGAGCTCCAGATAGTTTTGGGGGTGGTCAGCGAGTGCTCCATAGATTCTGTAATGTCCCACCTTGGATTTCCTCTTTTACTGATGTCCAAAATAGACCCATTCATCTATTTTTAAACTTTCTAAAATTAGCAAGAGAAAAACAGAGTAGCAAGCCAGAGCCATAGGCTACTTCATTACCTGTTATTAGCCGGACAAAATAAGTGACTTTCCATTAAACAGCAGTGACAGCATGGGAGCAAGGTTTAAAGGTCAGCAGCTCCTATGATACATATCCCTAAATGTAGTTCTCTAGGGATTGTTGGAATTAACTGCTGACAAGCTAATTGCTCTTATTCCCTAATTAACCAAGTCTTGCTTCATTAGTAGCTTGTCGCAATTGGACAACATTTTCAAGGATCTAAAGATCTACCCAATAATAATTAGTAAACAACTGAAATGAAACCAGCCTCCACTTGTTGACAAGATTAATTGAATAATTATTGTTTCATTGGGGAGAAAAAGAGCAAGGAAATGGAGCTAGGGAAACCGAGCCAGTCTTTCCTTGGGCACAATTTCCTCGGAAACACACGAAGCCTTTCTATTAAGAAGAGCTGCTGAATGTGATCTATTCAAAGAATCCCAACATGGAATGCAATATTGAATTTGTTATGATTTATTGGGTTTTAACTATTTTTTTAAATAAAGGGAACTTTTTCATATATACACTTAACATCTGTATATATCGTTTAAAACACTAACCATATGGATAGATTTTAAACAGGCATCTAACAGATGCTCTACACAAATATAACTTTGCAAAAACTAATTGACATAGTGAAGCAAATTGTACCCTGGAACAACTTTTGGTAAATATCTTAGAACAATGTGTTTGGTTTAGTTTGACTTAATGGCTGTGATCTTTGAAATTGTTCAACTGATTCTTGAGTGCAACTGAGTGCAAAAAACAAAATTTTACAGCAAACTTCCATGAAAATTCTTTTTTGTGTGTGTGGCATAATTAAGCACTCATGTGGATTTTGAAGTTTGAAAATTGGTCACTGTAGATGTTCTGTGATTTCTTTGTACTTGAGCTGTTTTTTTCCTTGTCAAAAATGATCTCAAGAACACAACTCAAACTGTCAGTAAAAAAAGAAAGAGTCCTGGCTGCCTCAGACATGATAGTTCCCTCTGGAGACCTGATAGACTGTTAGTAAAAACCCATTTTAAGAGGTCTGGAAATTTGCCGACCCCTATATCAGTGGGAAATAAGATCTCCCAGATGACGATGGGGATGTCTACCAGTCTTATTACAGGAGAAAGAGGCACTTCTAACACTTTCTCCCAAAATGGGCTGACATTACTAGGCGAGCTTGAAAGCTGAGGGAAATTCTGGGCAGGGAATCTAGAATTTGGGTACTCAGCCACCTCTGTGTGACAACTTTAAAGGGGCATTTACTTTATCCCAACAAATTATATAAAGCAAGGAAATGGTGACAATATGATTCTGAATAGTAGCTGGGCTTTATTGCACTGAATCCATATAAGGACCCTTCAGGTTTTCTCTTCTCCCCAGTTTACAAATGAGGACACTGGGATTTCCCTGGCAGTCTAGTGGTTAAGGCTCTACACTTCTGATGCAGGGGGTGCAGGTTCGAACCCTGGTTGGGGAACTAAGATCCCATGTGTTGAGGACACTGAGGTCAGAAAAGGCAGGTGTCCTGTAGAAAGCCACACAGCAGGAATTGTTTGGTGAGACCATTGGCCAATAGATGCTCTACATGAATCAAGGTTATATAGAATATAGATGATTATATATCTAGTATATATATATATATATATATATATATATATATATATAGTATATCTATATAAGTATATATCTAGTATATCTATATAATTATATACATATAGATTCTGTTGATCCAGAATCAAACAGTACCTTTCGTGGAGAAGAAAAGAAGATCAGTGTGGGAGAAGATATAAGTTAGAGGTTTAGAATTAGCAGATACAAACTATGATATATAAAACAGACGAATGACAAGTCCTACTGTATAAGATGGAGAAGGCAATGGCACCCCACTCCAGTACTCTTGCCTGGAAAATCCCATGGGCTGAGGAGCCTGGTAGGCTGCAGTCCATGGGGCCGCTAGGACTCGGACACGACTGAGTGACTTCACTTTCACTTTTCACTTTCAAGCATTGGAGAAAGAAATGGCAACCCACTGCAGTGTTCTTGCCTGGAGAATCCCAGGGACAGGGGAGCTTGGTGGGCTGCTGTCTATGGGGTCGCACAGAGTCGGACATGACTGAATCGACTTAGCAGTAGCAGCAGCACTGTATAAGAATTGATGTTTTCAAACTCTGGTTCTGGAGAAGACTCTTGAGAGTCCCTTGGACAGAAAGGAGATAGAAACAGTCCATCCTAATGGAAATCAACCCTGAATATTCACTGGAAGGACTGACATTGAAGCTGAAGCTCTAGTACTCTGGCCACATGATGCAAAGAGCCGACTCATTGGAAAAGACCCTGATGCTGTGAAAGACTGAGGGCAGGAGGAGGGGGAAGAGAGGATGAGTTGGTTGGATGGCATTATTGGCTCAATGGACATGAGTTTGAGCAAACTCAGGGTCATGACAAAGGACAGGGAAACCTGGCGTGCTACGGTTCATGGGGTCACAAAGAGTCAAATACAACTGAGGGACTAAACACCACCAACTGCAGAGCACAGGCAACTATATTCAATGTCTTGTAGTAACCTATGATGGAAAAGAATATTACAAAGAATATATGTACATATAACTAAATCACTTTGTTGTACACCAGAGCAACACAACATTGTAAGTCAGCTATATTTCAATTAAAAAAATCAGTTCATCTGGACGAGTGAATTGCAAGTCACATTTCAGTGAGAAGCTACATCGGTCATGGGGCCAGGGCTTGAATTTGTGCTATGAACTGAAAAAGTGCTAGGGATAGCTCATCTATGTCTATACTCATCTCCATCCTTAGATGGAAGAGCGTCTCTGGCTTCCACATTAGAAGCAGCAATGGCAGCAGTTTAAGGCAGCCTCATAGACTAGGAGTAGAAGCTGAATTTTGGTAGACAGGGGCCCAACTGTTAGGGCAAAATTCAAAAGGAGTGAGGGACAGAAAAAAAAAAAAAAAGGAAAGAAACTGTAGCTGGCAGGAAAGTCCACGCGCTGGAGAGGAAAGATCAATAGGCTGGGAATCGGGAAACCTGGGTTCATTCTGGCCTTGCGTGTTTGTGTGTGTGTGCTCAGACGCTTCAGTTGTGTCTGACTCTTTGCCACCCTATGGACTGTAGCCCACTAGGCTCCTAAGACCATGGGATTCTCCAGGCAAGAATACTGGAGTGGGTTGCCATGCCCGCCTGCAGAGTCTCTTTCTGACCCAGGGATTGAACCTGCGTCTCCCGTGGCATCCCGCATTGCAGGCAGGTTCTTTACCGCTGAGCCACCAGGGAAGCCCCGTCCTTGCCTTGCACCCTGACTAACGCTGGGGAAATCATTTCACAGCCATGTCATTCTCAGCCCAGGTGGAACCAGACCATCCTCTCTCAGTAGCTGATGTTAGTCAACACAAGTATGGGAGGGCACGACAGGCGTTTAGCTGAGGAAGTCAAAGGACTACGACACAGAGGTAAATCCCACACAGTGGAGACTGTTTCTGCCCCCAGATGGCAGTAACACCTTCACTGCGAAACCCTGACTCCAGCCTGCAGGTTCTTCACGTGTCCAGGGATGGAGTGCCATTTCCCTCTGGAAATCCTTATTCAGAAGGGCAGGTCAGTGCCGCAGGTGGGCGGCTGGCAGTGCTATGCTCCATGACCAGAGCACATCCGGGGGCTCTGTTTTACATCTTGGGTTTCAGGGTTAGCCTTCATTTGAGGGGGCTTCCCAGCTGGCGCTAGTGGTTAAGAATCCACCTGCCAACACAGGAGACATAGGAGACGTGGGTTCGATCCGTGGGTCGGGAAGATCCCCTGGAGGAGTGCATGGCAACCCACTCCAGTATTCTTGCCTGGAGAATCCCTTGGACAGAGGAGCCTGTTGGGCTACCGTCAATGGGGTCACAAAGAGTCAGACACAACCGAATGGTGCGACTTAGCGTGCACCATTTCATTTGTGGAAAGGACTCTCTTATTTTAAAAAATAGTTTGAAAATCAGTGGATTAGAAGACCATTAAGCTCCTTTCTATTGTGGGTATTTGTGAGTAGAGGAAAATGGAGGCTGAAAGTGAGAAAGAGGAGTTCTAATGGGAAAAGGAGTCAAGCCTGATAAGATCTAGGAGAACAAATGAGCAGGCCCAGCTGCACTTTGAGGCTTTGATTGGCCCACACCCCCTGGGTCACAGCTGTAGAGGGTCTGACATCACTCTTTCAAATGCAGATACAATCTCACTGGATTAGTGGCTGGAACTGGAAGATTCTCCCTCAGGCTCCTCTTGTAAAAGGATTCAGAGAAATTCTTGTTTATAAGTGTACTTCTCTTACAAAAAGTTTTATGCAACTCAAAAGTTAAAAGTTGAAATTCATGTCCGATGCAATGTAGGAGCTTGCAGTAATTCTCTCCTGGAAAGTGGAAAATCTTTCTTTAATCCTGCTAAACTGGTTTATCCATTTATTAATACATTGTGCTTCCTTAAAGTGATGGATGGTCGTGTTACTTAGGGAAGCCCACACACTGCTGGGTTGCCCTTCAGATAGTTCATTCCAAACAGACTGCCTCAAGGGGAAAATGTCTTTTATTTTTCCTCAGAAACACTTCAGATAAAAGAATTAAATAAATGGAAAGTGGTCTTGAAAATGGATAAATATAAGAAATGAGTGGAAATTTTTTATTATCTACTAAACAATTCCTTCCTTCCTTCCTTCATCTCTCTCTTTCCTTCTTTCTTGCCATAATTCTTCTCAGAAACAGGGTGTGAATGATCAAAATATCACAGAAAAGTGATCTCTTGCAGCTCTCCAGCAGCATGAGGAAACTAATTCCATTTAGAGGCTGGTGTGTTATACTAGCAATCATTGTAGGTGAAAGTTTAAAAGGACCCACTGTACTGAATAATGTAAATAAGGAAGGAGACATGAACAGAAAATGCTCATCTATGCAAGCACAGGAAAGTATTAAGGGTTCAGTGTCTCCACAGAGCACTCTGAATATGGTGCTCTGGGAGGAACTGTAGGGCAAACGAAGTGCAATATGCTGTCCCTGAGCTATAGTCAGTCACATAGGGAGATGAGAACCACCAGAGATGGGATAGATCATTCAGTACATTTATGACATACCTACTATGGGCAGTATGATGTGCTTGGAAGTATGAAGTGGTACTGGGAAACCCAGGTGGCACAGTGGTAAAGAATCTGTCTGTAGTGCAATAAATGTGGGTTTGGGAATATCTCCTGGAGCAGAAGATGGCACCCCATTCCAGTGTTCTTGCCTAGGAAATCCCATGGACAGAGGAGCCTAGTGGGCTACAGTCCATGGGGTTGCAAAGAGTCGGACAGGACTGAGCACGCGCGCATGCATTTCATGGAGTAGTAGTAACAATGTGACTTAGAGGTACCGTGGCAGAATTTGAGTCTGGTCTTGCTACATGGGTGAGGATGTAGTTGTACCTCAGAGAGCAAGCTGCAGATGATAAAAGAGGCAGTTACATGGGTGCTGGGTTCTGCTCCCTTGCTTCTATCTGGAAAGTTCCTTCTAACATTCACATCCTTCCTCAACTGTACCTTTGTTGATGCAACCAGACAAGAAGTGCGTGTGGGAGAGAGACCAAATTCCAAGTGTCTAGAATGACTCTTTCACGTCCCCCAGGTTCCCAAGACTTTCACAGGGAGGGAACGTCGAATGTCACACAACACTCCGCATTGCCAAGCCTGCCCCATCTGCCCTATTGCTTGTTCTCAGCTCTGGACAAACTCAAGTACTTTTGGCTTCTGAGCTAACTGTAGCGTGGCCACTGCAGGAGCATGCGTTAGAGCCTGCTGGATTCTCTCTGACTGTCTCATCAACTACCCCAATGTTTGAGCCTCTCGGGACCTCACGTAGGTGCTCTGAGGAACTGATTTTTGCACTAATATTCTTGTTCTTTATACAAAGACCAGAGAGGCACACATAGCCCTCTGTCCTGGAAAGACTTTGAAATAAGGCAGAGTCAATAGTTAGGTTTTCAGGGAAACCCACACAGTATAACATTCCCAGGCTCCCAGGAGGGCAATCTCATTTATCAGCTCAGTGCCCATGATTCTGTGTTCCATCATTAGAGCTTTTCCCATTTAACTTAAGACTCTATTCTTGGTCAAAATGAAGAAGGTTTAGGAAGTGGTTACAAATCTTACAAAAAGAAATAACACATGAAGACCTGTCTTTCCTATGAGACTGTTATTTATCAGTTATTTATACCTTGCTGCTGCTAAGTCGCTTCAGTTGTGTCAGACTCTGTGCGACCCCATAGACAGCAGCCCACCAGGCTTCCCCGTCACTGGGATTCTCCAGGCAAGAACACTGGAGTGGGTTGCCATTTCCTTCTCCAATGCATGAAAGTGAAAAGTGAAAGTGAAGTCGCTCAGTCGTGTCTGACTCCTAGTGACCCCATGGACTGCAGCCTACCAGGCCGCTCTGTCCATGGGATTTGTCAGGCAAGAGTACTGGAGTAGGGTGCCATTGCCTTCTCCGTATTTATACCTTAGCAAGAACTATTTATCCTTTCTCTTAGAGCAGGTGTCCCCTTCTCTCTCTCTCTCTTACACACACACACACACACACACACACACACACACACACGCACACTTTAGTTTGGCTAATGTGTGGCTCACAGCTTGGTTACCAACTCTTCTGACCACCACCTTCACCTCCTGAATCCAAATGAGATATTCCCTGTGTATTCATTCTGTCAGGGCAGGAGGGACAAAGCCAAAATGCAAAGTGCACAGGATGACCTTGGCCTGAGAGAGAAGCTGAAGTTGCCTTGGTACTTTTACAGCTGCAGAATATGTCTGCTGGTTCCTAAGATGCTGAATGAGGTGGAAACCACAAAGAGAAGTCTAAAGACTGCTGTTGTTCAGTTGCTCAGTCTGCAACCCCATGGACTGCAGCACACCAGGCTTCCCTGTCCATCACCATCTACCGGGACTTGCTCAAACTCATGTCCATCGAGTCGGTGATGCTGTCCCACCATCTCATCCTCTGTTGTCTCCTTCTCCTCCTGTCTTCTAGCTTTCCCAGCATCAGGGTCTTTTCCAATGAGTTGCTCTTTGCACCAGGTGGCAAAAGTATTGGAGTTTCAGCAACAGTCCTTCCAATGAATATTCAGGACTGATTTCCTTTAAGATTGACTGGTTTGATTTCCTTGCAGTCCAAGGGACTTTCAAGAGTCTTCTCCAACACCACAGTTCAAAAGCATCAATTCTTTGGCACTCAGCTTTCTTTATGGTCCAACTTTCACGTCCGTAAATAACTACTGGAAAGACCATAGCTTTGACAGTACAGACCTTTGTTAACGAAGTGATGTCTCTGCTTTTTAATACACCATCTACATTGGTCAAAGCTTTTCTTTCAAGGAGCAAATGTTTTTTAATTTCATGGCTGCAGTCAGCAAGGATCTGCAGTGATTTTGGAGTCTAAGAAAATAAAGTCTGTCACTGTTTCCATTGCTTCCCTATCTATTTGCCATGAAGTGATGGGACCGGATGCCATGATCTTGGATTTTTGAATGTTGAGTTTTAAGCCAACTTTTTCAGTCTCCTCTTTCACCTTCATCAAGAGACTCTTTAGTTCCTCTTCACTTTCTGCCATAAGGATGGTGTCATCTACATATCTGAGGTTATTTATATTTCTCCCAGCAATCTTGATTCCAGCTCTGCTTCATCCAGTCTGGCATTTCGTATGATGTACTCTGCACAGAAGTTAAATAAGCAGGTTGACAACATACAGCCTTCACGTACTCCTTTCCCAATTTTGAAATAGTCCATTGTTCCATATCTGGTTCTAATTGTTGCTTCTTGACCTGCATACAGATTTCTCAGGAGGCAGGTAAGGTGGTCTGGTATTCCCATCTCTTTAGGAATTTTCCAGTTTGATCTGATTCACACAATCGAAGGCTTTAGTGAAGCAGAAGTAGATTTTTTCTGTTTTCTCTTGCTTTTTCTATGATCCAGTGGATGTTGGCAATTTGATCTCTGATTCCTCTGCCTTTTCTAAACCAAGCTTGTACACCTGGAATTTCTTGGTTCACTTACTGCTGAAGTCTGGCATGGAGGATTTTGAGTATGACATTGCTAGCATGTAAAATGAGTACGATTGTGCAGTAGTTTGAACATTCTTTGGCATTGCCCTTCTTTTGGATTGGAATGAAAACTGACCTTTTCCAGTCCTGTGGCCACTACTGAGTTTTCCAAATTTGCTGACTTACTGAGTTCAGCACTTTAACAGCATCATCTTTTAGTATTTATTTGCAGATTCCAAATGGATTCCCTAATGGATTCCCCAAACGGATTCCCCTAAGGACTGGGGACTCCACATGAATACTTTGACTTTTGCAGTATTTTCCAAGGTATACTTTGTGTGATACTGTTCAGAAAATTATATTTCTGTTGATAATTGTGTGGAAATATTTGTAAAAACACAACAATGAAAGTGATTGGTTTTAATGGCATATGAATGCCCATGTCTCTGGGAGCCTGTTCTTTCAGCAGGAATACAGTTGAAACATCGGGCAGGTTCCCAAAAGACTGCTAGACAGTGTTAGAAATTGCAACAGAAGGTAGACAGACCAAACAGCATTGTTAATGGCTAATTTTGCCTCTCAACACACACAAACACATACATTTTTACATATTGAGTTAATTTACCAATAACACCTTAGTTAGATTTATCTTTTTCATCAGATATTGCTGCAAATGCTTGCTGGGTCCTCAGAACCTATGTAAGCCCCATTAGCTGCCTTTCCATGGCTTCCACACAGCAGGTCAATCTATTATTTATCAGCATCATTCAATCTTACAAGAAGATCTCTTGCTACATGGGCAGATACTCTAAATGCTGATTTCAGATCAAGGCCTGCTGCTCTGTTAGCATTTTCTCTCCATTTACCTGAATGCAGAACCCCATAAATGAATGGAAATGCAAACAGACCTCAAAATCCAGTAAATGAAATGACTGCTTCACAACTTTCATTTGCACAGAGGTGAAAGAGAGTGAAAGTGGGCTCTCAGTGAAGAAATGTACGTGTGTTACAAAAGATGCTTTTGCTACAATAGAAGGAACAACCTGGATTGACACAAGCAGATGTTGTCCTCATTAATTTTTTTCTTAAAATTCACATTTATCATATGGAAGAGAGCAGCATGCACTTGGTTATGCCATGCTTGCCAACAGATTTTATGTAATAGCTCAGATTAAAAAAAAAAAATTGTCATGGCTTCCTGACTTATTTGCATGGTGACCACTCTTTGGTGGAAATTATAATTGGGTAATTAAGGTTCGTCTAGTCAAGGCTATGGTTTTTCTTGTGGTCATGTATGCATGTGAGAGTTGGACTGTGAAGAAAGCTGAGCACTGAAGAATTGATGGTTTTGAACTGTGGTGTTGGAGAAGACTCTTGAGAGTCCCTTGGACTGCAAGGAGGTCCAACCAGCCCATTCTGAAGGAGATCAGCCCTGGGATGTCTTTGGAAGGAATGATGCTAAAGCTGAAACTCCAGTACTTTGGCCACCTCATGCCAAGAGTTGACTCATTGGAAAAGACTCCGATGCTGGGAGGGATTGGGGGCAGGAGGAGAAGGGGACGAGAGAGGATGAGATGGCTGGATGGCATCACTGACTCGATGGATGTGAGTCTGAGTGAACTCTGGGAGTTGGTGATGGACAGGGAGGCCTGGCATGCTGCAATTCATGGGGTCGCAAAGAGTCAGACACGACTGAGTGACTGAACTGAACTGAACTGAACTATGGATTCTAATAACTTGAGCTCACTTGATTCTAATAACTTGAGCTGAGATGTTGATGATGCACATTCTTGTTTGAATCTGTTTCCCTCCATCCAGATCAACTTAACTTGTTGCTGAAGGGCCCTGGGGTAGGAGGATGGGTAGTGGGGATTAGGGAGGTGAGGAGGGGGTGGGGAACGAAGAAACTAGAAGCCTTCAGCATTTTCCTTATTCTAGCACCTCAAAGTGGAAGGAGGCATGGCTGGTTTAGGAGGGCTAAGTCACTGCTTCCTAATAAGCCCAACTGTCTCCAACTCTTTGCAGCTTTCTTTAGAATGTGGGTACTTGATGGTTGGGCTTTCCTGGTGGTTCAGTGGTAAAGACTCTGCCTGTAATGGAGGAGATGTGGGTTCAGTCCTTGGGTTGGGAGGATCCCCTGGAGAAGGAAATGGTAACCCACTTCTGTATTCTTGCCTGGAGAATCCCATGGACAGAGGAGCCTGGCAGGGTACAGTCCAAGGGGTCGAAAAAGAGTCAGACATGACTTAGTGACTAAATGACAGCAACTTGACGCTTCTTTATTCTGGCCAATTTAAGGGCAAAAAGATGAGGTCACCTTTTCATGTTCCAAAGTTATTTAGGAATCTCCTCATTTCTCTATATTTAAAATAGCATTAGGTATACTTGTTCCTGAGAGCTTTGCTAGAAATTGCCTTTAACAGATTTTGCTATGGTGCTTTTTATGGAAGAGAGGCTTATTCTTGGTTCTGTTTTTCAACTTTCTTCTATAGTTAAGCTATCAGTTTATTAATATTCTTCATCCTCTTTGAACTTTTTCTTGAGCTATAGGTCACATATAGAGTAGTGCAAAGATTTTAAGCATACACGTTGGTGATTTTTACATATGTATAAACATATGGAAGCACCACAGAAAACAAAAAATGTATATTTCCAGCACCCCAGTAGGCTTCCTCATTCCTCTCCCCAGGGTAGCCATTATTCTAATTGCTATCTTATATATTACTTTTGTATATATGATAGGACAAGATGAAGAGGATTTAGAGAGGGGCAAAGGAGGATGAAGTATGTTCCCATCTATCTAAATCCATAATGCAAGGGCTAAGACAATGATCCTGGAATGGAGGACATGTACTGGAAAAAATAATGCTAGTCTGGAGCTAAACAAAGTACTAAATCTCTGTACAACCTTGGTGGAAACTGGAGGAAAGGAAGAGGAAAAAAAAATTTTTTAATATGGGAAAAGACTCATTTGTGAAGGGGAAAAGAATATTGAAAGAAAATGTGTTCTAAAGAGCATTTCTTTAAAGGAAAGAGTAAAGAAATGAAAGACCAAAGCCTTGTTGGAGAGAAAACAGTTGGTATCCACTTTTTGTGTGTTAGTTGAATAAAAGGTGCTTGCTTATGACCTCCAGGACAGAGAAAGTGAATACTTATGGATTGGAAAATAAATACAATGGCATTTTTAAATAACAGGAGATTGTAAATGGAAGGAATAATTAAACAACAGAAAAATACCAAAGACCACAAATAGTATAAAAAAATAAAATTAAATTAAATTAAATAAAAAACATGAGCCTTATGTGAATAGACTGAATTCTCCATTTAAAAGGAGACTTATTGGATGTGCAATTTACAAAAAACATCCACAAAGAGTGACAGGGTTCTGGTCCTCATCAAGATGGAGTAAGCTTGCCACTCTTTATCTCTTCCGCTGATTCCAACTGAAAATCTGCATAGACTACGGAAAGCAATGAAGCAACTATCTGAAGAATCTGAGAAGTAAGTAATAGCAGACATATGCAAAGGAAAGTGAAAAATGACCAGTAAGGTTGAGTTTCCTGATTTTTTCCCCTCAATAAAACATTAACAAATATAATCCAGCAACATATAAAAAGGATGTCACAATCAAATGAGATTTATCTTGGGAAGGAGAGGCTAGTTCAACGTTTCACAATCAATCAATGTAATTCACCATATTAAGATATGAAGGAAATTAAACTGCATCATCATCTCAATAGATACAAGAAAAGCCTTTGACAAAATTGAAGATCCATTCATGTTAAAAAGAAAAAAACTCTCAACAAAATGAGAATAGAAGGAAATGTCCTTAACCTCATAATGAGCAAGATATAAGTTTATTAAAATTCATCCAAAAAGAAATGGGAAATTTTAATGGAACAATTACATTAGAAGAAATTGAGAAGGTGACTGAATAGCACCCATTGACAAGATAATGGCTAAATTATATTTAATCTTCCCAAGTTATTTAGAGGATACTAGACCAGTATTTCTCAGGCCTAAAGACTCACTAGAATCACCTGTGGAACTGTTTTTTAAAAATTTAATTTAATTGAAAATACTGTTTTCTGGTGAGTCCCAGACACCTGAATCAGAATCTCGAGGAGCCAGGCCTGAACACTATTACTTCTCTAACATTAAAAAGCAGAGACATCACTTTGCCGACAAATGTTCATATATTTGTCGTTCATATAAATGGTTTTTCCAGTAGTCATGTATGGATGTGAGAGCTGGACCATAAAGAAGGCTGAGCACTGAAGAACTGATGCTTTCAAACTGAAGTGCTGGAAAAGACTCTTGAGAGTCCCTTGGACAGCAAGGAGATCAAACCAGTCAATCCTAAAGGAAATCAACACTGAATATTCATTGGAAGGACTGATGCTGAAGCTCCATTACTTTGGCCACCTGATGTGAAGAGCTGACTCATTGGAAAAAGACCCTGATGCTAGGAAAGATCGAAGGCAAAAAGAGAAAGAGGAGACAGAGGATGAAATGTCTAGACAGCATCACCAACTCAATGGATGTGAATTTGAGAAAACTCTAGGAAATAGTGGAGGATAGAGGAGCCTGGTGTGCTGCAATCTATAGGGTTGCAAAGAGTTGGGGACACAACTTAGCATTTGAGCAACAACAAAGCTCCCCAGGTAATTCTAATGTGCAAACTAGCTTTGCCAATCACTGTTCCAGTCTACTGACAAAGATGACAAATATAGTCCCCAAATCATTTTATAACACTGCTATAATTAATACCTCAAACCATTAAAGAAAGCTAGAGATCAATTATCTATGGATATAGAATAAAAAATTAAAAGTATTTAAAATATTAAGATATAGGATCCAATAGTATATCAAAAGATTACTTTGTTGGTGTAATGAACTGAACCATTTGTTGCTGTAGTGAATTATACTAACTTAAAGTAGAAAGATTACATTATCATATATATAAAGAAACTTGATATATTAGCATATACAAAGAAATTCTAAATAAAAAATTCTAAGATGGCAAGAGAAAAAAATATTTGTGCTATAAAAACTTCACCAAAATTAGTTAAATACTGAAACATAGAGCCCACTTCAATTAAATTCAGTAAATGGATTTACTGTAGCTACTGTAATCATTACTATTCAGTATTGTCTTGCATATTCTGTAGCAGTATTGCTCAATCTTTGCTGTGTACACGAGTCACCTGAAGTGAAAATGAAAGTTGCTCAGTTGTGTCCGACTCTGTGATCACACGAACTATGCAGTCCATGGAGTCTCCAGGCCAGAATACTGGAGTGGGTAGCCTTTCCCTTCTCCAGGAGAATCTTCCCAATCCAGGGATCAAACTCAGTTCTCCCGCATTGCAGGTGGATTCTTTACCAGCTGAGCCACCAGGGAAGCCCAAGAATACTGAAATGGGTAGACTATCCCTTCTCCAGGGGATTTTTGCGACCCAGGAATCAAACTGGGGTCTCCTGCATTGCAGGCAGATTCTTTACCAGCTGAGCTACCAAACCTGGGGATCTTTAGAATGCAGCTTATGATTTAGTAGATCTAGGGATGGGACTGTGATTCTTCATATTTAATAAGCTCCTAGATGATGCCAATAATGTTGACTGCATACTTTCAGAAGCCAGATTTGCAAATGCAATAAGACAAGAACATTGAATAATCAGCATAAACATAAGAAAAGGAAAATAAACTAGCTTTTTGCCAATTCTTTGAATTTATATTTAGAAAGTCCAAGAGATTATAGTAAAAAGATTAGCAAGATTTAACAAGATGCCTGAATATTTGATAAATATACAAAAATAGCTTTTGTTTCTATGATAGCAGTAAGCACCTAGAAATAGAAATGGGAAATAAATCCCATTCTCAATGGAAGCAATTTAATATATCTGGGAATAAACTTAACAAGAATTTCATAAAACCCAATGAAGAAAATATTACTGAAAGAGAAAAAAGTAAATCAGCAGGAGTCAGGTTTAGAGTAGGAAGAAAATAGTAGGTCTTAAACATGTTGAGTGTGTGATGCTGGTGGAATATTCAATTAGAAATATCAAGTAGGCAGTGTGATATGAGTCTTGTCTAAGGTGGATGGAGATGAAGATTTGGGGGTTGTTAGCAATGCAGATCAGGAAAGCCTTCTGAAAGATCCATTTATAGGTTTCAGGGTGTCCATGAACCTCCTAAAATGGTTTGGAAAATTTTCTGCTTGTGCACATGTTTTTAGGGACAATGTCCAGATTTTTTCATTCATTCTCAAATAGACCCATGACCCAGTTTAAGGACTGCTGATACTAATTGTGGTTGAGGGTATAGGAATGGGTGAAATTGCTTGGTGAAAAGATGCAGAGTGAGAAGATAACCAAGGATGAAGCCTTACGGTAGAACAATTGTAGAGGAGGTAGAGGAAGATACTGAGGAGTGGACAGGTATATTCTAGGAAAACCAGGAGAGTGTAGTGTTATACAAATTAATGGAAGAAAGTGTTCCAAGGAGGAGGAAGAGGTTCACAGAAATCAAGTTAGTTAAGAACAGAACTCCATCCACTGAATAGCAACAAGGAGGTCATCAGTTCAGTTTAGTTCAGTGGCTCAGTCGTGTCCGACTCTTTGCGACCCCATGAATCAAAGCACGCCAAGCCTCCCTGTCCATCACCAACTCCCGGAATTCACCCAAACTCATGTCCATCGAGTCAGTGATGGCCTTCCAGCCTTTTCATCCTCTGTCGTCCCCTTCTCCTCCTGTCCCCAATCCCTCCCAGCATCAGGGTCTCTTCCACTGAGTCAACTCTTCGCATGAGGTGGCCAAAGTACTGGAGTTTCAGCTTTAGCATCATTCCTTCCAAAGAACACCCAGGACTGATCTCCTTTAGAATGGACTGGTTGGATCTCCTTGCAGTCCAAGGGACTCTCAAGAGTCTTCTCCAACACCACAGTTCAAAAGCATCAATTCTTCAGCACTCAGCTTTCTTCACAGTCCAACTCTCACATCCATACATGACCACAGGAAAAACCATAGCCTTGACTAGACGGACCTTTGTTGGCAAAGTAATGTCTCTGCTTTTAAATATGCTATCTAGGTTGGTCATAACTTTCCTTTCAAAGAGTAAGTGTCTTTTAATTTCATGGCTGCAGTCACCATCTGCAGTGATTTGGGAGCCCAAAAAAATAAAGTCTGACACTGTTTCCACTGTTCCCCCATCTAATTCCCATGAAGTGAAGATGCCATGATCTTCGTTTTCTGAATGTTGAGCTTTAAGCCAACTTTTTCACTCTCCTCTTTCACTTTCATCAAGAGGCTTTTGAGTTCCTCTTCACTTTCTGCCATAAGGGTGGTGTCATCTGCATATCTGAGGTTATTGATATTTCTCCGGGCAATCTTGATTCCAGCTTGTGCTTCTTCCAGCTCAGTGTTTCTTATGATGTACTCTGCATATAAGTTAAATAAGCAGGGTGACAATATATAGCCTTGACGTACTCCTTTTCCTATTTGGAACCAGTCTGTTGTTCCATGTCCAGTTCTAACTGTTGCTTCCTGACCTGCATATAGGTTTCTCAAGAGGCAGGTCAGGTGGTCTGGTATTCCCATCTCTTTCAGAA
Organism: Bos taurus; assembly: GCF_002263795.3. NCBI lineage: Eukaryota > Metazoa > Chordata > Mammalia > Artiodactyla > Bovidae > Bos > Bos taurus. The sequence continues at coordinate 13,825,997 of NC_037331.1, forward strand.
TTGTCCACAGTTTATTGTGATCCACACAGTCAAAGCCTTTGGCATAGTCAATAAAGCAGAAATAGATGTTTTTCTGGAACTCTCTTGCTTTGTGCATGATCCAGCAGATGTTGGCAATTTGATCTCTGGTTCCTCTGCCTTTTCTGATTATATTCTTTGCAGCCAAAGGTGGAGAAGCTCTATACAGTCAGCAAGAACAAGACCGGGAGCTGACTGTGGCTCAGATCATGAACTCCTTATTGCCAAATTCAGGAGGTCATCAGTAACTGGTAAAAGTACTTGAAATGGGTTAGTTAGAAGACTTCGTTGGAAGTCAAAGCATAAGTTTTAGGATCAGCCTCAGGAGGGGAAGCTCTTCTACTGAGACAGAAAAGAGAAAAATACAAGGGTAGGCTTGGTTAGTTTTGTAGATATGAGAGTGGGAAGCTAAAGAAATTCTCATAGGATTGTCTGTTCATTCTTCCTAAAGTAGGAGATGAAGACATATCGTAAGAGTCAGATAGGAGGTTTGAGGCATGCTGCCTGAGAAGACTGATGAAGTTTTAAAAGTATTACAAATACTTGATAAGAGGAGATTGCTGGCTAGGAATATATGGCTTACAGGCAGTGCTAAAAAGCAAGAGAAGATCAAAGATCTAGAATAAGAAAGGTCACCAATATCCACTGTGATTTTATATTTTCCAGTACTGCCTGGTAGATCATGGAAGCTGAAGGTGGGGTTTCCTAGGATAGTGTGAAGGGAGGATATGGGGCAAGGTTGTTGAGAAGAGTATTATGAGAGGGGTGACATGATGGATCCTGGGGTATAGACTAAATAAAAAATAGAGACAGAAAAGAGCGAAGTCTGAGAAGAGGCAGAGTAGGAATGGGACACTTTAAAGAGCTGAAAGTAATTATTATACATGGGTATTGATTGGGATCTCTGGATGAGACTCGGAGTGGAGAGGAGCAATATGATACAGAGGCCAAAAACTTTGATTAAGACCATGACCAGGTGGTTAGTCGTTAATGGTTTAGGAGGAGTTGATGATATATTAAACAACATGAATCACAAGTGACAAACATACCTTGTAAATGTAAGGACAGGGAAATAATGGTTTGAAAAATGCACTGGTGAGTGAAATGAAGGCAGAATGCATGCCTTAGAGCTATGGAATATGGTATTTGGGAGAGAGATATGTGCTATGGCATGGGGGAATATGGCCCTTGGAAGGGCCACCAAAGAAAAAGTGGCCTTAGGAGATGCACCAAGTTTTCGTAAGCAAGGCAGTATAGGAAGTGTTCTGTGCAGCAGCTGAGAGTACAAGGGAACCTGTTTACTCTGGAATAAGGCACAGAGGGTTTGCAGTGGGATGGTCTGGAAGGAAAGGAGGATAGGGGCTGGGTCAGAAGAGAGAAAGCACAGAGAATGAGGGACTGAGCTGCCTGGGTAGCTGGTCTGGATTATGTACATTCTGGGGAGGCGACCTGGGATGGCAAGACTCAGAGGCACAGAATTTGTTGGCCTCCATGGACCCGACAGAGTCTGCCTCAGAGTTATATCAGACACAGGCTGCTTTGTAAGATAATTTTTCTCTGACAGACTGTAGCTTGTTTTGTAGATCTTAAATCACTGTATACTTGCCTAGTGTTTTCTTTAAATTATAAACATGTTCATTTAAAGCTGCCAATTAACAGATTTTGACAAAGTATTTAAATTTTGAGTGTGAGATGCAGGAATTTATAAAGTGATAAGTCAGGCTGAGGATCTAACTTCATGGAGCCTTTTATTATGGTTGTTTAGTTGCTAAGTCAGTGTGTACAACTCTTTATAACGCCATGGACTGCAGCACACCAGGCTCCTCTGTCCTCTACTATCTCCCAGAGTTTGCTCAGATGCATGTCCATTGCTCAGATGCATGTCCATTGAATCAGTGATGCTATCTAACCATCTCATCCTCTGTTGCCCCCTTCTCCTCCTGCCTTCAGTCTTTCCCAGCATCAGGGTCTTTTCCAGTGAGTTGGCTCTTCACATCAGGTAGCCAAAGTATTGGAGCTTCAGCTTCAGCATCAGTCCTTTCAATGAATACTCAGGGTTAATTTCCTTTAGGATTGACTGGTTTGATCTCCTTGTTGTCCAAGGGACTCTCAAGAGTCTTCTCTCACACCACAATTCAAAGGCATTGATTCTTTGGCATTCAGCCTTATTTAAGGTCCAACTCTAATATCTGTTATGTGACTACTGGAAAAACCATAGCTTTGACTATATGGACCTTTGTCGGCAAAGTGATGTTTCTGCTTTTAATATCCTGTCTAGGTTTGTCATAGCTTTCCTTCCAAAGAGCAAGCATCTTTTAAGTTCATGGCTGCAGTCACCATCCGAAGTGACTTTGGAGCCCAAGAAAATAAAATCTGTCACTGCTTCCACTTTTTCCCCACTTATTTGCCATGAAATGATGGGACCAAATGCCATGATGTTAGTTTTTTGAATGCTGACTTTTAGGCCAGATTTTTTACTCTCCTATTTTACCATCATCAAGAGGGTCTTTAGCTCCTCTTCTCTTTCTGCCATTAGAGTGGTATCATCTGCATTTCTGAGGATGTTGATATTTCTCCCAGAAATCTTGATTCAAGCTTGTGATTCATCCAGTCTGGCATTTTGCACAGCGTCTAGACTAAATTCTATATGGGAATATGTCATTAAACAAATGTGTTAAAACCTACAGGAGGTTTCTATATGTTATGGAATTGTAGCTTATGATATTCAGCCTTGTGTGGGATGGGGAATGGTCTCCTTCAGCTTATGTAAAATAGGTGGTATAAAGAAGCAAGAAGAATATTTGTCCTTTAGACAGACTGAACTGAGGTCCAATTTATTATTCCATCACTATGTCTATGTAAACCAGAATAGGTTTTATTAAACTCTGAGCCAAAGTCTTTTCATTTCTGTATTGAAGATAGGTTATATCTTGTAGAATAGTAGTGAATGTTAAGCAGTTCAGTTTAGTTCAGTCGCTCAGTCGTGTCCGACTCTTTGTGACCCCATGAATTGCAGCATGCCAGGCCTCCCTGTCCATCACCAACTCCCGGAGCTCACCCAGAATCACGTCCATTGAATCAGTGATGCCATCCAGTCATCTCATCCTCTGTCATCACCTTCTCCTCCTGCCCCCAATCCCTCCCAGCAACAGAGTCTTTCCCAATGAGTCAACTCTTTGCATGAGGTGGCCAAAGTACTGGAGTTTCAGCTTTAGCATCATTCCTTCCAAAGACATCCCAGGGCTGATCTCCTTCAGAATGGACTGGTTGGATCTCCTTGCAGTCCAAGGGACTCTCAAGAGTCTTCTCCAACACCACAGTTCAAAGGCATCAATTCTTCGGCACTCAGCTTTCTTCACAGTCCAACTCTCACATCCATACATGACCACTGGAAAAACCATAGCTTTGACTAGACGAACCTTTGTTGGCAAAGTAATGTCTCTGTTTTTGAATATGCTATCTAGGTTGGTCATAACTTTCCTTCCAAGGAGTAAGTGTCTTTTAATTTCATGGCTGCAGTCACCATCTGCAGTGATTTTGGAGCCCCCAAAAATAAAGTCTGACACTGATTCCACTGTTTCCCCATCTATTTCCCATGAAGTGATGGGACCAGATGCCCATGATCTTCGTTTTCTGAATGTTGAGCTTTAAGCCAAGTTTTTCACTCTCCACTTTCACTTTCATCAAGAGGCTTTTGAGTTCCTCTTCACTTTCTGCCATAAGGGTGGTGTCATCTGCATATCTGAGGTTATTGATATTTCTCCCGGCAATCGTGATTCCAACTTGTGTTTCTTCCAGTCCAGCGTTTCTCATGATGTAGTCTGCATATAAGTTAAATAAGCAGGGTGACAATATACAGCCTTGAAGAACTCCTTTTCTTATTTGGAACCAGTCTGTTGTTCCATGTCCAGTTCTAACTGTTGCTTCCTGACCTGCATACAAATTTCTCAAGAGGTAGGTCAGGTGGTCTGGTATTCCCATCTCTTTCAGAATTTTCCACAGTTTATTGTGATCCACACAGTCAAAGGCTTTGGCATAGTTAATAAAGCAGAAATAGATGTTTTTCTGGAACTCTCTTGCTTTGTGCATGATCCAGCAGATGTTGGCAATTTGATCTCTGGTTCCTCTGCCTTTTCTAAAACCAGCTTGAACATCAGGAAGTTCACGGTTCACATATTGCTGAAGCCTGGCTTGGAGAATTTTGAGCATTACTTTACTAGCGTGTGAGATGAGTGCAATTGTGCAGTAGTTTGAGCATTCTTTGGCATTGCCTTTCTTTGGGATTGGAATGAAAACTGACCTTTTCCAGTCCTGTGGCCACTGCTGAGTTTTCCAAATTTGCTGGCATATTGAGTGCAGCACTTTCACAGCATCATCTTTCAGGATTTGAAATAGCTCAACGGGAATTCCATCACCTCCACTAGCCTTGTTCGTAGTGATGCCTTCTAAGGCCCACTTGACTTCACATTCCAGGATGTCTGACTCTAGGTCAGTGATCACACCATCGTGATTATCTGGGTTGTGAAGATCTTTTTTGTACAGTTCTTCTGTGTATTCTTGCCACCTCTTCTTAATATATTCTGCTTCTGTTAGGTCCATACCATTTCTGTCCTTTATTGTGCCCATCTTTGCATGAAATGTTCCCTTGGTATCTCTAATTTTCTTTACGAGATCTCTAGTCTTTCCCATTCTGTTGTTTTCCTCTATTTCTTTGCATTGATCGCTGAAGAAGGCTTTCTTATCTCTTCTTGCTATTCTTAGGAACTCTGCATTCAGATGCTTATATCTTTCCTTTGCTCCTTTGCTTTTCGCTTCTCTTCTTTTCACAGCTATTTGTAAGGCCTCCCCAGACAGCCATTTTGCTTTTTTGCATTTCTTTTCCACAGGGATGATCTTGATTCCTGTCTCCTGTACAATGTCACAAACCTCATTCCATAGTTCATCAGGCACTCTATCTATCAGATCTAGGCCCTTAAATCTATTTCTCACTTCCACTGTATAATCATAAGGGATTTGATTTAGGTCATACCTGAATGGTCTAGTGGTTTTCCCTGCTTTCTTCAATTTAAGTCTGAATTTGGCAATAAGGAGTTCATGATCTGAGCCACAGTCGGCTCCTGGTCTTGTTTTTGCTGACTGTATAGAGCTTCTCCATCTTTGGCTGCAAAGAATATAATCAACCTGATTTCGGTGTTGACCATCTGGTGATGTCCATGTGTAGAGTCTTCTCTTGTGTTGTTGGAAGAGGGTGTTTGCTATGACCAGTGCATTTTCTTGGCAAAACTCTATTAGTCTTTGCCCTGCTTCATTCCGTATTCCAAGGCCAAATTTGCCTGTTACTCCAGGTGTTTCTTGACTTCCTACTTTTGCATTCCAGTCCCCTATAATGAAAAGGACATCTTTTTTGGGTGTTAGTTCTAAAAGGTCTTGTAGGTCTTCATAGAACCATTCCACTTCAGCTTCTTCAGCGTTACTGGTTGGGGCATAGACTTGGATTACTGTGATATTGAATGGTTTGCCTTGGAAACGAACAGAGATCATTCTGTCGTTTTTGAGATTGCATCCAAGTACTGCATTTCGGACTCTTTTGTTGACCATGATAGCCACTCCATTTCTTCTGAGGGATTCCTGCCCACAGTAGTAGATATAATGGTCATCTGAGTTAAATTCACCCATTCCAGTCCATTTCAGTTCACTGATTCCTAGAATGTTGACATGCACTCTTGCCATCTCTTGTTTGACCACTTCCAATTTGCCTTGATTCATGGATCTGATATTCCAGGTTTCTATGCAATATTGCTCTTTACAGCATCGGACCTTGCTTCTATCACCAGTCACATCCACAGCTGGGTATTGTTTTTGCTTTGGCTCCATCCCTTCATTCTTTCTGGAGTTATTTCTCCACTGATCTCCAGTAGCATATTGGGCACCTACCGACCTGGGGAGTTTCTCTTTCAATATCCTATCATTTTGCCTTTTCATACTGTTCATGGGGTTCTCAAGGCAAGAATACTGAAGTGGTTTGCCATTCCCATCTCTAGTAGACCACATTCTGTCAGATCTCTCCACCATGACCCACCCATCTTGGGTTCCCCCACGGGCATGGCTTAGTTTCATTGAGTTAGACAAGGCTGTGGTCCTAGTGTGATTAGATTGACTAGTTTTCTGTGATTATGGTTTCAGTGTGTCTGCCCTCTGATGCCCCTCTGATGCCCTCTTGCAACACGTGCCGTCTTAGTTGGGTTTCTCTTACTTTGGGCGTGGGGTATCTCTTCACAGCTACTCTAGCAAAGCGCAGCCGCTGCTCCTTACCTTGGACGAGGGGTATCTCCTCACCGCCTGCGGCTGCGACGACCAGTGCGCTAAGTGCAGGCGGCTGCGACCACCGGCGCGCTAGCGTGGCCGAGAAGAGCTACCCCACGTCTGAGGTCAGGGGCAGAAGCCAGGAGGACCCCATGCCCGAAGGGCGGCGGCCAAGAGGAGTTACCCCACGTCCGAGGTCAGGGGCAACGGCCGAGAGTGCCAGGCTGCGACGGCGCAGGAACAGCCGAGAGGAGCTACCCCGCGTCCGAGGTCGGAGCGGTGACGAGAGGAGTTACCCCGTGTCCGAGGTCAGGGGCGGCGGCCGGGAGGACCAACCCCACGCCTGAGGCCAGGGGTGGCGGCCTCGAGGACCAACCCCACATCCAAGGAGCCGTGGCTGCGGGAGCAGGAGGGCCTAGAGGAGCTATCCCACATTGAAGGTCGGGAAAGGCGGTGGTGAGAACGTTAAGCAAGTTAATGTAAATATAGCAACAGGTATAGTAGTTAGCACATGATAAATATGCAAAAGGTTAGTTCTCTATTTTCCTACAATACTTCTTATTGGTACTTCATCAAATATTTAAAAAAAAATTATAAAAGAAGAAATGTACCCTATCATGCAAGCCATGTCTTTGACATTATTATATTTAGATTAGGAAAATTATCTTACCCATTTAGTTGACTGAATTTTTAGACTAAGTTAAGCATATGGTGGAACATTATCTGATCAAGGTCGACTGGGAAATCTTAAAAAGTTGTATGGCTGCTACTGTTTTTCTTTTATAAAATGGAAATTGTAGGGGGAAAAAAATCTTTGCTCAGGATTGCCATGAGAGTTGTTTCTTTTTTCAGTTAAACTCTGTTGATTCTGCCTATATCCATTTGTATCTTAGTAACATATGTGTCACGATGACCCAACATTTTGTCACTTTACCAATAGTTCCATTTGAAAGCTTTCAATGTTTTCCAAGAGAAAGTCATACAACCATTTTTATGTAACACCCAGAGTAATTAGAGAGCACCACAGTAACAAAAGACAGTTATTTCTTTCAGTAATTACAATCGTAAACCTTAGGCTAAACAAAACCCCCATCCAAACAGTGGCTCAATTTCTTTTTCTTGGGTACAAAGTAATATTAGTTGTCCTGGAAGTGGCCCCCAGTTAAAATAGCAAGTAGAAACAAGCATGGGAACATGTGACATAATTCCTTATTCAGAAGTTCAATAAAGGAACATGCAAAGTTTCGAATAACTCTCCAGCCATTGTTGGTGTTTTTCCTAAGATTTTGTGGGGAGGATACATGTAGAGTGGCCCTTCATAGACAATTTAAATAGGATCGTAGCTGCAGGCAGAGCCTAGGCATTTTCTACCCAACATTTCTTATCTCTTCCCAATAGAACTTGATTTCGAAAGTTTATCCTTTGACCCTCAGTTCTAGAGAAAGATTCTGTTTCCTCTAAGCCAATCAATATTTGACAATTCCCCAATGACTGACAGAGGGGCTTCCCAGGTGGCGCTAGTGGTAAAAATCCCTCCTGCCAATGCAGGGGACATAAGAGATATGGATTCGATCCTTGAGTCGAAGATCCATGGGTCGAAGATCCCCTGGAGAGGGGCATGGCAACCATTCCAGTATTCTTGCCTGGAGAATCTCATGAACAGAGGAGCCTGATGGGCTGCAGTCCGTAGGGCTTCAAAGAGTCGGACAGGACTGAAGCAACTTAACATACATACACAGGGAGGCAATGACCGATGAAAGGTACACGGCTTCATTTGGCTCAGACAGACTGTAGCTATATTCTGTACTTGAGAGAGAGGTTTTCTACACATTCTGGATTTAAACAATGGAGCTTAAGATATGTTCTACCAAAAGGTATCCAGTGTGAAGGAGCTGAACCAGCCTAAAGATGAGATCAGTGCTAAGGACTGCAAAGTGCAGAGGAGGATGGAAGATGGGTCCTTGACGAGCCACTGTTCACGTTGTCCTGGGGACTGCCCCATTTTTGAAGTTTCAGTTATATGAAATCATTAGTCAGGGTGAGTGGGAATCAGATATGTTTCGTACAAAGATTATAATAACTAACACATTGAGTCAATATCCCTGACTGAAGCTTTATACATATTTGGTTGGACAATATGATTGAAAGTGTAGGCATGTAGCCACTGGAGTTTATGGGAAAACCATGGGCCTTGAAAGGAGACCAGTGTTGGTTCCTCTATTTACTTGCTGTAAGGTCTTGGGCTAGTTACCTATCTCTCTGCTTCAGTTGACTCCACATGTAAATGGTAAATTACACTAATATCTTATCTGATAGAATTTTAAGAATTAAAGTGCTAGTGAGATAAAAGTACATAGTGACTGGCACATAGTGAGTGGGCAAAAAAATGGTAACTAGTATTAGTTACTAGAAGAAAAATGAATATTTTTTACCCAAGTCTCATTTCTTTGATCCTTCCTATAAAACTTTGAAGAAGGGTTGCCTATAATACTTCTTCACTTTCCTCAAGTTCAAGTCTATTTGCAGCCTACTATAATTAGGTTTTAATCTTCCTATCAAGGTCATCAAATCCACTGACTGTTTCTTGCAGTCATCCTTCAATTCATTTCAGTTGCACTTGACTCGATTGAGTAATCCTTCCTTCTTATAGCACTTTCTTCTCTTGGCTACCAGAGCACCACCCTTTCTTGAATTTCCCCCTGCTTTGTTGATTGCTCTTTGCTGGCTTTTTGTCCTCTGTCTTCCTCTAAATTGGGGGATATTCCCAAATTCAGTCCTGGCCCCCTCTTCCTCCCTCTCTAGTCTCCTTCTGTGACAATTCAGCCCCCAAGGATTCATCTACCATTGGTTTGTTGATGACCTTCACATTCACAACCCTCACCCAAATCGCACTTCCTGCTTGCCATCTCCCCTGGGATGCCTATTTCTCCCTGTTTTCATGTAACCATCTAGTGCAGCCATCATTCTTCCTACCCCCGCATTTGCAATAGCCTCTGAAATGCCGTCTCCATTACCACTCTGGCCACTCTCCACACAACCTCTCTCCATTTTCTACACAGCAGGCAGAATGATACCAAAATAATAATAATAATAATAATAATAATACAATTCAGAATATACCTTTTACCTGTTTAAAATCCTCCAATGTCTTCCCATAGCTCCTGTGACAAAATTCTGAACCCCAGCAGGGCCTACATGGCTGGGCTACTGCCCTTCTCTCAAGACTCACCTTGTACCACTCTCTCACCTCACCACGCTCCTCCGTGATCTCTTGTCCTCAAACAGGCCCAGCTTAGGCCGCTGACTGCCTTTGCTTTTCTCTCTTTCTGGGATGTTTTCCCAGCGGCTGGCTTCTTATCATTTAGTTCACTCAGTCTCTAGCTCAAAGGTTACTGTTTCTAAGGGACTTTTCTGAAGGAACCCCACACAGCTGGCTCTCTATCACTTTATCCTGCTTCATATTTTTCACAGGAATCATCACGCCCTAGAATCATCTGATCATTTCTCTCCCTCCTTACAGTGTAAACTGCCCTAGAGTTGCAATCATGTCTTTCTTATTCACCACTCTATTCCCCTCATCTAGAATAGTGCTCGGTGCCTACCAGGTGCTCAAGAGCTTTTCCTGAATACATAAAGGAATGAATGAGTGATAATAGTGTTTAACCAACATTGAACAACATTTGGTGTTTTGAGGAGTCCTTTCACTTCCATTACCTGGCAGCATCCCCATGAAAGTCTGTGAGGTAAGCATTATTAAGTTCATCTATAGATGAATTGAATAATTTTGTACTCTTTTACCTCCACATCTAAAAGAGAATAGAATTGCATTTTTTTAAGCCCCCAAAGAAGAAGAAAGTCAAGGAACCTTAGTAAAATTGTTCAATAGGCTAAGTTAACCATCTGTGAACTTCTGCTTTTTTGTTCTTAACCAAATGTTAGAAATTGAACTACATGTGTTTCTAGCCCGAACACTACAAACCATTCAAACAAAATTCTCTCTATTATTTCTGGGTCCAGATGCAAGTGGTCCATGGTAGTCAATGCTCTGTAATTAAATGAGATTTCAGGCTGAGCTTCTAATCCCCTGAGACACAGAATGTGCAGCTGTACTAATAACGTGGCCTATTATATGGAAAGCCAGCCGGTCCTGTATTTCTTTATGTGTGTGCACACACACACACTCACACATATACATTCACATTTATATTTTTAAAGCCATCAACAATCTAAACACAAGGTTCTCATTCTGTCTTTAAATATGGGAAATAATATTAGATTAAGTTAATGTAATCACTAACATCATGTTCTGAAAATTGAAAACTAATGCAGCTTTGTTCTACAACCCCCAAACTGCCCAAGAAATCAGAATTTCCAGAATACCCAGACCCATACTTTTCAATGATAAAATATATGTACCCCACTTGGAGTAAGGTGCATAATTTAATATTTTATTGTGTTTGATTTATAGGCTTCCTCTGTCCTTATTAAATTTAAATTTTCACAATTGAGGAAAGGACTTAAAGAAAACATATTTTGTGGTTAAAGATGTATCCCACATGTGCTGGGCTGGCAATTTAAAAGGCCTGTTAACTCCTCTCTGAGCCTTCACAGTGCTGCTGAAAATTCTGATTGCAAAGCTCAGGTTAGCAGAGCTAAAGCAGAAAGGGTCAGCGTTCGGATTCCAGGCTGAGAGCAACGAGTCCCAATATTACGTTAATATCCACCCCAGGACAAAATCTGATATGCAGAGCTTTGAAAAATTGTATCAAAATGTGTCTATTGTCTTTTTTTTTTTTTTTTAAAGAAATGTTAAGCATGTAGGGAGAGTTATTTGTTTCTGACAACTTTGGCAAGGCTTTCACTAAGTACACTTTCACAGCAGCAGTTCCCTCGCTGACAAAGACCTGGACGTGACCTCGAATATCTGCAGCTTGGAAAATGTTACACGGAGCCACAGATGACTTCAGGCAGGAGTTCCAGGGCCTGATGAACAGCTACCTCTGGACCGTGACTGTCAGTGCCTTTTCCTGAAAGCCTCATCTGCCCCCAGGACTCTAGCCACTGAAAAGGACCCAAGCTACGAAACTGCCCTCAATGAAGAATGAAAACACCATTTTGGCTTTTCCAAACTAATGGTTCTGGCTAATCTTAATCCAACTCCAGTGCCCATTCACCTTGAAGATGTTTCCAAGCCTCTTGTCTCTAAGGAATTATTCTCTCACGCCTCTCCTGCATCTCTGCATCTCTATTACATTGGTGGTCATGTTCTGTCCACCTGATTCCACACAACAGGAGCAGAAGACTTTGCCCTCTACTTTGTGTCCTTTTATCTCAGAGTCCCCTTTGAGTCTTCCTTCTCCCACACTCACTACATTTCGTCAGTCAGTAACTCCTACTGATTCTCTTACATTTCCACTGTCCTATCTGAGTCTGGGCTACCTCCAGGTCTTGTTTTATCTTCACAACAATCTACAAGATTTTCCTGACTCAAGTCTGCCTCCTCTTGTCCATTTATTTCTTACTCTGTGGCCACAGTGATTTTTTTTTCCCCCTAAAATGCCTATTATCTGATAATCTTATTCCCTTGCTTAAAACTTTTAATATCGGCACATTGCCCTTGCGATAAGATCCAAACTCCTTGCCATGGCTTACAAGGCTCTATCAGCATCTTCCTTCTAACTCCTAATGTAACTTCCTTCTAACTTCCTTCTAATGTGCTATACATTCAAGAGACCCTTAGCTCCTATTTGTTCCTTCTTTGATGCCTGTTGGGCTGTTTCTTGGAGAAGGCAATGGCACCCCACTCCAGTACTCCTGCCTGGAAAATCCCATGGACGGAGGAGCCTTGTGGGCTGCAGTCCATGGGGTCGCTAAGAGTTGGGCATGACTGAGCGACTTCCCTTTCACTTTTCACTTAGCTCATGCTTTGGAGAAGGAAATGGCAACCCACTCCAGTGTTCTTGCCTGGAGAACCCCAGGGATGGGGGAACCTGGTGGGCTGCCGTCTATGGGGTCACACAGAGTCGGACACGACTGAAGCGACTTAGCATAGCATGGACTCTTTCTTGCCTCTGAGCCTTCGCCTGTATCTTTCCCAGTACTCTCCCTATTGCTTCACCTGATTCACTTGGCTAATTCCTACTAATGTCTTTGTTCTTACGTTAGATATCACTTCCACCTGGACAGGGTTCTTGCCCTCCTCTTCATCTTCTTTTCTCTCATGGAATTTTGTTTTGTTTTCACAGCAGTTAGACGTTATTATAATTTTGGTTTATTTTCTTTTTTTCCCTCTAGACTGGAAGCTCCCCGAGGACAGAAAGTGTATACACTTTGATCTCATATCTTCATCACCTAGCTCAGTGCCTGGCACACAGAAAGCCATTGAGTAGCCGTTCAATGAAACATTCATCTTTATCCTTCCACACAATTTGACTCAATGCTTTCTATATAATGGATGCTCAATACCAATTTGATGAATCAGATCAAATTGACACATTGCTCAAATTATCTGATAGAGAATGCAGACACAGAGTACCACAATTAGCCCGCTTAGGGACTATTAAAAGGTTATTTGCTGAAAAATGGATTTGACTCTGCTGATCAATGACATCTGATCACTAAGGTGATCAGAATAAGCAGACCATGATATGGTTTCTGAAATCATCTGAAGATACTGGTGTTTGATTTTTACTGTTTTGCAATTCCACCTATGCCTAGACATTGGCCACTATAGGGATTGGTAGGAATAAAAATGACCATAATCCTAATTATAATAACTATTAATAGGCATGTATGATGTCCTGTTCATATATGCATCAACTCAAATAATTCTCCCAATAACCCTGTAAAGTATAAACTGCTATTATTCTACTTTACAGATAAAATAAGTGAGACTGAAAAAAGTTCAACAACTTTCTTTAAGTCACACAACTGGAGAATTGTAGAGATAGAATATGAACCTCAGAAGCCTTACTTTAGACTCCATGTTTTAAAATATGATACTATATTGCCACTAATTTTTGTTTGATAACAAATTAGGGACCTAGATTTGGGGATATATGAATTTATGGGCTACGCAAAAGCCTTAGGAGTCTTTTGTGTGGGCAGCATGCATAATGCTTAGGAAATAAGGTCAGCCTCCTGTCATACCTGCTGGTCTTGATTTTAATAAAGCTTTGCAAGCTAGTCATAAGAGAAATGGGAGCAATTTGGAAATAAATTACTTCCATTATGCTGCAGGATCTCCTATATACTGTGGCATTTAGGAATTATTCACAGATGTATGTTTACAGTTTAAAAATCAACTACACTGTGCTCAATTATATGGGGGGAAAACTCTAGTAAACAGTTTTTAATTGGATTGAAATTAAGATAAATTTAGGATAATGAAGGAAAATGTCTTAACAGCAAGATTTATAGACTGTGTGCAAAACTCTCATTGGAAGTGAAGGAAGTCCAGTATTTTGAAATGCAAAATTTACATGCACTTGAGGAAAAAAGATTATGTGTACAGTCTATTTCCATGTAGTCATGAAATTCTTTCAAAACAACTTAAGGGATATGTGGGTTCTTCAACAGACACATACGAGCATTTCCTGTGCACAAAGCCCTATGCTAGGTACTATGGGAGACAGAAAAGTCTCTGAGATCTACAGATTTTACACAAGTCACATATTTAAAGTAACTTATTATCTCCTTATTTTAAGACTTCTCATTAAAGGGACTACATGGTGTAGGCATAAAATGTTCATAAAATGAGAGAACTAAGTTATTAAGTGTTATTTTGGAAGAGATGCTACATTTGCTAAAAGAGGAAATGAGACCCTAGAAGCACATACATCCTGAAAGAAGAGAAAGACATGAGATTTATTTTTTCCTCCTTTAATTCTAGGGTTTAAATGCAATAAAATGTATATGGAACATCCTCTAGAAAGCTTTAAAAATATTCTTTGAAAGCATTAGTAATATGGGGTGAATTTTGAACGATGGCATTAAACCTGTATTTAAAATTGTAGAAATGACTTGGGATAAAACATGGTCTATTCTAAACCTTTGCTATTCAAGTGTGGTCTGTGGATCACCAGCATCAGCATCAAGTAGAAGTTTGTTAGAAATGCAGAATCTCAGACCCACCACAGACCTACTGAATGAGAACCTACATTTTAACAAGACCCCAAGTAAATCTGTATGTACATTAATGTTTAGAAGCATTGGTCTAAATTGAAAATCTGTGGCACAGAAGATTTTGCATCTTTACTCTTTTTGCAATAATCATGTCTTATTGTGTCTTCACTTTTTTCTCCATTTCCATCTGCAAACCATCTCCTCCAGACAAACTGACTTTTGTCACTATCTCCTAACCAAAACTTAAGATTTTCTGTCTCTACTGCTTTCCACAAGTATTGCTCTTTACCTGAATGCCTTATACTTTCCTTTATGGCTAAGACATCTAGGACTATTTTCATTTCCAGAATGTGCTGGGTTCTTCCATAACTTGGGCCCAGATTCCCTTTCTATCCCATTTTGACACACTTGGGCTTCAGGACTCTGTGAAGACATCTATGTTTCTTTCTTACTCTATTTTAAATCTTTTTTCACTTTATTCTCCTAGTACTTAATAATATCTCTGTGCAATCACTCAATCGTATCCAACTTGTTGTAGCCCCATGGACTGCAGCCGCCAGGATCCTCTGTCCATGGGATTTTCCAGGCAAGAATATTGGAGTGGGTTGCCACTTCCTACTTCAGGGGATTTTCCTGACCCAGGGGATTGAACCCTCCTTTCTTGCATCTCCTGCATTTGCAGGCGGAGTCTTTACCACTAGCACCACCTGGGAAGCCCTGATAATATTTCTATGTGATTAGAAATCACATTGCAATGTAATTGCTATGATGTCTCTTTCAGTATATCATAAGTATCTCAGGGGAAAAGATGTTTTAGCTGTTTTTGTAGCCTGAGTGCTTAAAAAATACTTGCTGAGTGAGTCCTTTACTTGCAGATTAAAAAATTATGCTTGTCTATTCCATCAAGCACTGGTTAGTGAACTAAGTACTAAGAAAAGGATCCAAGTCTAGGATCTCTAAAATGTCAAATGCTTTACACACACACACACACACAATTTGACCCTAATTTATTGATTTATACTAAGTGATAAAGCTTCTACAGAAAAAATACCTGACCAAAGTCAGATGGTCTCACATTTGACAGATATAAGTCAGATGATGCTAAAACGTATCAGGAGTAGCAGGACATTTACCCATGGGTCCCATCACTTCATGGGAAATGGATGGGGAAACAGTAGAAACAGTGTCAGACTTTATTTTTTGGGGCTCCAAAATCACTGCAGATGGTGACTGCAGCCATGAAATTAAAAGACACTTACTCCTTGGAAGAAAAGTTATGACCAACCTAGATAGCATATTCAAAATCAGAGACATTACTTTGCCAACAAAGGTCCGTCTAGTCAAGGCTATGGTTTTTCCAGTGGTCATGTATGGATGTGAGAGTTGGACTGTGAAGAAAGCTGAGCGTCAAAGAATTGATGCTTTTGAACTGTGGTGTTGGAGAAGACTCTTGAGAGTCCCTTGGACTGCAAGGAGATCCAACCAGTCCATTCTGAAGGAGATCAGCCCTGGGATTTCTTTGGAAGGAATGGTGCTAAAGCTGAAACTCCAGTACTGTGGCCACCTCATGCCAAGAGTTGACTCATTGGAAAAGACCCTGATGCTGGGAGGGATTGGGGGCAGGAGGAGAAGGGGACGACAGAGGATGAGATGGCTGGATGGCAGCACTGATTTGATGGACGTGAGTCTGAGTGAACTCCAGAAGTTGGTGATGGACAGGGAGGCCTGGCGTGCTGCGATTCATGGGGTCGCAAAGAGTCGGACATGACTGAGCGACTGAACTGAACTGAACTGAACATGGATAAATTGTAAGATGACTTCCTACAGTCTCTGTCATGGGAATCTATGAAAATATCATGATTTGTGATCTTATATCAGGTTGAATATCTTTTTGTATTGTAATTTCACCATCTATAAATTGCTTGTTATCCACCTATGGGAGAAAGAATAGTATGGATAATGACCTCTGATAACACCCTAGATATATGTTTAAGTGGTTATTGCAGATTTTTCTGGAAGAGTGTTCAACTTTGGGACATCTAGACTGAAGGACAAGATTATTTCTGCCAAACCTCACTAGGATTTTCTGGTAAGATTTCTTTTTTTTTTTAACTGATGCAAGCATTTGTCAGTTTGTATAGGATACTGTTACTTTAGGAAGATATTGTAGATTATAAGATAGACTTAGCTTATGGTAGTCAAAACAGTTTGGTACTGGAACAAAGACAGACATATAGATCAATTGAAGAGAATAGACTGCCCAGAAATATACCCACACACTTATGGTCAATTAATCTACAACAAAGGAGGCAAGAATATATGATGAAGAAAACACAGACTTTTTAATAAGTGATGCTGGGAAAACTAGAAAGCATTATGTAAAATGATGAAATCAGAACATTCTCTAACATCATATATAAAAACTAAATTCAGAATGGATTAAAGGCCTAAATCTAAGACTGGAAAGCATTAAACTCCTAGAGGAAAACATAGGCAGAATACTCTTTGACATAAGTCATAGCAATATTTTTTGACTCTGTTTCCTAAAGAAAAGAAAACAAAAGCAAAAATAAACAAGTGAGACCCAATTAAACTTAAAATCTTTTACACATCAAAGGAAACCATCAACAAAACAAAAAGGCATCCTACTGAGTGGGAGAAAATATTTACAAATGATATGACCTGTAAGGGGCTAATATCCAAAATATATCAAGAGTTCATACAGATATTTCTCCAAAGAGGACATGTAAATGGTGAACAGGCAAGTGAAAAGATGCTCAACATCACTAATCATCATGAAAATGCAAATCAAAACCACAAAGAGATATCACTTCACACCTATCAGAATGGCTATCACCAAAAAGTACACAAATAACAAATGTTGATGAGGATGTAGAGAAGGGAGAATCCTTGTACACTGTTGGTGGGAACGTAAATTGGTGCACTGTGGAAACCATTATGGAAACTTCTCGAAAAACTGAAAATAGAACTACCACGTGACCCCACAATGGGTATATATTCCAAAACCTCAGAAACACTAATTCAAAAAGATTCATGTATCCCAATATTCACAGGAGCATTATTTACAATTGTCAAGTGTCCATCAACAGATGACTAGATAAAGAAGAGGTGGTGTATATATATACAACAGAATACTGCTGCTGCTAAGTCGCTTCAGTTGTGTCCTACTCTGTGAGCCCGTAGATGGCAGCCCACCAGGCTCCTCTGCCCATGGGATTCTCCAGGCAAGAATACTGGAGTGGGTTGCCATTTCCTTCTCCACAATAGAATACTACTCAACCATAAAAAATGAAATTTTGCATTGGCAACAACACAGATGGACTTGGAGGGTATTATGCTAAATGAAATAAGTCAGATGCACAATGATAAATACTGCTTGATATCACTGATATGTGGGATCTAAAAAAATACAACAAACTAGTGAGTATAAGACAACAGAAGCAGACTCCTAGGCGTAGAGCACAAACCAGTGGTTTCCTAGGGGAGAGAGTCGGGGAAGGGACAACATAAGGTTCAGAGGTACAAACTATTATGTGTAAAATAAGTTACAAAGATACATTGTACAACGCAGGGAACATAGCCAAAAATTTTTTTCATAATATGAAATAAGCCAAGTATCCAGAAACCTGGGCCAGTATTTTGTAATAACTGTAAATAGAATATAACCTTTAAAAATTTTGAATCTCTGAATTGTACACCTGTGATTTATTATAATATTGTACATCAATTAAACTTTAATAAAAAGAGTAATAATAATAAAGAAAAATTAGCTTGCAGGAAAGTAGAAACTGTACTCAACATTTTGTGTGGATGCTGGGTTAGAATTCCAAAATGTTCATGTAATTTAAAAACTGAAATATAAATGACATACAACACTATATCAGTTTCAAGTGTACAACATGGTGTGATATTTGTCTACATTGTGAAACAATCGCTAAAATAAGCCTAAATGTCCCTGTATTCTTTAGCAACCAAAATTTAAAAATAGATCATTTTAAAAGATCTATGTGCTGCTGCTGCTGCTAAGTCACTTCAGTCGTGTCCGACTCTGTTCGACCCCATAGACAGCAGCCCACCAGGCTCCCCTGTCCCTGGGATTCTCCAGAATTTTAATACCTTTGTTTGCATGTGCATATGAAGTATTTATTCAAAAGATATGAGGACAAAAGACAACTGGATAACTTAATGTGTGTTATGTGTGTTACTCACTCAGTCGTGTCCGACTCTCTACGACCCCACAGACTGTAGCCCACAGTCTGTGGAATTCTTCTGTCCATGGAATTCTCCAGGCAAGAACACTAGAGTGGATTGCCATTCCCTTCTCCAGGATAACTTAATGTAAGATGCCAAATGTCTTAGTGCATTCAGGCTGCTATAACAAAATACCACCGATGAGTGGCTTATCATCAACAGAAACGTACTTCTTACAGTTCTAGAGGCTGGAAGTCCAAGATAAGGGTGCCAGTGTAGTTGGATTATAGTGAAGACCCTTTTCTAGGATAAAGACCGCTGACTTCTTGCTGTGTCCTCACATAGTGAAAGGGGTTAGGGGACTCTGTGGGGGTCTCTTTTACAAGAGCATAATCTCACTCATCAGGGCCCCATCCTCGTGACCTAATTACCTTCCAAAGGCCCCTAATATCATTACATCAGGCATTAGGATTTCAAAATATGAATTTGGGAGAAACACAAACATTCAGATCATAACAGCAGGCAGATAGCAGAGGAACAGTACAGACAATAACTCTTGGTTTCTACTTCTGTTAAAATGGCAGACAAAGGTATCTTTCAAAGATATGGTAAGAATGACCAAAAATGCCTATTAAAACTATAGTCCAAAACACAAGGAGACTGTTAATAGTACCAAGCTGATTTTAAAAAGAACCAACACGGTTTCTAGGAACTAAGAGTATAATAATTAAACTAAATACACAGTGGATAAAACACGCGATTAGGAAAAAAATAAAGGGAAAATAATTAAACAGAAAGTCTAACTGAAAAGACCATCAGAACACACCTTGGATATAGATTAAAAATATGAAAAATATGAGGTATTGGGTAAGATGTGCTGACACACAGCTACTTGATGTTTCAGGCAGAGGGTGGAAAAGAAGCTTCTGAAGAGACAACATCTGATATTCCAGAACTGAGGAATAATAGGTCACATAAAATGTAAGAGTTTACATAAATCTCAAGCAGTATAAATAAAAAGCCCTACTTTTAGACACATTTTAGTAAATACCAAAGGCAAAGAGAAGATTTTAAAAGCAGAGAGAATAAATAAATCAGTATAATGGTCAAGTGTGTAGACTGCAGCCAGACTGCCTGAGTTCAAAGCTAGGTTCTATAGCGAATGAACTGTTTGCCTCATTTACTTACCTGTAAGATGTTAGGACCTTCCTCACAGTAGAGGAAGTAGCAGATAAGCATATTAAAAAGTAGAGGTACTACTTTACCGATAAAGGTCTGTCTAGTCAAAGCTATGATTTTTCCAGTAGTCATGTATGGATGTGAGAGTTGGACTATACAGAAAGCTGTCAAAGAATTGATGCTTTTAAACTGTGGTGTAGGATAAGACTCTTGAGAGTCCCTTGGACTGCAAGGAGACCCAACCAGTCCATCCTAAAGGAGATCAGTCCTGAGTGTTCATTGGAAGGACTGATGCTGAAGCTGAAACTCCAATACTTTGGCCACCTGATGCAAAGAACCAACTCATTGAAAAAGCCCCTGATGCTGGGAAAGATTGAAGGCAGAAGGAGAAGGGGATGACAGAGGATGAGATGGTTGGATGGTACCACCAACGTGATGGACATATGCTCCAGGAGTTGGTGATGGACAGGAAGCCTGGCGTGCTGCAGTCTGCGGGGTCACAAAGAGTTAGACATGACTAAACGACTGAACTGACTGACTGAAGAATAGCTGAAAATAGTCCTTGGTACATTATCACACCATAAGTTTTAGCTATTATTTTTTATCTTTATTATTATTACTTACACAGAAGAGATATCTTAAGAACAATGAGGCCAGAAGAGAATAAAATATTATCTAAAAATTTCTGAAAGAAATAATTACATGCAGTAACATTAAATTCAAGAAGTTAAATTATCTTTCAAGAAGTCAAAATTATCTTTCAAGAAGAAAATAACTGTATATCCAGTAAAGTCATCTTCATGAATAACAGTGAATTATAGTCATTTTGAAACCAACATACAAGTTTACCACCAACATCTTACTAAAATAACTTCTAGAAAAGTTACATCAGGAAGAAAGAATAGGGTCCTATAGAAAAGCCTAAAGTGTAAAAAGAAATTGTATATAGAGAAAATTCAAACATGTCAATAAATAAAAAAAATCAAGTGTATAAAATAATGATAAATGTTTAACATGTAGAGCTAAAGAAATAAGGTAATACTTAGCAGTAGCATAGCTTTGGCTGTGAGGTGGTGGTAACCAGGGATGGAAACATTATAAGGATCTTGTATTCTAAACGAACATAAAGACATTAGCTAATGTTGACTAAATATTCATGTTAATGTTTACAGGAAAATCATTAAAAGAATAGAAATTAAATGAATAGAATTGAAAAGAAATTGAAAAAAAAAGTATAATTTTTGTAGTAATGGAAAAAGTAAAATGAAAAAAGATTGAATTCAGGCAGGAAATAAGAAAACAATACCAGAAAATGGACAAATAAACCAAAATGATAAGATGGAAAAAATGAGAACATAGTCTAAGTATATCACAATTCAAAATAAGTGTAAATACACTCTCCAGTTAGAAGGTAATGATTGTCATGCTGAGTTTAAAAATAAAATCCAATTTAGTGATGCTTTCCCAAAGGCACATGTAAAACAGAAACATTTCACCAGACATGTTGAAAGTTAAAGGAAAGAAAAATATATACCAAGCAAATACTATTTAAGAGGAAGCTGGTATAATTATATTACATTAATAATATTAATATCAGACTGTAAGGTAAAAAAAAAGTATTACTAGAGATAAACTACATAATGACTACTGATTTAACCTACTATGAATCTCTGCTTATTTCAGATAATGATCACCGACTAGTGATCATTAATGATAATTGAACAATGATTAGTAATTAATTCAATAAAAAGTCTTCCCCTTCCATACACACACACACACACACACACACACATACACATATATATATATATATATATATATATATATTCATTTCTTTTTTGGGAGGGCTACAATGCACAGTTTGCCAGATCTCAGTTCCCCAGCCAGGGATTGAATCCAGGGCCATGGCAATGAAAGTCCTAACTACTGGAGTGCCAGGGAATTCCTGAGATTCATCTCACTTGAAAGGAAGTCTTATGAAATTAACAAAGGTAACTGTTAAATTCACCACCATAATGAGAGATTTAATACATATACCCATTTCAGGAACTGATAGATCAAAAGACAAAAAAATTACAAGGTATGTAGAAAAACAACAACACAGTCAACAAATGTGACAGAATGAACCTGTTTAGAACATTGCACTCAACAGTTTGCAAACACATGTTCCTTCTAAGAACAAAGAAATTGATGGGAAGTGACCTACCCACGACACAAAGGACAACATCATTTTGCATCCTTTGATCACAATACAATTAAGTTAGAAATCGGTATCCCAAAGATAACAAACGGTATGCTTGTAAATTTAAAAAAACTTCAAATAATTTATGAATTATAAAATTAATATAGTGGAAACCCTGATGCGAAGAGCTGACTCATTTGAAAAGACCCTGATGCTGGGAAAGATTGAAGGCAGGAGGAGAAGGGGACGACAGAGGATGAGATGGTTGGATGGCATCACCAACTCAATGGACATGAGTTTGGGTGAACTCTGGGAGTTGGTGATGGACAGGGAGGCCTGGTGTGCTGCGGTTCATGGGGTCGCAAAGAGTCGGACACGACTGAGTGACTGAACTGAACTGAACTGAACTGAAAAGATACTTGGAAATGAATGCTTGAAAATACTAGATATAAAAACTTAGCTTGTAGAAAAGTTGTACTTAACGGGAACTCCCTAAGTGATCATATTGACAAAAGCTAGAGATTAATGAGCTAATCATCAAACTAGTGAAATTAAAAAGGAGACTAGTGAAATAAAAAAAAAGAAAATGAAAGGAAATAATAGAGTGAAAATTAAGAAAATAGGAAAAAAATCAATGTCAGGTTTGGTTCCATGAGGAAAATTTGAAAATGAGTGAAACTGTGCCTGGCTTTATCAAGAAACAAAATAAGAGACAGATCAATAACCTAAGGAGTGAAGAAGTGGATATAACTGGAGACAGTGTTTGATAGAGGCACTTGGAGGCAGCAACAGTGTTCTGACTCAGAACATAGGCTGAAGGATCAGAGAGATCTGGGGATGTGATCTTGGGCCAGTCTCCTTATTTCAGTGACTCATTGGAAAAATAATAATAGATTGTGCTGCTGATGTTCAGTCATTCAGTCGTGTCCGACTCTGTGACCCCATGGACTGCAGTATGCCAGGCTTCCCTGTCCTTCACCATCTCCCAGAGCTTGCTCAAACTCATGTCCATTGAGCCAGTGACGAGATTGTGAAGATAAATGAGATAGGATAATACTTGGCACACAAAAGCACAATGAAAATCAGCTATACATTTTATTTATTTTATTATTAGCATCCTGAAGCAGTACCACTAGGAAACTTGACTGATTTGGGTGGATAAGTAGGGTGTTAAGAGCAAGAAGTAGCATTGCACAGGGAAGGGAGGACATTTGAAGCGGGGAAAGGATGAACATGTGAGCAAAGGTAGAGAGAGGGAGGTACAGGGCCAAGTGCTAAGTTGCTTCAGTCGCGTCCGATTCTGCGACCCCATGGACTGTAGCTTGCCAGGCTCCTCTGTCCATGGGATTCTCCAGGCAAAGATACTGGAGTGGGTTGCCATTTCTGCCTCCATTACAGGGCCACAACAAGCCTTATATGTAGAAAAATCGCTGTGTCAAGCGTGTTTTATAACATCAGAGACTCAGAACACACACAGAAAAGTATTTGTATTTCTTGGTAACACTGCCTGAGAAAATATGTCATCAAAAATGGTTTTGCCTACACCTTACCTCCACAGCCCCTCACTCTTCTCCCTGTACACTCCCAAAGCACAATCAGTAATGTGAGCTTCCAGTGCTGGGGACCACAACTCCAGGAGGATTAGATTTAAGCAGCAATACGAGGAAGAGAATCCTGTTAGATTGCATTTCTGTACTAAACTTTAGAATACCAAATTAACAGATTCAGTGGGCTGGGGCATAGAGAGATTGTTTAAGCTCCCTCTCCCCCTTCAAACTAAATGGCACCTTAGCCAGTCCATCTAGATGAAGTGTGGTTCTAAGGGTTCATCAATATTGTGATTTATTCACATTCTTGTATTTCAACTCTCTGGCACTAGCTGGCTCTAACTAAATGTTCGTTAAATGAGCACAGGGATGAATAATGTGAACAATGATGGTACTGGATATTTTATGCATATACGCACATGGCACATCAGGGTAGAGGATGGCAGGCTTTCTCAAGTGTGTGAGTCTTCTTGAGACATGGGCCGTGTTCAGCTCTTCGTCCAGCGCTCCCTGTCCTCTTCCGTAATTAATGCCAGCCTCCCAGACCAAATTCTGTCTGGGTGTTGAGATTTCAGGCAGAATTTGCAATCCCTTGAGGTTGCAATGCCATGTTACATATAGTCTGGAACCCTGGGGAGTCCAAAGAATCCATCATTCCTCTCAATGGCGACCTTTCCTGGCAGCATGTTCCCAGAAGAAGATATAAATCCACTGGCCTACAGCAAGCTTCGGCAGGGAGCCTGCTACGTGGGTAAGTTCTGAGAAAGGAGGGGTAAAAAGCTAGAGAAGCCCAGCTGGCTTCATCTGGGGGCTTCCCTGCTTAGAAGCCTTCCTCACCAGGACCAGACAACATCCTCCCCAGGCTTCTCCTTTTGAGTTCCAGGGCTGGAGATTACCCTGAACAGACACATCTCGAGCCCGGGTTGCTCGGGCCTCTGTCATTATGCAGTCCAGGGAGCCCTCAGACAGCCGGAGCCTGGTGTTTTGAGGGATGGCTGGGAGCTTTGCCCCCGCTGGTCCTGGCAGCCTTTATGGCTGGAGATTGCAGTGCAATGCAAAGGGAGCCATTTGACAGTGTTTGCACCTTATCATTTCCAAAGAATCTCTGCTCTTGAGACAAGTGCTCTCAGCTGTCTGTCAAGTTCAAGCACTTTTTATCTTAAACATACCTGAGTGTTGGTGCTGAGGAAACAACAAAAGGAAGCTCACTCACTGCGGGGCTCAGTTTCCTCCGTTTCCCCATCTTTCTGCTACTCCTAACCAGGCCGGTCTAGGGACATAATTGACCCTCTCCCCGTGGATTTGCTTCCTAAGGCACTTTATAATTCTGGTTGGGAGCTCTGGACAGTCCTTTTGGATTTCACAGTGAATCAAACTCTTCATCCAAGCCACCACTTTCTGTTCTTTAAACAGTCAAGGATATTGCCATTTCCGGACCATCCACCATGGCGTTAAACTATATTTTATCTGGCATGGAGAGCAGATGAACACTCCTTCAACCACAGACCCAACAGGATTATTGAAGTTGCCTTTTCTGATGGGATTTTAGTTCTTTATACAAATTGGTAAATAAAATATATCCTATCCTCCTATCTTGACAAATATATTCCCATAATGACAAAAACCAAAGGATATGTGTAAAAGTATGATTTCAATGTGTCTGAGATCTGGCAAAATGTCAGACTACTAAATTTAATTGTTAACTGCAGATACTCTTCCCTGGAAAATCCCATGGACAGAGGAGCCTGGTAGGCTGCAGTCCATGGGGTCGCTAAGAGTCGAACATGACTGAGCGACTTCAGTTTCACTTTTCACTTTCATGCATTGGAGAAGGAAATGGCAACCCACTCCAGTGTTCTTGCATGGAGAATCCCAGGGACGGGGGAGCCTGGTGGGCTGCCGTCTGTGGTGTCGCACAGAGTCGGACATGACTGAAGCGACTTAGCAGCAGCAGCAGATATCTGATATCTGTTAAAGGGTTAGTGATAGTTGAGTGGGTGATAAAGATTTTATATAACCTATGAATTATGTATTTTTTCATTAAATTAATTTTTCTTACCTTATTTCCACAAAATCACTGATTTTATTGTTACATGCAAGATGTTTACAAAATTTATTTTCAACTCAGGGCAATGGTCTGAAGGGTTTCAAAAATTATAATTATTTCAAAGCATACAAAAATCAAACAGATTTACGAGAACATATAAGTTAAGTATAAAAGTTACATTTCCAAAAGTTTTCTTTTAAAATATGCAAAATTACCTATTCACTTTAAAAGGTAAAATACAAATTATAATTAAAAAATGCCAAAATGTCATTGGGTATACTAATATTTTGATTAAATCTTATTTATTTTTATAGAGAAAAAAACATTCAAAATTTAAACATTCTATGTCCATCCAGTTGCTGAAACAAAGACCTACTATCATGATACATGAATGCAAATTTAAAAGTAATTTAAAGTGTTAAAGTCAGAAAATGTTTGTAAGCCACCATTTGCAAATTTTGTGAAACATTGTGCTAACTGAATTGAGTACCATGGGAACCAGGAATAGGAACAAAAGAAGTAAGAAAAAGGGTTCTTGATGTTATTGAGAAACGATACTTTGATATGAAAGAATCTCTTACATTCATGTTATCAGAGGAGGAATTTGACAAGCTTGACTCTTCTCCTAACCCAACACTCTTTTCCCTCACATCGTCCAAGCATTCCAAAGCAATGTCATCATCCTAACCTATGGTCTTTCACAGCTTTCAAACCCTATCACCTTTTCTTTCGTGGATATGGAGCAAGAGATGTGGAAATGCATTTTCCAAGGGCCTGAATAGTGTGGTTATGAAGGTGGGTGTTAAGAGCTATGAGCTGTGCTGTGCCAGCTCTGAGGGCAGATTCTGATAGAGGCACCTGTGTGGTTTTAATAAATTTATCTGTGTGTGATTGTGGTATGTGGACAACTCTAATAAAGTATCTCTTACCTAGGTCTAAAGGAGGTTCTGTAAGTATCAGCCATAGTCAGACTTCCCAGGAGAACCATCTGCTAACATTTTGGAATATTTCCTTGAAGCTATTTTCTATACCCTGTTTCCACATAAGAGAAAAAAACCCTGATGATGGGAATGACTGAAGGTGGGAGGAGAAGGGGATGACAGAGGATGAGATGGTTGGATGGCATCACCGACTCAATGGAAATGAATTTGAGTAGGCTCTGGGAGTTGGTGATGGACAGGGAGGCCTGGCATACTGCAGTCCATGGGGTCACAAAGAGTCGGACACGACTAAACGACTGAACTAAACTGAACTGATAGTCTTGTATCCCATTTTGTTGCTAAAACAGAAGTTACCAGGCTAACTTCTGCATTCTTTAAATACAAGGGCACATATTGCCCAGTCATGGAAGGAGGAAGGAACATCTTGTTCTCATTATGGTGAGTACAGCAGAAATAAGACCCCATTGGAATATATTAAATAAATAAAAATTCAGAAATATTCCAAAGCACAGTGTTAGATGTGGCAGAAGGCATTCAGAGAAGTATAAGATAGAGTCTCCATCTTCATCAGGGTAACTTACAAGTCAGTTCCCTGGCTTTGTTCTCAGCAAAAAGATGACTGAAGACTAAAACTGAGCAGGAGGGATTAACAGATCAATGGAATGGACTAACCTCTTCTGCTAAATGATCAGCTAGTCTTTAGCACAAATTTACAATGGGAAGCTGGACCATTTAGAGATAATATAGTTCTAGAAACTGCTTGGGAGGATGTCACAGCTCTGTCAATTTCCTCCCATGTTCTAGTATGAGGAGTTACTATTTACTGGGTATATCATAGACTATATGCTTTATTTGGAGAAGGCAATGGCACCCCACTCCAATGTTCTTGCCTGGAGAATCCCATGGACAGAGGAGCCTGGTGGGCTGCCGTCTATGGGTTCGCACAGAGTTGGACACGAATGAAGCAACTTAGCAGCAGCAGCAGCATATGCTTTCTTATTTCATTTAAAATTTAACCTTGAAATATAAATTTGAAATTTCTTTTGAATCTATATTTGAATACCTCTTATACTATTTTGTCCCCAGTTTTTAAAATAAAGACTATATTTTTAGATAGACTTTAGATTCATAGCAAAACTGAGCAGAAGGTATAGAGACATTCTATATACCCTCTTCTCCCAGATATGAATAATATCCCTCGTTATCAACATCCCCCAACAGAGTGGTACAGTCATTACAACTGGTGACCTACACTGAGGACTTCCCAGGTGGCTCAGTGGTATAGAATCCAGTGGCCAACGCAGGAGATTCAGGAGACCTGGTTTGCTCCCTGGTTGGAAAGATCCCCTGGAGGAGGAAATGGCAATCCACTCCAGTATTCTTGCCTGGAAAATACCATGGTCAGAGGAGCCTGGCGAGCTACAACTGATGAGACTATATTGACACCTTATAATTACCCAAGGTCCATTGTTTACTTTAAGGTTATCTCATGATGGTATATATTCCATGGGTTCAGACAAGATATAATGACGTGTATCCATCATTATGGCATCATGCAGAGTAATTTCACTACCCTAAAAATTCTCTGTTCTATCTATTTATCCTTCCTACTGGACAATCTCTGAACCATTTAACTTTTTACTGTCTCCATAGTGTGGGCCTTTTCTAGAACGTCATACAGTTGGAATCATATAGTATATAACCTATTCAAATTGGCTTCTTTCATTTAGTAATATAAATTTAATTTTCCTCCATGTCTTTTCACGGCTTGATAGCTCATCTCTTTTTAGCATTGAATAATAATCCATTATCTGAATGTACTACAGTTTATTTATCCAATGATCTGCTGAAAGACATCTTGGCTGATTCTTGTTGGTCAGTCGCTAAGTCTTGTCTGACTCTTTGTGAAGCCATGGACTGCAGCAGGGCAGGCTCCCTTGTCCTTCACCATCTCCCAGAGTTTGCTCAGATTCATGAACTTTGAGTCGGTGATGCCATCCCACCATCTCATCCTCTGCTGCCCCTTCTCCTCCTGCCCTCAAACTTTCCCAGCATCAGGGTCTTTTCCAATGAGTCAGCTCTTCACATCAGGTGGTCAAAGTATTGGAGCTTCAGCTTCAGTATCAGTCCTTCCAATGAATATTCAGGATTGATTTCCTTTAGGATTGACTAGTTTGATCTCCTTGCAAAATAAGTTTTGGCAATTATGAATAAAACTTCTGTAAACATTCTTCTGCATTTTTTTTTTTTGGACATAAATTTTCAATTCCTTTGGGTAAATACCAAGAAGACAATTGATGGATTGTATGATGTGAGTGTTCAGTTTTATAAGAAACTGTCGATTTATATTCCAAAATGACTATATGTATCATTTTGTATTCTCACCAGCAATGAATGAAATTTCCTGTTTCTTGACATCCTTACCAGCTTTTGGTATTGCCAGTGTTCTGGATTTTAGTCATTCTAATTTGTATGTAGTGGTATCTCATTGTTGTTTTAATTTGTATTTCTGTGATGACACGTGATGGCTTGGGGAATGGAATAATGAAAGGAAAATTGAGCTGTCTTCCTTTTTGTGAGGCTATTCTCAGGTTTTCTTTATTGCACTGTTTTGCTGAAGTTTCTTAAGTGGTCTCCTGAACTCTCCCAGAGTTGTTTTATTTGTGGCATGCCAGTGTGCTAATTCACTTCAGTCGTATCTGACTCTTTGCGACCCTATGGACTGCAGCCCACCAGGCTCCAATTTCCATGTGATTCTCCAGGCGAGAATACTAGAGTGGCTTGCCATGCCCTCCTCCAGATAATCTTTCTGATCGGATTGAACCCATGTCTCTTATGTCTCCTGCATTGGCAGTGGGTTCTTTACTGCTAGCGCTACCTGGGAAGCCCTTTGTTTGTGGATAGCTGTCTAATTGTTGAACGTTGTAAGTGACGGAAGCTCGGGTCCCCTACTCTGCCATTTTTACTCCACACTCAGTCTTTTTTATTTGTTTGCTTGTCTTATTTTTTGTTTTACCTTGTTTTAATTTAATTTAATTTTTTAACACCCAAAACATTTTGTATTGGGGTACAGCCAATTCCACATGTAATCTTAATGTAGACTTTGGGTGGCTATAGTCCCTAATATCAACAACACTGTAAGGACAGCATCCCAAACTTGAAAATAATTTGTCTTCAAAAGTTCAATTGGAAGATGATTGTTTGGACACATTTTTATCTGAAGCAATGCCTGGTATTGCCCATGACAACATACAAATATTCTTCCTATACTTTCTAAGTACTTCCTGTACTTTCCTATTCCTCCTATACTTCCTATACTTTTCTAATGATTTCTCCATTCCCATTTGGAGCGTCTCCCATTGCCATGTATCTTCCCTTACCAATGAGAGCAGCAGTTCTCAAACGGTAGTGGCATCACAATCACCTAGAAAGCTTGATAATCTACAAATTGCTGGACCTCACCCCCATACAGTTGGTAGGGCTGTATGGGGCCAGAGAATGTGCATTTCTGTTAAGTTCCCAGTTGCGGATGCTGCTGCTTCTCTGGAGACTTTGAAAGGCAACAAACTAGAATGATGGCTCTCAAACATGGAATCACTCGAGCAACTTTTATAAAAGTACTGGTGCCTAAGTTCACCCCAGACCGATTAAGCTAGACTCTTTGAAGATGAGGGCTTGTATTAGATTCCGAGGGCTACTGTAACAAATGATCACAAACAGTGTGGTTTAAAATAACAGAAATGACTTCTTTCACAGTTCTGGAGGCCAGACATCCCAAGTGAGGGACTGGTAGGGCCATGATCCCTCAAAGGATCTAGGGACGGAGCTTCTCCTAGCTTTTGGCCATGGCCAGCAGTCCTAGACACTCCTTGACTTGTCAATGCAGCACTCCAGTCTCTGCTTTCACTCTCACATGGCCTTCTGTCCTGTGTTTGTGTGTATATGTGTCTCTGCGTCCTCTCCTCTTCCTGTACAGAAACCAGCGATTGCCTTTAAGGCCCACCCTAATCCAATGTGACCTCATCTTAAATTGCATCTTAATTATATCTGCAAAGAGTTTGTTTCAAGTAAGGGCACTTTCTGAAGTTCCAAGTGGACATGAATTTTGGGCTGGGGGACATTTCAACTCAATACTGGCCCCTCACCTAATTAGAATATCCCTGAAGGCAAGATCCATATATTATGGAACTCCCATAAAGATTCTAGCATAGAATATGATGCCAGAAAAGAAAAATTCTTCAATGGATGAGTCTGTGTGTTCTCTTCTTCTAATTCACAGTCATCACAGCACAACAGATACAACACACTCTTAATTTATCTTAAAAGCTTGTTAAAATGAACTGCAGGTTCCAAGGACTTTAAAGTGTTTATCTGTATGACTAATTCAGCTCTAAATTAAAGACCTTTTTCCTTAAGCAATGGAAGATATTGAAGGTATTCCTTTGTAGAAAAACGCATGCTATTCCTCCCTACATTTTATAGGGAACATACCTATAAAGAGCCCAGATTACACACTTCTGAAAGCTTTTAATTGTAAGAAACAATGTTTTTGAACTTCCCATTATGAACTAGAAATGATATTCTCACATGAAGCAAAAATGCTAAATTATCAAACTGCATCCCTCAGGTTTTGAATTTTGTACAGTAGAAATTATTGTTTTTCATGAATTAAGACCACAGGGGTGTCTCCTCAGAATGCCTGTGATGCAAAGCAGGAGACAAGTTACTTGTTGCCTGAAGTCAGCATTGGGGGCTGTATTCACTGGGTTGGCGTGGGGACTGATGAACAACCAGGCCATAAGGCCAAGCAAAATGTGGTCACATGTTGGGAAAAGAGGAGTGTATTCTAAGAGTAACTGGAAGTCAGGGAGTGGGTAAGGTTTGCATTGGATGAAATGGCATCCGAGGATCACAGAGTTGTCCTGTGGCTCTGCGTTTACACTGGCTCTGTTACGCTGGTATCAGGTATGGACGCTTATGCTGTGCTGTGCTTAGTCACTCAGTCACGTCCGACTCTTTACAACCCCACATGGTAGCCCGCCAGGCTCCTCTGTCCATGGGGATTCTCCTGGCAAGAATACTGGAGTGTGTTGCCATGCTCTTCTCCAGGGGATCTTCCCAACCCAGGAATCAAACCGGGATCTCCTGCATTGCAGGAGAAGAGGGGCAGAATGAGGAGGGAGATGGGAGGAGTGTTTCAGGAAGAAGGGGACATATGGACCTGTGACTGATTCATGTCAATATATGGCAGAAACCAACACAATATTGTAAAGCAATTATCCTCCACTTAAAAAAAATCAAATTAAAAAAAGAGAACGAGGAGGTCATTCACTTATTTTTGGAACTATTTTTTCATTAGTGTGTAACTGGTTTTAACACCCTTTGGGGCTTCCCAGTTGGCGTGAGTGGTAAAGAACCTGCCTGCCAATGCAGGAGATGAAAGAGACACAGGTTCGATCCCTGGGTCAGGAAGATTCCCTGGAGGAGGAAACGGCAACCCACTCCAATATTCTTGCCTGGGAAATCCCATGGACAGAGGAGCCTGGTGGGCTCTTTATGATAGAAAATTACTTCCTACATAAACTAGGAACATGATATGGTTCAGAAATTTTGAGAATATCCAAGTGTTTTTGTAACATTTATGGTGTTTTAAAAAATACTTAATCACACACTCAATAGTCATAATAATTTTTCACTTTCTTTTTTTAACCAGTGGTAGTGACAGCTCTCCAATAACACCCTATCTTACATCTCCCTTGAACCGTTTTCTCTGTTCTTGAACTCCACTGAGAGGAATTGAATCATTTGCCCATTCCTGAGCAGACTCTCAGTTTTCTGAAAACTTGAGAGTTCTACCTTAGTTCTCACATCTTAATACTCTGATTAGTTATAAAGATTTTTCAAGATAAAAATCAAACACCATCAAGTTTATGTGACAGATGTTCCTGGGATTTGGGCAGGAGACTTATACTGCAGGGATAGTGGTCAGTCAGAGCTGGCCTCGTGTTAACTGGTGCATTTTGTGTATTTTTAGTCTTTGCATAAGCCTAGCCCTTCTTTCGGAGAAGGCAATGGCACCCCACTCCAGTACTCTTGCCTAGAAAATCCCATGGACAGAGGAGCCTGGTGGGCTGCAGTCCATGGGGTAGCAAAGAGTCAGACACGACTGAGCAACTTCACTTTTGCTCTTCACTTTCATGCATTGGAGAAGGAGATGGCAACCCACTCCAGTGTTCTTGCCTGGAGAATCCCAAGGACAGTGGAGCCTAATGGGCTGCCGTCTCTGGGGTCACACAGAGTTGGACACGACTGAAGCGACTTAGCAGCAGCAGCAGCAGCAGCAGCCCTTCTTTGCTTGCTGACAGCCACCCTATGTCATCTTTGAAGTTATTCTTTGTTTGATAAGAAAGATGTATAGTAATACACCCAAAGTCTAATTCTGCTGAGGGGAAAAAATTTCAAATTGTACAGTGGTTTTTTAACTGAAAAGGAAAATAATACTTATGGAACACCTACTAAGTGCTGAAGAGCTTTCTATACATTATTTCTTTTACTCTTCATTAATGTTCCCATTTTACAGCTAGTTCAGTGGCAGAGTCTAAATTTGAACCCAGGCATATAGTGTACTTAAATCTTTGAACACTTCTTTCATTAACATAATACTTCTTCCATACAGACTTCTCAGCATTTATATATTCTTTCCCTGCTGCTGCTGCTGCTAAGTCGCTTCAGTCATGTCCGACTCTGTGTGACCCCATAGACGGCAGCCCACCAGGCTCCCCTGTCCCTGGGATGCTCCAGGCAAGAACACTGGAGTGGGTTGCCATTTCCTTCTCCAATGCATGAAAGTGAAAAGTGAAAATGAAGTCATGCAGTCATGTCCGACTCTTTTCGACCCCATGGACTGCAGCCTACCAGCCTGCTCTGTCCATGGGATTTTCCGGGCAAGAGTACTGGAGTGGGGTGCCATTGCCTTCTCCATTCTTTCCCTAAGATACTGATTTTTAAAAATTCTGGTAACCTATGCATAACATGGGCTTTCTAGGGTGCGATAGTGGTAAAGAACCCATCTGCAAATTTAGGAGACATAAGAGATGCGGGTTGGATCCCTGAGTTGGGAAGATTCCCGGGAGGAGGCATGGCAACCCACTCCAGTATTCTTGCTTGGAGAATCCCATGGACTGAGGAGCTTGGTGGGTTACAGTCCATAGCATCGCAAAGAGTTGGACATGACTGAAGCGACTGAGCATGCATACATAACATAACTTTGACCTTTTAACAATTTTCAATGTACAGTTCACTGGCATTGCTGCTAAGTTGCGTCAGTCGTGTCCGCCTCTGTGCGACCCCATAGACAGCAGCCCACCAGTCTCCCCGTCCCTGGGATTCTCCAGGCAAGAACACTGGAGTGGGTTGCCATTTCCTTCTCCAATGCACGAAAGTGAAAAGTGGAAGTGAAGTCATGCAGTCGTGTATGACTCTTTGCGACCCCATGGACTGCAGCCTACCAGGCTCCTCCGTCCATGGGATTTTCCAAGCAAGAATACTGGGGTGGGGTGCCATTGCCTTCTCTGTCCTCTTATCTATGTAACACTATTTTGTGCTTCTTCCCTGCTCCAAGGACTCTCATCAGTGCTCACAGTAAGTCCTCTTTTTCTTGTATAATCGCTCAGTTGTGTCCAACTCTTTGAGACCCCATGGACTGTAGCCCACCAGGCTCCTCTGCCCATGGGATTCTCCAGGCAAGAATACTGGAGTGACATTATCAGAGAAATGCAAATCAAAACCACAATGAGGTACCATCTCACACCAGTCAGAAGGGCTGCGATCCAAAAGTCTATAAATAATAAATGCTGGAGAGGGTGTGGAGAAAAGGGAACCCTCTTATACTGTTGGTGGGAATGCAAACTAGTACAGCCACTATGGAGAACAGTATGGAGATTCCTTAAAAAACTGGAAATAGAACTGCCTTATGATCCAGCAATCCCACTACTGGGTATACACACTGAGGAAAACCAGAAGGGAAAGAGACAGGTGTACCCCCAATGTTCATCACAGCACTGTTTATAATAGCCAGGACATGGAAGCAACCTAGATGTCCATCAGCAGATGAATGGATAAGAAAGCTTTGGTACATATACACAATGGAGTATTACTCAGCCATTAAAAAGAATACATTTGAATCAGTTCTAATGAGGTGGATGAAACTGGAGCCTATTATACAGAGTGAAGTAAGCCAGAAAGAAAAACACCAATACGGTATACTAACGCATATATATGGAATTTAGAAAGATGGAAACAATAACCCTGTGTACGAGACAGCAAAAGAGACACTGATGTATAGAACAGTCTTATGGACTCTGTGGGAGAGAGAGAGGGTGGGAAGATTTGGGAGAATGGCATTGAAACATGTAAAATATCATGTATGAAACAAGTTGCCAGTCCAGGTTCGATGCATGATACTGGATGCTTGGGGCTGGTGAACTGGGATGACCCAGAGGGATGGTATGGGGAGGGAGGAGGGAGGAGGGTTCAGGATGGGGAACACATGTATACCTGTGGTGGATTCATTTTGATATTTGGCAAAACTAATACAATTATGTAAAGTTTAAAAATAAAATAAAATTAAAAAACAAAAAAAAAAAAGAAAAAAAAAAGAAGAATACTGGAGTGAGTTGCCATTTCCTCTTCCAGGGGATTTTCCTGATCCAAGGCTAGAACCTGAGTCTCCTACATTGGCAGATGAATTCTTTACCAATGAGCCACCAAGGGCTACTTTTTGAAAATAAAATCTTCTTTTTGTTTTATATTTTATCTCAGCTGGTAATAGTCACACATGATCAATGATCATACATTTGCTTTCTATGTTATGTGAATGGGCCAATATGCCCATTTAAAAGGGCCAATATGCCATTTGAGTCACTTTTCAGGTAAGATTTTTTTTTAGTGTTGTCAGGAAGTAGAGCTTCTATTTTAGTGGTGGTTGGAGTCAGTGAAGAAAAGGTGGCGCTACCTCACAGGAAATAGGAAAGTGTCTACCCGGGACCCTGTGAACACTTGTAAATATGTATTGATGGCTCTGCTAGAATCTGGAACTTCATCTGTGTTATTACGCATGCATCTATTTGTTTACAATTCATTTGTTCATTTATGATTCAGCTTTTACAAGGGCAAGAAAAATTATGAATAAATTAATTTGTCAATGATTAAAAACCATGTTAGCCTTACAAAGCACACTTTTTCTCCAATCTATGCCATTGCTTTTTGTTGATTTAATCCCTTACAAAGCCATTTCCTACTGCACTTCAAAGCATATATGGTCTCCATTTATTTCCAGTGTTTATTAGTTTTTGCTTCCCCCAACCACATGCTAACATTCTTGAATACAGGATCTTTGTCCTGTAATTCTGTGACAATCCCATGATTTAGGGCTGATAAATACTTGCTGGTTTATGAAATAAAGAGAAAGTAACAGGAACACACAAATTTCAAAATGTGGAGATAGACTTTTATCAGAACCCTTAGGAAGAAAATGCTTTGCACCCAGGAAGAAATCTCTTATAGAAGTTGTTAAATATCAGAATAGCAAGAACGGAGGTGTTTAAATAGTTCCTTATGTATTTTTTACACTGTGGTATGCAAACTCAGGCCAGTGAATTTCAGGGCAAATGCTATCCAGGTGAATCTGTTTCTCATTTTAAATAATTCTCAAAATATGTGAAATACTCACTAAGTGGTCCCTCTTCTCCTAAGGGTCCAGATGATGTCCAAACCCTAGATACACACTGGTCTAGGACATGTGAAATGTTCTTACTATTCCTAAGTTTAGGAGTTATTTTCAAAATGGGCTTTTAAATTTAGTTAATAAACAGAAAACTTTCCCTTTAGGATGGCTTAAGAGGGACACTTTTCACCTTATAACAGTTCCAAAAATGGATAATTTGACACTACGTTGGGAATGCAGATCATACTTCTGTAAGCAGGTATGACACCCAGAAGGTTGACCCAACATCTAATACGCCCTCCTATTGCGTCAGGACATGAGTGTTAGAACCACTGCTAACAGTAACCAACGAAGGCTTCAGAACAGAATATGTCAAGGGCAGTAAACCAGAGAAAATGAGAGAGAGAGAGAGAGAGAGAGGTAGAGAGATGGCGAGAGAGAGAACACAACATTGGAAGAAAATTGCCGTAATATCTCAGGCCACAGGAATGCTGAGACATTTTATAGATAGTACAAATATTAAAGGCAGCCAGGATTTTTTCATCATGAATAATGAATAAACAAAATCATACAGTCAAATTAGCTCATTTCCCTCTCTTATTTCCCTCCCCTATCTATAAATAAATAATTTATAGAATAAATTAAATTTTTTAAAATTTTAAATAAATTCTAAAAATAAATATATTTATTTATCTATAAATAAATAGTATTTTCTCACAAATAAATACTGAATTTGGAGTTAACATGGCCAAGTGCATCCCTACTTTCTATTCTTTTCATTTTCACCAACTTTAGGTGGTTAAATAGACATGCAGGACTTTTACTTTAAAATGATATTCCTCTAATTCCTGCTAAAGCAATTTGGAAGAGAGTTGTATTAAAGTATTTACAGAAATCCTGATAGTAATGTGCTATTGTACTTGCTGTTGCAGTAACGAAAGTTAAACTTAAAAATATTCACAACTGCACCAACATGTAATTAGCAATGCCACACCACTATTGGCACCAGAAAGCCCGGAATAAGCTGCTGTTGTGGGTTTGCTGATAGACAGCTTGTCAGGAAATGATCAGTATTGGCAATGATTTGGGGCTAATTTCATGGATGTTTTCCAGTTTCCGCGATCTTCCTTTCCCCTTTTCCAAACAAAAGTGCTTCTGAAAATTTCTGTTTAACATCTTTCACTTTGAATAAAGAAAACACAAAACATTCCCCTTTGCAGCTGGTATTGGTGAAATTACTTCTCTGGAGGGACCAGCAGATGAGGGGTCTTGTTTGAGAAGCACCAGGCAGAAGGTTGCGTTCTGTATCAGAGCCCACACTCAGACTTGCAACTTGAGATCTGTCCCTCACCCCCTTTCTACCTACACACACGCACACACACACAGCCCTAAATGAACACAGATGGCTGGCACCCAGAGTAAGCATCTAGAAAAACAGCCTCAGGTCTCTCTGCTTGCTGTCAGTTCATTCTACAAACAGAGAGCCTTCAAGACGCCTGTGTTGTTTCTTAATCTGAGATCACTCCCGTTTGCGTGTTTACCCACTTCCTTTTGGGAAATGTACTAGAAGTATCAGAAAGATACCCAGAGATTGATTTGACTAAAACAAAACATTCCTTTAAACTCACTGGTTGTATAGTATTATATTTAATGAAAGCCATATTATGATAAAAATATGCATCAGTTTCTAACAGACAATTTTTTTTCCTCCAGAGCTGTATAACATTACCTGATCTATTTGTTTCTCTGTTTGAAATAAATTAATTTTTCAAATGTAATACAAAAGAGGATAAAGTCAAACTTCATAAATGCTGAAAAACATCTAAAGCTTTATACCCACCCCCCCAAATCAAATGGAACATATGTTTTTCTCCATTTTTTTCTGTATAAAGTATGTAAACAATTACCTGGATTTGGAGGGCATAATTATGAAGGGGTTGATATCTAAAAGGTTATTATTGATTTATAGAGTTCTCTAGTTTAATCGAAGACAGATTTACGAATAAGGGAAAAAAAATACTGCTTTCCCCAGGAACAATAAATGTCTCAAAGGGGAAATGTAAGATTTAAGGGTAATTTTTATAAGACACATATACTGCAGTTTGTGGATCTGGGAGGTGTTTCTCATTTGAACAACTTCTATATAATGAACATTTTGTAGAGCCATCTCACTCATTGTAGCATGTGTTATAAGCCTCAAAATGCAGTGGTTAAATTCCTAGGGTAAGTTTTGTTAAGTCTAAATTCCTCGTTTTCCATTATGGATTTATAATCCTCAGTCTGCAGATTAAATACATACAACAAGTATAAAATATTTATTTAAACAATAAATTTAGCTTAATTTACTCCCCATCATGTATGAATGCTTTTTCTCTGTCTCCAGTGCATGTGTTCACACACACACCACAAATTCATTCATCTAACGTTAGACAATGTGATACTACTTAATATTAGCACGTGGTTGTGTAATAAAAATTAAACCTTGCATGGGGAGGATTCCTATACTTTAGTTTTCTATGTATGTTTAGTTATCGTTGTAATCTATTTATGTAAGAGCAGTCTAATCATTGTGTGGTATCAATATTCAGAGTAAAATCAAAATTTTAAAAAAGACAAATTTATTCTTTCAGGGAAAAATTTAATTTATAGAGTCACTCACAGAAGCCTTAATCAGGACTTCCCTGCTGGTACAGTGGATAAGAATCCGCCTGTCAATGCAGGGGACACAGGTTCAGTCCCTGGTCTGGGAAGATTCCACATGCTATGGAGCAACGAAAGCCATTGCAACCAACTACTGAGCCCATGTGCTGCCAGGGCCAAAGCCTGCGCACCTGGAGCTGGTGCCAGCAACAAGAGAGGCCACGGCAATGAGAAGCCTGTGCATCACCACCAAGAGCAGAACCTGCTCGCCAGAACTAGAGGAGGTCCTCGCACAGCAATGAAGATCCAGTGCAACCAAAAAAAAAAAAATACAAAGGCTTAATCATGCCTTAAACTGGATTTCCACTTATACAAAAGCTTCCTATTTTGTGGCTTTTACATAAAGACGGGGCCTTCGCCAATCATCCAAAAGCAAAATGTTAATAAGGAGTGAAAAAGAGAAACAAGATGTTGCAGACCTATATTTGTGCTGGGTGTTTAATAACATCCTGTAACCACGTACATAAAGTTCTACACGTGCTACTCATTGTAATCTGACTTGTACTGAGGACTTTTTTATTCCTAAAACCAGCATTGGCAGAGATAACAGTAGTCAAGGACTTCTGGCCAAGATGGAGTAAGTTAGACTGGACTTAACCTCACACCTCAAGCAAGTTGAAAACTGGACAAAATATGTGAAACAATTTTCAGATACTGGACGACAGGCAGCACAGGACAGTTATTCCTGAGAGAAGAGAAACAAATAAGGTGAGTCCTATGACGGCTGCAACTTATGGCTAAAGTCAGCTGCAGCACGGAAACCCAGTATCTGGTGATATGGCTGCGTTGAAAGAGATGCAATGGACGTTCAAGAGGTGAAAACATATAAGAGTCTGTGGGACAGGGTATTGGAGAAAGAGAGCTACACAGGAGAAAAGGAGAGAGGAAGAGAGGAGAGAAGGCGAGGGGACAGGACAGGACAGCGAGAGGAGAGGGGAGGAAGGGAGGGCGCTCTGGAGATCTGCAGAGGGCTCCCCTTGAGTCTTTGGTTGAGAATTGATTTGTGCATGTGTAGGGTAAGCTGCCTGGCACCAAGGAAAGAACCACTGAAAAGGAATAAGGAATCCAATAGGAATGGGATTAGTTGTGTTCCCACCAGCCAAGTAGAAGGAACTCATAACACAGGAGATAGAATCCTTACAAAGGTATTGACTCAGTAGGAGACTAAATTAGCTGTAGACCAAAGTCTCAATGAACCACCCTAACAAAGTTTAAAAGCTAGCTTTGAAAAGACCCAACCTGTTCCAAGTAACCTAGCTGCATGCCAGCTTGAAACCTAACACTAATTAAGAAATACAACAGCCAGCAATCAAAAGCAAAATTTACAATGCCCAGCATGTAATAAAAACTTACCAGGTGTGCAATAAAGCAGGAAAATATGAACCATGACTAGGGAAAAAAAATCAATGGCTACAAACAGACTTGGAAATGATAAAGAGGATGGAACTAGCAGACAAGGGCTTTAAGCAACTACTACGTTCTCTATATGCTGAAGAATTTGGAGGAAAACATAAGCATGATGAGAACAGAAATAGAGGTATAGAAAAAGACCAAATAGAATTTGTAGATATGAAAATACATGTCTATAATGAAAAGTAACAATAGCTAAACATAGTGAGCATTTCCTAGGTGCTAAACACTGGCTGACAGCTTCACATGCATTAACTCATTTAACTTCAGCTTCACCTCTACAGATGGAGAAGGCAATGGCACCCCACTCCAGTCCTCTTGCCTGGAAAATCCCATGGATGGAGGAGCCTGGTAGGCTTCAGTCCATGGGTCGCCAAGAGTCAGACACGACTGAGCGACTTCCCTTTCACTTTTCACTTTCATGCATTGGAGAAGGAAATGGCAACCCACTCCAGTGTTCTTGCCTGGAGAATCCCAGGGACGGGGGAGCCTGGTGGGCTGTCGTCTATGGGGTCGCACAGAGTTGGACATGACTGAAGTGACTTAGCAGCAGCACCTCTACAGAGCAGGTGTTAAAGATGAGGAAACTGAGGATTAGAAAAGGTAAATAATTGTACATGATCACAGAGCTGAAATTTGAAGCCACGCAGTCTACTCCAAGGTTCATGCTTTTAAGCAGCATTCCATATTGTTTATAGCATTATTTGCAATAAAATACAATTCGGTTTAAAGAATGAACTTTATCTGAGGAAGTTTAGTGAAATTAAAGGATCTCATTAAACATGACATTCTGTTTTGTGTGTGTGTGCACTTAGGGACACATATGCCTGCATGATTTAGGTGTAGATTTGTTGGAGATCAGACAGATTTTTTCTGAAAGTGCTATAAGATTTGAGATGGAGAATGACTGTATTTCTACCCTGCCATTTTCTCAAAAAGATAAGATAGAGAGGAGTTGAATGGAACTTGCAAGTTAATAGAACTTATGTTAATGAGTGTTAAAATTGTTAAATGATGTTAAAATTGTTCATAGCTCCAAAGCATTTTACAATTGGTATTTCAATTAAAGTATGGCAATAATAAGGAAATGAATATAATCATATTACGTAGTTTATTGAAAGACTATCATGTGTCATGCTCTAGGCTAAAGTACATGTATTAACACATTTAATCCTTACAGCAATCCTTTGAGGTAGATTCTACTCTTTTTTATAGAGTTGAGGAGCAGAGAGAGGTTATCTGACTTGCCTAAGGTTATACGGACAAAGGTCATGCAAAGTATTTCTTGTATAGAATCATCTGTGTAAGGGAGTTAAATAATGTTTTCTCTTCCAGTACAACTTTGTGCATGACATTCACTTTAATTTTTTCCTTATAATATGATTTTATATAAAAGCTATCTAATAAGCTAGCCCTGACTGTAGACAATACACTATCCAACTGATAAAGAATGAAAGCATGTAGATTTTTTAAAATGTTCTAATATGCTGGTATGAATGCCATCAATTCAGTAATCATATTTATTCTCAAAAGTACATTAACGTAAATACATGGGTCAATCTACCATTAGATAAAAATGGTTGGGCTCCTCAATTCCTGGGGTCCATAATTATGTCAAGGAATTATTTTTTCCTGAATAATGCCCACATACTTAATTAACTCTAATGCCCTCATACCAAGACTATTAGGCAACAGAGACAATCTGACACTTTTTCACTCCTTGCAAGTAGAACAGAAAGTCCGCTTGGATGTCACGGGATGTCAGGTCACAGAATAAGTAAGCCTGTAATAAAACCAGAACTGAGATTCTCATAAATGGGTCTCACTCAAATACCTTGCTGCTGCTGCTGCTAAGTCCCTTCAGTTGTGTCCGACTCTGTGCAACCCCAGAGATGGCAGCCCACCAAGCTTCCCTGTCCCTGGGATTCTCCAGGCAAGAACTGGAGTGGGTTGCCATTTCCTTCTCCAATGCATGAAAGTGAAAAGTGAAAGGGAAGTCGCTCGAATACCTTAGCCCCTCATATAAGCTACATTCTCCTCACAGGAGGTGAGTAGCCCTCTACTGGTTCGGCATGATTCACCATGCTCAGGAAGGAGCTGAGTGAGGACTTCTAAACCTTGGGCAGTTCAATCTAATTCCATTTTCACAATCATTCACTGAGCACACACAAAGTTCCAGATGCTATTCTAGTTTTCTAATCCAGATACCTACTCAACAAATAAACAAACCAGGCTGTAATGCCTACTTGAGTTGTAACTCTACTCTGGAAAAACAGTCAAATGAGTAGTCATGAGACACAGAGTAGAAAAAACAACCATCTGATCTGACGATAGTATTGACTTGCAGGCTAGATGCATTCCTGTTGAGTTGATCAGGAATTTGATTTCACTGGCTAGAAAATGTTAGGATTGTAACATAGATCAAGCAAAATAAAAATCAAGGAACAAACCAGCATCAACTATCACCATCAACAAACACACAAAATATAGGATCTGGCATCAAATAAGTAATAAGGACATAATCTTTTGTCCATATAAGAATAAAGGGTGGTCATTTAAATTGAATAAATTTAGCTCTGTGAAAGAAAATTCACTACATTTTTCCTGTTCTCATTCCAAGGTGGGCCAGTGAAAACCTTGTCAGACTGGTAGGTACCTCTTTAAAAATAAGTTTAAGAACCATTTCTGTGGGTATGTTTTGTATCACTGGTATGAACAACATTTCATTAGAAAAGAAAAGTTCAGCAACAACAGGGGGCAGTTTTGAAGGACACATAGCATTGCTCCTGTTACAGCATCACTGAATTCACCAGTGGCTCTCACTACCAGATGGGTCCTCTTTGGAAATGAAAATCAGCAGCATATAGAAGGGCTATGACTTCATTAGGCACCCAGTTCAGTTCAGTTCAGTCGCTCAGTCATGTCCGACTTTTTGCGATGCCATGGACTGCAGCATACCAGGCTTCCCTGTCCATCACCAACTTCCAGAGCTTGCTCAAACTCATGTCCACCGAGTCAGTGATGCCATCCAGCCATCTCATCCTCTGTCATCCCCTTCTCCTCCTGCCCTCAATCTTTCCCAGCATCAGAGTCTTTTCAAATGAGCCAGCTCTTCACATCAGGTGACCAAAGTATTGGAGCTTCAGCTTCAGCATCAGTCCTTCCAATGAATATTCAGAGTTGATTTCCTTTAGGGTTGACTGGTTTGATCTCCTTGCTGTCCAAGGGACTCTCAAGAGTAGTTCAAAAGTGTCAATTCTTTGGTGCTCAGCTTTTTTTTATAGGCCAACTCTCATCCATACATGACTACTAGAAAAACCATAGCTTTGACTAGATGGACCATTGTTGGCAAAGTAATGACTCTGCTTTTTTTTTTTTTTTTAGTGGAGTGCAGTTCATTACACCGGCGGGCCCAAGGCAGAGTCTCCTCTTAGCCAAGGAACCTGACCAGTTTTTTTGTGAAAACCTTGTATACCCTAAGTGAAGCGAAGTTGCTCAGTCATGTCCGACTCTTTGCGACCCCATGGACTGTAGCCTACCAGGCTTCTCAGTCCATGGAATGTTCCAGGCAAGAGTACTGGAGTGGGTTGCCTGACTCTGCTTTTTAATATGCTGTCTAGGTTGGTCATAACCTTTCTTCCAAGGAACAGGTGTCTTTTAATTTCATGGCTGCAGTCACCATCTGCAGTGATTTTAGAGCCCAAAAAACATAGTCTGTCACTGTTTCTACTGTTTTCCCATCTATTTGCCATGAAGTGATGGGACCAGATGCCATGATCTTAGTTTTCTGAATGTTGAGCATTAAGCCACCTTTTTAACTCTCCTCTTTCACTTTCATCAAAAGGCTCTTTAGTTCTTTGCTTTCTGCCATAAGGGTGGTGTCATCTGCATATCTGAGGTTATTGATATTTCTCCTGGTAATCTTGATTCTAGCCTGTGCTTCATCCAACCTGGCATTTCACATGATGTACTCTGCATATAAGTTAAATAAGCAGGGTGACAATATACAGCCTTGACGTACTCCTTTCCTGGTGTGGAACCAGTCTGTTGTTCCATGTC
Source organism: Bos taurus (assembly GCF_002263795.3). NCBI lineage: Eukaryota > Metazoa > Chordata > Mammalia > Artiodactyla > Bovidae > Bos > Bos taurus. Next base: position 13,870,443 of record NC_037331.1, read on the forward strand.
TAGTTCTAACTGTTGCTTCTTGACCATACAGATTTCTGTATGCAGGTAAGGTAGTCTGGTATTTACATCTCTTTAAGAAGGCAATGGTACCCCACTCCAGTACTCTTGCCTGGAAAATCCTATGGATGGAGGAGCCTGGTGGGCTACAGTCCATGGGGTCGCTAAGAGTTGGACACGGCTGAGTGACTTCACTTTCACTTTTCACTTTCATGCATTGGAGAAGGAAATGGCAACCCTCTCCAGTGTTCTTGCCTGGAGAATGCCAGGGACAAGGGAGCCTGGTGGGCTGCCGTCTATGAGGTCACACAGAGTTGGACACGACTGAAGCAACTTAGCAGCAGCAGCGGCAAGAATTTTCCAGTTTGTTGTGATCCACACAGTCAAAGGCTTTGGTGTGTCAATAAAGCAGAAGTAGATGCTTTTCTGGAATGTTCTTGCTTTTTCGATGATCCAATAGATGTAGGCAATTTGATCTGTGGTTCCTTTGCCTTTTCTAAATCCAGCTTGAACATCTGGAAGTTCATGGTTCACATACTGTTGAATCCTGGCTTGGAGAATTTTAAGCATTACTTTGCTAGCGTGTGAAATGAGTGCCATTGTGCGGTAGTTTGGGCATTCTTTGGCATTGCCTTTCTGGGCTCCAAAATCACTGCAGATGGTGACTGCAGCCATGAAATTAAAAGACGCTTACTCCTTGGAAGGAAAGTTATGACCAACCTAGATAGCATATTCAAAAGCAGAGACATTACTTTGCCAACAAAGGTCCGTCTAGTCAAGGCTATGGTTTTTCCTGTGGTCATGTGTGGATGTGAGAGTTGGACCGTGAAGAAGGCTGAGCGCCGAAGAATTGATGCTTTTGAACTGTGGTGTTGGAGAAGACTCTTGAGAGTCCCTTGGACTGCAAGGAGATCCAACCAGTCCATTCTGAAGGAGATCAGCCCTGGGATTTCTTTGGAAGGAATGATGCTGAAGCTGAAACTCCAGTACTTTGGCCACCTCATGGAAGAGTTGATTCATTGGAAAAGACTCTGTTGCTGGGAGGGATTGGCGGCAGGAGGAAAAGGGGACGACAGAGGATGAGATGGCTGGATGACATCACTGACTCGATGGACGTGAGTCTGGGTGTACTCCGGGAGTTGGTGATGGACAGGGAGGCCTGGTGTGCTGCAATTCATGGGTCGCAAAGAGTCGGACATAACTGAGCGACTGATCTGATCTGATCTGATTCTTTGGGGTTGGAATGAAAACTGACGTTTTTCCAGCCCTGTGGTCACTGCTGAGTTTTCCAAATTTGCTGGCATATTGAGTGCAGCACTTTCACAGCATCATCTTTTAGGATTTGAAATAGCTCAACTGGAATTCCATCACCTCCACTAGCTTTGTTTTTAGTGATGCTTCCTGAGGCCCACTTGACTTCACCTTCCAGGATGTCTGGCTCTAGGTGAGTGATCACACCATCATGGGTATCTGGGTCATGAAGATCCTTTTTGTATAGTTCTTCTGTATATTCTTGCCATCTCGTCTTAATATCTTCTGTTTCTGTTAGGTTCATACCATTTCTGTCTTTTATTGTGCCCATCTTTGCATGAAATGTTCCCTTGGTATCTCTAATTTTCTTTCTGTCTTTTATTGTGCCCATCTTTGCATGAAATGTTCCCTTGGTATCTCTAATTTTCTTTACGAGATCTCTAGTCTTTCCCATTCTGTTGTTTTTCTCTATTTCTTTGCATTGATCACTGAGGAAGGCTTTCTTATCTCTCCTTGATATTCTTTGGAACTCTGCATTCATATGGGTTTATCTTTCCTTTTCTCCTTTGCCTTTAGCTTCTCTTCTTTTCTCAGCTATTTGTAAGGCCTCCTCAGACAACCATTTTGCCTTTTTGCATTTCTTTTTCTTGGGGATGGTCTTGATCACTGCAATGTCATGAACCTCTGTCATTAGTCACTACCCATGTTATTTTTATTTGTGAGGTTAAAAAGAGGTAAATATGGGTAATTTTCCACCTTGTTACTGCAACTACCAAATTAGAATATCCATATGGACTTTACTCAAAGAAGTGGTTGTAAATGGTTTCTTGCTGCAGTCTTCCCTCATATCTCCCCAAACATGTTCCTGGACTGGAGATTTGATTTTTATCTTGGTTCCCAGTTTGCATGCCTTCCAGTTCCCTGCCCAGGCCTGGATGGTGTTTGGCTGGGGCCCTGACAACCTGTCTAGCTCCTTTTATCTTTTCCTCAATTTCTGCATCTTGCTCCTGTTCCCCTAACCATGGTTTATAGCCAACTGCAACAGGATGGTGTGAAAGAACAGTCTGCTTCTTACTATAAAACTCGAAAGGCCAAGATACTATCAACCGAGCTTTACACATTACTGCTGTCCAAGATCAGATTTCTTGCATATCACTGCAAGCTGGAATTATACCTGAGGTCACCATTACTCCTGAGCATGTTCTAAGTTTAAGAACTGGCCAAGACTGTCAGGTGCTTGGTAGATAACGGGCTTCCCAGGTGGCACTAATCGTAAAGAAGTCACCTACCCATGCAGGAGACGTAAGAGATATGGATTTGGTCCCTGGGTCTAAATGATCCCTTGGAGGAGGGCATGGGAACCCACTCCAGTATTCTTACCTGGAGAATCCCATGGTCAAAGGAGCCTGGAGGGCTATGGTCCATAGGGTCACAATGAATCGGACACAACTGAAGCAACTTAGCATGTAGCCCTGACTTAAACCTTTTGATATCCTGCCTTGCCATAGAAGTACCGCATACCTGAGAGCTATGATATCATCAGAGTTGACATATGGCCACATCTCTATGTGGAAAGAAATAGTTAATGCAGATCTTGAGATGTTTCCTCACTGGTCATTTAGCAATATTAACTCCTAGTCAATAGGCAGTGGGTTTGAGCAAAGTTTAATGGGTTAGCTTTCCTCAACTCTCTGATTAGGGTATCCTAGTAGCTTATAGACCTTCCACAGAAAGAATCATCATTTCAGATTAACCATTAGTTTGAGGTTACTGAGGATCATTCCATAAATTTGAATTCAATGATGAGAAATGTACCCCAATTGTTAGAAAAGACTAAAAACCATCCAAACATGGTAGACATTGAGCTGTCATTGAGCACACTGAGCTATTTTAACTAAAATTTACTGGATGTTTAATAAGTGCATAGGAAATCTTCAATGAGTGTGAGTGAAGTTGCTCAGTCATATCCGACTCTTTGAGATCCCATGGACTGTAGCCTACCAGGCTCCTCTGTCCATGTCAATGAGTACAAGTCATATTATAATTATTACAATTATAATTTTGTGTGTGTCCCAAACATTGTAGTAAGGCCCTAATAGGGATTGTTTCATTTAGTCCTAATAAATGTTCCCCGCAATAAGCACTGTTACTTCTAGCTTAAAGTTAGCTTAGAGAGGTCTCTCAGGGTCACTGGAAGAACCATAATTTAACCACTGTATAATATTGCATCTCTATCGCATAGAAAATTTTCCTTGAAATGACTTCAAAAATAAATGAAGATTTTTAACAAGGCTTTTGTTCCCTTACCATGAACAAGGAGAGGCAGTTTAGAATACTGGTTAAGACTGCAGATCCGGAAAAGACAGGCTGGGTTTGAATCCAGGCTCTGTCACTCACTACTATATGACTCTGAGTAAATAGCTTAAATTCTCTGTGCCTCAGTTTTCTATCTATAAAAATGGATCATAGACTTGTGAGATCCATTTAATATGTAAAATGAATTAACACATGTAAATACACATAAAGCCAAAATGTACAAACATATATTACACATGTAAAATGTTTAGAATAATACCTGGCTTACATCAAATATTCAAAAAAGAAACAAGCTACTATTATTTGAAAGTGAAAGTGGAAGTCGTTCAGTTGTGTCTGACTCTTTGCGACCCCATGGACTATATAGCCAATGGAATTCTCCAGGCCAGAATACTGGAGTGGGTAGTCTTTCCCTTCTCCAGGGGATTTTCCCAACCCAGGGATCGAACCCAGGTTTCCCACATGGCAGGCAGATTCTTTACCAGCTGAGCCACAAGAGAAGCCGTATGCTTCCTTTACACAGCAAAGAAAATAATAAACAAAATGAAAAGACAACTTACAGACTGGGAGAAAATATTTGCAAATGATTCGATCAACAAGGGCTTACTGATGTATAGATCAGTCTTATGGACTCTGTGGGAGAGGGAGAGGGTGGGGAGATTTGGGAGAATGACAGTGAAACATGTATAATATCATGTATGAAACGAGTCGCCAGTCCAGGTTCGATGCACGATACTGGATGCTTGGGGCTGGTGCGTTGGGACGACCCAGAGGGAGGGTATGGGGAGGGAGGAGAGAGGAGGGTTCAGGATGGGCAACACAGGTATACCTGTGGTGGATTCATTTCGATATTTGGCAAAACTAAACAATATTGTAAAGTTTAAAAATAAAATTAAATTAAAAAAAATGATAATAGTACTACTCACTGGGTTGTTCTGACAATTAAATGAGTGACTATGTAGAAAGTGTACGTAACTGTATGTGGCACACATGAGTTTTATATGTGTGCTCTTATTTTGTGGTGGTGGTGGTTTAAGAAATCATATATCACTTTTTGTGTCACAAAGCAAAATAAAATGAAAATAATGTTAAATAAAAAATATATATCAGAAATCTTTTACTTTCAAAAAAACAAAACAAAACAAGGGCTTAATTTCCAAAATATACAAACAGCTCATATAATTTAATAACATAAGAAAAAGACCTATAGAAAAATGGCAGAAGACCTAAATAGACATTTCTCCAAAGAAGACATGCAGGTGGCTAATAGGTACACGGAAAGATGCTCATTCAGATCAGATCAGATCAGATCAGTCGCTCTAGTCGTGTCTGACTCTTTGCGACCCCATGAATCGCAGCGCGCAAGGCCTCCCTGTCCATCACCAGCTCCCGGAGTTCACCGAGAGAGGCTCTCGAGCCCGGCGGGGCGAGGCCCCCGCACCGCTCTCGGAACCGACCGCGCTACTTTTACTTCCTCTAGATAGTCAAGTTCGACCGTCTTCTCAGCGCTCCGCCAGGGCCGTGGGCCGACCCCGGCGGGATGATCCGAGGGCCTCACTAAACCATCCAATCAGAAATGCAAATCAAAACTACAATGAAGTACCACCTCATACTAGTCAGAATGGCCATCATTAAAAATCTACCAACAATAAATGATGGAGAGGGTGTGGAGAAAAGGGAACCCTCTGGCATTGTTTGTGGCAATGTAAATTGATACAACCACAAGGGAAAACACTATTGAAGTTCCTTAAAAAACTAGAAATAAAACTACCACATGACCCAGAAATCTCACTCCTGGGCGTATACTCTGAGAAAACCATAATTCAAAGAAACATATGTACTCCAGTATTCATTGCAGCACTATTTACAATAGCCAAAGCATGGAAGCAACCTGAATGTCCATCGACAGATGAATGGATAAAGAAAATGTATATAGATACATATATATATACATTTGTGTGTGTGTATATATATGTATATATATATATATGTATATGTATATAAAATGGAATATTACTCAATCATATAAAGGAACAAAACTGAGTCATTTGTAGTGATGTGGATGAACCTAGAGTCTGTCATACAGAGTGAAGTACGTCAGAAAGAGAAAAACAAATATTGTATACTAATGCACATACATGGAATCTAGAAAAATGGTACTGGTCAACCTATGTGCAGAGCAGGAACAGAGATGCAGGTGTAGTAAACAGACTTGTGCACACAAAGGAAGAAGGAGAGGGTGGGACGAACTGAGAGAGTAGCATTGATATATGTCACTGCCATGAGTAAAATAGCTAGCTAGTGGGAAGCTGCTGCACAGCACAAGGAGCTCGGCTCAGTGCCCTGCGGTGACCTAGAGGGGTGGGGTGGGGGCAGGGTGGGAGAGAGACTCAAGGGGGAGCGCATATATGGATATTTAGACAGCTGATTCACACTGCTGTACAGCAGAAACAAACACAACACTGTAAAGCAATTGTACTCCAACTAAGAGAGAGAGGGAGGAGGAAAGGTGCTTGGGAGTGGAAAAAAGAACATTAAGGTAGAATCAACAGTAACTTAAAAAAATTATAAAATGTGTTATGTATTATTTATATAAAACAAAATTAATACACTTTAGCAAGAAATAGGGGAGGAGGAAAGAGAAAAGAAGCAGAAAGAAAAGGATGAGGGGCAGTAGTTGTAGAACAACTAAACATTGGAAAACATGTTTGGTGGTGGGGCAGGGTGGGAACCAGTTTGGGGTCAAGAGGAACAGTGCAATTACAACATTCTCCACTCGTGCATACATGGCCTAAGTGATGAAGCCAGGAATAAAGGCCAGATCTCCTGATTCCTGGCCCAGGGCCTTTTGTATTAAATCATGTTGCCTCTGTTGTCAGATAATCATCTTGCATCTGGAACATAAATACAGCCAATTCAAATATGCATCTTGATCTTATCATGTGGTTAGCAATCCATGCTGCTATTATTGTCTAAAGGGCTGCATCCCATTAATACCAGTTCATTTTTTGGCAACAAATCTCATGGCATAAGGTGCATAAATACAATATAGAATGTGGTTAAAGGAAATCATTCTCATTCCAAATACCACAAGACACGAAAGGAGGCTCCTAGGTAGTGCTACTGTGGAGAATCTTCAGGAAGTCAAAGGGAAAATGGGGAAAATTAAAGTTTTGTTCAGCTTTGGTAACTCTAAATCAGGTGGGATTTTTTTTTAAGTGTAATAATTTGATTACAAATCTATTCTTTTTTAAATTAATTTATTTTTTAATTGCAGGATAATTGCTTTACAGAATTTTATTGTTTTCTGTCAAATCTCAACACAAATCAGCCATAGGTATACATATATGTCCTCCCTTTTCAAATCTATTCTTTTAATTAAATGACAATCTTTACTATAAGAGATAACCTTTACTATCTTCAATACACAAGTGAAGTCCACATGATTCCCATGTATACTGCTTACAGTTCCTTTTCACACTAATGGGCACTGCAAGCACACTAGAGAACTGATGATCAGAATTAGCTATTTGATGCATGGTGAGTGATCAGCATCAATGCAAGTTTTGACACGAAATAATAAACTCTATGGCTTGTACTTCCCCTCCAAACACATTGAAACTCCATGGTCAAAATGCTAGATTGTCTTAAAAACCTAAATTAAAAATTGTATTACCCATGTTATAGCAGTATTATTTACAATAGCAGCCCAGTGTCCATGTGGGATGAATGTGTAAATAACATGTAGCATATATAGACAATGAAACGGAAATTCTGATACATGTTCCATTAAGTGAAATAAGTCAGTCAGCAAAGGATAAAGATAATATGATTCCACACATGTGAGGTACCAGGTGTAATCAGATTCATAGAGACAGAAATTAGAATGATGCTTACCAGGGGACTGGGAAGAGAAGACTGGGGAGTTAGTGTTTAATGGGTACAGAGTTTCAGTTGGGAAAGATGAAAAAATAGATGGATGATGCTAATGGTTGCAGAACAACATGAATATACTTAATGTCACTAAACTGTACACTTAAAATTATTTAAAATGGTAAATTTTGTGGTATGCATAGGTTACTGCAATTAAAAAAAAAACCTTAAAGTACATTTTATCAATCATTTTTAATTTAAATATATAAGCTCTTCAGTTGGCCACAGGAAATTTGACTTAGCGGTTTATTATATTGATATTCATGTTACAAATAGTTTCTCAATGGCCACATAGCCTTTGAGATGTTTTTTGTTTGTTTATTTATGCAAAGGAAACCAATACTTAATAAATCTCAAAAGAGAAGCTGGGAATTGGGTCAGAATTCAAATGACATAATCTGGGCCACCACATAGCATGCGAATATCAGGGAAGGTGAAATCACTATGATGCAGTTTTGTAACATAAGTTCTGTTTCTGAGATTCTTGCCTGGAAATGGTATTTTTAAAGCTCAAATGAGAAATTTTGGAAGTGGTCATTGCACACAGTTAGGGTATTTCATTTTCTCTCTCTGCCTAGCAACATGCAATCCTCTTCCCCTCGGTGCTCCTTTGAGATCTTTTCTGAATTAAGAAGACTATTGTTTGGATGAATTTATGTTCTAAAAGCTGATTGGCCCATAGTAACTGGATGAGCTAAAAGGGCTCTCAGTACACAAATCATGCAAAGGTTGCCTCTGCCTGAGCCCTTGGAGCCACCATCAGTCTGAGGAAAATTGACATTATCTTGTGTTTTTGATTCAAGCAAGTGTCGTTGGTAGAGTCTCATTGCTGTTGAGAGTTTTATGTGAGAAGAGACAGAATATCAACACCTCAGGAATTAGTAAACAAGTAAGACTCATAGTTCTTAACTGGTCTCAAGGAATAATTTGCTGAGGCCCTGACTTCACAGATTCACTCAGTCAGTCAGTCACTCATTTGATTATTATTAATCACCTGGACACTGTGTTGGTGCAGCCTAGTGGGGAGACAATGGCTATAGTAAAGTCAAGATAAGCAGTTTAAGAGAGGTGTCACTTTTTATAAGAGTTCAGAGAGAGATCATGTTTGATTGGAAAATTATGAAGGAGCTTCATGGAAAGGGCAATTGCAATTAGGAGAGACAGAAGATTAAACCCAGGAAATCCAACAAGGAAGATTACATGGTGTTTGTCCAACTTGTCCAAGGAATATACCCATGGGCTGAAGTATACACTAAAATTTGGAAGAAGCAATACAGTTAGAAAAGTAAGTTGGGGGCGTAGAATGTCCAATTGAAGATTTTTTGGGAATACACAGGGTTTGTCATAAAACGACTGACTATAGCCAAAGGCATAGTCAGCTTTTTATATTAAGGAGCAAAGCTGGAAAAGGGGCTGTAACTGGACCATGGCCTGGGGAGTTAGTGGGTAAAATGGAAGCATTACTCTTTGATTGCCTCTTTTCTGGGTCTCACAGTCTGACCACTGACATGAGAATCACATGCTGAACAGACTGACCCTTGCTTTCACAAAACAAGGCTTCCTCTAAAACAGCGCTGGAGATCTTATTAAAATTCAGATTCTGATTCAATGGTCTGGGGCAATATTCTGCATTTCTGGAAAGCTCCCAGGTAAGGCTGCTGTGGCTCGTGGGTGAACACATTGAGTAGCCAAGCTTTGAAATCATATCATCAGTCAAGTACTTAACAAACATCTCAGCCACATACTCCCTTATAAATTGTTGAAAAGACACACCTTTTGGAGATTGCGCTCGTGGGTCACACACAGTCATTCCTCCTACACATACAACAGCTCCCTCTCCTCATTTCCAGCTTCAGATTCCTGTTTATTAGGGCATTCTGTGTTGGAAAAATGAATGGGGCTTTGGTAGAAGGGATTGGAGTAGGAAGGGCCTGACCACAGAGACTGCCCTTCTGGTTGGAGATGACAGAGCCCCTTGCTGAGGGATTGCAGAAACATGTACAACAGGGGATGCTTGGAAAAGGTGAGATCCACCTGACTCATGGTATGATCTATCTGAGATTTATAACAATTTTACATATCAAATTAGCTAGCAAACATCAACTACTATGCTAATGAGCTCTCACACCTGCCTCATTTCACCTCAGGCTGCAGGTAGCCTGTGAGAGCAGGCTTGGGTCAATTAGTCAATGTAATTGAAGCCAAATATAATTAATTATATAATTTAGGGCTGTTTGAGTTTAATTTCACTAAATCACATTATGAAACTGGGGCATTATGAAGGATTAGTGAGAAAAGGAAAACAGGCTTGAGTAAAGCTTTCCCGGGAGCTATAATACATGTATTATTTCTTGACCTGACACCATGAAAGAAGTGCAGATGCTCTAAATTCCCCCACTGTTATTGATAGAAATCCCTATGCCCTGCACACAGGAGTTTGTGGTCAAACAGTTGCTAGAGGGAAAACATAAATGGGCTGTTAAACCTGATGAGATGGGCAGCTGGTGGGTAGAAAGGGCAGAAGAAAGAGTTTGAGAGGGTACCTAGATTTTGATGCTGACTCACAAGGAGCCATCAACAGAAATATAGAAGGAAAATTAAGAAATCAGAGTGGAGGTGAAGAGCATAAAGTGGATTTTCTTAATTGTTTTCACTACATAAACAGCACTATGGATGGAATTGTGTGTCCCCCTCCAAGAGAGGTCGAAGCCCTAACTCCCAGGACCTGTGAACATGACCTTGTATGGAAATAAGGTCTTTGTGGATGATCAAATTAAGACAAAGTCATTAGGTGCAACCTAATCCAATATGGCTTTCTCTCTCCAGGAAGGGTAGATTTGTACACAGAGACAGACAGACACATAGAGAAAAGGTGATGTGAAGACACAGGGAGAGTGCCATCAATAAGCCAAGCAATGCCTGCGGCTACCAAATGCCAGGAGAGGCATGAAACAGATTCTCCTTCACATCTGTCAGAAGAAACCACCCCAGAGAGATAAACTGGGAGTTTGGGGTTAATTACACACACTAGTACATGTACCAGATAACCAGCAAGGACCTACTGTATAGCACAGAAAACTATACCCAGTATTTTGTAATAACCTGTAAGGGAAAAGAATCTAAAAAAGAATAGTTATAGGTGGGAGGGAGGGAGGTTCAAGAGGGAGGAGACATATGTATACTTATGACTGATCCATGATGATGTATGGCAGAAACCAACACAATACTGTAAAGCAATTGTCCTTCAATGAAAAGTAAATACATGTTAAAAAGCATAGATATATATGTATTTATTACTGAATCACTTTGCTGGACACCTAAAACTAATATAACATTGTAAATCAACTATACTTCGATAAAAAATAATTTCTTAAGAAGAAGCCAACCCTGTCAACACCTTGATTTTGAATTTATACCCTCCAGAACTGTGAGACGAAGATTTCAATGGTATCTGTGGTTTACTCCAATTTGTGGAATTTTGTTATGGTAGTCCTAGGAAGCTCGTACAAGCAATATATGTTACCATACAAAAAAAATCCAACACTACCGAGGTATGAAGCACAGAAATAAAAGGGAAACTCTTGTCATTATCAGATAGTTGGAAGGGGTTGGTGCTTCCTCCAAGACCTTTTTCTATGTACATAAAAATATGTTTGTTGTAAAAATGAGATTACACCATAGACATTAACTTTTTTTTTTTTAATTCAGTAAATATACTGTGGACATTCTCCCACATCAGTCCACACAGATCTGCATCTTCACTTTAATGGCTACATGGAAGGCAGCTGTGTTCACCACTATGCCACCAACGCTGTACTAACAGCTACGTGAATTTCATTTTATGAATGTATTGTGATTTATGATACACATTTAGGGAATTAGCTATTACAAACAATTTTGCAATTAATATATTTAAACTCTTCTGAGAGCTTTGTTTCAGGATGGATTATAGAAGTGGAATTGCCAAGTCAGAGCTTTTCACACTTAAGAACTTGAGAAAAATTGTCAAATGCTCTTTAAAAATGTTGCAGCTATTATCCAGTCATGGTATTAGATGCCCTTTCTCCACACCATTTTCAACATATAATCAGTAGTGAAAGTCACTCAGTTGTGTCCAACTCTTTGTGACCGCATACACCATAGCCCACCAGGCTTCTCTGTCCATGGGATTTTCCAAGCAAGAATACTTGAGTGGGTTGCCATTTCCTCCTCCAGGCGATCTTCCAGACCCAGGGATAGAACCCAGATCTCCTGCATTGGCAGGCAGTCTCTTTACTTATCAATCTCTTGAAATTTTTGCCAGACTAAAAGAAAGAGAATCTCATTATTTTTAACAGTATATGTCCATGGACACTAATAAGATGGAGAAACTTTTCATATTTTTGGCCATTTGAAGTTCTTATTTTGAGAATTGCCTACTCACATCCTTTGTTCTTTTCTAATAGCTTTCTTTTTTTTTTCTATTAAGTATTTTTATGTTTGGGATAGTAACAAGTAGTCAAGATGAATATTCCTCCCATATTTATTAAGTTTAATCTGCTAAATATATGCAAGGTATTTTCTTCCATCATAACGTTTTGTAAACTTTTGTTCAGTGTCTTCTGCCTCTAGTATATCTAATTTGACAGTAGTCACATCTGTCAATCAAATGAAAATATCACAATTAATTTGTAATATTTACATTCTATATCATACTTAGGCTTTAAACAGATACATATAGAGGCAAAGGCATACTTGCATATTTCTTAAATGTGTAACTACTTGTACTATATTTAAGGAACTGGAGGCATTACTGTAGGTGGTACAGGGACAATGATCACAAAGGTTGGTGTTAGAAATTAGAGAAACTTAGTACAGGCTCGGAGAAGGCAATGGCACCCCACTCCAGTACTCTTGCCTGGAAAATCCCATGGGCGGAGGAGCCTGGTGGGCTGCAGTCCATGGGGTCGCGAAGAGTAGGACACGACTGAGCGACTTCCCTTTCTCTTTTCACTTTCATGCACTGGAGAAGGAAATGGCAACCCACTCCAGTGTTCTTGCCTGGAGAATCCCAGGGACGGGGGAGCCTGGTGGGCTGCTGTCTATGGGGTCGCACAGAGTCGGACACGACTGAAGCGACTTAGCAGCAGCAGCAGCAGTAGTACAGGCTAGTGCCAGAAAGGTGATTTCTCTGGTTGAGGCAAATCACAGTTTACCTAACCTGTGTAAGTGTATATTAACAATCCATTCTCTAATGTCACTGAATACATGTACTGAAGATATGTATTGAAAGGAAGCCACCCCATATTCCTCTTACTCAAATGAGGGGCTGGGAATAAAGGGCCTACTACTGCCTGCTATCACCAGTTAGCAACAGGCATAAAGTTTACCAGCCTGTATAGTAAACTGGGAGGTTATAAACTAAAGTAAGTAAAATCCATGGACATATTAAAATGAGGAAGAGTGATAGAAGGACGAGTACAACAAAAGCGTAATGTTATTAAGTAAAAAACTAAAGAGGTAAAGCTGGCAGCCAATGCCACAACATCTGTGGCAGTTGCAGACACAACCAAGTGACTCCTGGGGCAACCATCTGGCCCACTGTCCGTCCCTCTCGCTACTGGAATTGCGACATCACCACTGCCAGTCAGAAAAACCAAGTTCCTTTGTGCTGAATTTATATTCATCACGCAACCTTCAGTTCATAATTTTGTTTCCTAAGTAGATTGCCCTACTGGGAAGGCAGTGCTCAAATTAACCGGTATCAATATTCTGATTAGCTTGGCAGGTATGTGTCTTTCTGTGAATTATTCAGTTCTTTAGTAAAGGAGGTGGTGCTGTGCACCATTGTTTTTTTTGTTTCCACAGATTTTCCCATAGTCGTGGATTTATTTGGCTGGGAAAGGTTTACAGGTTAACACATGCAATGTCCTGGATGGCCCATCTGTCTTGTGCCTCCATCATCCATATGTCTCTATCACCTATTATTCTGTCCTTATGCTAACAAACATTGAAATAGCTTTTCTTTTTCTTACTTTTACACAGCATTCTGTGTAACACAGGTGCTGGAGATTATTGTGAAAGAAAGTAGAGAAGAGAGAAGGGTCATGAAGGACAGAGGATGTAAAGAATTTCATAGTTTATCAACATATGAAACCTGACACCTAGTTTTTTGTGCACTGGAATTAATAATTCTTGGTCTCGTGATTGGGGGCCCTGTAAGCAGTTTTTCCAAGGCCTAAGAAAATGTAGCTCAATAAAAATTCCTGCATCGACAGAACTGAGATACATTCTAGATCCTTGATCAGATCAGATCAGATCAGATCAGTCGCTCAGTCATGTCCAACTCTTTGCAACCCCATGAATCGCAGCACGCCATGCCTCCCTGTCCATCACCAACTCCCGGAGTTCACTCAGACTCATGTCCATTGAGTCAGTGATGCCATCCAGCCATCTCATCCTCTATCGTCCCCTTCTCCTCTTGCCCCCAATCCCTCCCAGCATCAGAGTCTTTTCCAATGAGTCAACCCTTCTCATGAGGTGGCCAAAGTACTGGAGTTTCAGCTTTAGCATCATCCCTTCCAAAGAAATCCCAGGGCTGATCTCCTTCAGAATGGACTGGTTGGATCTCCTTGCAGTCCAAGGGACTCTCGAGAGTCTTCTCCAACACCACAGTTCAAAGGCATCAATTCTTCAGCACTCAGCCTTCTTCACAGTCCAACTCTCACATCCATACATGACCACAGGAAAAACCATAGCCTTGACTAGACGGACCTTTGTTGGCAAAGTAATGTCTCTGCTTTTGAATATGCTATCTAGGTTGGTCATAACTTTCCTTCCAAGGAGTAAGCGTCTTTTAATTTCATGGCTGCAGTCACCAACTGCAATGATTTTGGAGCCCAGAAAAATAAAGTCTGACACTGTTTGCACTGTTTCCCCATCTATTTCCCATGAAGTGATGGGACCGGATGCCATGATCTTCGTTTTCTGAATGTTGAGCTTTAAGCCAACTTTTTCACTCTCCACTTTCACTTTCATCAAGAGGCTTTTGAGTTCCTCTTCACTTTCTGCCATAAGGGTGGTGTCATCTGCATATCTGAGGTTATTTATATTTCTCCCAGCAATCTTGATTCCAGCTTGTGCTTCTTCCAGTCCAACATTTCTCATGATGTACTCTGCATATAAGTTAAATAAGCAGAGTGACAATATACAGCCTTGACGTACTCCTTTTCCTATTTGGAACCAGTCTGTTGTTCCATGTCCAGTTCTAACTGTTGCTTCCTGACATAAATGCCCTACTTCACCTAAAAGGTACTGTGACTAATTGGCCTGGTAAAATATACATGCGAATGTTCCCAGGTGGAGGCACATCAGTGATTTGGGGTGATTTGGTGTAAAAAAAAATGAGTGATTGATGAAAACTGTAATGTGAACACAATCTGAAGGCTGAGAAAGGAGGGGTAAGATGGAAGGCAAGGAGGAAGGAAATTTCATTGTTTCAACAAACACTTTTTTGAGCACTTACTATGTGCCCGGTACTGCTTTAGGTGTTTGGATACAACAAAGAGCAATAAAAATCTAACTTCTTCCCCTCTTAGAACTTAATTCTTGCAAAGAGATGAACAATAAACAACATAAATATAAATCAGTAGATTATAGGAGGTGGTACATGCTATGCAAAAAAAAAAAAAAAAAGGTAGAGCAAGGCAGGTGGGATCAGGACTGTCAAGTGGGCATGGGTGGGTTGAGACTTCTAAGTGGTGGGGAAGAGAGGCCCGCTAAGAAGGTGACCCGGGGGTGGCTACTTGATTGGAGTTGAGAGAGGGAGACATTTGGGAGGCAGAACATTCCAAGCGGGAGGGTCACCAGTACAAGACTGCTGCATATCTTGTGAGTGTGAAAGTGTTAAGAAACAAACAAACCATTCTGCAAAAATCCCCCAAGTTTCCCCGCGCTGGCCAAAAAGGTAAATGTATGTACAGGTGTACACTCATCCACCCCGGTAATAGATGGTTATTCCTCGCGTTTTAGATCACATGCAGAGACTAAAAAGAGCAAGGCTATTTGCTGACTGATAGTGAAAAGATCACCTGACCATTGTAGACTTGCAGGGAAAGGAGACGGGTGGGCAGGAAGGGGCCTCTTGACGGACTTTTAATGAACAATTTGACTTTTGTCAAAGTGAAACCCGCTCCAGTCCAACATGGTCTGCCAGGAAGATCCCGCTAGAAAGCATTCTGAGGTACTGCTAGGGGTGAGATGGTATGTTATAATCAGCCTAGGAGAAAGGACCACAGTGGAAGTAGAGGTGACCAAGGATGCCATGGGTCACTCACATCTCCTGTTATTTTGCAGCCTGAGATGCGAATTTGGCAGAGGAGTAGGTGGAATGACAAGGTCCCCAGACTACACCTGCTCTGCCTTGTACTTCTGTGGTTTCCGGTTAGTTACAGAATCAGCTGGGGGCTCAGTTTCTTCATCTGTGGAATTGGGAAATACAACCTGGCCCACTTACTTCACAGGGCTTTTGTAAGACTCAAATGAAGTATTAGGGGGAACTGTCTCCAAAGTAATCAAACGCTTTTCAAACAGAAGATATTAGTATTCTCAAGGCTCTTACTCCCATCAAATACCGATTGAATATGTGATTCCTTTTAGTTCACACCTGGAAATAATCTGCACCTTCAGAACGACAGTAACTCAGTCCTGCTGGTTTGCTATCTAATCTACAAGAGTTGATGATGGCCAAAGGTGGGGAGAAGGTTCAGGAGACAATGCAGTACCACTGTATAGTTCAGGAAGCAGCATGGGAAGAAAATCCATGCAGGTGGTGCTAGTGGTAAAGAACCTACCTGCCAATATAGGAGATGAAAGAGACACGGGTTCAATCCCTGGGTCAGGAAGGTTCCCCAGAGGAGGAAATGGCAACCCACTCCAGTGTTCTTGCCTGGAGAATCCCATGGACAGAGGAGCCTGGCGGGCCACAGTCCATAAGGTAGCAAAGAGTCGGACATGACTGAAGTGACTTAGCATGCACCTCTTTTTCTTCTAGAACAGAAATAAAAAGGTGCCGTGTCTTTGGGGGAAATCTTCCAGCATCTGCTCCTAGATTTTTATTTTTCTGTGGCTCAGGAGAAGACAGAGGCCCTTAGGCTGGGCTCACCTTTGCCCTGGCTCTCCTCTTCCGGGTTCTTATCAGATTTGAGCTTGGCCAGGTGATCTTGGCAACAGGTTTGCCCTTTTCCTGCACTGCTGATTTTCCTTAGAGCCCCAGCATACTCAAGGTGAGACCTTCCCATGTGATGCTGAAGCTGACAAACCTAATCTGTCAAGAAAATAGGTTATTTTCCTGCAAAACCTCACAAAGAAAGGGGAGGGGCATTACCCTTCGCTTAAAATTTTAAGCTACTTTGAGTCCAAGCTCACAGAGTCGCCATGATTTTCTTCAAGGGGGCCTAAAGGCAAAAAAAAAAGAGGGCTTTCTTTGTGTCTCTTATTGAATATCTCCATTTCTAGCCTCAGTCAGACCACTTGAAAAACACTCTCTCCAGCTTTTATCAGCTTAAACCTGGCACAGACATGTGCTGTGTGCAAGGATGTAGGTTGTTATTCAGTGCCTCTGGCATATCATGTTAAGATGAAAAACATAAGTTTGCTACTTAAAGGGGATCTGTCAGTCCAAGGTCATCATTCCCCAGCAGGCCACAGAAAGAGCCACACCACAAATAATGTTCTGGGTGTGGGACAAGCATCTGGTTAGTGTCTCCATTTGGGAGAAGCAAAGAGAACAGCATTTCCTCCAAATACCAGATCAATCATTTAGGGGCAATCCATCTTCTGCAAAAATGATCTCAAGTTCACGACTAATAAGACCACAGCTGCCTTTTTATGGTTGAGTTACCCACACACAACTCGGCACCATATTCTAGGTCAGGTCACAACTGCGTAATAGGCCTCAGACTTGGCAGTTTCATGTTCTTCGGTCTTTTCCTTGCCCAACCCACACTGAATTAAACACTGACCAAAGCTCCCCTGGAGTCACATGGAATGAGGATTTGGCTCCTAATCTCCAAATTTACAGCCCAAAATGGAGGCCTCCCTGGGCCAGCTAAGTTTTTCCATTTCACTCTCAGAGCGCTGCCACGCTCTTTCCAGAGCACTGCACAGATTCACTAGGCTGCATTTTCCTGTTGATGGTCCAGGTTATGCATACACAGACAGGAGAATCGCAGGTGGCGCTTAAGCTATAAAGTTACCCCAAATTCAAAAGAAAAATGAGACCCATTTGTTTATAGAACAAACCTGAATGGCAAGGAGCATAGAGGGAAACAGATCTTAGGGAGAGAAAAGGAAAAGAGTAAATAAAATTTTGTCTTTGTTTCCCCTCTTTTCAAAATCAATTTTGCCAAATTGTTAATTATCCTTGAAAGGATGTGAAGTGTGGTAAGGAGGAAGTCAGTGTTAGCAGTTCAGATATCCTGGCATATGTCACACGCGGTCTCTGGGACATCCAAGATGGCATGGACTGACACGCTGCTCCAACCACATGCTCTACATTACCATCATATTTGCGTAATTGATCCATTCCTGGCATGTAAAGCCCTGACCTCTGGGTGCTGAGGGATTAAAATATCACTCACAGGGTTTCAACTGTTGTCTTTATGTGGGTGGATGTTAACTTCTATTTGCCTAAGTCCCTGGATTTTTAGTTTGCTGTAACAGTGTAGCACTGGAGCCAAATAGTGGGCACTGGTCATCGGGGATCACTGCTCTTTCCTGCCTCCTGCTTTTTGTCTCATATTTCTTTATTACGCCATTAGCACTCCACACTGGGACAACTACCATAGCCAGGCACACATGCAGAGCTAAGCACAGTGCCTTGCAGAAACAGATGCTGAGTGAAAGACACAGGGATGATTACATCTTTCTTCTTGGGTCCCATCTTTATCAAGAATCCATCTTGCATCCTTCCACTGTATTTCTTTTGCTTAAAAATCTATAATGATGTATAGTGGCTTCGCTTTGTGCTATTTGCCTAAGGGTGAAAGTGAAAAAGTGAAAGCATTAGTCGCTCAGTTGTGTCCGTATCTTTTCTGACCCTATGGACTGTAGCCTGCCAGGCTCTTCTGTCTGTGTGGTTCTCCAGGCAAGAATGCTGGAGCAGGTTGCCCTTCCCTCCTCCAGGGGATCTTCCCCACCCAGGGATCAAACCCAGGTCTCCTGCATTGCAGGCAATTCTTTACTGTCTGAGTCACCAGGGAAGCCCTTGTTTATAAGAATCTCAATCAAGATTAATTCAATGTGAATTTATTGATATTCAGAAACATGAATAAAAGAGGAAAACATTATTCTAAACATCAAAGGCCTTATAATCTGATGAGGGTATGTGTGTATGTGTGCATCAGGTAGAGATGGGAGTAAGGGCTAGGGGGAGGTGGGGAGGTGAGGGGCAGGGGAAGTGTTTAGATGAGTATCTGAACAGCCACAGTTTGCCAAAGAAGTGCGAAGTGCCTCAGTGTTCAAGAGAGGAGAAAGGTTACGTTTGATTGAAGAAAATCAGAGCAGCTTTATGAAACAACATATGCCATGCTTCCCACATCACTTCTGATCATCATTTCCAAGTCTTTTCTGCACAATTTTTTTTGGGTCCTGATCATTAACTTATTTCAGCCTTTCGATTTCCTGACCACAGCACCTATCTGGCTGTTCTTCCACCTTCAGCACCTAGCAGGCCTCTCCCTCTTTACCAGCTATGCTCAAAAACTCTAACAATCATGTTGTTGACATTGTACTATGTTGGCTCCACCCCATATAATCAACTCCAAACTCAGTTATCCATTTGAAGAGTCATACCTTTGTCTACATCACCACTTGAAATTGTTCCACTCCAATAATGCAGACTTCAAAATTTTTCTGTTGTATGATATCTCTCACACTTCTCTCTCACATTTCTCTTATTTTATATTTAATAAAATTTTGCTCTTGTCCACACTGTCATCTTCATTCTGTCCTTTGTATCCACCACCATCTTCTACTGCCTCCACCTCAATTTTGGCATTACTTATTTTCTTCCTTAGCCTAGAGTTTCTGGCTAACCTATTAAACAATGCATTTGCTTGCCAGGTTTAATCCCTTGATCGGCTGCCATTATATCTCTATCAAACTTCAACTGCCTTGCTTCAGTGAGGGTTTCATAGCTACAACTCCAATTGTTTTTATTCATCTGTTGAAGACTTGGTGAAATATTTCCAGCATCTGCTGTTTCAGATCTTTAATCCTCTCCTCAAAACTCCTGGTATCATCTTTAAGAAAGAATCTTGCCTGTCCATTTATTGAAAACATGTAGATCAGAGCTGTTCAATAGAATCTCCTACGCTGTTATCAATATTCTATATTTGCACTGTCCAATATGGTAGCCACTGAGCATGTACAGCTATTGAACATGTGAATGTGGCTACTGAGACTGAGATACTGAATTTTAAATTTTATTTGATTTTAATAAAACTTTGAATAGCACCATGTAGCTAGTAGCTACTCTGTTGGACACCAGATAGACAAGAGTTATCCAACAGAAATATAACAGCCTCATAAATAATTTCAAATTGTCTAGTAGCTATGTTAAAAAGTTTTAAAAATTAGAAATTAATTTTAGATAACTAATAATATTATTTTCACATAATTTATGTATTTTATTCAACCAAATACTTGAAAAAATCTCATTTTAACATGTAATCAATATAAAAATTATAATGAGATATTTTAATATTGAAACCAAGCTTTCAATATTTGATATATATTTTTTGCTTCTAGCACATCTCAAGTCAAACATTAGATTTTCATGGAACATATTTGATCTGTATTAAATTTCATAAAATTTACAGCTGAAAACAGAAATTCACATACCAAGTTGTTACAAACATGTTTAAAAGCTTTCCATTAAGTATCAGCTTTTTGTTTTCAATTTTAATGAATTAAAATTAAATAAAATTTTAAAATTTATTTCCTCAGTCCTATGGGCTACATTTCAGGTGCTCAGTGGCCACGTGTGGCTAGCGACTGCCGTGTAGGATCTAGCAGAAAGGATGGTGACATGTTCTCCCCAGACTTAAGGCTCTTAATATCTTCGATCTTGCTCTTTCTTCACCAGACTGTCTAAGGAAGTCACATCTTGCTCACCCAACCTCAACCCCACTGTTTCTCTAAACCTTCCCTACCAACCTCAGGACTTTATTTACATTTAATGGGGAGTCCCCATGGCCTCCTTCATATTGCCATCAGTGATTTCTCCTTGTCATGATTCCTTCTCCTTTTTGTAGCAGTGGCCCCAACAGGCCAACAGCATCATTATCCCCTGAAAACTTGTTAGAAGTACAATTCTCAGCCTCTCCCCACACTTATACTGAATCAGAAACTATGGGTGAGGCCTGACTGTCTCTGTTTTCACAAGCCCTGTAGGCAATGCTGATCCATGTTTGAAAACCACTGATTTATATAAAAGTACACTTGAAAGATACACAAAAACTAATCAAAGTGTATAGCATGGCGGCAGGGGATGAAATGGATGGAGGGAAGGCTAGAAGTGAGTTTTTTTATATTGTTATGATTTTGGAATCATTTAAATGTTCAACTAAAATTTTTTAAAAAGAGAATATTTACAATACACTGATGGGCTCTAACCCATGTTTTTGTTTTGTTTGGTTTGGGGTGGGGCTTTAACTTTAGTAAATTTTAAAAGCTCTCTAGGTGATTCTATAAAATACACAATTCAATAATTTTTAGTATTCTTACAGAGTTGACCAAACATCACCTCAATTTTATCACACTATCATCACCACAGAAATAAACCCCATAACTACTAGTAGTCACTTCCACTGCCCCCAAGCTCCCCCCAGCCTTCGATTATTTCTTAGATTTCTTAGACTATTTCTTATTTTGTAATTAGCAGTTTGAGAAATACTTTCATTCACCAGGATGTATTGAGGTAAAATATATTTTCAGACATTCACATTAATTTTGGAGATAATAAAATAAGTCTCTGGATCATAGGTATCTCTCTAGGCCTAAAACTTTTAAATTTTTCAAAGTATATAGAGTATGCAAAGTTTTTGCAAACAATAGTCAAAGGCACTTTTGACTTGGAGGTGAACTGGGTCCCAAGTACAGAAAGAAAAGAATCTCCTTATTCCCGACTACTAGTAAAAGGCCCAAATTTACACAGAAGCAAGTGAGGGAGTGCTGAGTGAAAAGCCTCTACCCAAACCAAAAAAAGAAAAAAACGCGGGGGGCTGGGGAAGTGAAATGGACTCCAGAAACTTCCTTTGACTCAGCCTATGCTGAGAATCCTAGAAAAAGGCAGAGGAAAGCCACTAGGACAAACAAAAGACTGGAATATTTAACTCAGCCTTGACGGGAACTTTCCAAACAGCGCCTTCCTTGATCTCGTAGGACCGGAGGATGATAAAATGGTTTGTGGGCTCTGGCTGGTGCCACGGGGATGAGAGGCTGCACATGACCCCCCACCCCTCCCCACTCGTCTCTGAGGATGGCTTTGTTCTTCCCAGCCCTCGGGGCTTGTGTTCTGTGGGAGGCTAGGACAGTTTTTGTTATCGACTAGACATATCAGTTTCAATGACAATCATCCTCCTAAAACACACACACACATACACATGCAGATTATTTCTCATTATTTCCTCCCTAGCTCTGAAAATGTAAGGTTCAAAGGAAAAGGAAAATAAAGATGTGGGTAAGAGAAGAAAAAATTATACTATCAGAGAAGTTAAATGTTGACCCTACAACCATCTCTTAATCCTTGCCAGGGATTTTGCTTCCAAAACTGTATGTACAAAAAGAAATATACTTCTTCAGAGCACGTGCCAGGAAAGTTAACACATAAGGAAGTTGGGGCATAAGGAATCTTGAGAGGAAAGATATAATAGATATCTTGGGAGGGAAGGGAAATACCACATGCAATGAAATGCGATGAGAAAGGAGGGTGGTGGAGGGAGAAAAAAAAAATCCCTAGCTAATAACATGTTCTTTCCTTCCTTCCTAACACAATGACACACATGACTTAATGAAGCCAGTGAGTTTTGAGACTGATGTAAAAGGTCCAAAAAAAATACTCCTCAGCAAAGGCCCCTGGGTAAATGGTGTCATTTCTAATTTCTCCAGTTTCCGTGATTTAGAGCAGACCCAGGATCTGAAATTCACACCAGCTCTTTGTGCACCAGGGTCTGGGGCAGCCAGGGCCCAAGCCTGGGGAGCAGGAACGCAGACTTCCTATGTGATTTCACCACCGTGGCCCTGCTTTGTCTCACATTTAAAATAATTTGCCAGGTAAAAATAAACTTCTCAGAATCACAGGGTGAAAAATGTACTTAACAATTCAATCCCTGTAAGTTTGAGATTGACAGAGAAAGTACAGCCAAGGCTAATTAAATTACCCAACATGTATTTGAATGGTGGTTTCACTGGTGAGTTTATTAATTCACATCGTTATCATTGTTATTATTACTGCAACTCTGTAAATTACACTTTTCATGAGATAGCAAAATGTGCAGGCTCTTAGCTCTTAGATATACCCTGCTTAGCTGTTGGTTTCTCCCCTGAGTACCAGTCTTAGAAAGCAAATTTCATTTGTCCTTGGTCCCATGTCCTCAGATGACATGTCTGGAGTTATTTTTGTTTATTACTTTTTGAAAATAATTAAAATCTACCAGTACTTTTCATTTTCCTTTTTTTTTTTTCCAGTAACTCTCACAATAGAAATAAGTATGGTTCACGATGCCAGCTCCTTGTGGGGTAGTTTTCCTATACTTAGCTGATTTGCAAAACAGACTCTAGGTTTAAAACCAGTGCAATCAGAACTGCTTTTTAGCCCTTAGGGACAATTTATGATATATGTATAGGAGTTATAGTCATCCAGGTTATCAAAGATTAATTGGCAACTGTATATATGCTCATTTGCCCCAAAATTTGGGGCAAATTTGAGAAGACTTGACTGAAATGAGCAAAATTTAGCTATAAATATAACAGGCAAGCATGCCAAGTCTTCTTGATTCAGGAAGAATCTCTCCAAATTTGTGAAAGATGATTCTTAACTCTGAGATCAAACAATTTTGACTTCTGAGCCATGCTCCTCAAAGTGTGGTCTCTGGACCAACACCTTGGCGTCATCTGGGAGCTTGTTCAAAATGCAGAAGCTTAAACCCATCCCAGACCGACTACAATTTATCAACACCCCCAGTAGATTCCCACGCACATTAAAGTTTGAAGAGTGCTGCTAGAGTGCGGAGCAGTGGAGAGTGGAGTGTGGGAGAGAGTGCGGAGCAGTAGAGAGTAGAATGTGGGATAGAGTGTGGAGAAGTATTCCCATCCTGTTCCTCCCCACCAGAAGCATCCTGACATCATGATTTTCTACAGCAACCCTTGAAATATACTACATTGGCAAACTTAGAAATTATACTCTAATGTGTAGTTCCATAATCAAGAAATTCATGCAATCTACCCAGTATCTGGGCTTCCCTTATGGTTCAGTGGTAAAGAATCTGCCTGCAATGCAGGAGACCTGGGTTTGATCCCTGGGTTGGGAAGATCCCCTGGAGAAGGGAAAGGCTACCCACTCCAGTATTTTGGCCTGGAGAATTCCATGGACTGTATAGTCCATGAGGTTGTAAAGAGTTGGACAGACTGAGCAACTTTCACTTCACTTCACTTCTTCACCCAGTACCTATCTAAAAAAATTAACAACATAAATCAAACATCTATTGTCAAGATGGTTTGACTGGCAACTCATGCTGGGAAAAATGAATTATGTTGTATGATCATTAGATAACTGACCTCATACCCTATGATTCAATCCCCTTTATCTCCATGCCCAATAGATTACTAATGTTACATAATGAAAAAGCCATTAGGATATAGGTGCCTGCAAACACCACTTTCCTCCCCAAAAAACTTTTTTAGAAAAAAAAGAAAAGAATCAGTCAATCAGTTAGTTCAGTTGCTCAGTCATGTCCGACTCTGCGCCCCATGAACCGCAGCACGCCAGGCCTCCCTGTCCATCACCAACTCCCAGAGTTCACCCAAACCCATGTCCATTGAGTCAGTGATGCCATCTAACCATCTCATCCTCTGTTGTCCCCTTCTCCTCCTGCCCTCAATCTTTCCCAGCATCAGGGTCTTTTCAAATGAGTCAGCTCTTCCCATCAGGCAGCAAAAGTAGTGGAGTTTCAGCTTCAACATCAGTCCTTCCAATGAACACCTAGGACTGATCTCCTTTAGGATGGACTGGTTGGATAGCCTTGCAGTCCAAGGGACTCCTAAGAGTCTTCTCCAACACCACGGTTCAAAAGCATCAATTCTTCATCACTCAGCTTTCCTTATAGTCCAACTCTCACATCCATACATAAACACTGGAAAAACCATAGCTTTGACTAGATGGACCTTTGTTGACAAAGTAATGTCTCTGCTTTTTAATATGCTGTCTAGGTTGATCATAACTTTCCTTCCAAGGAATAAAAGAGTACATAAAATAAACCTTAAAAAAGGTTTCTTCAAATATTTAAAATATTAATTTGCAAAGTGAAAATACTAATTTAAAATCTAGTTTCTTCTCTATCATTAATGCTTTGAATATCACATCATGCCAAAAGTAGCTTATTCCAGGATCCACTTCACTGAGAGCACCACTGTATATTTATTTGGTGGATCAGTTACAAGCCACTTTTGCATATGACAATGACATTTCTCATCTACTTTTCATCTTAAATTAAGACAAATTAATTTTTTATCCCTCTCATAAAAATATTCATGTCAAATAATTAGATATTTCAATAATTATAAGTATGATTGAATGCTTTGCATTGTAAAGAACTCACTGTAGTCCTTAGGAAAAAAAAAAAAAAAAACGTATATAGTTCTTGGAGAAAGGTTCTCACTTAGAATTATTTTAAGCACAGAAAAGTAGCATTTCTAGAAAGGACCATCACTTTACAGAAATAGTTTTCCGGGTGTTTTACACTATCTTCAACCATCTTCGGGGAGATACAAATAAAATGTTTTATATGTATAGTAACTGTGATCCTCTTCTAAAAACAAATACACACTTTGAGTTTTAAAAAATCTCTTGGTGACATGAACAGGATGAGCTTTCACCGTGGTCTGAATGCATTTTGAATCACTGTGGAGGAGCTCAGGGAATCCCTAGCTCCTAGCATAAAAATAGTTGTTCTGCTCCTCTCTGAAACACTTTACAGAAGACAGTAACTTACTAATGAAAAAACTCTCAATTAAGATGCATGAATATTTGTGGACATTATGTTTAGGTTTGTTTTAGAATTGTTTCTAGGATGGTTGCTCTTCATGGCTTCAGTTGATGATACAGATGCAATATGGCAGTGAGGAAAGACCAAGATCAGGGTGGGGTTAGTCTCTGGGCTCACAGCCAAGAAAGAACAAAACTGTGAGCAAAGGCTCTGCAAGACCAGGTTTGTCTGGATGGAGAGAAATAGGCTAGAATGGAAGGGAGGCGAGAATAGTGATTGGGTGACGGCAGGAGGATGGAAGTGAAAGGGAGGCAACCTGGAAGAAATTAGCAACAACTGAAGGGAATATAAGGAAAGAGTTGCCATTCTGGTCAGGGTGGTGATGGTGGTTGTTTGGTCACTAAATCACGTCCTACTCCTTGCAATCCCATGGACTATATAGCCCCCAGGCTCCTCTGTCCGTGGGATTTCCCAGGCAAGAATACTGGAGTGGATCACCATTTCCTTCTCAAGGGGATCTTCCCAATCCAGGGATCGAACCAGAGTCTCCTGAATTGGCAGGTGGGTTCTTTACCACTGAGCCACCAGGGAAACCCTTGGTAAGGGTTAGAGTAGTTATAAAACAGTGCCCAGAAAGTATCAGAGCACGTTCGTGCCCACCACATTGAAAGCTTCGTGGAAGGTTCCTAGGGGACTGGGGAACAAAATCTAGGTCAAGGACTGCTGGATGGAGTCAGATGGGTTCTGAGAAGTCTGTCTGAGGAAACATGGGAGGTAGATGGATGTTTTCCTGGTTGGGAATGGGTTAGAATAAAAAGGATGACAAACTCCAGAAGTTTGCTTAGGAGTCATAAAACATACCCTCCAGTATCAGAATCTAAACTGAGGGACAAACAATCCCATTCCCAGTGACCCCTTTTCTCCAGTGGCCAAAAGCCAGAAAATAATTCAGTGTAGCACTCCTAAGCAGGCACAACCCTCTTGAATTCCACCAGAACTCCTGATGGAGCTGGAGAAGTATTGGCCTATTACATACCCTGTAGAACACCTAAGAGTAGATTTGAAAAAGCTGAAATGGACTGGGAGTGGGCAAAAGCAGATGCAAAGAGGTCAAGCTGTATAAACTTAAAAGAACAACCCATGCGGAATCAGATCAGATCAGATCAATTCAGTCGCTCAGTCATGTCCAACTCTTTGCGACCCCGTGAATTGCAGCACGCCAGGCCTCCCTGTCCATCACCAACTCCCGGAGTTCACTCAGACTCACGTCCATCAAGTCAGTGATGCCATCCAGCCATCTCATCCTCTGTCATCCCCTTCTCCTCTTGCCCCCAATCCCTCCCAGCATCAGAGTCTTTTCCAATGAGTCAACTCTTCCCATGAGGTGGCCAAAGTACTGGAGTTTCAGCTTTAGCATCATTCCTTCCAAAGAAATCCCAGGGCTGATCTCCTTCAGAATGGACTGGTTGGATCTCCTTGCAGTCCAAGGGACTCTCAAGAGTCTTCTCCAACACCACAGTTCAAAAGCATCAATTCTTCGGCACTCAGCCTTCTTCACAGTCCAACTCTCACATCCATACATGACCACAGGTAAAACCATAGCCTTGACTAGACGAACCTTTGTTGGCAAAGTAATGTCTCTGCTTTTGAATATGCTATCTAGGGAGTAGGGTAAAACTATTCCTAGTCCTGCTAAGCTGTGTTGGGTCTTCAGAAATGTGATAATCATTGGAGGAAGGAAAAAGAAGCATTTATTTAGCACACAGATGGTTCTTAAGAACCATGATGGATGCTCATAATAAGCAAAACTGTTGTAATATTCTGGATTCTGTATCATAAAATTTAGCTGAGAGGGTAGGGAGGAAGCCTATATCCTAGAGATATTAGTGTCTTAGAGCTGAAAGACATGTTGGAGATACTATTGTGGTTAAAATGGTCGTAAGGGATAAAAGGGCTTCCCAGGTAAAAACCCACCTGCCCATGCAGGAGACACAGGAGATGCAGGTTCAATTGCTGGGCTGGTAAGATCCCCTGGAAGAGGAAATGGCAGCCCAGTCCAGTGTTCTTGCCTGAGGATTCCCATGGACAGCAGAGCCTGGCTACAGTCCGTGGGTTACAAAGAGTCAGACATGACTGAGCAACTGAGCACAAAGGGGATAAAAAGATGACCAAGTACTACAACATGAAAACACCTTGAAAATTATAACTATGGGATACACACGTGAACATTCACCCTGTGACAGGAAAGACAGAAGTGAAGATTCTTTGCGTGAGATCCAGTCTAATGGCTTTGCTTTGAAAATGCATAATTGCTCATGTGTCTATCAATCCTCGAAAGAAAACTTCCTGAGAGTTGGAATAAGAGTACGTGACAGGGATCAGAACTCATAGATGCTCAGTGTTAAAGAAATTTTAACATTTATCCTATTATTACTGATAGTTAATAATACAGCAAGAATGTAGACATTTCAGCATTTCTGTGTGCATTTCTAGAAAACATTATGAATGGCAGTCCTAAACTTTCTGTGTCTATAAGAATCAAGGTACAATTTGATTCCCAATATTTTTATCTCTTTGGATTTTTATCCCTATTAAGTGTTTTTACAGATATAATTGAAATGCCATCCTCTCCTCTGTGACGACTGCTAACTTCTGGGAATTGTCTCCTCTTTCTCAGGGTCCCATGACCTCTGCTCAGCCTTCTCTTGGAGCACTAGAAGTTAGTTACTCACTGTCTGCATCACCCATTAGTATTTGAGCAACTTGTTACAGGGCCTACGTTAATATACCGTTATATCCTGGCAATGTGTAGCACACACTGTGAGGTCAATAAATACTTGTTAAATACACGAATAAAAAGGCAAGTTAGTGTGAGACGTGTGTAGCTAATTGAAACCAATTGCATAGACTCAAAGCCTGAATCACTTGGAAAGTTTCAAATACTATGATTACTGGGGAAGATATTTCATGGGTTAAATCCCTCCTCCTGCCAGCTAAGTGTCATCACCCCATTCTCTTGACCACCCTCACTAAGACTGAACTCCTACCCCAGCCCAGCACTCACATTCCTCTCCTAACCTGTTCTATCTGCCCAACAGTATGTATTATGCTTGCTTATTGTTTTTCTTCCTCAATGGAATAAATCTATGAGAACAAGAGGGTTGCTTTATTTATTTATTTATTTTTCTGTTTTCTTCACTTCTACATCCTGAATACCTAAAACAAGAAAGATCAGGAACATAAGTAGAGGCTCAATACATATTTGTTGAATGAAGGTATTAATGAATAAAAGCCTGGTCAGAAGCATTTGTTTCTTGTTTTGTTGACTAGGAGAGTAGTTGCAAAGATTTAGGTAAGTTTATAGATTTGCACATTATGGGTTGTGAAGAGATGGATAGGATTATCTTATGACCTTCAAAGTGAGCATGAGGTGTCAGAATATATGACACGTACATAATGAAACATTATAACTCTAATGCAGTGTATACTGATAAAGATGTTTCATAGGCCAGAGCCAGTTCTAATAAGACCTTAAGAAAACAATAATAGTTACTTCTGATGAATAATTTTTAGGGTGACACCCTGGGGTGCTCTATTTTCTCTTGTAAGGGTGTTTTTGCACCAACTATTTTAGTCGAAGGCTTTAATACAAGTATAATATAATCATTATTTAGTATTTGCTGTTTTATAGCCATTATTGAGGCTAAATCCATCAAAGCAAAGAGATGTGACACGCATTTATACTGCCTAAACTTTTGTGAAATTTTGGTTCACCATGTCAAAAATAATTTTCATGTCCCTGAGCCAATTCCACAGACATGCACTCCCTTCTCTTATCTCATCATTGCATATATGCACTATTGTAGATAATGGTGCTAGCCATTAAGAATTTCAAAAGAGACCAACTGTGGTCTCTGCTCTAGCCTGTTGGGGAGATAGAAACTGCCCATACACAGCACTGGGGTGCCAGGAAGAGGATGATAGGAGTAGTGCATATAAGAGCATAGAGTTTCAGAGGAAGAAGTGAGAATGAGAGTGGGTAGAGGTTATGTTGGAAGAGTTAAAATTTGATCTAAAATTTGAAAGAATTTTACAAAGTGAAAATGAAAGTTTTTCTTCTAGGCCAGCTGTATCTTCTAACGACTGTGCTGATTTATTGGGGTAAAAATCTTCATTGTCATACTTCTTGACTTTTCTCCCCTACAAAGTAGCATGAGTACAATCTGCCTTCAATGTGCCAACGCCCTAAACTGTTTTACATGACACAAATTTCTAACTTAGGAAAGTTTGAATTTTTTCTCACATCATTTTAATAAAAAGTAGAATTGAGCCTCTTGATGAGGGTGCCAGAGAAGAGTGAAAAAGCTGGCTTAAAACATTAAAAAAACTAAGATTATGGCATCTGGTCCCATCACTTTGTGGCAAATAGGTGGGGAAAAAGTGGAACCTGTGACAGACTTTATTTTCTTGGGCTCTAAAATCACTGTGGACAGTGACTGCAGCCATGAAATTAAAAGACATTTGCTCCTTGAAAAAAAAAGCTATGACAAACCTAGACAGTATATTAAAAAGTAGAGACTTCACTTTGTTGACAAAGATCCTTATAGTCAAAGTTAATGGTTTTCCAAGTAGTCATGTACAGATGTAACAGTTAGACAAGAAAGAAGGCTGAGTGCCAAAGAATTGATGCTTTACAAATGTGGTGCTGGAGAAGACTCTTGAGAGTCCCTTGGACTGCAAGGACATCAAATCAGTCAGTCCTAAAGGAGATCAACCCTGAATATTCATTGCAAGGACTGATGCTGAAGCTGAAAGTCCAATACTATGGCCATCTGATACGAAGACCCGACTCATTGGAAAGGGCCCTGATGTTGGGAAAGATTGAGGGCAGGAGGAGAAGGGGCAACAGGGTATGAGGTGGTTGGATGGCATCCCCACTCAATGTACATGAATTTGAGCAAACTCCAAGAGATAGCGAAGGACAAGGAAGGCTGGCATGCTGCAGTCCACAGAATTGCAAAGAGTTGAACACAATTTAGTGATTGAACAACAAATACAATTTGTTTTTAATGGGTTCCACATGACCATACAAATGTGAGAGGATTTTATTTTCCCAAATACAAATAGACTGAGGCATATTTAAAAGGATAATTCATTAATAGTTAAAAATCTTTTCTAGCAGTGACCCCACAAGACACTGACCCAACTTTCCCATGAGTGTCCAACAGTCACTGGCAGAAGCTTGGGTGGATGGTGGCCTGCTGCAGGGTTGGGAGCACTTTTGAAGGAGGTTGCCATTATCTTCATTACCTCCACCATAGTTTGGCCTCAAGTCAAACAACAGGGAGGGAACATAGCCCTACCCATCAACAGAGAACCGGATTAAAGATTTATGCAGCATGGCCCTGCCCATCAGAACAAGACCCAGATTCCCCCTCAGTCAGTCTATCCCATCAGGATAGAGCTTCCATAAGCCTCTTATCCTTTACCATCAGAGGGCAGACAGACTGAAAACCACAATCACAGGAAACTAACCAATCTGATCACATCGACCACAGCCTTGTCTAACTCATGAAACTATGAGCCATGCCATGTAGGGCCACCCAAGACAGACGGGTCATGGTGGAGAGTTCTGGCAAAACGTGGTCCACTGGAGAAGGGACTGGCAAACCACTGCAGTATTCTTGCCTTGAGAACCCCATGAACAGTATGAAAAGGCAAAAGCATAGGCCAATGAAAGATAAGCTCCCCAGGTTGGTAGGTGCCCAATATGCTACTGGAGATCAGTGGAGAAATAACTCCAGAAAGAATGAAGGGATGGAGGCAAAGCAAAAACAACACCCAGTTGTGGATGTGACTGGTGATGGAAGTAAAGTCCAATGCTGTAAAGAGCAATATTGCATAGGAACCTGGAATGTTAGGTCCATGAATCATGGCAAATTAGAAGTGGTCAAAGAAGATATGGCAAGAGTGAACATTGACATTTTAGGGATCAGTGAACTAAGGTGGACTGGAATGATGAATTTAACTCAGATGATCATTATATCCACTACTGTAGCCAAGATTCCCTTAGAAGATATTAAGTAGCCATCATAGTCAATAAAAGAGTCCGAAATGCAACACTTGGATGCGATCTCAAAAATGACAGAATGATCTCTGTTCATGTCCAAAGCAAATCATTCAATATCACAGTAATCCAAGTCTATGCCCCAACCAGTAATGCTGAAAAGCTGAAATTGAAAAGTTCTATGAAGACCTACAAGACCTTCTAGAACTAACACCCCCAAAAGATGTCTTTTCATTATAGGGGCCTGGAAAGCAAAAGTAGGAAGTCAAGAGATACCTGGAGTAACAGGCACATTTGGCCTTGGAGTACAGAATGAAGCAGGGCAAAGGCTAAGAGTTCTGCCAAGAGAACGCACTGGTCATAGCAAACACACTCTTCCAACAACACAAGAGAAGTCTCTACACATGGACATCACCAGATGGTCAACACCGAAATCAGATTGATTATATTCTTTGCAGCCAAAGATGGAGAAGCTCTATACAGTCAGCAAAAACAAGACCAGGAGCTGACTGTGGCTCAGATCATGAACTCCTTATTGCCAAATTCAGACTTAAATTGAAGAAAGTAGGGAAAACCACTAGACCATTCAGGTATGACCTAAATCAAATCCCTTATGATTATACACTGGAAGAGAGAAATAGATTCAAGGCATTAGATCTGATAGACAGAGTGCCTGAAGAACTATGGACAGAGATTCATGACATTGTACAGGAGGAAGGGATCAAGACCATCCCCAAGAAAAAGAAATGTAAAAAGGCAAAATGGTTGTCTGAGGAGGCTTTTAAAAAGCTGTGAAAAGAAGAGAAGCAAAAGGCAAAGGAGAAAAGTTATACCTATTTGAATGCAGAGTTCCAAAGAATAGCAAAGAGAGAGAAGAAAGCCTTCCTCAGTGATCCATGCAAAGAAATAGAGGAAAACAACAGAATGGGAAAGACTAGAGATTTCTTCAAGAAAATTAGAGATAGCAAGGGAACATTTCATGCAAAGATGGGCTCAATAAAGGACAGAAATGGTATGGACCTAAGAGAAGCAGAAGATATTAAGAACAGGTGGCAAGAATACATAGAAAAACTATACAAAAAAGATGTTCATGACCCAGTTAACCATGATGGTGTGATCACTCACCTTGAACCAGACATCCCATTCCTGGAATGTGAAGTCAAGTGGGCCTTAGGAAGCATCACTTAAGAACAAAGCTACTGGAGGTGATGGAATTACAGTTGAGCTGCTTCAAATCCTAAAAGATGATGCTCTGAAAGTGTTACACCCAATATACCAGCAAATTTGGAAAACTCGGCAGTGGCCACAGGACTGGAAAAGGTCAGTTTTCATTCCAATCCCAAAGAAAGGCAATGCCAAAGAATGTTCAAACTACTGCAAAATTGCACTCATCTCACACACTAACAAAGTAATGCTCAAAATTCTCCAAGCCAGGCTTCAACAGTATATAAACCACAAACTTCCAGATGTTCAAACTGGATTTATAAAAGGCAGAGGAACCAGAGATCAAATTGCCAACATTCTCTGGATCGTTGAAAAAGTGAGAGCATTTCAGAAAAGCATCTACTTCTGCTTCATTGACTACGCCAAAGCCTGGACTGTGTAGATTGCAACAAACTATTGAAAATTCAAGAGATGGGAGTAGCAGACCACCTGACCTGCCTCTTGAGAGACCTGTATGCAGGTCAAGAAGCAATAGTTAGAACTGGACATGGAACAACAGACTGGTTCTTAATCGGGAAATGAGTACGTCAAGGCTGTACATTGTCACCCTGCTTATTTAATTTATATGCAGAGTACATCATGAGAAACGCTGGGCTGGAAGAAGCACAAGCTGGAATCAAGATTTCTGGGAGAAATATCAATAACCTCAGATATGCAGATGACACCACCCTTATGGCAGAAAGCAAAGAGGAACTAAAGAGCTTCTTGATAAAAGTGAAGGACGAGAGTGAAAAAGTTGGCTTAAAACTCAACATTCAGAAAACTAGATCATGGCATCTGGTGCCATCACTTCATGGCAAATAGATGGGAAAGAGTAGAAACAGTGACAGACTATTTTGGGGGGCTCCAAAAATCACTGCAGATGGTGACTGCAGCCATGAAATTAAAAGACACTTGCACCTTGGAAGAAAAGTTATGACCAACCTAGATAGCGTATTAAAGGCAGAGACATTACCTTGCCAGCAAAGGTTCATCTAGTAAAGCTATGGTTTTTCCTGTAGTCATGTATGGGTGTGAGAGTTGGACTATAAAGAAAGCTGAGCACTGAAGAATTGACGCTTTTGAATTGTGGTGTTGGAGAAGACTCTTGAGAATCCCTTGGATTGCAAGGATATCAAACCAGTCCATCCTAAAGGAGATCAGTCCTGAATATTCATTGGAAGGGCTGATGTTGAAGCTGAAACTCCAATACTTTGTGCACCTGATGCAAAGAACCAACTCATTGGAAAACAGTCTGATGTTGGGAAAGACTGAAAGAACTTCAATCTTTGAAGGAGAAAGAGAAAGGAATGACAGAAGATGAGATGGTTGGATGGCATCACTGACATGATGGACATGAGTTTGAGTATGCTCCGGGAGTTGGTGATGGACATGGAAGCCTGGCGTGCTGCAGTCCATGGGGTCGCAAGGAGTCGGACATGACTGAGCAACTGCACTGACTGACTGAGGATGAGCTCAAAATTTTGCTTTTACTCGCTTTTTCAAATAATCTTAATATTTTTATGCATATTAAAGGAAGTATGAGTAAACTATGAAAATACAGAAATGCTTTAAAAAAGTCTTTGATCCCACTTCACACTCACTGATAATATTTTGGTAAGAGTAACCAGCAGTCAGTTATTGAGTGTATGCTTGGATCCTAAATAACACGTAAGTCTGTCTTTGTGGGAGGTTTATGAAGTAAGCATTAATGTTTACTTTGAGAATCTGAGTGCTGCTCCAAACTTTTCCTGCTTAATTCCTCAGATGAACTATTTCCTAACCTTCCTTATAGAGGAGCCTTTAAAAATGGTGCATGTTCATTGTTGCTGGCATTCCTGACTGCTGAGCAGATAAATGGATCATCCTGCCATCCTTGCACCTGCAGGAGATGGTCCTCTCTAACGTGCTTTGCCAGAGTGTAGTGGCTGCATCTGCTTTACAAGTTAACCGGCAGAATTTGTTTATAAACCCGCTGAAGAGCTAAATGAAGCAAACTGCATTATCGTGGTTGCTAATTACATTTCATTTCAGCTGAAAGCTTATTACAGATCCAGCCTGAAAACCTGACTTTTTAATTTTGTTTACATCCACTTCTGCTTTTACTTCAGACCCTGGAAGATGTTTTCTTTCTCAAAGGAAAAAAAAACTGAAAAGGAGAATTAAAGCAGTTAACCGGAGGAGGCTGTGGTTACTGATTCATATCCTCTCAACCATGTTTGTGAATAAGAAAAGGCCTTTATTCCTGCAATAGATTGGTATTATTATTACTGTTTGTATTAATGGACTACTCAGACATCCAGAATGCACAGATATATTTCACTTCCTTTAACTCATCATTTCTGGAGCAAAGATTATGTCTCTTATAGATGTAGCAACATGACTGTTAAGGGCAAAACAAATTGGTAACCCCAAACCACATATATGTGAACAAGCCATGTTTTTAACACTGTCATGTCAGCTGAGGTGTGCTCTCTTTTTTTCATCAAAATGAAATTTTGCCAACATTCCATTAACTGCTAGCTTGCTATATATTCAGGAATGGCAGGACCTGTGCTAGTCTCAGCTCCATTGCTAGTTCATCTTTCCATATTTCCCCTAAAAAAGCAGTTTCTCCCTCCACCATCTCCACTGATCCACAAAATGAAAGATTATCATTACCCACTACCTTCTAGAATAGCCACCTACAATATCACCATACTTACAATGACCCTGAATCTCTAGGCTATTTAGATTACTACAGGCATATCTCCTTTAATTGTGTTTCACTTTACTGTACATGACAGATAATTGTGTTTTTTAAAAATAAAGGATTGTGGTAACCCTGCATTGAGCAAGTCTGTTGGCAGCATTTTCTCCAACAGCATTTGCTCACTCTGTGTCTCATTTTGGTAATTCTCATAATATTTCAAACATTTTCGTTAATATTATATTTGCTATGGTGACCTGTGACCCGTGATTGCAAAAAGATTATGACTTGCTAAAGGCTCGGAATGGTTAGCATTTTTTAGCAATAAACTATTTTTAATTAAGGTATACACATTTCTTAGACATGATACAATTGCACACTCAATAGACTATAGTGTGGTGTAAATATAACTTTTGTAAGTACTAGGAAACCAAAAAATGTGTGTGGTTTGCTTTATTGTAATATCTGCTTTATTGCAGTGGTCTGAAACTGAATCTGCAATTATCTCAGAGGTATGCCTGTAAACTCATTAACAATTTTCTACCTAATAAAATTAGACTTCCCCACGTTTGTGCATTTTGGTTACTTCCTCCTTAGCTTCTCCATTCCACCCTGCCTATAGATGCTACTTCGGATTATCACGTCTTTACAGTGGTACTGAATTTGGGGGATATGAATGACAAAGGCCTTTTCAAATTTTCTTCATATATCTCCCTTGACAGCATTTTTAACAGTCTGTGAGGTTCACTTCCAGAGGCCCATAGGGTCAAAATTATTTTCCTAAAAATACTAAGGCATCTTCTGCTTTTTTTACATTGCTGACCTTTGAACCGATGTGGTGGATATAAGTGCCATGCCCTAGTCCACGTAGAAGCAATGGCACCAAATTGCTAGTAGTTCTATTTTTCATCACCATGCACTTGCAGGAAAAAAAAGCCAGTGTCATTAAGAATATCTTTGACGAGGTAGTAAAAATCATTTTATTAGATCTCCATCCTTGAATTTGCTTCTTTTCAGTGTGACCAAATGGTAAGCACATATACAGCTCTTTCTTCTGTATACTGAAGTACACGTGTATCTGTGAAGATATTTGAGTTGAGAGCTAAACTAACTGTTTTTTCCCTCGTAGAATGGCACTTTTTCTTGAGAGAATGACTGACAAACCATGGTTATTCAGACTTGGGTATTTGGCAGACACTGTCAGAAATGAACAAAGTGAGCTTGTCACTTCAAGGAAAACAACTGACAGTATTTGTTGCCCACAATAAAAATTGAGCTATCCAGCAAAAATTAGAATTTTGGAAAATGTGTATGTGCCTCTGTGAGCTTGACAGCTTCCCCATACTTAACAGCTTTTTTTTTTTTTTTTATGAGACTGGAATGATATTAATGAATGTGATTTGTTGATACTATATTATAAAATGTATCAACATTTAGAAAATCTGTATAACTCAGTAAAGCAACATTTTCCAAATGACCAATGCATGTTACAAAGTCAAACTTGAGAAAAAAATCCATTCAAGGTGCAAAATGTCTGTTAAGTCCATCTGATTTAATATTGTTCAAGGTTAAAGTTTCCCTGATGTTTTCCTGGTCTGATGAGCTATCCACTGACGCAAATGTGGTATTAGAGTCCCTTACTAGGATTGTTTATTTCTCCCTTTGTATGCTCACTCAGTTGTGTCCGACTCTTTGAGGCCCCATGGACTGTAGCCCATCAGGCTCCTCTACCCATGACATTTTCCTGGCAAGAATACTGGAGTGGGTTGCCATTTCCTACTCCAAGGTATCTTCCTGACCCAGGAATAAAACCCATGTCTTTTGTGTCTCCTGCATATTCTGCAGGCAGGCAGATTCTTTACCACTAGTACCACCTGGGAAGCCTATTTCTCCCTTTAGTCTGTTAATATTTGCTTTATATGTTTAGACACTCAAGTGTTGGATGCATGAATACTTACAAATGTTAAATCTTCTTGTTGAATTAATGCCTTTATCACTATGTAAGGCCTTCTTTGTCTCTTAATTATAGTCTTTATTTTAAAGGCTATTTTGATTGAAAAAAATACAGCCACTCCAGCTTTCTTTTGGTTTCTATTTTCATGGAATATCTTTTTTCATCCCATTACTTTCTGTCTTTGAGTGTCCTTTCATCTAAAGTGAGTCTTTTGTAGGTAGCAAACAAATTTTTAAAAATACATTTACATGTCTTTTGATTGGAGAATTTAGTCCATTTACATTTAAAGTAACTGCTGATAATTATGTGACATTTTGTTGTTTTCTTGCTATTTTTGCAGTTCCTCTCCATTTCTTTTTTCTTCTCTTGCTCTTTTTCTTTGTGATTTGATTACTTCCTTTAGTGGTATGCTTACATTCTTTTCTATTTGCCTTTTGTGTATTTAATATACATTTTTGCTTTGTAGTTATCACAAGGTTTACATATAACAATTATTATCTATAACAGTCTATTTTAAGTCAATAACAACTTAAGCTTGAGCCCACTGTTAAACTCAATATTATTCTCTCCCTTCTTGTATGTTTTTGATGTCATATTTTTAAATCTTGTATATCCCCAACTAATTATTAAAATTATGCCTATCTTTTTTTTTTTTTTTTTTTACCAATTTTGTCTTTTAACTTTCACACTATCTTAAAAGTGATTAATCTACTACCTTTACTCTGTATTTACCATTCCAGTAAGATTTGTTCTTTCATGTGTTCCTATAACTAACTCTCTTTTCAGCTTAAACAAGTCTCTTGAATATTTTTTTGTAAAACCAATTTAGTGATGCTGAACTCCTTTAGCTTTGCCATGTCTGGAGACATCTTTATCTCCCTTTACTTCTGAATGATTACTTTGCCAAGTAGTGTGTTTTTCATTGGCAATTTTTTTTTCTTTCAGTATTTTTACTATATTGTGCCACTTTATTCCAGCCAAAGTTTCTGCTCAAAATCTACTGATAGTCCTATATAGGTTCCCTTGTGTATAACGTTTGTCTTTTTTTTTTTTTTTTGCTGCTTTTAAGATTCTCTCCTTGTCTTTGCCTTAGTGTGGGTCTATTTGGGTTCATCTTAGTTGGAACTCCCTGGGATTCCTGGATCTGGGTGTCTGTTTCCTTCCTCAGGTTAGGGAACTTTTTAGCCATTATTTCTTCAAATAATGGACTTTCTTCAAATATTTCTCCACAATTTCTTTCAAATTTTCTTTCTTTCTTCAAATAATGGCGTTTCTCTCTGTCTCTCTTCCCTTCTAGAGCCCTATGATGTGAATATTAGTTCATTTGATGTCCCATAACTATGTTAGCTTTTCCCTGGTGGCTCAGAGGGTAAAGCGTCTGCCTGCAATGCAGGAGACCCGGGTTCGATCCCTGGGTCGGGAAGATCCCCTGGAGAAGGAAATGGCAACCCACTCCAGTATTCTCCCCTGGAGAATCCCATGGACAGAGGAGCCTGGTGGGCTACAGTCCACGGGGTCGCAAAGAGTCGGACATGACTGAGCAACTTCACTTCACTTCATAACTGTGTTAACTTATCTTCACTTTTATTCATCATTTTATCTGTGTGCCACTCAATTAGGTAAGTTCCACTGGCCTCTATTCACATTAACCAGTTCTTTCTTCTGCCTCGTGTCCTCTGCTCTTGACCACTGTAGTGTATTCTTCAGTTCTGTAACTTCTGTGTTGTACTGGCTCATATTTTACACTTCCGTGTCAGAGCTCTCACTGTGTTTACCACTCCTCTCTCCAGTTTGGTAAGCATCTTAATGACTATTACTTTTAACTTTTTATCAGGTAAATTACTTATTTCTATTTCATTAAGGTTTGCGTTCTGAGATTGTATGTTGTTCTTTTCATTTGGAACATGTCCCTCTATTTCTTCATTATGCTTGACTCTCTGAGTTGGTTTCTATACAATAGATGAAACAGCCTCTCCTAGTCTTGAAGGAGTGGTTTTGTGTAGGAGATAAACCTTGTCTTTCAACCCTCAGATCTTGGTTGTCTATCAAATCTCTGTACTCGTCCAAGCAGGCTGTATCTTAAATAGCTCCCAGCAGTTGAGGATGTGCAAAGACCTGTCAGTGTCCCAGCGAGGAGGATCTTAGCACCTAGATTCAGGCTGACCAGAAGCTAGATATTTAGATATCAGTTTTTAAAAGCATGCAAATATATACAGTCCTGTGACACCACAAGCATAAATCCCACTGACCACCAGAGCCAGATAAAATGCAAGTATCCCTTGGGTTGCAGTCAGAGATCAGGGCTCCAAACAGGTGGATAAGCTCTTTTCTGGGTGATACAGTGAGCTGGAGTGCCCAGATGACAGCTATAGCCTATCTTCCTTGAAAGCAGCTCTATAGGCTACTGAATGTATGCTAAAAGCCTGCCCCTCAGGCCAAAGCTTCAAGACAAGCAAAGAGGTCCCTTCACAGAAAGATTGGGGAATGTGTTCCAGTCTACTATTTGTGTAGTGCCCTGGGGTGGTAGCCTGCAAAGAACTATCTTTCATATTGCCACAGTCCCGTGGAACCCAGGAATGAAAGCCCTCCCTTACTACCTGTCACCAGAGCCAAGTGATAAAGGAACATTCCTTGGACAACAACCACAAAAACCAGGATACCAAATACAAAAACTAAGGCCCCAAAGATATTTAATCTCCCCTCCAGTAGACACTGGTGCTCTGTAATGTGACAGAGGATGAGTGCAAAGCTAAACCCACCTTCCAAGATCTCTGGTAATGATTGTTCGACCCCAAGATATGTATTTAATTAGAAGCCTGTCTCTCAGGCCACAGTCATAATAACTAGCTAACAGATCTCCTTCACAGAATAATCAAGTTCCTCAATCTGTTGTCTCTTGCAATGCCCTGGGAGTGGTGGCTCTCAGTCACTCTTTCTCCTTTGGTTTTAGTCCTGTGAGACCCATGAGTATAAGCCCCACTGGCACCAGAGCCATTCAATGTAGAGATGTCTCCTGGCAGCAGTCACAAAATTCAGAGCACCAGCCAGGGGTAAAAGGTCTTTTC
Organism: Bos taurus; assembly: GCF_002263795.3. Taxonomy (NCBI): domain Eukaryota; kingdom Metazoa; phylum Chordata; class Mammalia; order Artiodactyla; family Bovidae; genus Bos; species Bos taurus. The sequence continues at coordinate 13,911,163 of NC_037331.1, forward strand.
TGGGTGATACCAATTATTACAGTCCCATGGGACCAGGAATGCAAGATCCCCTGGCCTCCAGAGCCAGGAGATCAAGAGGCATTCCCCTAGGTGTCAGCTACAAAAATCAGACATGTATAAACCCCCTCATCTAGTAGACACTGGAGCATAGCAAAGGGAGAGAAAAGATGATGCTCATCAGATATTTACAAAACGTTCCATTCAAAAGTAGCAGAATACACAGTCTCCTCCAGTGCACATGGAACAATTTCCAAAATACATCATATGTTAGGCCACTAAACAAGTCTTAAAATATTTAAGAGAAGTGAAATTATATACAACCAACTTTCATAACCACAATGACATTAGGTATGACACTAGAAATTAATTACACAAAGAAAACTGGAAAATTCACAAATTATGTGGAGATTAAACAACATGCTACTGAACAACCAATAGATCAAATAAGAAATCTAAAGAGAAATTAAAAAGCACCTTGAGACAAATGAAAATGGAAACATAACACAACAAAGTCTATGGGATACTGCAAGAGGAGCTCTAAGACGGAAGTTCCTAGTGCTAAATGCCTACCTCAAGAAACAAGAAAAGTGTCTAACAACCTAACTTTATATATCTCAAAGAACTAAGAAAAAGAACAAACTAAATCCAAATTTATTAGAAGGAAGGAAATAAAAGTTAGAGCAGAAATAAATGAAATTGAGACTGAGACAACAGAAAAGATTGATATAACTAAGAGGTTCTTTGAAAAGATGAAAAAATGTACAAACCTTTAGCTAGATCCACCAAGAAAAAAAAGAGGTCTCAAATAAAATCAGAAAAGAAATAGATGTTACAATTGATACCATGGAAAGACAAAGGATAATAAGAGACTATTATGGCCAAATTATGCGCTAACAAAATGGACAACCTAGAAGAAATGGATAAATTCCAAGAAACATACAACCTACCAAGAGTGAATCATGAGGAAATAGAAAATCTGAACAGATCAATGACTAGTAAGGAGATTTAGCCAGTAAGCAAAAACCTCCCAGAAAGCAGAAGTTCAGGACCAGATGGCTTCCCTAGTGAAAGTGGAAGTGAAGTCGCTCAGTCGTGTCTGACTCTTTGCGACCCCATGGACTGTAGCCTACCTGGCTCCTCCGTCCATGGGATTTTCCAGGCAAGAATACTGAGTGGGTTGCCATTTCCTTCTCCAGTAAATTCTACTAAACCTTCAAAGAAGAAATAATACCTATCCTTCTCAAACTCTTCCAGAAAATAGAAGAGAAGTGAACTCTTCCAAACCCATCATCACCATAATACCAAAACCAAATGAGGATGCCTCAAGAAAAGAAAAGGACAGGACAATATTTCTGATGAACATAGATGCAAAAATCTCAACAAAATACTAGAAAACAACCAAATTCAACAGGCATTAAAAGGATTATACACAATGATCAAATAGGACATATTCCAGGATGCAAGGATGATGCAATATCTGTAAATCAGCTAACGTGATTCATCACATTTATAAAGTGAAAGATAAAAATTATACTAACATTTCAATAGATTCAGAAAAGCATTTGACAGATTTCAATATCAATTTATAATAAAAAATAAAGCACGTATAGAGGAAACATAGCTCAACACAATAAAGGTCACATATGACAAGCCCACAGCTAATAGCATACTCAATAGTGAAAAGCTAGAAGCTTTTCCTGGAAGATAAGGGACAAGTAAGAATGTCCACTTCTGCCACTTTTATTCAACATAGCACTGAATTGCTCAGAGCAATTAGGCAAGAAAAAGAAACTGAAGGCATGTGGATTGGAGGAACAAGTAAAACTGTGACTATTTGTAATAGACATGATATTTTATGTAGAAAACCCTAATAACTCCATCAGAACACTGTTAGAACAAATAAATTTGGTCAAGTTGCAGGATATAATATCAATATATACAAATCTGTTGCATTTCTATACACTAATAATGAACTATCAAAAGAGTATAGTAACTAAGAAAACAACTTCATTTAAAATTGTATCAAAGAGAATAAAATATCCAGGAGTGTATTTAACCAAGAAGTGAGTCCTGTACATTGAAAACTACCAGACATTAATGAAAGAAATTAAAGAAGACACAGAAAAATGGAAATATATTCCATGTTTATGAATTGGAAGAATTAATACTGTTAAAAGTGTCCATACTACCCAAAGCAATATACAGACTCGATGCAACCTCTATCAAAATTCCAAAGGTGTTTCTCACAAAAATAAAGCAGAAATCCTAAAATTTGCATGAAACTATAAAATATCCCATATGACCGAAGTAATCTTGAGAAAGAACAAAAATGGAGATATAAAATTCCCTGATTTCAAACTATGCTACAAAGCAGTAGTAATGAAACATGTGATATTAGCATTCAAAAAGACACATAAATCAATGGAACGGAATAGAGAACCCAGAAATAAATCCACACATATACGATCAATTAACCTATGACAAAGGAGCCAAGAATACACAATGGGGAAAGAACAGTCTCTTCAATAAATTATGTAAGGAAAATTGGACACCCACATGTAGAAGAATGAAACTGGATCACTATTAATCCATACACAAAAATTAACTCAAAATGGATTAAAGGCTTGAATGTAAGACATGAAACCATAAAACTCCTCGAAGAGAACATAAGCGGTAAGCTCCTTTACGCAAGTCATGACAAATGATTCTTTGAATCTGACACCAAAAGCAACAAAAGCAAAAATAAACAAGTGGGACTACATCAAACTGAAAAGCTTTTCCACAGTGAAGGAAATAATCAACAGTATGAAAAAGAAACCCACTGAATGGCAGAAAATATTTGCAAATCATATATCTGATAAGGTGTTAATATCCAAATACATAAATAACTCATTCAATAGAAAACCCCCCCAAATAATCTGATTTAAAGGGCAGAGGAACTAAATAACCATTTTCCAAAGAAGAAAATAGATGACCAAAAGGTACAAGGGCATCACTTCACATCTGTTGGAACAGCTATTATTATAAGATAAGAGGAAATGTTGGTGAGCATGTTGATAAAAGGGGAATTTTGTACACTGTTGGTGGCAATATAAATTGGTGTAGCTACTATGAAAAACAGTATGGAGACTGCTCAAAAAATTAAAAATAGAATTACCATATGATCCAGCAATTCTACATCTGGGTATTTAGCCAAAGACAACTAACTTAAAAAATATATTTACAGTAACCAAGATATGGAATCAAGCTAAATCATCAATGGATGAATGAACAAATATACATATGCATACATATATATGTGTAGATAAACATGTATATAATATATATACACATACATACAATATATTTATATCAGTTCTGTCAGTTCAGTCATAAGTCATGTCTGACTCTTTGCAACCCCATAGTCTGCAGCACGCCAGGCTTCCCTGTCCATCACCAGTTCACAGAACTTGCTCAAACTCATGTCCATCACGTCGGTGATGCCATCCAACCATCTCATCCTCTGTCGTCCCCTTCTCCTCCCACCTTCAATCTTTCCCAGCATCAGGGTCTTTTCCACATGGGTCCACTCTTCACATGAGGTGACCAAAATATTGGAGTTTCAGCTTCAGCATCAGTCCTTCCAATGAATATTCAGCACTTATTTCCTTTAGGATGGACTGGTTGAATCTCCTTGCAGTCCAAGGGATTCTCAAGAGTCTTATCCAACACCACAGTTCAAAAGGATCAATTCTTCAGTGCTCAGCTTTCTTCATAGTCCAACTCTCACACCCATACATGACTACTGGAAAAACCATAGCTTTGACTAGACAGACCTTTGCTGGAGAAGTAATGTCTCTGCTTCTTAATATGCTGTCTAGGTTTGTTATAGCTTTTCTTCCAAGGATCAAGTGTCTTTTAATTTCATGGCTGAAGTCACCATCTGCTGTGATTTTGGAGCCCAAAAAAAGAGTCTGTCATTGTTTTTACTGTTTCCCCATCTATTTGCCATGAAGTGATGGGACCAGATGCCATGATCTTAGCTTTCTGAATGTTGAGCTTTAAGCCAACTTTTTCACCCTCCTCTTTCATTTTCATCAAGAAGCTTTTTAGTTCCTCTTCACTTTCTGTTAAAAGAGTGGTGTCATCTGCATATCTGAGGTTATTGATATTTCTCCCAGCAATCTTGATTCTAGCTTGTGCTTCATCCCACTCAGCGTTTCTCATGATGTACTCTGCATATAAGTTAAATAAGCAGGGTGACAATATACAGCCTTGACATACTCCTTCCCTGATTAGGAAAGAGTCTGTTCCTCAATGTCCAGTTCTAACTATTGTTTTCTGACCTGCATACAGGTTTCTCAAGAGACAAGTCACGTGGTCTGGTATTCCCATCCCTTAAAGAATTTTCCACAGTTTGTTGTGATCCACACAGTCAAGGCTTTGGCATAGTTAATGAAGCAGAAGTAGATGCTTTTCTGAAATGCTCTTGCTTTTTTGATGATCCAGTGGATGTTGGCAATTTGATCTTTGGTTCCTCTGCCTTTTCTAAATCCAGTTTGAACATCTGGAAGTTTGTGGTTTATATACTGTTGAAGCCTGGCTTGGAGAATTTTGAGCATTACTTTGTTAGTGTGTGAGATGAGTGCAATTTTGCAGTAGTTTGAACATTCTTTGGCATTGCCTTTCTTTGGGATTGGAATGAAAACTGACCTTTTCCAGTCCTGTGGCCACTGCTGAGTTTTCCAAATTTGCTGGCATATTGAGTGTAGCACTTTCAGATCATCATCTTTTAGGATTTGAAATAGTTCAACTGTAATTCCATCACCTTCATTAGCTTTGTTCTTAGTGATGCTTCCTAAGGACCACTTGACTTCACATTCCAGGATGTCTGGCTCTAGGTGAGTGATCACACCATCATGATTATCTGGGTCATGAAAATCTTTTTTGTATAGTTCTTCTGTGTATTCTTGCTACCTGTTCTTAATATCTTCTGCTTCTGTTAGATCCATACCATTTCTGTCCTTTATTGTGCCCATTATTGCATGAAATATCCTTGCTATCTCTAATTTTCTTGAAGAGGTCTCTAGTCTTTCCTATTCTATTGTTTTCTTCTATTTCTTTGCATGGATCACTGAGGAAAGCTTTCTTATCTCTCCTTGATATTCTTTGGAACTCTGCATTCAAATGGGTGTATCTTTCCTTTTCTCCTTTGCCTTTTGCTTCTCTTCTTTTCACAGCTATTTGTAATGCCTCCTCAGACAACCATTTTGCATTTTTGCATTTCTTTTTCTTGGGGATGGTCTTGATCCCTTCCTCCTGTACAATGTCATGAACCTCTGTCCACAGTTCTTCAGGGACTCTATCATTATTTCCCATTTCCACTGTATAATCATAAGGCATTTGATTTAGGTCATACCTGAATGGTCTAGTGGTTTTCCCAACTTTCTTCAATTTAAGTCTGAATTTGGCAATAAGGAGTTCATGATCTGAGCCACAGTCAGCTCCCGGTCTTGTTTTTGCTGACTGTATAGAGCTTCTCCATTTTTGGCTGCAAAGAATATAATCAGTCTGATTTCAGTATTGACCATTTGGTGATGTCCATGTGTAGAGTCTTCTCTTGTGTTGTTGGAAGAGGGTGTTTGCTATGACCAGTGCATTCTTTTGGTAGAACTCTAGCAGTCGTTGCCCTGCTTCATTCTGTACTCCAAGGCCAAATGTGCCTGTTACTCCAGGTATCTCTTGACTTCCTACTTTTGCATTCCAGTCCCCTATAATGAAAATGATATCATTTTTGGGTGTTAGTTATAGAAGGTCTTGTAGGTCTTCATAGAACTGTTCAACTTCAGCTTTTCAGCATTACTGACTTAGATTACTGTGATATTGAATGATTTGCCTTGGCAACGAAGAGAGATCATTCTGTCATTTTTGAGATTGCATCCAAGTACTTCAATTCAGATTCTTTTGTTGACTATGATGGCTACTCTATATCTTCTAAGGAATTTTTGCCCACAGTAGTGGATATAATGATCATCTGAGTTAAATTCACCCATTCCAGTCCATTTTAGTTTGCTGATTCCTAAAATGTCAACGTTCATTTTTGCCATCTGCTGTTTGACCACTTCCAACTTGCCTCGAGGGGAAGGCAATGGCATCCCACTCCAGTACTCTTGCCTGGAAAATCCCATGGGCGGAGGAGCCTGGTAGGCTGCAGTCCATGGGGTCTCTAAGAGTCAGACACGACTGACCGACTTCACTTTCATGCATCGGAGAAGGAAATGGTAACCCACTCCAGTGTTCTTGCCTGGAGAGTCCCAGGGACAGGGGAGCCTGGTGGGCTGCCATCTATGGGGTCGCACAGAGTCGGACACGACTAAAGCGACTCAGCAGCAGCAGCAACTTGCCTTGATTCGTGGACTTAACATTCCAGGTTCCTATGCAATATTGCTCTTTACAGCATTGGACTTTACTTCCATCACCAGTCACATCCACAGCTGGGTGTTGTTTTTGCTTTGCCTCCATCCCTTCATTCTTTCTGGAGTTATTTCTCCACTGATCTCCAGTAGCATATTGGGCACCTACTGACCTGGGGAGTTCTTCTTTCAGTGTCCTATGTTTTTGCCTTTTCATACTGTTCATGGGGTTCTCAAGGCAGGAATACTGAAGCAGTTTGCCACTCCCTTCTCCAGTGGACCCTGGGTTTTGTCAGAACCCTCCACCATGACCCATCCATCTTGGGTGGCCCTACCTGGCATGGCTCATACTTTTCATTGATTAGACAAGGCTGTGGTCCATGTGATCATATTGGTTAGTTTCCTGTGATTGTGGTTTTCAGTCTGTCTGCCCTCTGATGGAGAAGGATAAGAGGCTTATGGAAGGTTCCTGATGGGAGAGACTGACTGAGGGGGAAACTGGGTCTTGTTCTGATGGGTGGGGCCATGCTCAGTAAATCTTTAATTTTCTGTTGATGGGTGGGGTTGTGTTCCCTCTCTGTTAGGCTAAGTGAAATAAGTCAAAGTCAGACCTCTTATATATATGAAATCTAAACATGTGTGTTGTGTGTGTGTGTGTGTGAATTTTATATAACCAACCTCATAGATACAGAGAACAGGTTAGATTAGCATTTGTCTGAGGAAGGTGGTAGGGGTTAGGAGAAATGTGTGATTTTTTTTTTCAGTTTCAATAAATTGAATTTAAAACCACATATATCTACAGTGTCACCAGAAATGTATAAGTATGCACATATATTTGAAGTCATATTTTAAACATATTAGGATGGGTCTCTACAAGAAGAAAAGAGTGAGGTAGCAACAAGGAAGGAAAGATGAACAAAACAACCATGAAATCAAAAAAGAAAAGGTAAGTCATGGATTGATAATAGACTAAATTTCAAAATTTTTATTATATATCCTAAAAAGTACACTTTGGAAAGCTGAATTTGTGAAATCCTCTTTTATTTAATGCAGGAACACATGTCCTAGACCATTCTAGTTTTTAATATATTAAAAATAATTAGTCTTATAAACAAGATCACATGGAATATTCACTAGAAGAAAAAGAAAAGCATCATATGATGCGACTTATCTGTGGAGTCTAAAAAATGATACAAATGAACTTATTTACAAAACTGAAAGAGACTTACAGACTTAGAAAAAAAACTTATGGTTCCCAAAGGGGAAATGTGTGGGAGGGATAAATTAGGGGGTGGGAATTAGCATATGTACATACTAATACATATATAAAATAGACAATCAACAAGGACCTACTGGATAGCACAGAGAACAGTACTCAATATTCCGTAATAACCTATATGGAGAACGAATCTAAAAAAAGAATAGATATATGTATATGTACAACTAAACCACTTTGCTGTACACCTGAAACTAACACAATACTGTAAATCAACTGTACTCCAATACAGATAAAATTTTAAACATAATAAATAAATGGAATCATTCAGCATGTTAAAGAATCCATGAAATATCTTTAATGTTTAATCTTAGTACTAATGACAGTTTGAAAGCTTGTTCATGATCCTTTACCCTTGACTACTTCCCTGTAATGTCCTAATTACTCAACCTCACCAAGGTGTTTTCAAGACTTGAATTTCACAGACTGGACAGAACTGCCTATTAGTCCTGTTACTGACATGGCCTACTTGCTTGACAAGAGGGAACATAAATTTCTTTCTATTTATCATTCTGGAATCTATACAACCAAGGTCTTTTCATTTCCATTTCTTAATATTTTCTATCTACCAGATGCTTCATAAATTTTCTATGTTACATTTATATTATAGTCTACATGGACTGTCCCCATGCAAGGCAAACATTCCACTTGGAATAGTAAACATTTTGTTCTTTTTCCCTCTCTTTCCCAATATACCACTCTCTTCCTTTTCTTGCCCTGTTCAACTTCATTCTGTCCTTCTTAACTAATACTCATACTTCAAATGTATTTGAAAGTAAATTAACTTTGAGGAAATTTTATTCAATTTCTTTATCCTTTTCTCAGATTTTTAATGATTTACTGCAAAAATATTTAAGATGTCATAATAGTTATTACAAAGAATGCATTTGAGTTGGTTCTAATGAGGTGGATGTAATTGGAGCCTATTATACAGAGTGAAGTAAGTCAGAAAGAAAAACATCAATACAGTATATTAATACATATATATGGAATTTAGGAAGCTGGTAACGACAATGCTATGTACAAGACAGCAAAAGAGACACAGATATAAAGAACAGACTTTTGGACTCTGTGGGAGAAGTTGAGGGTGGGATGATTTGAGACAATAGCTTTGAAACATGTATATCACCATATATGAAATAGATGACAAGTCCAAGTTCAATGCATGAAACAGGGCTCAAAGCCAGTGCACTGGGACAACCCAGAGGGATGGGATGGGGAGGATGGTGGGAGGGGGATTCAGGATGGGGAACACATGTACACCCTTGGCTGATTCATGTCAATGTGTGGCAAAAACCACCACAATATTGTAAACTAATTAGACTACAATTAAAATAAATTAATAAAAAATTAAAAAATAAATAAAATTCAAAAAAAGATACCATAATAAAAATAAAGAGGTTTCCCTGGTGGTTCAGTGGCAAAGAATCCAGCTGCCAATGCAGGAGACACAGGGTCAATCCCTGGATTGGGAAGATCCCCTAGAGAAGGAAATGGCAACCCACTCCAGTATTCTTGCCTGGGAAATCCCATGGACAGAGGAGCCTGGTGGGCTACAGTGCATGGGGCTGCAAACAGTCAGACATGACTTAGCGACTAAACAACAATAAAAATAAATACATTAATAAACAGCAAATTTGGAAAACTCAGCAGTGGCCACAGGACTGGAAAAGTCACTTTTCACTCCAATCCCAAAGAAAAGCAATGCCAAAGAATGCTCAAAGTACCGCACAATTGCAATCTCACACGCTAGTAAAGTAATGCTCAAAATTCTCCAAGCCAGGCTTCAGCAATATGTGAACCGTGAACTTCCAGATGTTCAAGCTGGTTTTAGAAAAGGCAGAGGAACCAGAGATCAAATTGACAACATCTACTGGATCACCGAGAAAGCAAGAGAGTTCCAGAAAAACATCTATTTCTGTTTTATTGACTATGCCAAAGCCTTTGACTGTGTGGATCACAATAAACTGTGGAAAATTCTGAAAGAGATGGGAATACCAGACCACCTGACCTGCCTCTTGAGAAACCTATATGCAGGTCAGGAAGCAACAGTTAGAACTGGACATGGAACAACAGACTGGTTCCAAATAGGAAAAGGAGTACGTCAAGGCTGTATATTGTCATCCTGCTTATTTAACTTCATGAGAAACTCTGGGCTGGAAGAAGCACAAGCTGGAATCAAGATTGCTGGGAGAAATATCAATAACCTCAGATATGCAGATGACACCACCCTTATGGCAGAAAGTAAAGAGGAACTTCACTTCACTAAAACTTTAACTTCACTAAAAAGCCTCTTGATGAAAGTGAAAGAGGAGAGTGAAAAAGTCGGCTTAAAGCTCAACATTCAGAAAATGAAGGTTATGGCATCCGGTCCCATCACTTCATGGGAAATAGATGGGGAAACAGCGGAAACAGTGTCAGACTTTATTTTTTTGGGCTCCAAAATCACTGCTGATGGTGATTGCAGCCATGAAATTAAAAGACGCTTACTCTTTGGAAGGAAAGTTATGACCAACCTAGATAGCATATTTAAAAGCAGAGACATTACTTTGCCAACAAAGGTCCGTCTAATCAAGGCTATGGTTTTTCCAGTAGTCATGTATGGATGTGAGAGAAAGCTGGAGTGTGAAGAAAGCTGAGTGCCAAAGAATTGATGCTTTTGAACTGTGGTGTTGGAGAAGACTCTTGAGAATCCCTTAGACTACAGGAGATCCAACCAGTCCATCCTAAAGGAGATCAGTCCTGGGTGTTCATTGGAAGCACTGATGCTAAAGCTGAAACTCCAATACTTTGGCCACCTCAGGGGAAGAGTTGACTCATTGGAAAAGACTCTGATGCTGGGAAGGATTGAGGGCAGGAGGAGAAGGGGACGACAGAGGATGAAATGGCTGGATGGCATCACCGACTCGATGGATGTGAGTCTGAGTGAACTCTGGGAGTTGGTGATGGACAGGAAGGCCTGGCGTGCTGCGATTCATGGGGTCGCAAAGAGTCGGACACGACTGAGCGACTAAAGTGAACTGAAGTGAAACATTAATAACACAGAGTAAAACAAGGGCCTAATAATGAAGATGAAGGGCTAAAAATGGTTCAGTTAAACAAGAAAATCTTGAAGAAATGAAATTTAATATGATTGAGCCAAGAATTTAGCTGAGTTTCAAGGCAGCCAGATTAAAAAGATACTGCGTTACACACTTTGCATTGGTTTTAAAGGAAATGTAAGTTTTATTTTCTAATGTGAGGCTTGGCCTAGGAGTCTCTATAACCTATAGCATGGCATGAAATTATTCCTTTAGATGGTGGATCCTCATAGAGTTACTCTAGGACTTATAAGTTGATTTAAACATGCATGAAGTTGTTCCTTTATGCCAGGCACTGTAATAGGCTGGGGATGTATAGAAACAGAAAAAACCTGCCTACGAAGTCCTCCAGAATCTTTTTGGCCACCTGATGTGAAGAGCTGACTCATTGGAAAAGACACTGGTGCTGGGAAAGATTGAGGGCAAGAGGAGAAGGCAGCAGCAGAGGATGAGATGGCTAGGCAGCATCACTGACTCAATGAATTTGGACAAACTCTGAAAGATGGTCAATGACAGGAAAGCCTGGTGTGCTTCAGTCCAAGGGGCTGCAAAGAGTTAGACACAACTTAGCAACTAGAAAGCAACAACCTTTGTTGTGCAGAAGCTTTTAATTTTAATTAGGTCCCATTTGTTTATTTTTGCTTTTATTTCCCATATTCTGGGAGGTGGGTCATAGAGGATCCTGCTGTGATTTATGTCGGAGAGTGTTTTGCCTATGTTCTCCTCTAGGAGTTTTATAGTTTCTGGTCTTACATTTAGATCTTTAATCCATTTTGAGTTTATTTTTGTGTATGGTGTTAGAAAGTGTTCTAGTTTCATTCTTTTACAGTTGGTTGACCAGATTTCCCAGCACCACTTGTTAAAGAGATTGTCTTTTCTTCATTGTATATTCTTGCCTCCTTTGTCAAAGATAAGGTGTCCATAGGTGCGTGGATTTATCTCTGGGCTTTCTGTTTTGTTCCATTGACTTATATTTCTGTCTTTGTGCCAGTACCATACTGTCTTGATGACTATAAGCAAGGTGAAAGGACAGCCTTCAGGGTGGGAGAAAATAATAGCAAATGAAGCAACTGACAAACAACTAATCTCAAAAATATACAAGCAACTCCTGAAGCTCAATTCCAGAAAAATAAATGACCCAATCAAAAAATGCGCCAAAGAACTAAACAGACATTTCTCCAAAGAAGACATACAGATGGCTAACAAACACATGAAAAGATGCTCAACATCACTCATTATCAGAGAAATGCAAATCAAAACCACAATGAGGTACCATTTCATGCCAGTCAGAATGGCTGCTATCCAAAAGTCTACAAGCAATAAATGCTGGAGAGGGTGTGGAGAAAAGGGAACCCCCTTACACTGTTGGTGGGAATGCAAACTAGTACAGCCACTATGGAGAACAGTGTGGAGATTCCTTAAAAAACTGGAAATAGAACTGCCTTATGACCCAGCAATCCCACTACTGGGCATACACACTGAGGAAACCAGAATTGAAAGAGACACGTGTACCCCAATGTTCATCGCAGCACTGTTTATAATAGCCAGGACATGGAAGCAACCTAAATGTCCATCAGCAGATGAATGGATAAGAAAGCTGTGGTACATATACACAATGGAGTATTACTCAGCCATTAAAAAGAATACATTTGAATCAGTTCTAATGAGGTGGATGAACCTGGAGCCTATTATATAGAGTGAAGTAAACCAGAAAGAAAAACACCAATACAGTATACTAATGCATATATATGGAATTTAGAAAGATGGTAATGATAACCCTGTATGTGAGACAGCAAAAGAAACACAGATGTATAGAACAGTCTTTTGGACTCTGTGGGAGAGGGAGAGGGTGGGATGATTTGGGGGAATGTCATGGAAACATGTATAATATCATATATGAAATGAATCGCCAGTCCAGGTTTGATGCAGGATACAGGATGCTTGGGGCTGGTGAACTGGGATGACCCAGAGGGATGGTACGGGGAGGGAGGTAGGAGGGGGGTTCAGGATGGGGAACACGTGTACACCCGTGGTGGATTCATATTGATGTATGGCAAAACCAATACAATATTGTAAAGTAATTAGCCTCCAATTAAAATAAATAAATTTATATTTTTTAAAAAAAAGAAAAAAATAAAGTCGGAATGGTGATAAAAAAAAAGAAAACAACAACCTACTAATAACATAGTAGTAAGATAGTGCAACAGTTAAAGCTTTTCCCAGATAGAAATATACAAAGGTGGAGTTTAGTTAGGTGGGTGAGGGAAGAGGAGTGGGGGCATAGGGAAGGGGGTGTGTCTCAGCAAGAACGTCCCAGATGAGGTGATTTCTGAGGAAAGACTTTCGCAGCAGAGGAAACAGCATTGAGAAGCCATAAGGACGGAATTGCAAGATACTCTGTGGGGCAGGCTGCAGGCCTTCACTGCCAAAGCACAAAGGCCCTGGGCAATGCGGGAAAGGGGAGGCCTGGACCAACTCTGTACTATGCTCAGAATCTTGGAGTTCCCTTTTGGTGATGAGGAGCCATGGAGGAACTTTTTTGTTTGTTTTAAGCCAGAAAGACACATGGCCAGACTTTTAAACTGTTTTGGTGGCATAGTGGATGATAGAGGCAGGGAAATGGGATAGAAGCATCTCCTCACTCATGTGGAGCAGCCATGGCAGGAATGGGTACAGAGGGCAGATATGGGAAACTCGGCTGAGCGGGCCGCGTGGTTAGGCTCATCCTCAGCTCCACCCAAGCCCTGGGTGTGGCTTGTGCCACATAACTTACATGGGGTCATTCTCTTGTCAGGCCTTGGCTGGTCCCCCCAGAACCTCCAGGATGAAGGAGCGTTAGGAAGTGGATATGCACCCAGTGGCGCTAGTGGTAAAGAACCTGCCTGTCAGTGCAGGAGACTTAGGAGGCAGGTTCCATCCCTGGGTCGGGAAGATCCCCTGGAGAAGGGAATGGCTACCTGCTCCAGGATTCCTGCCTGGAGAATCCCATGGACAGAGGAGCCTGGTGGGCTACAGTCCATAGTGTTGCAAAGAGTCAGACACGACTGAAGCGACTTAGCATGCATGCATGCCCCTTTCTAGACTCTTCAACTTACAGCTTTTATTTAAGATTCAAAAGGAAATCCAGCTCCCAGATCCTGGGGTGGCAGAGGCACTATTTTTTTTTATTATTATTATTACATTGGTATTTCAAAAATTTAGCCCAATGTTTTCTAATTTCCTTACTGATTTTATTTAAAGAATAGTAACAGTTTGCATTTTTTTTTTTTTTTGAGAAACATTAAATGAAGGAAATCACAAGCTGCTCAGAGGTCCCGATGCTTTGGAAGTAGCAGTTCCTCAAGCTAAAGTAGTAAAACTCAACAGCTTGCTAAAATACTGCCATATGAAAGAAAAAAAAAATTTTAAGACCAAGGAATTAGTGTGCTGCCAGCAATAAAAGACTATTTGTTAGCACTTGGCTAGCACCAAGTTTTACGTTATTGCTAACAAGAAGCTGATAACATGATTTCTGAAAGATTTTCAATGCTTGGCAAGTACATTCACTCCTTACTATTTCGTACTTCAATGCTAAATATTTCCAGAAAAACTAGGCTTCTTAAACACTTATCTTAGATATTTTAGAGCCATGCGCACTACCCTGAACTTTCACTATTTAATACTTACACATTCTAAAGGCGAGCCACATTTGGCCCATGAGATAAATGCAAACAATAGAATGAATGTTTCTATTCTCTGCTCTAAATCCTACAGCTTAATATCTGCAACAACTGATAAAGTTGAAAAAAGGTTTGGGATCCAAATTGTCATTGCTTACACTTCAGCGATTGGTCTAGCGATGCTGTGGACTAATGAGGCACTTTGGCCAAATAGACCCTCTTCCTGCCTCCTTCAGAAACGGCCCCTGAAGAATGAGACCTGAGAATCTAATTAGCATGTACATTTTTGCCTCATCCTTTGAATCAGCTTGTGGGATGAGCAGCTGCTCTGCAGACTTCTCTGTTCCTCTGCAAAGCCGTTTGCTCTTGAGCAGGGAGTTGCTCATCAGCCAAGCCTGTCGATCATATTGAACTTGAGAGGGATCAATGAGGCAAATTCAGATAAGGAATACCCTAAAATGTCAAAATTGATTGTACCCACTGCTAAATGCAGGGATTCAATGATGTATAATATGGGGAATAAAATGGATAAGATGGCAAAATGGGTGAAGGTGGGCCAAGAGTGCAAATTTCCAGTTATAAGATAAATAGGTTCCGAGGATGTAATGTGCAGCATGGTGGTTACAGTTAGTAACACAGTACTGTGCATTTGAAAGGTGCTGAATGAGTAGATCTTAACAGATCTCATCACAAGGAAAAAATTTGTAACTATATGAGGTGATGGGTACTAAATTCATTGTGGTGAATGATCATCTCATATATGTAGCAATCAAATCATTTATGTTTTATACCAAAAACTAATGTAATGCTATGTCAATTGTATGCCAATAAAAAATAAAGATAAGAAGTTGGATATGGCAATGGGAGGTGAAGGGAAATGTTTTACAGATCAGAGAACATCAGTGGGAAAGATTATTCAATTGTAAGCTTCTTAAAGGCACAGAACTATATTTCACTCATCTTTATCTCTCGTATAGGGCCTATTTCAGTGCTCTTCAAATTAAGAAAGAAACAAAAAAGATGAGTAACATGGTTCCTGTCTTCAAGGAACTCATTATTTGAGAGGAAGAAAACAAGTAAACAATTGCAATACAAATTACAAATGCTACACACAGGTTCCTCATCTAGAACTGTATACACACTCCTTGCACTCTCAAACCAATTAGCACATTCCTCCTTTTGCTTACACAAGCATCTCTAGAACTTGTGAAGTAATACGACCTTTGAAAAATATTTATGTAGTTCTCTACCATCTTGCACATGAAGAAAATGCTGATCGTTTTTAGTCCCCACCTCTTCAGTGCCGACAAGAGCCAGCAGAATTCTCTCAAGTGTTTCTGGATTTATGTTTAGGTTTGACTAATTAACTGAGCAGGAGAAAGAAAGATTAGTCACTGTATAGTTTTACAACTCATCAGCAACTCCAAGACTCCACTAGTAAAAGCTGGAACATTCCACAGGCACAATCTCCACAAGGATACTGAACAGATTTCATTCTGTGACCTGTTTCAGAATGAAATTCTACCTGCCCTTCTTTGCTGATAAATGTTATCCAACACAATTGGAAAACTTTAGAACATCAGATGAGGAGGTAAGCTGTTGTTTAAGATAAACTGCCATGCCCTAGCTCAAAGCACATTTCCGCAGTGCTCACAACCCTCCACCTTGTTGGTCAGAAACCAAGGAGTGTGTTTGCTGTCACCAGTGACCATCTATCCATCGTGAGTGAACATCCTTTCCATTGTCCCAAGCATGAAGTATATATGCACCACGTGGGGAAGCTGCAAATTCTCCAAAGCAAGTTGTGGTGGAGGAGGCAGAACTGTGAGTTTAGTCTGCAGGAACTGATGAAGTCTTCTCTGAACATCTGGTTTTTATTGAGACAGCAATTACTTCCCCGGGAAGCCAGAGAAGACACCCCAACTCACTAAAGCTTGAATGTTAAAGCTCAGTCACACAGTCATACGCATTTTAGAATTGAGGTTTCTTACATCTCCATGTTAGTTTTTCTTTGATTGACAGTCCAGAAGACATCAAGGAATCCTGTCAACAAAACTGATCCCTTAATACTGTTAAGTTAAAGACAGTCTTTTATGTAAGAAAAGGGGCTTGGAGACTTTGGTTATGCTTTCATTCAGCTGCTAAGATTCCTAGGGATGAAGGGTATTGTGGTCAGTTTTGTCCCATGCCATTCAAGGTCCCAAGGAAAAAACATGGCATTTTCACATTTGAAAACTGGCATATGTTCTCCTAGTAATTACATCTTATATGTTTACTATTCAAAAATGCAGGTGTGAGTTTTTGAACAGTGGCCAATGACAATGTGCCTGACTGGCAGCAGTTCCTAAGTGAGTCATGTTTCACTGTCTGTCGGTTTTTATAACTGTTTTCACTACTAATTTAGTTCTGTGATGCAGTGTGCAATTAGTTCTATTATGGAAGCAGCTGTCTTCAGTTTTACAATGACGCTTTCCCCTTTGGCTTGCACAGAGTGTGTTGTGGTTCTGCTGATGTGATGATGGGAGTTGTAAAGAGGTACCTCGATGAGCCACAGTGGGCCCGGATGTTCCACACACATAGGATTCTTGCTTACTGACTCATTGCTATTCTAATGCTGTTTCTCACAGTTCAGTTAAAAGGGGTATTGCAAAGGAACTTGTTCCTTGAAAGACACGTTCTGTGGAGACTGGTGGCCATCTCACTTGTATGCCCTCCAATCCTGTTGTTTATAAGTGAGGTATTAGGTCAAAGTTGAGGTGGGGACATCCAGTGGGCAGAACAAGAGAGTTATATCTGGTTCCCTTTCTAACTGGTAGCTCAGATGGTAAAGTGTCTGCCTACAATGCGGGAGACCCGGGTTCAATCCCTGGGTCAGGAAGATCCCCTGGAGAAGGAAACGGCAACCCACTCCAGTATTCATGCCCGGAAAATCCCATGGAACGAGGAGCCTGGTAGGCTATAATCCGTGGGGTCGCAAAGAGTTGGACACGACTGAGCGACTTCTGTCTGTCTGTCTGTCTATCTTTCTAACTTTGAGCTGTGGTTTTGAAGAACCAAAGTGAAGTTGCTCGGTCGTGTCCGACTCTTTGCAACCTCGTGGACTGTAGCCCACCAGGCTCCTCCGTCCATGGGATTCTCCAGGCAAGAATACTGGAGTGGGTTGCCATTTCCTTTTCCAGGGGATCTTCCCAACCCAGGGATCGAACCCAGGTCTCCTGCATTGCAGGCAGATGCTTTAACCTCTGAGCCACCAGGCCTAAATGGAGCAAATGCCATTATATGAGCAATAGAAGAACAGAAAAAGAGGCTTAATGTTTATAGCTAGAGGGGATTCTATGGCTTTCACTGCTTTCTGGAAAAGCATCCTATCATCTCAAGAGTTTCTGTGTTTTTAATTTGCAGTCCCAGGTCCTTTCTGTCACCCAGAATTCTCCAGGAAACCCAGAGCAATGCTCATTCTGAGCCTATCTGCTCTAAGTAGGGTCCATAGTTTGAGCATTCCCTTCTAGGTCTAACTCGAAGCATAATTTTCTAGTATATCTTTAGAACCTTAAGTATCCTTTGCAAACTGGGAGTATTAACTTCACAAGAAGCCTGTTAGAAACACAGGCCCTCCAGCCTCACTTCTGACCTACCTAGTCAGAATCTGCACTTTAACAATATCCTCAGGCAATTTGTATGCACATTAAGGTTTGAGAAGCTCTGCTTTAGAACTTTATTATTTGGCTGCTACTTGTTAGTGGCTGCTAATGAGCAGGACTGAATTTTATTGAATTCAGGATACTTATGATCACCTGAAGTATCTGCTTCCTTTATTTGTCTCTATTTTTTATTGACCACACCTCCCTCTCTAAAACAAGCTCTTTGAGCACAAGTACTTTCTCTGAACTGCCCCTACATATTAACATTCAACAAATATTTGTTGAGTGAAACAAATGAACAAATGACCCATTGTAGACAAAATGTGTGTGTAGTAACAGAGGCCTGGCAGATCAAATTCCATAATCCCCTGGTGTTGCCTCAGGACCTCAGTACATCATGCCTGGGGCAGGCAGATGAGAGGGAAATTGAGACAGGCAGTTCAGAGACCATACTGCTATGATAGCCCCAGAGAAAATCTTGGTTGTCTAGGATAGGATTGGTGGCTCCAAGTTTCTTCCTTTGATTTTTTGAGAATGGGAGTTATCAGTCCTGCTGCAAGATGTCATGCATTCCAGCAAACCAAAACAGCCCTTTAAAATCCTACTCCACAGTGGGTGGTGATTTAGTCACTAAGTCATGTCCGACTCTTCCGACCTGCCAGGCTCCTCTGTCCATGGGATTCTCCAGACAAGAGTACTGGAGTGGGTTGCCATTTCCTCCTCCAGGGTATCTTCCCAACCCAGGAATCGAACCCAGGTCTCCTGCACTGCAGGCAGATTCTTTACCAACTGAGCTATGAGGGAGCACAGGGATTGCTAGAAAAGCAGCCAATGAGGTACAAGAGCCTGAGGCTTGGTGGGCTGACGAACTGGTTTGTTGGAGACTGTTTTGGTTTCAGAACTGGAAGTCCCATGTCTCAGAAAACCCCTCAAGTCCTGGGGAAACTGGAACCACTGGTCACTCCACCTGACTGCTTGCTGAAGTGCCATATCTACTGACAGTCTTTGCTAAAGGTGAAGAACTTGGAGTCTCTGACAGACATTTATGTTTTTAGGGCACTTTTGCAACCTAACCAAGAATGTCCAACAGCAAAAACGTACCTAGAGGCAGGTGGACTCTTAAGTCCACCCACGGGATAGTGGCTTAACTCCCACTAATTTCACACAGGAATCCTTTATTTTTGTCTTTTTTATAAATATGGAGAGGGACAGACTTTTTTTTTTCCCTCACAAAAGGATGGCTCACTTAAAAGCACCATCTTAGAAATCTTAGGTTTTTTTCCCATCAGGTACTGACCCAAAGGTGCTAATATTTGAATTATCTTGGAAGTATATGGCCCCAGGACCAGAGCAAAACCTTGCCAGAAATGCTTTCATATGGGAAAGGCACAGGGGTTGTTTTCCTAAATTAAAGTCACTTCCAGACATAATTTTTATGACTGCCATTTCCAAATAAGCTCATTTAGTTCTTTCTACCTAAAAATAAATAAATAAATACAGATGGTATTGGAAGGGATTGGACTGTGGTGTTATAAATCCAGGACCAGATGATTTCATTGTAAAGCACTATAATTAAATTGGAATGCTTATATATATATATATATATAGCATTATTCAGCTATGTAACTAAATAATATTACCTAATAATTTAATCTATAAATGGTCTGAGTGTCCCCTTTTGTCATGATGCTGTTGCCATGGTGGGCAGTGGTCACCATTCAAAAAACACAGGACTGTTCAAAGCTGGACTTGCTTGAATTCAAAAATGGGTTTTTTTCAACATCCTGGGTTTAAATATTTTAATTTATTCCTTAAAATGTGTCCCACAATATAGTGTATAGAGTTTAAGAAATGGATAGGGAAAATTATTTAAAACAACTGTCCTGTTACAAGTGTTGTGAGAAAGTCATTATTTTATATATTCCCAACATTCTTCTTTAAAATACTATTGTATCACAGACTTTATATAGAAAACACTGAACATAATACATGGTTCTACAATTGAAAAAGACTAAATAAAGCTATTCCCCAAAGTCTTATTTAATTGTTTAACATACCTGAGTGACTTTAGAATAGCTAAGTGCTACCTTACAGAGCACTTGATCATGACAAATGCGATTACCAATTGAAGTGCATTAGTATTTTCTGAACTGCATTTATTACTTTGATTGCAAAACAGTTTATGTTTCCATTTACAAAGCATGACCTTATTCTTCCTCACTCACTCATCTGTTGGACACTTGTATACTGTTGGCTTGTGATTACAGCAATATTCTTAACTGTGATGTTGCAGCATACCGGTACGTCAGGATCGATTATGAAGCGTGCTCAAAGAAGTTGGTACTAATTAGAGGAAATGGGGTCCAAAGCTTACAAATTATTTACTTTAAAAAATAGATTAGAGTAGCTCCAGATTATCCAAGTCATTGTATCATGTGGTGCTTTCATAAGAGAGAGAAAAGGAACGGGTTTTGAGCTAGCTGGCCATAGCTTGCTCTCTACGTTTCTGAACAGCAGTTTGGGGAGTGTGACATATGGGAAGGTAGCTAAAAGAAACTGAATAGGAAAAACTGTTAAGAATTACTGGTCTACACTATCAAAAAGAAAGAATTAGGAAACAGAAAAATTAGGATGTTGTATGAAAAATCCAATTTGCTCCTGCACTGAAGTTCAATGGAAAAAAAGAAATTCTTGCACCAGTGTTCATTCAGAAATAGTTACGAATCTATCAGAAACTATGTGTGCCAGTTCAGGTCCTACACGGAGAATTCACCTTAGGAGAGGCATGGTTCAGTTCAGTTCAGTTCAGTCGCTCAGTCGTGTCTGACTCTTTGCGACCCCATGGACCACAGCATGCCAGGCCTCCCTGTCCATCACCAACTCCCGGAGTTTACTCAAACTCATGTCTGTTGAGTCAGTGATGCCATCCAACCATCTCATCCTCTGTCATCCCCTTCTCCTCCTGCCTTCAATCTTTCCCAACATCAGGGTCTTTCCCAATGAGTCAGTTCTTTGTATCAAGTGGTCAAACTATTGGTGTTTCAGCTCTTTGTATCAAGTGGCCAAAATATTGGCGTTTCAGTTTCAGCATCAGTGCTTCCAATGAGTATTCAGGACTGATCTCCTTTAGGATGGACTGATCGGATCTCCATGCAGTCCAGGGGACTCTCAAGAGTCTTCTCCAACACCACAGCTCAAAAGCATCAATTCTTCTGTGCTCAGCTTTCTTTATCGTCCAACTCTCACATCCATACATGGCTACTGGAAAAACAATAGCTTTGACTAGACAGCCCTTTGTTAGCAAAGTAATGTCTCTGCTTTTTAATATGCTGTCTAGATTGGTCATAACTTTTCTTCCAATGAGCAAGCATCTTTTACTCCTGCTGTTTATATGTGCTTCCTTGAATTTCTTCACTTTGACATTCACAGCACTGTTATTGTTGTTGTTTTTAGTTTAAATAAATTGAAAAAATATTTTTTTAAAGGACCATTCACCAAGATGGTCTTTAGAAAAGACCCTGATGCTGGGAAAAATTGAAGGCAGGAGGAAAAGGGGACGACAGAGTATGAGATGATTGGATAGTATCAAGATTCAATGGACATGAGTTTGAGCAAGCTCCAGGAGATGGTGAAGGACAGGAAACCCTGATGTGCTGCAGTCCGTGGGGTCACAAAGAGTCAGAAATGACTGGGCAACTGAATAACAACACCACCACCAAGGTGGAATAGACATGCAAGAGATTTGTTGGGGGACATGTTTCTGAAGGATGAATGGTAAGGGAGTAAGTGTAGCTAGGAGAGCCTTCAGAACAATGCTGCTATGACACACGTAGAAGGAAAGAAGTAAACATTGCATTAGGTGTAAAGGTCTCTGACCACACTGCAGCTCTGAGAAAGTTTCAGCCGAGTCAGCTGAGAGTCTCTGAGTGTAGTGGGTTGAATGCTGCCTAATCCCTGCCCCAGATGGGTATGTCTTCCTGGAACCTGTATGCTGCTGCTACTGCTGCTAAGTCGCTTCAGTCGTGTCTGACTCTGTGTGACCCCATAGACGGCAGCCCACCCAGGCTCCCCCGTCCCTGGGATTCTCCAGGCAAGAACACTGGAGTGGGTTGCCATTTCCTTCTCCAGTGCATGAAAGTGGAAAGTGAAAAATGAAAGTGAAGTCGCTCAGTCGTGTCTGACTCTAGCGACCCCATGGACTGCAGCCCACCAGGCTCCTCCATTCATGGGATTTTCCAGGCAAGAGTACTGGAGTGGGGTGCCATTGCCTTCTCCATGGAACCTGTATATGTGACCTTATTTAGAAGAGGAGTCTTTACAAATATAATCAAGAATATCAGGGACTTCCTAGGCGGTCCAGTGGTTAAGGTTTCACCTGCCCATGCAAGGGACACGGGTTCAATCCCTGGGCTGGGAAGATCCCACATGCCACGGGGCAACTAAGCCCATGTGCCACAACCACTGAAGCCCGCATGCTCTAGAGACCATGCTTTG
Organism: Bos taurus; assembly: GCF_002263795.3. Lineage (NCBI taxonomy): Eukaryota > Metazoa > Chordata > Mammalia > Artiodactyla > Bovidae > Bos > Bos taurus. The sequence goes on from NC_037331.1 coordinate 13,933,705, forward strand.
CAAAAAGAGAAGCCACAGCAATGAGAAGCCCGAGCACTGCAACTAGAGAGTAGCCCTTGCTTGCCACAACTAGGTAAAAGCCTATGCACAGCAACACTCAGCACAACCAAAAATGAATAAATTAAAAAAAAATTTTTTTAAGGGAATCAAGATGAGATAATTCTGGACTATCCATGTAGTCCCTAAATCGCATAACGAGGGTCCTAACAACAACAGAAAACACGGATATGCAGAGGAGAAAGTCATGTGGAAATAGAAACAGATACTGGAATTACATAATCTACAAGCCAAGGAACACACAGACTGCCAGCAGCTACCAGAAGCTAGGAAAGACGAATGAAGTGGATTCTTCCACGGCCTCCGGAAGGAACCAATCCTGCCAGCACACTGATTTCAGACCCTGGGCCACCAAACTGTGAGATAATATATTTCTGTTGTTTGAAGCCATCCAGTCTGCAGCCACTTGTTATGGAAGCCACAGGAAACTAGTATACTAAGTCAAAGTTGCTCATTAGAGCAGCCCTGCATCTCACAGGACTGGGACAGCACTGAGCTATGTCATGTCATTAGCTAGAAGAGGCCCAGGAGAAGCGTGGCTTCCCCATGAACACACAGTAAATCCAAAGGAGTGGCGACTGGGGCTATCATTCAGCTATGAAGAAGATCTGGGTGATGCAGTTCCATGACTGCCAGGTCAGGAAAGAGCAAAGAAGCAAAGACTAGAGACTACAGTCTTTCCTTTCAGAAATTAAATTGGTCAAGCAGTAGATGCTGCACACATGGAGATACAAGTATGTATGTGACAAAGCAGAACTACTTTATGCATACATTTGAGGGAATCCAAAACCCTGGAAGGGTCAGCCGAAATGAATTGAATCTGGGAAGGCTCTCTAAGTGAAGAAAGTGGTGCACTGAGATCAATGAATGGGAAGCAGGACAAATGCAATGAGTGCAGGCATAAAGCAGAGGGCCAGCGGTAAGGATACAGCTGGAAGGAAAGAGTCTGGCCTAGTCGTTTCTTACAAAACTACCTGCAAAAAAAAAAGAGATCCAAGAGGAAGAGATTTCACAAGGCAGAGAGTAGATCAGAAGGGAAAGGTGAGCAGAAACATAAAGAAGCAATAAGGCCTTCTTGAATCCCATATGTATTTATTTTACTAAAAAAAAAAATAAAATTTCCCAGGTAACTTCAGACCTGGGAGAAGAGGGCAGCAGAGGATGAGATGGTTAGATACCATTACTGACTCAATGAACATGAATTTGAGCAAACCTTGGGAGATAGTGGAGGACAGGGAAGCCTGGCGTGCTGCAGTCCATGGGGTTGCAAAGAGTCAGAGATGACTTAGCAACTGAGCGACAGAAACAGCAACAGCAACTTCCAACCTACATAGCAAGAATCTTGGAAGGTCTAGTTTGCTGGAATGACAAAGATTTAATCAGGCTCAGAAAGAAATTATTGCACTTATTAAAAAATAAACAGATCAGATCACATCAGATCAGTTGCTCAGTCGTGTCCGACTCTGTGACCCCATGAATCGCAGCACGCCAGGCCTCCCTGTCCATCACCAACTCCCGGAGTTCACTCAGACTCACGTCCATTGAGTCAGTGATGCCATCCAGCCATCTCATCCTCTGTCGTCCAGGAGGATAATATTTAGAACTGGTAATCCTCGCAACCCTATTTATTGAATGATATGGGGTAAGGTGCTTATATTCTGAAGCAGGTTTTCATATGTCAGACAGATAATAAAATCTTTATGTCACAGTTATTGAGAGGATTAAATGAACCAGAGAATGTTAATGCAGTGTTAAGTTACTATGCTTGATGGCGACCCATGCTATCATCTAAATTTGAGTTAAACACACATCAGATCAGATCAGATCAGTCGCTCAGTCGTGTCTGACTCTTTGCGACCCCATGAATCGTAGCACGCCAGGCCTCCCTGTTCATCACCAATACCATCACTCAAAAACAATTACTATTAACTTTTAGTATGTAAATCCTCCCATGTTTTCTCACTTTGTATGTGGAGATATATATTTACATATTTTTCCTACTTGTATAGATTGCCACTTACCCATAACCCCCACACAAATGAATTATTCAGAACATGTTTTTCCTTGTACATAATGTATTGTGGTGGAGAAGGGAATGGCAACCCACTCCAGTATTCTTGCCTGGAAAAACCCCATGGACAGAGGAACCTGGCAGGCTATAGTCCACGGGGTCGCGAAGTGTCGGACATGATCGAGGGACTAACAAACAATGTATTGTGGACATTCTTTTGTGTTAGCAAATAAAGATCTAAAGCATTTTTGATGGCCAAATATGGTAGAGATTGCTAGAACTCAGCCATGTCTTGCTTCTGTCTTCTTCTGGATACCCAGAAAAATACACAGCCCACTTGCCTTTAAGTTAGGCAGAAACATAGTACCAATTCTGGCCAATGAGCTCTAAGCGGAAATGAGGTGTATCACATACAGGCTGAAGTGCTTGAAGAACCTTTGCATTGCCCTCCAATCCTTCCAAAGTGGCATTTCAAAGAAATCATGGAGCTGTAGAATGGAGAGAGACTTTTTAAAAAGCTGTCTTTTCTCTCAATGGATTTTGTGTGAGCAAGGAAAAAAATTAGGTGTAAAGCCTCCAGGATCTCAGAATTTGCTTGGTATAGCAATGTTCTCTAGCTTGTCCTAACATGCAGGGTAATATTCCATTGTATGAGTGTGTGTGCATGCTCAATCTCTCAGTTGTAGCCAACTCTTTGTGACCCCATGGACTGTAGCCCGCCAGGCTCCTCTGTCTGTGAGATTTTCCAGACAATAATACTGGAGTGGGTTGCCATTTCCTATTCCAGGGGATCTTCCCAAGCCAGGGATCAAACCTTGAGTCTCCTGCATTGGCAGGTGGATTCTTTACCACCAGCACCACTGTTACCCATTACTATATGTGAGCACATAGGTTGGTTCAAATTCCTTATTATTAAAAGAAATTCTACAATGAATATTTATATATAAATATATATTTTTGTAAATTAATCTGATTATATCCTTAGAATAAACTCCTAGAAATAGAATTTCTGGGTCAAAGATGTGTACACTTTAACTTTTGATAGATACTGACTGACTGCTCCCTCACAGGGGTTGTACCCAAACTGCAAAGCCGTATACATGTTTGGCAAAACTATGTGTTATCAACTAAATTTTAAAAATAAATGTCTTTGATTACTAATGAGGTTTAATTTTTTTTGTATTTTTAATATTTATTGGCCATTTAAATTTTTTAGTGAAGTATACAATTTTTAATATCATATATTTTTTCCATTTGGCTGTTTTATAGTAGTAATAGTGCTTGACATCTCAAGAATATCTAACCTCTACCTATATATTCCAAATATATTCCTGGTTTGTTGTCTGTCTTTTAATCTTACTTTTAATGTTTTGCCGTAAGGGTATCTTTACTTTTTACATAGGTAAAGTTAAGAGATTCCTTTATGGTTTCTGATTTGGGTGTCTTGATTAGCTTTCTAAACTTTTCTATATCAGGTTGAAAATATATTCACCTATATTTTATTCAAGCACTTATAGGATTTTCTTTTTCATAGTTATTTTATTAACCCACCTAGCAACTGTATGATAGGGCTTCTATATCATATATTAAATAATCTATCATTTTGCATTTGATTTGAAATAGCACCTTTCATATAAAAATTCCTATACATGTTTATGTTTATGTACTTCTTATGTAGTCGATCTGTCTATTCCTAAGCCAATATATGCTATTTTATTTATTATGGACTTAGAATTTACTAAGCTTAGTGCAAATCTTCCTCCCAGTTACTCTTTTCTTAAAAATTAGGACTTTCTAGATATAGTTCTACTTTAATTCTTCAAGATGAATTAGAATAAATTTGTAAAGTTCCATGCAACAATCTATTTACTATGCAATAAAATCTTCTGCAGAACAGCTCAGGTTGAAGCAATGGAGATGGCAAAAATGGGCTAAAGTCCTATCTACTTGTCCACCAACTGGGTCCCTGCTGCAACTTCTGAGGAGCAATCTGAGAAATCACCACTCTGGGATATTCTAATGAACTAAAGGACATCCTGTCCTATCAGAAAATGCCATGGGGCAACCAAAAACAAAGGAGACTCATGGTCTTGTTTTCAATACTGATGACCTTGTGTTGGTTGCTCAGTCATGTCCGACTCTTTGCAACTCCATGGATCCTCTGTCCATGGAATTCTCTGGGCAAGAATTCTGGAGTAGGTTGCCACTCCCTTCTCTGGGGGAATCTTTCTGACCCAGAGATCAAACCCAGGTTTCCTGCATTGCAGGTGGATTCTTTACTGTCTGAGCCACCAGGGAAGCCTCTTGGTCCCTTCACAAAACAGCAGAGGCTCCCATACCTTGGGATGCCAGTAGCCTTCTGCTGCTTCTTCCTGCAGTTTCTTTGGCTGCAGGTGCTCATCCATCATGAGTTGATCTCCTCCACCCTTTTATCTGCTCCTCAGCTGCCCAAAATAATATCTTTATAACCCTAATATTTGAACATCTGTTCCACGTTTAAGATTTTCACTTAACGGTAGCTTTGGAACCATTTAAGTAACTATTTCCATACTCAGCTGAAGGGAATATAAAATGTGAAACATTAAAGATGTGCTATAGCTGGAAAGGTGACAAGTATGTGGAGACTCACTTCCCCTGAGTAAAAGCAGAAAGCTCTGCAATGGTCTGATTTTCTTAAGTTACTATGTCCTTGACACCTAAGGTGGAAAAGTAAGGAACCCATCTGGTACATTTGTATTATCATTATTCACTAAAAAAGGTAGAACACTTACCACTGGTTTCTTTTTACATCTATAGCATGAAATAAGGAAGGCCCAGTTAGTCACTATTTAGTGAACACATTCTAGACCTAGTAATGATCAAATGTAAACCCAAGTCATTAATTATGACTCCTTTTCCAGATGGTGCTAGCAGTAAAAAACATGCTTGCTAATGCTGGAGACTTAAGAGATACGGGTTCGATCTCTAGGTTGGGCAGATACACTGGAGGAGGTCATGACAATCCACTCCAATATTCTTGCCTGGAGAATCCCATGGACAGAGGAGTCTAGTGGGCCATAGTCCATAGGGTCACAGAGTCGGCATGACTAAAGCAACGGAGCACACAGGCACATGGACCACATGTAATTCCTTTAGTCAAATTCAAGTTTAGAGAAAGTTAAATAGAAAGTCATTTTCCCTTGTTGTAATGATTTTAAAGTGCACACGGTACAAATTAAAGTTCACACTAAGGGCTTCCCTGCTGGCTCAGTGCTAAAGTATCCACCTGCCAATATAGTAGACGTGGGTTTGGTCCCTGATCCGGGAAGATTCCACCATCCAGGAAGATCCCACATGCCATGGAGCAACTACGCTGTGTGCCACAACTGTGCTCTAGAGCTGGGGAACTGCAACTACTGAGCCCATGCACACAACCAGTGATGCCCAGGTGCCCTAGAGCCTGTGCTCCACAAGAGAAGCCACCAATGCAAAGCCTGCACACCACAACTACAGAGCAGCCCCTGCTCATCAGAACTGTATAAAAGCCAGCACAGTAACAAAGACCCAGCACAACCAAAAATAAATAAATAAATAAAATTATTATGATGATTTTAAAAGACCACATTAATTTGTTAAAGCGAGGTAATGGAACATGTCTTACTGGAAGGTTGACTTACTTTCATTGGAATTTTTTAGAAGTTAGAAGACCCCTCATTCATTCATTCATATTTATTAAATGTCTAATATAAAGCCCTGTTCTATGTGCTAAGGATATACTGCCTGGTATCTATAGCAGGGGAAAAGTTCATACTGTAGTAGAGCTAACTATTTAGTGGGAGAAATTTTTTAAATTGTTAAGCAATACATAAGAAAAATATCACATACTGAATGATAACTGCTATAACTAAAATTAAAACAGAGTAGTATAATAGACATTGCCTCCTTCAAACTGGATGATCATGGGAATTTCTCTGTGAACATGACTTTAAGGAAGACACCTATATGAGTGGCAAAGAAAGAATCTTACAGATAGATAGAAAAATAGGAGCAAAGCCATAGAATCAGGAGAATTTTGGTGAGTTTTATAAGGTCCAGTGTGACTGAAATACAGTGAACAAGAGTAACCATAGTACACAATGAGTTTTAATAGGTATGGGCCAGATCACAGAGGGCTTTGCAAACTTGGCTAAAGGGCTTGAATTTTAGCCAATGTATGAAGGGAAACCATTGAAAGATTATAAGCAGATGAGTGAAATGTTCTAGTTTTACACTCGTAGTAGTCTGGCTGCTAAATAGAGAATTGATTAAGAGAGGCAAGACTAAAAAGATAGAGTAGTAAAGGGGAGAAATAACAATGCTGGGGAGAGGAAAATTTGTTAGAAGGATGCTCCTGAGTAGACAAGACATGAAATGCAAAAGGATGTCATTAGAACATACTGTTCATTCAGGACATGAAGAAAAACAGACTAGTCTAGATACACGTAAATGAATAGAGTAGCATTGGAGGAGTTTAGAAGATTGCTTGGAAGAATCATTCTGCTTCTCCTATTTTCTTAGTGAACTAGGAAGCAAAGTCAGCCCTGAAGGTAAGGATGGTGAGGATATGTTGGAAGTATGAAAAAGGGGAGAGCATGTAAAAGGGTAATACAGCAGAATGGGATTATAAATGGTCATAGGGAATGCAATATGATTGCCAGACAGCACCAAAAAAAATCTTCTTAATGTTAATGGTCATAAACTTAGAATAAGACCAGTCAATATGGTTCTGTTTTTTTCTTCAAGTTCAGCTATACAGTGGAACACGGGGAATACAGAAAAGTTGGAATGTACCAAGACTGACATTTGTCAAAGCCAGAGAAGAACAAAGGAGTTGAGGATTTATGTAAGAGGGAGTTTTAATATTAGACCATGGAATATCTGCTGTTGGTATTGGCAAAGACTCTTGAGAGATATCAGTCCTGAGTGTTCATTGGAAGGACTAATGTTGAAGCTGAAATTCCAATACTTTGGCCACCTGATGCGAAGAACTGACTCATTGGAAAAGACCTTGATGCTGGGAAAAATTGAGGGCAGGAGGAGAAGGGGATGACAGAGGATGAGATGGCTGGATGGCATCACTGACTCGATGGAGATGAGTTTGGGTAAACTCTGGGAGTTGGTGATGGACAGGGAGGCCTGGCATGCTGCGGCCCATGGGGTCGCAAAGAGTTGGACACAACTGAGCGACTGAACTGAACTGAACTGAACTGAAATCTGCTTTAAAGGTGGGAGTAAGGAAACAGTGGAAGGGTGGGCATAAGAGACAGTGAAAAGGTTGTATGATTGATAGCTTTTAGCTTCCAGAGGAATAGAATAATAGCATTAGAATACTAGAAGGAGTAAGCTACAAAGATAGGTGATGGGCAAAACAGAAATGCTGAAATTGAGATTATGGAGTAACTTCAGTTAGTGGTAGTGAAAAGGACTAAGATATAACTATGGGAGTGGCTGACTGATGGAGAGGAGAATAGGAGAGGAAAGTAAGGAATTGAGTCTAGGTACTAGAAGGATCCACTAATTGCTATTAAAATTGCCAAGAATTATGATAGGAGTAATGGGACAGCATAAACAGTGATAATAAAATGTAGCAGAGAGCAAAGAAAAACAATGAAAATAAAATGATTGTTAAGGAGGTAGAGGATAGCAATTGAGCATATACAGGGGTAGTTAGTATTCCTGATAGGGAAAAGCATAATTAAAACAGAAGAATTAAGTAAAAACATAACAGAATTGAACTTTCATTTCCAGAAATATGGCAGATTAGACCTCAAGAGGGGAAGCTAAAAGGCTGGGGAACATTCTCCCAAAATACTTGTAAATCAATTACTGAACTAATATGAAAATAAGGAATCTATATATTCCCAAAAGAAATAAAAGCAGAAACCTTTGGAGATGAATGAATTTCACAGTTGCCTCTTCCTTGAGGAATACTGACATGCCCCGGATACTTCATCCCTCCACTTTGTCAGGTAAAAGGATGCAGGAGATGAAGGCGCAAAGCTAAGGCCAGTCCTAAGTGAGAGATCCACTTGGGCTTCTTCACAAAAAGATTCTCTCTTAAGGCCATACTCTCAGTGTAAGGGTACATGACAAACAAAATCCCACCGTACATTAAGGGCAAGAAAATATGCCTTGAATCTGGCATTAGGAGGAAAGGAAAAAAATAATAACCTCTCTGGAGAATTCCTAGCCATAAATCAGCCTTTACTTGGATTTTTATTATGAATTGATACCACAAGAAAATGTCTGGTCCAAATGAAAAACTTACAAATTACATGAAATCACAACAAACAAACTAATCTCCAAACCCACAAACAATAACTAAAGCTAAGAAGTTAAATTTTAGGTGGTTATGTCAGAAACAGGTGCAAATCCTCTCTGGAGGGAGTCAATTTCAACTCTAGTTTAAGGAATTTCCATTCAAATTTCAAAGGAAAATAAATTACTTGTGGTAAAAATTACAAGACATTCAAGAAATCACTGTTCTATGGGTTTGCTAGTAGGAAAAATAAAACAGAAGAAATAGATGCAGAAAGACTTTAGATGTTACTTATCACCAGACATAAAATATAAAATAACTATGCTTAATACTTTCCAAAATATTTTAAGTATACTGAAAATGTGACAGGGAACATACTACCTTCTAGAATAATCAAGACGATGAGAAAAAAAGAAGTAAACAGAACTCCTAGAAATGAAAAATACTATACCTATTTAAAAATTGAGCTAAAGTATTAGACAGCTGAGGAGAGACTCAATAACCTAGAAATCAACTTCAAAAAATTATCAAAATACAATCAATTCAGAGATATGATGAAAAACAGATTACAAGATATGGAGAATTTACTGTGAAGATATAGCATACATTGAATCAGAATTTCAGAAAGCAAAAGAAGGGATTACTTGATGAGTTAATGGCTGTGAATTTTCTATTATTGTGAAAAAAAAAACCAGAAGTTCAGTAAATTCCAAACACTATTAATAAAATCATACCCACACCTAACACACAGTAGATAAACTTTAAATTATAAAAATAGCAACAAAAACAAAAAGAATGAGACATAAAATATGAAAACAGCCTGGGAAAAAAGACAGACAACATAGACATAAAAACAGCATTTAGATTGAGAGCTGACATTCTCAACAAAAATGGTAGAAGCAAAGCATAATAGAATAATATATTAAGTAAGCAAATACTCCAGTGGTCATGTATGGATGTGAGAGTTGGACTGTGAAGAAAGCTGAGTGCCGAAGAGTTGATGCTTTTGAACTGTGGTGTTGGAGAAGACTCTTGAGAGTCCCTTGGACTGCAAGGAGATCCAACCAGTCCATTCTGAAGGAGATCAGCCCTGGGATTTCTTTGGAAGGAATGATGCTAAAGCTGAAACTCCAGTACTTTGGCCACCTGATGCAAAGAGCTGACTCACTGGAAAAGACTGATGCTGGAAGGGATTGGGGGCAGGAGGAGAAGGGGACAACAGAGGATGAGATGGCTGGATGGCATCACTGACTCGATGAACATGAGTCTGAGTGAACTCAGGGAGTTGATGATGGACAGAGAGGCCTGGCGTGCTGCGATTCATGGGGTTGCAAAGAGTTGGATATGACTGAGCGACTGAACTGAACTGATACCGACCTAAAATTTTATACCCAACAAAACTATTTTTCAATAAGGTGAATAAGAAAATTTTGCCTAGTCCCTGTACTAACATTAGGCTTTGTGAAGTATCTATATTAAAACACCAAGTGTAACTATTGAATGTATACTTATTAAGTGTAAGAGCCAACTCATTAGAAAAGACCATGATGCTAGGAAAGATTGAAGGCAGGAGGAGAAGAGGACAGCAGAGGATAAGATGGTTGGATGGCATCACCAACTCAATGGACATGAATTTGAGCAAGCTCTGGGAGCTGGTGAAGGACTGGGAAGCCTGGTGCCCTGCAGTCCATGGAGTTGCAAAGAATTGGACATGACTGAGTAACTGAATAACAAGTGTTAAATGAATAGACATAACAATGTTTAAATTTCAAAACAATAGAAGATTAAAAAAGGAATGAGAAAAATTCAAACCTGTCAATAATCCCTTCCCTAAAAATAAACAGAAACTCACCTACATCATCTACACATTCAATATAAATCCAGTAAACATTTCACATTTTTTCTGACATTTCATAAGCTAAATCCATAACTGCATTTCAATTCTGATTTTATTTTGTTGTGCTCTCAATACACTCTGATATGGAGCTTTTACTAGCCTCATAAAATAATTGGCGTATCTTTTCTCTTTTTCTAGTCTATAAGACAGTTTTTACAAAATGGAGGTATCTAAAATCTGAGAATTTTGTCAAATTACCTATTTGGTATGAATGTCTTTTCTTGAATGTATAAAGGTTGGTGATAGACAGGTAATGATAAATTCTATTTTTAGAAGTTGTTTATATCCTATTTCATCTTGAGTCAATTTTGAATAATTTATGTAATTCTCAATTTTTAAAATTATATGTTTGTTTTACTGTCTTAAAGGTCACCTTCACCTCCTGATTTTATGCATCAAAGTGAATAAAGTTCTCAAAATGCATTTCCCATGTTAGGAGTGGTGGAAGAGTAGGTACCATTTAAAAGAAGCAATGGGAATTAGTAGGCAGGAAACCTGTCCTGGGACTTCTAACTGGCTGTGGCCATCCAGAAAAAAGTATTATATTGTCCAGCCCTCCTTGCAAAGGGATGTATAGTCATGTGATGGCTCTGAACATTAGCCAGTGAATGGAAGTGTAATGTTCAGCTTTACAAATTCCTGTTTTGTAAAAGGAAGAGGTATGTTCTTTCCTTTAAAACCCTTCCTCCATCCTGCTGGCTAGAACATGAATGTGATAGCTGGATTATTAAATGACCTTGGGAATGGAGCCATGCATGGAGGAACAGGTAGAAGAGGCCAGTTCCCTGAGGACTTTATAAAACAGAGATGCAATCCAGCCTTGGATTCTCTGTCTGGATTTTAATATGGGAGAGAAAAACCTTCTATCCTTTCTATATCACTGCTATTAGACATTTTTTAATTACTTGCTAATAAACCTAATCATAATATGGGTGTATATATATATATATATATGTGTGTGTGTGTGTGTGTGTGTGTGTGTGTGTGTGTGTATATATATATCAGAAAAAATGATAGGATAATATACAGATGTTGATTCTTTTTTTCATCCTTTTTCATGTTTTGTATTTTTCAAATTTTACAATAGATGCTGCACTTAAACTGTAAGCATAATATTTATTGATTTAGATATTAACATATAAACAAAAATTACTGATAGTTTCACTACTTAATTATTTTGAATTTTGACATATATTTCTACAAAGAAATACAAATTAAACAAAACAAACACTAGCCCTCTCTCCCCTACAAATTCAGTTAGAAAATTTAGGAATCCTGATCAGCATAGGAGGTTTGACTTGGTGGTCTTTAGGGTTTTAGTCAAACCTATTATCCAAGGATAACATACTTAAAAAAAAAAAAAAAAAAAAAAAAACTTTTCTACTAAAAGATAAACTTGATTTTTAATAATGTCATTTCAAACATGAAAAGTACCCATAGTGGGCTAATGGTTTTGGCTTTTGGTTGGGAAAGTGAATTTACAAGTAAAGAGTTAGGTACTTTGTGCTCTAAAACTTTGTAACCTTTACTTGTGGGTTGAAGGATTGGAAGGCATTTGCCCTATAAATCGTAATAGCCCCAAGAAAGCCATTATAGTCTAAAGGTCAATGCTCTGTGAAACACAATTTTAGTAAGTGGAGTTTGTGATTAAAAAGAGAAGAAGAAAGAAAAGAAGTAAATTCTCCCAGTTCAATCCATACAGGGTGCTCTATAATGTTCCAAAAATAAATTCCTTCAGAGTCCCTTAGCTCATTTAACTAGGACACCATGATGTGTTTTTATTCTCAATCTAGGTTTTGCAATTTAATAATCTAAAGTTTAAGTAATGATTACACACACACATTCACAAACACACACACACACACACATACAACACTAACTTTGCCATTGAAAAAAGGCTTTAAAAAGAAGACTTTAAAAATCCCAGAGTTTTAGATATGTTTGTTAAAAACAAAAATGTCACAAGTTGTTTCATATATCTAGTAAATAAAAATATAAAAGAAAATAGTGAAAAGAGAGTAAGAACATCAGCCTCCTAAAAAATGTTCATATGGTTCTTCCTTAAGAGATAGTCCATATACACAGTATCCTTGTCATGTTGGATAAGTTGCCAAAAAGTTTAGAAATAATAATGCAAATTAATGTCACAATAGACCTGTGTGGTTTAGTCAAAATCATGTTGCCTTGGGCTTGAATGAAACATCTGCTGTTTATTAACTGTATGACAATAATTAATGTACTTATTTTCTCTGGCTTCAATTTATATTTTGACGTAATTATATTACAAATGCTAAAGGATCTTCTCTAGACAGGAAACACAAAAAGAGTGTATAAACTTGAACCCAAAACAATAAAGTAAATGGCAACGGGATCATCAGTTCAGTTCAGTCACTCAGTCGTGTCCAACTCTTTGTGACCCCATGAATCGCTGCACGCCAGGCCTCCCTGTCCATCACCAACTCCCGGAGTTCACTCAAACTCACGTCCACCAAGTCGGTGGTGCCATCCAGCCATCTCATCCTCTGTCATCCCCTTTTCCTTCTGCCCCCAATCCCTCCCAACATCAGAGTCTTTTCCAATGATTCAACTCTTCTTATCAATAATTACCTTAAATGTAAATGGATTGAATGCCCCAACCAAAAGACAAAGACTGGCTGAATGGATACAAAAACAAGACCCCTATATATGTTGTCTACAAGAGACCCATCTCAAAACAAGGGACACATACAGACTGAAAGTGAAGGGCTGGAAAAAGATATCCCATGCAAATAGACACCAAAAGAAAGCAGGAGTAGCAATGCTCATATCAGATAAAATAGACTTAAAACAAAGGCTGTGAAAAGAGACAAAGAAGGACACTATATAATGATCAAAGGATCAATTCAAGAAGAAGATATAACAATTATAAATACATACGCACCCAACATAAGATACTGCAATATGTAAGACAAATGCTAACAAGTATGAAAGGGGAAATTAACAATAACACAATAATAGTGGGAGACTTTAATACCCTCTCACACCTATGGATAGATCAACTAAACAGAAAATTAACAAGGAAACACAAACTTTAAATGATACAATAGACCAGTTAGACCTAATTGATATCTATAGGACATTTCACCCCAAAACAATGAATTTCACTTTTTTTCTCAAGCGCACACGAACCTTCTCCAGGATAGATCACATCCTGGGCCATAAATCTAGCCTTGGAAATTCAAAAAAATTGAAATCATTCCAAGCATCTTTTCTGACCACAATGCAGTAAGATTAGATCTCAACTATAGGAGTAAAACTATTAAAAATTCCAACATATGGAGGCTGAAAAATACACTGCTGAATAACCAACAAATCACAGAAGAAATAAAAAAATAAATCAAAATATGCATAGAAACGAATGAAAATGAAAATACAACAACCCAAAACCTGTGGGACGCTGTAAAAGCAGTGCTAAGGGAAAGGTTCATAGCAATACAGGCATACCTCAAGAAACAAGAAAAAAGTCAAATAAATAACCTAACTCTACACCTAAAGCAACTAGAAAAGGAAGAAATGAAGAATACCAGGGTTAGTAGAAGGAAAGAAATCTTAAAAATTAGGGCAGAAATAAATGCAAAAGAAACAAAAGAGACCATAGCAAAAATCAACAAAGGCAAAAGCTGGTTCTTTGAGAGGATAAATAAAATTGGCAAACCATTAGCCAGACTCATCAAGAAACAAAGGGGGAAAAATCAAATCAATAAAATTAGAAATGAAAATGGAGAGATCACAACAGACAACACAGAAATACAAAGGATCATAAGAGACTACTATCAGCAATTATATGCCAATAAAATGGACAACTTGGAAGAAATGGACGAATTCTTAGAAAAGTACAACTTTCCAAAATTGAACCAGGAAGAAATAGAAAATCTTAACAGACCCATCACAAGCATAGAAATTGAAACAGTAATCAGAAATCTTCTAGCAAACAAAAGCCCAGGTCCAGATGGCTTCACAGCTGAATTCTACCAAAAATTTAGAGAAGAGCTAACACCTATCCTACTCAAACTCTTCCAGAAAATTGCAGAGGAAGGTAAACTCCCAAACTCATTCTATGAGGACACCATCACCCTAATACCAAAACCTAACAAAGATGCCATAAGAAAAGAAAACTACAGTTCAATATCACTGATGAACATAGATGCAAAAATCCTTAATAAAATTCTAGCAATCAGAATCCAACAGCACATTTAAAAGATCATACACCATGACCAAGTGGGCTTTATCCCAGGGATGCAAGGATTCTTCAATATCCGTAAATCAATCAATGTAATACACCACATTAACAAATGGAAAAATAAAAGCCATATGAATATCTCAATAGATGCAGAGTAAGCCTTTGACAAAATTCAACATCCATTTATGATAAAAACTCTCCAGAAAGCAGGAATAGAAGGAACATACCTCAACATAATAAAAGCTATATATGACAAATCCACAGCAAATATTATCCTCAATGGTGAAAAATTGAAAGCATTTCCTCCCAAGTCAGGAACAAGACAAGGGTGCCCACTTTCACCACTACTATTCAACATAGTTTTGGGAGTTTTGGCCACAGCAATCAGAGCAGAAAAAGAAATAAAAGGAATCCAAATTGGAAAAGAAGAAGTAAAACTCTCACTGTTTGCAGATGACATGATCCTCCACATAGAAAACCCTAAAGACTCCACCAGAAAATTAATAGAGCTAATCAATGAATATAGTAAATTTGCAGGATATACAGTCAACACACAGAAATCCCTCGCATTCCTATACACTAATAATGAGAAAATAGAAAGAGAAATTAAGGAAACAATTCCATTCACCATTGCAACAAAAAAGAATAAAATACTTAGGAATATATCTACCCAAAGAAACAAAAGACCTATATATAGAAAACTATAAAACACTGGTGAAAGAAATCAAAGAGGACACTAATAAATGGAGAAATATACAGTGTTCATTCATTGGAAGAATCAGTAGTGAAAATGAGTATACTACCCAAACCAATCTATAGATTCAATGCAATCCCTATCAAGCTACCAACAGTATTTTTCACAGAGCTAGAACAAATAATTTCACAATTTGCATGGAAATACAAAAAACCTTAAATAGCCAAAGCAATCTTGAGAAAGAAGAATGGAACTGGAGGAATCAACCTGCCTGACTTCAGGCTCTACTACAAAGCCACAGTCATCAAGACAGTATGGTACTGGCACAAAGACAGAAATATAAATCAATGGAACAAGATAGAAAGCCCAGAGATAAATCCATGTACCTATGTTCACCTTATCTTTGACAAAGGAGGCAAGAATATACAATGGAGAAAAGACAATCTCTTTAACAAGTGGTGCTGGGAAAACTGGTCAACCACTTGTAAAAGAATGAAACTAGAACACTTTCTAACACCATACACAAAAGTAAACTCAAAATGGATTAAAGATCTAAACGTAAAAAATAAAATAAAATAAAATAAAGATCTAAACGTAAGACCAGAAACTATAAAACTCCTAGAGGAGAACATAGGCAAAACACTCTCCGACATACATCACAGCAGGATCCTCTATGACCCACCTCCCAGAATATTGGAAATAAAAGCAAAAATAAACAAATGGGACCTAATTAAACTAAAAAAACTTCTGCACAACAAAGGAAACTATAAGCAAGGTGAAAAGACAGCCTTCAAAATGGGAGAAAATAATAGCAAACCAAGCAACGGACAAAGAATTAATCTAAAAAATATATAAGCAGCTCACACAGCTCAATTCCAGAAAAATAAATGACCCAATCAAAAAATGCGCCAAAGAACTAAACAGACATTTCTCCAAAGAAGACATACAGATGGCTAACAAACACATGAAAAGATGCTCAACATCACTCATTATCAGAGAAATGCAAATCAAAACCACAATGAGATACCATTTCACGCCAGTCAGAATGGCTGCTATCCAAAAGTCTACACGCAATAAATGCTGGAGAGGGTGTGGAGAAAAGGGAACCCTCTTACACTGTTGGTGGGAATGCAAACTAGTACAGCCACTATGGAGAACAGCATGGAGATTCCTTAAAAAACTGGAAATAGAGCTGCCATACAACCCAGCATCCCACTACTGGGCATACACACCAAAGAAACCAGAATGGAAAGAGACACGTGTACCCCAATGTTCATCACAGCACTGTTTATAATAGCCAGGACATGGAAGCAACCTCTTTGTCCATCAGCAAATGAATGGATAAGAAAGCTGTGATACATATACACAATGGAGTATTACGCAGCCATTAAAAAGAATACATTTGAATCAGTTCTAATGAGGTGGATGAAACTGGAGCCTATTATACAGAGTGAAGTAAGCCAGAAAGAAAAACACCAATACAGTATACTAACGCATATATATAGAATTTAAAAAGATGGTAACAATAACCCTGTGAGACAGCAAAGCGACACAGATGTATAGAACAGTCTTTTGGACTCTGTGGGAGAGGGCAAGGGTGGGATGATTTGGGAGAATGGCATTGAAACCTGTATAATATCATATGTTAAATGAATCACCAGTTCAGGTTCAATGCAGGATACAGGATGCTTGGGGCTGGTGCACTGGGATAACCCAGAGGGATGGTATGGGGGGGAAGGTGGGCAGGGGGGGGTTCAAAATGGGGAACATGTGTACACCTGTGGTGGATTCATGTTGATGTATGGCAAAACCAAGACAATATTGTAAAGTAATTAGCTTCCAATTAAAATAAATAAATTTATATTAAAAAAAATAAAAGTAATACACACTAGTCAATCTAATCACACTAGGACCACAGCCTTGTCTAACTCTATGAAACTAAGCCATGCCCATGGGGCAACCCAAGATGGGTGGGTCATGGTGGAGAGATTTGACAGAATGTGGTCCACTGGAGAAGGGAATGGTAAACCACTTCAGTATTCTTGCCTTGAGAACCCCATGAACAATATGAAAAGGCAAAATGATAGGATACTGAAAGAGAAACTCCCCAGGTCAGTAGGTGCCCCATATACTACTGGAGATCAGTGGAGAAATAACTCCAGAAAGAATGAAGGGATGGAGCCAAAGCAAAAACAATACCCAGCTGTGGATGTGACTGGTGATATAAGCAAGGTCTGATGCTGTAAGAGCAATATTGCATAGGAACCTGGAATGTCAGGTCCATGAATCAAGGCAAATTGGAAGTGGTCAAACAAGAGATGGCAAGAGTGAATGTCGACATTCTAGCAATCAGCGAACTGAAATGGACTGGAACGGGTAAATTTAATGATGACCATTATATCTACTACTGCGGGCAAGAATCCCTCAGAAGAAATGGAGTGGCCATGATGGTCAACAAAAGAGTTCGAAATGCAGGACTTGGATGCAATCTCAAAAACGACAGAATGATCTCTGTTTGTTTCCAAGGCAAACCATTCAATATCACAATAATCCAAGTCTATGCCCCAACCAGTAACGCTGAAGAAGCTGAAGTTCAACGGTTCTATGAAGACGTACAAGACCTTTTAGAACTAACACCCAAAAAAGACGTCCTTTTCACTATAGGGGACTGGAATGCAAAAGTAGGAAGTCAAGAAACACCTAGAGTAACAGGCAAATTTGGCCTTGGAATACAGAATGAAGCAGGGCAAAGACTAATAGAGTTTTGCCAAGAAAATGCACTGGTCATAACAAACACTCTCTTCCAACAACACAAGAGAAGACTCTACACATGGACATCACCAGATGGTCAACACCAAAATCAGATTGATTATATTCTTTGCAGCCAAAGATGGAGAAGCTCTATACAGTCAGCAAAAACAAGACCAGGAGCTGACTGTGGCTCAGACCATGAACTCCTTATTGCCAAATTCAGACTTAAATTGAAGAAAGTAGGGAAAACCACTAGACCATTCAGGTATGATCTAAATCAAATCCCTTATGATTATACAGTGGAAGTGAGAAATAGATTTAAGGGCCTAGATCTGATAGATAGAGTGCCTGATGAACTATGGAATGAGGTTCGTGACATTGTACAGGAGACAGGGATCAAGACCATTCCCATAGAAAAGAAATGCAAAAAAGCAAAATGGCTGTCTGGGGAGGCCTTACAAATAACTGAAAAGAAGAGAAGCGAAAAGCAAAGGAGAAAAGGAAAGATATAAACATCTGAATGCAGAGTTCCAAAGAATAGCAAGAAGAGATAAGAAAGCCTTCTTCAGCGATTAATGCAAAGAAAGAGGAAAACAACAGAATGGGAACAACTAGAGATCTCTTCAAGAAAATCAGAGATTCCAAAGGAACATTTCATGCAAAGATGAGCTCGATAAAGGACAGAAATGGTATGGACCTAACAGAAGCAGAAGATATTAAGAAGAGATGGCAAGAATACACAGAAGAACTATACAAAAAAAATCTTCACGACCCAGATAATCACAATGGTGTGATCACTGACCTAGAGCCAGACATCCTGGAATGTGAAGTCAAGTGGGCCTTAGAAAGCATCACTACGAACAAAACTAGTGGAGGTGATGGAATTCCAGTTGAACTATTCCAAATCCTGAAAGATGATGCTGTGAAAGTGCTGCAGTCAATATGCCAGCAAATTTGGAAAACTCAGCAGTGGCCACAGGACTGGAAAAGGTCAGTTTTCATTCCAATCCCAAAGAAAGGCAATGCCAAAGAATGCTCAAACTACCACACAATTGCGCTCATCTCACATGCTAGTAAAGTAATGCTCAAAATTCTCCAAGCCAGGCTTCAGCAATATGTGAACTGTGAACTTCCTGATGTTCAAGCTGGTTTTAGAAAAGGCAGAGGAACCACAGAGCAAATTGCCAGCATCTGCTGGATCATAGAAAAAGCAAGAGAGTTCCAGAAAAACATCTATTTCTGCTTTATTGACTATGCCAAAGCCTTTGACTGTGTGGATCACAATAAACTGTGGAAAATTCTGAAAGAGATGGGAATATCAGACCACCTGATCTGCCTCTTGAGAAATCTGTATGCAGGTCAGGAAGCAACAGTTGGAACTGGACATGGAACAACAGACTGGTTCCAAATAGGAAAAGGAGTACGTCAAGGCTGTATATTGTCACCCTGTTTATTTAACTTATATGCAGAGTATATCATGAGAAACACTGGACTGGAAGAAACACAAACTGGAATCAAGATTGCTGGGAGAAATATCAATAACCTCAGATATGCAGATGACACCACCCTTATGGCAGAAAGTGAAGAGGAACTCAAAAGCCTCTTGATGAAAGTGAAAGTGGAGAGGGAAAAAGTTGGCTTAAAGCTCAACATTCAGAAAACGAAGATTATGGCATCCGGTCCCACCACTTCATGGGAAATAGATGGGGAAACAGTGGAAACAGTGTCAGACTTTATTTTTCTAGGCTCCAAAATCACTACAGATGGTGACTGCAGCCATGAAATTAAAAGACACTTACTCCTTGGAAGGAAAGTTTTGACCAACCTAGATAGCATATTCAAAAGCAGAGACATTACTTTGCCAACAAAGGTTCGTCTAGTCAAGGCTATGGTTTTTCCATGGTCATGTATGGATGTGAGAGTTGGACTGTGAAGAAGGCTGAGCGCCAAAGAATTGATGGTTTTGAACTGTGGTGTTGGAGAAGACTCTTGAGAGTCCCTTGAACTGCAAGGAGATCCAACCAGTCCATTCTGAAGGAGATCAGCCCTGGGATTTCTTTGGAAGGAATGATGCTAAAGCGGAAACTCCAGTAGTTTGGCCACCTCATGCGAAGAGTTGACTCATTGGAAAAGACTCTGATGCTGGGAGGGATTGGGGGCAGGAGGAGAAGGGGACGACAGAGGATGAGATGGCTGGATGGCATCACTGAGTCGATGGACATGAGTCTCAGTGAACTCCGGGAGTTGGTGATGGACAGGAGGCCTGGTGTGCTGCAGTTCATGGGGTCGCAAAGAGTCGGACACGACTGAGCAACTGATCTGATCTGAATACACACATGGTAAAAATTTAAACATACAATATAGTGTGCTATAATAAAAGTATGTGTTCATCTCACTTTGGCCCCTGGTTGCCCTCCATAGAGGCAAATTCTCTTAATATCTTGAGATGATTCACTCCAGAGAATTCATATATGCATACATGCATACAGGCATACATATTTTAGTATAACTCAATCTGATAGGTATAAAATGATATATTATTATTTTAATAAACATTTCTTTTGATAAGACTGGACATATCTTAATTCAATTAAAACTGTTTGAATTTACTTTTCTATATACTGGCTACTAATGTTCTCTCCTCATTTTCCTCTTGGTTTTAAAATTTTTTTCTAATTGACTCCTAAGAACACTTAATATATTTTAAAACATAGCCCTTTATTATATATAGTATGCTACAAATATTCTTCCCAGCTTGTCATCGATTTTATTTATAGGATTCTAAGGCAGGAATGTTTAATTTTTATGTACACATATTCATCATCTTTTATGACTCCATTTTGTGTCATATTTAAAAATGCTCATCTCATTCCAAGGTTAATTTTTAAATTCTCATATAATTTCCTTACTAACTTTAGAGTTCCCTTTTGTGAAGCTAAATCTCTGATCCTAATGGATTTCATTTTGGTATAAGCCTGGGGTAGGAATAAATTTATTATTTTCCAGAAGGCCAGGCAATTGTCATCATTAGTTATTGAATAAATCATTTTTGGCAGGGGTTTGGAGGGAATAAAATTGAAATGTTTCTTTTACAATAAGCCACATTACAATGAGGCTTTTGATATATATCCCAGTTCTTCATACTTCTCTTTCCACTAGTCGATTATCACTCTTAGTTCTTCTAATAGTTTTCTTTACATCTTTAAATGATATTCTGAATTCTGTTTCAAGTAATGTGGCAAATAAACTATTATGAAAGATAGTACAAAAAAACTGTCTCTAGTACAGAACAATTAGAAATGTTGGATGCACTCTTTAGCCCTTCAGTGAATAACTAAACTGGCAAGAAATTGTGCCCCAACCATGAGAAAATTTATCCCTAGAGAGTATACATCACACTATCATTGGAAGCAACTGCAAGAGCATCCAGTATTTGATGATGGCCTGGAGCTTTAATGGGTTACTTCAGGTTAGGGATCGAAAGCTAAAGAATAAGTTTTGGTGGAGAGACTCCTACATGAATCCAGAACCTCCCACAGTGACCTTTTTGATGAAAAGGTAAAGATATTGTTTTATTACATTGTAATTGATTAATTAGTGATGTGTTTAATTAACTGAGACACAAAACAACCAACAGAGGGAAAGAAATGTTTTGCTATCTTAGACTTGGTTCTGGATAAAGGGGTTTGGGAAATTTTTTCCCTGAGAATTTAAACCATAAGCAAGTCTTTACAAGGGTTTGGGAATGGATTTCAAAGAATTCAGTGACCTGAAAAACCCAGAGCTAAGAATTTAATTTGAACTAGTCCTGGCTAGGCAATGCCCTTAGGTGACTGTCAGAAACAAAAATAAATCATATATAAAGGAAAACACTTTAAACTTGAGTCTCAAAATATTCCTATGGCCAAAATTCCAAAGAACATACGTTCATGAAAAATATATTAAGTGAGGAAATAAACCACCATGAGCAAAAGTCAATAGAAAGGAAAAAAAAAAACAACCCACTATATATTAAACTCATTAAGACCACTGGACTTTGAAATTATTACATACAGAATATAAAATAGGTATGTTTGAAATCCTTAAAGAAATACGAGACTCAAGTATAACTAAGAAACAAAAGACTATGAAAAATGACCAGGTAAGATTAAAAAAAAAAGTTCCAAAGAGCTTTTGGAAATCAAATTAGAAACTCAGCGGACTAAACAGATTGGATTCTAACAGCTGATTGAAAATAGTGAAGATAAAATCAGTGAACACGGAAGGCAGAGTAAGGAGGTCTAACAAACGCCTAATCAGGCTTCTTGAGGAAAATAACAGAATTAAGGAAAGACAACATTCAAGACATTGGCAATTAGGAGATTGGGATTGACATATAGAAACTAATATATATAAAGTAGATAACTAGTAAGAACCTACTCTATAGCAGAGAACTCTATTCAGTATTCTGTAATGGCCTATATGGGATAAGAATCTAAGAAAAAAGAGTGGATAAATGTATATATATAACTGATTTACTTTGCTGTAACCTAAAGCTAACATTGTAAATCAACTATACCCCAATTAAAAAAAAAATTTTTTTTTAATAATATTGGCTGAGAATTCTGCAGAATGACAAAAACACAAACCCTCTGATTCACAATCCCAATGAAACTCAAATCCCAAAGAAGCTAGAGGGAAAAAGAAGACACCTAAATACACAATGAAAGTTCAGTTTGCCAAAGACAAAGAGAAGTTCTTAAAAGAAGCTAGAGAGTAAAATACAAACAAAACCCAGATAACTTAAGCGGAATGATAATTTAGTTGAGACCATCAGAAGATGGGGATATCTTCAAACTGCTAAGAGTTTTCAATTGTCAACCTGGAGTCACAGAGTGAAACATCTTCCAGTGTCAAATTAGCACATCTTACAAACTTAAAGATCTCTCTTCTAAAGAAATTTCTAAAATTTTGAGACACACACACAAATGATTCCAAAATGAAGGGCTGAGATGCAAATACTAAGGATAGACATTGGTAAACATGTAGAAAAATCTATTGAAAACAACCACGTCTTGGTTGTGATGTAAAAAATGGAATTTTTTTCATAAAGCATCTTAGAAGACTATTCTACTTAATGAAACACACTCAGGGAAATATTGCTAATTAATGCTAAGTGCAGTGCCAGAACCAGCCTCTTGGCTGGTGTGGTTAGTGACTACAGGTGCCCACCCACTTAGTCTGAAGTACTTGTTTTATGGATAAAATTATTGGTCATAATAGTGTTCTTCAGTCTGGAGATCAATTTGTTGAACTATGAATGTCATGGGTATGCCTTTTAACAAGCTAGGAGCCACAGTCATACAAAACTGTGAGAATTGGTCTCAAATTTTGACATATCTGTCTTAATATTAAAGGCCAGAGGAGAACATGGCAAAGCCATGGGAAAGAATATAGGATAAAATCAGTTATATTATCATTGAACTTTTACTTCCTCAACTACTAGGAGGAAATTCTAAGCTTCCTTCATTTTTTTAAAAATAAGAAAAGTCATTATAATGCCATCATTAGATCATTTCTAGCCCAGTGGTGTCAGTCATTGCTGCTGCTGCTGCTAAGTCACTTCAGTCGTATCCGACTCTGTGCGACCTCATAGATGGCAGCCCACCAGGCTCTGCCATCCCTGGGATTCTCCAGGCAAGAACACTGGAGTGGGTTGCCATTTCCTTCTCCAGTGCATGAAAGTGAAAAGTAAAAGTGAAGTCGCTCAGTCATATCTGACTCTTCGAGACCCCATGGACTGCAGCCTACCAGGCTCCTCCGTCCATGGGATTTTCCAGGCAAGAGTACTGGAGTGGGGTGCCATTGCCTTCTCCCAGTCATTGCTACCAGTTGAAATACAGTTATGCCTTTCAGCTGTGGCTTAGTAATGACATTAAGTCTGAATTTTCTTGCAAAAGCAATTTATTCATGTCACCACTTACTGCTGTAAGCTTGTTTATGGCCTTTTAAAATGGGATCGGTTTCACCATTTGGTTCTTTCTTCAGCACTTTTTGCTTTCTGTGAAACACATACATTTCCCCAATGCAATCACAAATGATGACAAAGGAGAACTGAATTAGAATGTAGTTACTTCCTAAAGTATTTACATATGATGACCAGATTTAGAAAGAGGAAAGGGGAAGAACATTGCAACCATAAATGTTCAGAATCCTATGAAAACCCTGAACTGTGATATCAAAACCCTCAAAAATAACTACTTTTTTGCTATTGTCTACTTCTAGTTGTGAAAGTTGAAATATAAGTACAAAAGTTAACACATACTAATGTGAACTGTTTTTATTTTGCCTCTTAAAAAGGAAAAGTTGGATAAAATAAAATCTCAAGTTCCCTATCTTGATTGTGGAGGTGAATGTGATAAAATGATGCAGAACTATACACATCCTTTATACCAATTTCAGTTTCCTGTTTTTGATATCACAGTACTGTTACCTAAAATGTAACCAGTGGGGGAAATTGCTTACAGGTATACACGATTTCTCTGTTTCATCCCAGAAACATCCTGTGTATCTATAATTATTATTTCTGTAAGATCTTACAGAAAAACATGAATGAACTTTCTGACCAATCCAAATATTTCTAAATAAAAGGTTTTTGGTTTTTTTTAAATCTATTTCCTCACCTCTCCATTTTAAAAAGGATGAAGGCAGGGATTTTTCTGTAACCCTGGGTAAAATGCAACGCAGGCCTTGGCCTTCTGATCCTCATTCTGAGGGTTCACCACCTCTCCCAGTGGTTTCATCTTTTTTTCAAAATGCCAACTGCCAGTGTAAGAAGGATTCTTCCCACCTGAGTTCACAGGTACACAAATCCAAGAGCCCATACATGTCTCAGCAAAGACTGTGAATAGAGCAATGTTAGGGGCGAAGAAACCCTACTTATCACATTTATATTCAATAATATAAATTATCTAATTTAGTTAGTTCATCTTTGCCACAGTTAGTTAAAAACCCTGCTGCTGCCTATCGAATCATTAACCCTTTATGCATATAATCTCACTAAATCCTCTCTATTCACCATGAGACCGCTAAAGTCATATTTCATTTGGCCAAAGCCTAGGTACCATGTTGCTTGGCTAGATATTCATAATTCATTTAAGCTCTAATCTCCAAAAAAACATTTGAGTAGATCTCTGGGTTGGGAAGATCCCCTGGAGAAGGGAAAAGGCCACCCACTTCAGTATCCTGGCCTGGAGAATTCCATGGACTGTATAGTCTGTGGGGTCACAAAGAGTCGGACACAACTGAGCGACTTTCACTTCCACAGCCAGATACAAATCGTGCTCAGAGAACTCACAGAGGAGGAGATGCAAGCACAGGATTTATATTACTAAGATTTTTTGTTTCCTAAAGGAAATAAGGCCATTTGCAGCAACATGAATGGACCCATAGGTTATCACACTTAGTGATAAATCAGAGACAGTAAGGCCGCTATCATATGTGGAATGATATGTGGAATCTAAAAAAAAAAAGTGATACAAATGAACTTATTTACAAAACAGAAACAAACTCACAGACATAGAAAACAAAAATATGGTTACCAAAGGGGAAAAGAGTTAAGGGAGGGATAAATTAGGAGTTTGGGATTAACAGATATATACCACTATATATAAAATAGATAAATAACAAAGTCCTACTGTATAGCCCACTTAATGTATATTCAGTATCATGTAATAACCCATTGTGGAAAATAATCTGAAAAGGAATCTGGATCACTATGCTGTCCACCTGAAGGTAACACAACATTCTAAATCAACTACACTTCAAAAAATTACATTTTTTGTTTACCATGTGCTGAGCATTACGTTATATATTTTATAAGGAATATCTCATCTGATTCCCTCAATAAGCTATGAAATACATCCTGTATTCATTGTTAGTTCTTTCCTGTTTGACAGAGAAGGAAATTGAGGCTTAAAGAAGTCAAGGACCCTGCTGAAGGAAGTAGAAGTCCTAGGATTTGAACCCAGGGATTCTCAATTCATGGGCTTCCCTGGTACCTCAGACAGTAAAGAATGTGCCTGCAATGCAGGAGAGCTGGGTTTGACCCCTGGGTTGGGAAGATCCCCTGGAGAAGGGAATGGCTACCCACACCAGTATTCTTGCCTGGAGAATGCCATGAACACTGGGGTCCCAAAGAGTCGGACATGACCAAGCGACTAAGCACACACACACACAGACACACACTCTCAATTCGACGTCATGGATGTGATAAAGTGAAGCCTTCAGATACCATCAAGGTGTAAACAGTATCCAGATCTAAGTTTCCAAGTAACCAATAACTGCAGAATACTAGAGTTCATTGGGCTTCCCAGGTGGTTCTGGGGTAAAGAATCCGCCTGCCAATGCAGGAGACATGAGAACACAGGTTCGATCCCTGGGTTGAGAAGATCCCCTGGAGGAGAGCACGGCAACCCACTCCAGTATTCTTGTCTGGAGAACTCCATGGACAGAGGAACCTGGAGGGCTGCAGTTCATAGGGTCGCACAGAGTTGGAGGCAGTTGAAACAACTTAGCACTCACTGCACACACTAGAGTTCATTGCTTCATCCACTCATAGGATAGAAAATGTTACTAGAGGGTCTGAAAAAATAATCCCATAGGTATATAAGTTGCATTAATACCACATATTAATACCAATATTGTTTGTTAATATTTATCAATATTTAACATGTATTCAGTTCAGTCGCTCAGTTGTGTCTGAATCTTTGTGACTCCACGAATCACAGCATGCCAGGCCTCCGTGTCCATCACCAACTCCCAGAGTTCACTCAAACTCATGTCCATCAAATTGGTGATGCCATCCAACCATCTCATCCTCTCTCGTCCCCTTCTCCTCCTGCCCCCAATCCCTCCCAGCATCAGGGTCTTTTCCAGTAAGTCAACTCTTCGCATGAGGTGGCCAAAGTATTGGAGTTTCAGCTTTAGCATCAGTCCTTCCAATGAGCACCCAGGACAGACCTCCATTAGGATGGACTGGTTGGATCTCCTTGAAACATGTATGCTGCTGCAACTGCTGCTAAGTTGCTTCAGTCCTGTCTGACTCTGTGCCTGTCTGACTCTGTGCGACCCCATAGACGGCAGCCCACCAGGCTCCCCCATCCCTGGGATTCTCCAGGCAAGAACGCTGGAGTGGGTTGCCATTTCCTTCTCCAATGCATGAAAGTGAAAAGTGAAAGTGAAGTCACTCAGTCCTGTCCAACTCTTTGTGACCCCATGGACTGCAGTCTACCAGGCTCCTCCATCCATGGGATTTTCCAGGCAAGAGTACTGGAGTCGGGTGCCGCAACATGTATATATATTTATAAAATTTAAGCTTTTAGACACAGGACCTCTCAGAAATTTTAGTATTCAGTTATGTGCTGTATATCTTCAAGTAGGAATATATACATTTCCCAAGCAAATTCAGTCATGGAAAATTCCCCACCCCCTTTCATGGCACACCTTTTATACTTTTGGACACTAATTTCCATAGAATTTTGCTAGAGAAATAACACCTTCCCTCTATTCTGAATTATGCTTTTGTTATTTTCTCCCAGAGAAGTCTTAATTTTGTGCCCTCACTGCTTCTGATCCATTACTATCCTTGTATTCCACTGTCTTCTCTGAGCTTTTATTTCTTTGTATTTCTTATTCCTTTTTTCTCCCTTTTTGGGAATCTCTCTTGGAGTGGCAGCTTTATCAAGAATGGGCTTGAATCCTCAGCCTTCACAAGCACTGAGTGTAGTACACCTTGTTTCTGGTTGGTCCAGAGAGATCTGTCCTCACACTGCAACTGGGACTTTTTCTGGCTCTTTTTTGCTATTGCTTTAGAACCAAGACCTTTTTCCCCAGAAAAATGACATTCTGAACTCTTTTAAAGCAACTGATGCTATTTAACTGGTGTTGATAAAACAAGAGAACTGGATAGCGTATGATAAATTAACAGATCCTTTATGTATGTTAGATTATGGATGTGAGAGTTGGACAATCAGTTCAGTTCAGTCGCTCAGTCGTGTCTGACTCTTCGCGACCCCATGAATCGCAGCATGCCAGGCCTCCCTGTCCATCACCAGCTCCCGGAGTTCACTCAAACTCACGTCCATCGAGTCGGTGATGCCATCCAGCCATCTCATCCTCTGTCGTCCCCTTCTCCTCCTGCCCCCAATCCCTCCCAGCATCAGAGTCTTTTCCAATGAGTCAACTCTTCCCATGAGGTGGCCAAAGTACTAGAGTTTCAGCTTTAGCATCATACCTTCCAAAGAAATCCCAGGGCTGATCTTCTTCAGAATGGACTGGTTGGATCTCCTTGCAGTCCAAGGGACTCTCAAGAGTCTTCTCCAACACCACATTTCAAAACCATCAATTCTTCAGCACTCAGCTTTCTTCACAGTCCAACTCTCACATCCATACATGACCACTGGAAAAACCATAGCCTTGACTAGACGGACCTTTGTTGGCAAAGTAATGTCTCTGCTTTTGAATATGCTATCTAGGTTGGTCATAACTTTCCTTCCAAGGAGTAAGTGTCTTTTAATTTCATGGCTGCAAGTTGGACAATAAAGGCTACACACTGAAGAATTGATGCTTTTGAACTGTGGTGTTGGAGAAGACTCTTGAGAATCCCTTGGACTCCAAGGAGACCAAACCAGTCAATTCTAAAAGAAATCAATCCTGAATATTCATTAGAAGGACTGATGCTGAAGCTGAAGCTCCAATACTTTGGCCGCCTGATGCAAAGAGCTGACTCATTAGAAAAGACCCTGATGCTAGGAAAGATTGAAGGCAGGGGGCGAAGGGGATGACAGAGGACAAGATGGTTGAATGGCATCACTGACTCAGTGGACATGAGTTTGAGAAAGCTCCAGGAGATGGTGAAGGACAGGGAAGCCTTGTATGCTGCAGTCCATGGGGACACGACTGACTCAATAACAGCAACAACAATACATATTTACTTATATTAGAATCTTGCATGATAAATTTGACATTTTCCTACAGACACTGAGGAGACAATAAACATGTAACATTAAACATTGTGGGAAGCTAGATAAAAAAAGTTAGAGGAAACATTTATACCAGTATATCTAGTACCTATATTTTGTCATGTGAACTAAAAACTTCACCCCTTAAAGCACCAAAAAGAAACACTTGTAATTGGCTTCCATTTCATCAAGTCAATTAAAAAGAGTCATTTCATTTGGGGAAGTTGAAATTATAATAACAAGATTAGACTAAACAAGATAGTTATATTATTTGATAATAAAAGTCCATTTCCTTATAATAATAGAAATACCAAGCTTTCTCTTTCCATTTTGAACTCTATTTATTTTAGGAGTAAGGAAGGAAAGTGGGAATTATTAATACTAGACTGAGGGGAAAGATAACATTAAGAAAAATAAAAGTAATTTTAAGATTTGACATATTTCAATTCATACACAGGGTGGATAATAGCATACATTAGAAACCTTGAAATATGTAAAATTCTAATATTACTGAAAATAATTTATAGCACATTCCTTAACTTTATTAGTGAATATTTTTATTTGGCTTATAGTATTTAATTTGTGAGGAAAGAAACCATAAGGAATTCATGAAGCTCACATTCAATTGATTTTGTGACCATTTTGCTAAAATCATGAGCCATCAAAAATAAAAATTAAAAAAAAATTTTTTAACTAAAATAAAGTACAAAAAAAATTAGAACATTCCACTACTATAATCATGATTTTGAAAAGAAAATTGTCTTTATTACATTTTTCTTGGAATCTGAAAGATACCTGAAGTATCTGTTTCCTAATATTTTGCTTATGACAGTTAATTTAAAGCAGAGTTCCTTCTTCCTTGAAATAAGCTAATTTTAATCAGACTTCTATTCCTCCATTTGCTGTTCTTGTAAGGCTTTACCAGTTTTAAATGAATGCTGATGACTTGAGTAATGGAAAGTGTTTCAGAGGGTCATGAAGAAAAATAACAAATGCAAATTAAGGCATAAAATGGAATTTCCTAAACAGGGAGAAATTATATTTTATTAGAATGTGAAAAAAGTCATGAAGACACTCAGGTTAATATTTCTTGTCAATAGTATTCTTACCTATTATTAAATCGATCTTCCCATATTTTACCAATACCAAACTTGAAATATAATTCATTCCTTTGCTCCCAATAAAATGTGATTCATAGAAAACATACATATATAAATCATTTTGGTTTTACTCAACTCTTGATTGCCAGGTAAAACGCAGGACACCTGGTTAAGTTTGAGTTTCAGATAAACAAGTAATTTTCAAAGTATAATTAAATCCCAAATATTGCATGGGACATACATTAAAAAATGATTCATTATTTATCTGAAATTCAGATTTGACTAGGGATGTTGAATTCTAATTTGCTAAATTTGGTTCTATACTGTTATTTCCACAGGTCATAGAAAACTCCATAAACTAGCACTTTTTTTGGTTACTTAAAAATCCAGATACAGGAAACTAGCTTCATACACAGTATATGTGGAAGGGGTCCAAAGTAGCAGGAATTTTTAGCTGTTTCTAACTGGGTCATGAATGATAGTAAAATTCTAGAAAACAAAATGACATTGCTTCAGACAATCAGGATTCAATAATTAATAAAAGTCTGGTACTTCATTCTAATTTAAATTAGAGTGCTTGAGAAAACTAGCACATAATTTGTCAAGATCTAAGGCAATTACTTAAAAAGAGGAGCAGGTGTAATTGAGCATGCAATCTTGTCATCTTGTCGTTCCAAGAGCAGGTAGATTCTGCCATTGAGGAAGTGTGAGATGCCAAAAGCATTTGTTGAAACCCTGTTTGTGGATGCCCTGGGGAAGGAGGAGATTGTCAGAGGGAGGGTCCAGATTGCAAACACAGGAATGTGCCCTCCAAAGTCAATTAATATTAGAAAGTACCCTGGCCAGAGCTGAAAAGTAGGACTTTACTTGATGAAACTATCCACACTAAATGAATATCAGAACCAGGAGTTAAAAGAAGACACATTACTTGTTTAGAGAAGTGATCAAGATTTTTAAAAATAGAATGGCAATTTAATTGTAACTATTTGTCAGGGGTTCTTGTTAAGTCTACCATTTCCCCATTTGTTTTTCATGGGGGTTTTTTAATATCATAATTTTCTTTTTAACTATACAAGATTTATAAAATTAAGCTATCTGATAGGACTGCGGCATTTATTTTGCTTGATTCCCTTTCTGATCATTTCTTAACATGAACAGCAAACATCTTTACCACCACCTAAAAAGAATTACCTATACTTCATGATAAAAGACTTTCAATTAACTGCTGAAGTTTAAAATAAAGAACTGTCAACTACCAGAACAGTGAACTCTGAACCTCCATCTAACAGAATTCAAAATGCTTTCCCAGAGTTAATATATGCATTATATATTTTCAAGGAGACTCAAATGACAGATTCTACAAAGGTTGCCTTAACCAGAGTACTGAAAAAGTTATTCAGCAAGAATATAGCTCAGAACATGCACCCATACAAAACTGACAAGATTTCACGGGGTGTTATTTCGTTGATTTCACCTCAAAATGCTGATGCTGGGGTCAGTTTTGCTCAACACCTTCCTCACCCCAAATAAACAATTTACAGCTTTCTTGGGCCTTCTCCTTTTCCCTTTAAATGCCATTTTAATTCAAATCCTTCCTTCACTGAGACAGCCTGAAAGGACCCTCCAGGCCATGGTGACGATTTTTCTCCTTTCAATACAACAGGCATTTGCTAAGTTTCAGGGAAGCACCTGTATTAATTGTATTTCCTGCTCATGTGCTGCTTTTGTTTGCAATAAAAGAATTCATCTCAGGTGAGTTAACCTTGCTTTTTAGAAAGGGCACCTGTAGTTATCTTGGTGTGGATTGTAAATCAAAACATGTTGAGCCTTTAAAGAGGGAAATAAAGAGGTGCTGATAAGAGGGTATGCGTAGGATTAGGCGACTTTCTCACCACTTGTATTATCAGGACAGAGAACAACTGAGTCACATTAAATTACAGGGGGAGAAAGAGTCCCAGAAATTCCACAGCCGGGAGGTTGACTGGCATCTTGCGTAAGCCTGGAAAGAGGAGGGGTCTAGGAGGTCTGAAAACCCTCCTTAGCCTCAGGCTTCTATAATTGACCAAGATTTTTCAGCTTGTGATTTGATCCAGCTATACCCTGTTAGAGGCACTTGCCCCCAACTGAGACCAAGGCTGGAGTGAATAAGAATTAGGTGACTCACTGATATGTACAATACACGCGTTCATATCTATTAGGATAAATGACACGTCGCTCACTTTAAGCACAGGCAGCTGGAGATTGTCATATTTTGAAAATGACAACTGTTATTTATTTATTGAGAATATTTATACAGCTTCTTCCTGGGCATGGAGAAGGCATTTTTCAGCATCACTGTGACACTGGGCTGTCACGTGTCTAGAGCAGAAGGTAGAAAACCATTAGCACCAGCAGAGACAAAGCGCATGCACTCAGCAGCGATCTGTGTCGATTGAGAGGGTTAGACGTGGCAGGTTTTTAAGTGAGGCCCAAGTCATTATCTTAACAGGGTTTCAAGCTACTCCGAGGGAAAAAGATTTGTTGTTTTTTTTTCCCCCCACACAGTGTGGTTTCATTAACTGCAGAGGGCTAGTATTGAGGCATTGAATAATTTGGTCAAAGGGTTCATGTTTTGTAGCTCAGGGGGCATGCTGGTCAGCTGGTAAAGGAGAGATAGAGAAAGATTCAGGAGCATAAGCAATGTTTCTCATTTCTGTCTCACACATCACAGTCCTTGTGCGTGCCTCCTAAGTTGCTTCAGTTGTGTCTGACTCTGCGACCCTATGGACTACATAGTTCCTCTGTCCATGGGGATTCTCCAAGCAAGAATACTAGAGTGAGTAGCCACTTCTTTCACCAGGGGATCTTCCAACCCAGGAATCCAACCTGCATCTTTTATGTCTCCTGCATTAGCAAGCAGGTTCCCTGGTGGCTCAGATGGTAAAGCGTCTGCTTACAATGCGGGAGACCCAGGTTCGATCCCTGGGTTGGGAAGATCCTCTGGAGAAGGAAATGGCAACCCACTCAGGTACTCTTGCCTGGATAATCCCATGGATGGAGGAGCGTTGTAGGCTACAGTCCATGGGGTCCCAAGAGTTGGACATGACTGAGCAACTTCACTTTCACTTTCTTTTTTTTCACTTTCACTTTCTTCCCCACTAGCCACCTGGGAAGCCTTTACAGTCCTTGCTGCTGCTGCTGCTGCTAAGTCACTTCACTCATGTCCGACTCTGTGCGACCCCAGAGATGGTAGCCCACCAGGCTCCCCCGTCCCTGGGATTCTCCAGGCAAGAACACTGGAGTGGGTTGCCATTTCCTTCTCCAATGCGTGAAAGTGAAAAGTGAAAGTGAAGTCGCTCAGTCATGTCCGACTCCTAGCGACCCCATAGACTGCAGCCCTTAGGTAGTCTCTTTTTTGAACCTCTCACAGTAAGTCAAGTGACTTACTTCTTTGTTGTTGTTCAGTCACTCAGTCGTGTCCGACTATTTGTGACCCCATGGACTTCAGCACATCAGATGTCCCTGTCCTTCACATCTCCTGGAGTTTGCTCAAACTCATGTCCACTGAGTCAATGATGCCATCCAACCATTGCATCTCTGTCATTCCCTTCTCCTCCTGCCCTCAGTCTTTCCCAACATCAGGGTCTTTTCCAGTGAGTTGCTGCTTTCAAAGTAAGTCAAACTTTTTTTTGTGCTTTGCTATAATTTCCCCATTATTAAAAGAAGCACAGTTTCTTAAAATGGTGTTTCTCCAAGTATGAGCCCCAGTTCAAATTGCTCATTCCTGGGTCCGATCTCAGGTCTACTTAATCAGAATATCTGAGAGTGAGGTTTTGGGATCTGCGTTTTACCAAGTTTCCTCATGTGTTTCTTTTGCATACCAAGGACTGAGAACTTGCAAGGATCTTGGAAGAATAGAGTAAGGTTATGGAAACAAATGTGTTCTGAGCTTTGCATATTCTAAGTGGTGGATCACATTGCATTTACAACAATAAATATTGCTTGAGGCAACTCAGATTAATGCATTTTATCTATGTACACCCCAAGTTTCTGAAGGGCCACTATACTTTCCTATATTTTAAATATGAAGGAATAAACATAGTCTTTTCCAGGTAATACTTTAAATAATATATATATATATATATGCATTTTAGAAAAATTTGATTAAGTATAAAACATTTCTCTTATAATCCCCTTTTGGAACTAGTTTTAGGGGACCCTGGCCTTTCCCCAGTTACAGGAATGAAATTTGCAGATCCCACAGTATGCTGTAGGGGAGATTGACGTGTCTCATATTGCTACAGTAAGTCCTAGAGAGTAATCCTTATTAGAAATAGGTTAATTTCTCTTAGAAACGAAATTTTAGCATGAATACTGAAACTGCATGTATAAGTTTTAATTTCAGGCCATTATTTTATTTGAAGGGACTAAAATCCAATGTCACAGTACTATTTTCTCTTTTTTTCCAATAAAAATATTTTTATTACCAAAATAAAAAATGCTTATCAGTAAAATTTTAATGATACAAATAACTATTTTTAATAAAAATAAAAATCTTACAATTACATCTGTTCAAGGACAACTATTGGCAATACCTTAGTACATATACATCCATAACTACATATGTAAAGATTCTTTTTTTTAAAGAAAAACTAGGATTTTTACCATTTATATATTGCTTGTTTCATGTAAAAACATATAATAACCAACTTTCAAATCAATAAATATACTGTTATGAAACATTTTTACATGTTGCATGCATCTGTTGTATGGATATGTAATGATGTGTTTAACCAACACCTGACTTTTAAATATTTGGGTTATTTCCAACTTTGCCATTATAATGAAAGAGATAATGTCAGCCAAAAAGAATTTGCTGAATGGTTTATCTCTTGTGTGAAAAGTATTCATACAACTGTAACAACCAGATGCTATTAGAAATAGGTTGTAAATGAGCTTATGGGTCCTGACATCATGCTGAAAGAGGGACAGTTCTTGAGTCATTCCTTCTCATTTCCCTGCCTCCCAGCCAAGGGCTTCTTTCCACTCCATTCCCCACCCCTGAGAATTCTGGGGAGAGACATCCCTCCTCCTCCTTCCCCAGTGTTAGCTTGAAGCTTTAGTTATGTATTTAGTTGCACGCTGCACTGAGCAGAGAAGCACTGAGGAGTGAGGCACGACTTATCTCCAACTGCACGTTGACTTACACCTATTGAGTCATCGCCCAGAAGTCCAAAGGCAGATTCTTCATGACTTTAATGAGACTTAAGTTTCACTGGCTTTTTATTTGCATAGCACCTTTCAAATAGTTTGCCTTTTTTTAAAGTTGTGAAATTATTCTAACATGGAGAAACAAATTTGGAAAGATGTTTTGGGATGCTTCAATGAAACAAGTGAAAATTTATCTCCAGTATACTCCTGAAGTGAATGTTTATGAAAGGTACCATTTTTGTCCTTCGTTGTTATGTTTAGTTGCTAAGCCATGTCCGACTCTTTGCGACCCTATGGACTATGTAGCCTGCCAGGCTCCTCTGTCCATGGGATTTCCTAGGCAAGAATACTGGAGTAGGTTGCCATTTCCTTCTCTAGGGGATCTTCAGGACCCAGGGATTGAAGAAATGCATCTCCTGCATTGCCAGGCAGATTCTTTACCACTGAGCACCAGGGAAGCCCTTTGTTCTTT
Source organism: Bos taurus (assembly GCF_002263795.3). NCBI lineage: Eukaryota > Metazoa > Chordata > Mammalia > Artiodactyla > Bovidae > Bos > Bos taurus. Next base: position 13,969,373 of record NC_037331.1, read on the forward strand.
ATAAATGTATTTAAAAACTAAAAGAAAGTTAAGGGGAAAAAAAATGAAAGGAATACAAAATTAAATGCAATAAAGAGGAGTGATGACATCAGTAGAAATTCTGATACAAAGAGCAGTATATACAAAAAAAAAACTTTGAGATTAAAACAAAAGCAGTAATTGATTAAGAAGGGGATAAAATTCAATGGTATTATCTAATATAAGCTAGTTAATGAATATATTTCAAGTGTATTCAAGATTAGTCATTGCAAAATAAAACTTGAAATACCCTGAAATCTTACAGCTCATGTACAAAAAAGCTTTTTTTTCCCTAAATTTAGTAAGAATTCTAAAAAATTTGATTGACATTACCAAAAACAAGATATGAAGCTGAAAGAAACTTCACTAAACTATATTAGTAATAAAAGATTTTTCAGTGTTGCTAGAGGAAAGACTTGAGTTTCTTTTTTCACTATAAAACAATTATAAAACTATTGGCTAATGAAGAGGCAATCAAAGAGCCTGCTGCTACCCCTGCCAAAAACAAGAAAAAAGTTCAGAAAAGAGTCAGGCAACTGACTTTAAGGTCTTTATTGTTCTTGGTGGTGGTGGTGGTGTAGATTTTGTGATGTTTGTAAGATTTGCCAACTTTCTAAATTTTGAAGTTTGTTTCTCACTCCAAATATTAATTTTTGTATCTAATTTTATATTCAGAAAGTGTCTCATTCTTTTTGTTAAAAAGGGCCTCCCCCAAATTTGTATCAGCTTCAGACCCTAGGTACCTGAATTCAGCCCTGATGTCCAAACCCATAAAGCTCAGTTGCATCAACATTCATTTACACCGAGAAGGTGTTTGTGGCCAGCAAAGAAGTGTGTGGGCCAATTGAAGATCAAAGAATGCGGAACAGCATCACAGCCTTTGGAGGGATGGGGGAGGTAGAGTGGGTGGTGTTGGGAAGGAGCCATGCAGAAAAAGTGCACAGGATGCAATGGACTTGAGAATCTCTTTGTAAATAGGTAAAGTAACTTTCCTAAGCAGCATGTTAGGTCCCTAAGTGGTGCTTAAACATAGCACAAAGGTAGCAGATGAAGGATCAGATTGTTAAGGACCAACTTGCTTGTAAAACCCGAAGAGCTGTGGTTGATCTGATAACTCGAGGATTCTTAATAGCTCAACATAAATAAACCACTTGTAAATGCCCTTGGGCTGGCCTGCCTCACAGCCCTTTTCACATGGCAGTAATATATGGCCAGTAATTACCATAATGAGCCACCAGAAGGCATCTATTTGTTAGCCCTGGAAGAGCTTGCATCTGGCTTTTAGGTGTGAAGCTAGGAGAGGCAAATGACAAAGAGCATTTGAATATACATTTCCTCGGGCAGCTACTTATTTGAACAGCTGCTTAGGAGGTCCACAGCAACGTTAAGAGTTAGTCCAATTCAGGAGGCTGTGTGCATCTTGATTTCTATTTTTTTTCTTTGAAGTACAGGACCAGCCTATTTTCTCTCTGGGTAATAATTTCTCCAAATTAAAAGTAGTTACCCGACTTAAAACCTGTGACAAGTCTACTGTGTTGACCTCTGCAGCTGGGAGAGGGTGGAAGTTGCCAGGGAAATGGGCTCTAGAAATGAAACATGGAACATGTTCAGAAGTCACATGCCAAATTGTTTGGTTTTAGATTAAGTTTCTTAGGAAAAATGATCAGAACTTTCTTTCTCTATTTTTTTTTTTGTCCAAACAAAGAATGTATAATAAAGGCAACATCTGCTGAAAATACAAGAATATTTTCATCAAAACAACAAATTGGTGGTTTGTTGTGTCACCTTGTACTTTTAATAATTCCAATGATATTCATTCCCCAGATACTAGATAGAGACAAGTTTGCCATCCGAAGAAAAGAAAGGAATCTAAGTACCGAAGAAATGAGCTTAGAATGATACCAGAGAGTGGGGAATGTTCTGGGGAAAAGTCTGTGAATCTCTGGAACTGTATGGCTAGGAATCAAAACAGATGTGTACCCTCCTTTATCACTGAACACACTGTTACAGGGCTGGATTATTCAGAGCCTTCACCTCTCTGTGAAAAGGTATTAGAAAAGCTGTGCAGTTCACTAGCTAGTGGGAAGATGTGTGAAATAATGCCTCTAAAACACTCTTGAACATGAAACAAGAGCCGCAGGTATTTCTTATTTGGCCCCAAGTTTACCTTAGATGAAGAGATTTATATGGAACCTGGAAGAGGCATATCAGAGTTTTGCCTTGACATTCATGGATCACTGAGCAGTCCCAAATGCTTCTAAGAAGATTATCAGGTGGTTGTGTTTTTTGAAGTTTCCTGATCTCCAGTCAAACTGTTTAGGTATTTGATAGCTTATCCTTGAGATATTAGCAAGACACAAGATGACAGAGCCTAAAAATAAAACATAGATCCCTATACATTCATCACCCTGCAATTTTCTTCTAACTACTGCATTTTGTTTCATTTTTTGGTATAATAAAGGACTTTAAAATTATACATGTATAGCTAATATGGGCTTCCCTGGTGGTTTATACGGTATCGAGTCTGCCTACAATACAGGAGACTGGGGTTTGATCCCTGGATGCGGAAGATCCCCTGGAGAAGGCAATCCTCATTCTGTGGACAAAGGAGTCTTGCAGGCTACAGTCCAGGGTGCTGCAAAGAGCCAGACACAACTGAGCAACTAACACTTTCATTTTCACTACCATTTAATAGATTTACTGTATTACTGTATTATTTTGTAGCTAATATAGTCACATAGTTCAAGGATCTAATATTACAAAAGCTGTCTATAGTAAAATGCCTTCTTACCCTTACTCCCAATCAGCCCAGTTACCCTCTGCTCTTAAATATTGACTGTTGTTAATTACTCATGTATTCTTCCTGTACTTTGATTTTATATCTGAGTAAATACATACATATATATTGTTCTCACCTATTTTTATGCAAAAGTCATACACTCTGCATACTGTTCTGTATCTTACCTTTCCTCCTAATATTATACTTTGGAGATTTTTTTTTTTTTTGTATTTCAGTACATGATTTCCCCATTCATTTTTACAGCTACATAGTATCTCATTGTTTTAATCGATAATTTATTTAATCCAAACTGCAGCATTTTAAAGTTTTAGTCACTCTTAGAAACACCCTAAAAAAAATGGTCTAGGAAGCTCCATGTACTTTCATTTGTATTAAACTTTGAATTAGATTTTTATTTGCCTGTGGCCTGAACTTTTAAGATGTCAGAAAACATAGAGGGCTTGTGGTATCAGGCATAATTTGAAAGAATAACTTGATTTGTGAGTTTGAGGTAGATAAAATGCATGGAATTAGAACATACAGTCAGCTAAAAACATTTAAGATGTTACTAGTCCTCCATAGGCTTTTGTCTTGGGTTGCCTATATTCTATGGAGTGTTTGTCATGCCCACCTTATTTTCTTTAAATAATGTATAAACACCCAGACTGACTTTGATTTTTCCCAAACATGGCAACAGCTGCGCTATAGGGCTTTGTCTCTCAGACCACAGAACTAGTTTCTCTCTAAGGTCTTTCTGCCTCTCTGATCCTACTTTTACATTTAATTAAGGTAATCCTTCAATCTACATCCTCTTCCAGACCCCATTCTCCTTTCTTTCTAAGTTGTTATCCGTGTTCCACCTGAAGCAGGAGCTCATATTGCAGTTTTGGTCCTAAGCTCATTAAAGAAGAATGCATCTGGCATTTCTCTGGGAGGGAAATGGGCTTTCAAGTTCTAATTGGAAAGATCTGAAGAGTGTAGAACGACCATGCCTTTCTGACCACTGAGTTTATATGTTCACTACGTAGAAAATCTAGGGTCTATGATCCTACCGCTGTTTGCCTGTTAAAAAAATTAGGGGTTTTTTTTTGTTTTGTTTTTTGTTTTTAGAAAAAAAAAAAAAAAGAACACACACACACAAAACTTCATCCTGATGTGGGCAAAACTGTGCGGGCATGTGTGGTCTCTAATTGAGATTAATATAATTTGTCTCTCTTTAAAGAAATTGTATGAGGTTTGTGGATAACCCTGGAGTATTAGAAAAGTTCAGACAAAGAGGAATACAACCAAGAGTGAAGCTGTGCCATCAGAGAGCAAGAAAAACCGAAAAGGAAGGGAGGAAAAAAGGAAGGGAGGAAGGAAGGAAGGAATCTCTTAGAACTAAGGTTGCTGTCTTTGTCTTTGCCTCCCATCAAGATAAAAGATTTAGACCTTTATCAGGGGTAAAGAGCTGAAACAGAAGCACTTGGTTTTGCCTGCAGGGAAAAGCTAATGAGTAATGTTCCCCTTTTTCCACAAAGGTATTGGTGGCTTAAAGACTTTTTACTGCAGAAATTGAAAGGAAAGAGGACAAGGAAAAAAAAAATCCGAGTAATAATAGATTCTGCTTACATATCTATCTAAACATGTGGGGGTCCCTCCAGCACTCCCTTATGTGTTCATACACTCAACTGCTGCCTGTGTCACCCCCAAGGGTATGTAATAAATATTTGTTGATCTTATTGGTAACAGGTGATATGATTTTCCCGGCTGGTTCTATACATTACTTCATGATAATACATTGTATGCATTAAAAGTATTAAGTTAAATTTCTTACACTTCCTTTCCCAGGTCTCCTTTAAAAAGTGACATGTATTTTGCTCCTACAAGATGTTAAAAGAGAACAAGAGGACCAGCAGGTCCCCTTCCTGCCCTCCTGACCCACACCCAACCTGAGGTCAGCCCCCTGGCCTGTCTTTATATAGTCGCTAGAAAATAGGTGCCAGATCCCTTTCTCTCCATTTAAACCCCAGCTCTGCAGGCATTTATTTTCACCTGTTGAGAATGTAGTTCCACTGACATACAGAACCAAACATACAGATCCCTACTGAAATAATCATAAAAGGATTTATTTCCCTAAGAACTTGTTAGCTTATCTAAACATTTGCTACTCAAAAGTGATTACTTGGGAATTTCCAGGTCACAAAAGAGCATGCAAGTCTGTTGCTACTGGATGCATTCAGACAAAAACCAGTCACCAAACATTTTGAAGTGAGGCAGAGAATGTTTTAAAAATTAGTCCATGTTTAAGGAACACCCAACCCCAACAGAAATGTGAATTGACACACTTTTAAATGCCATCCCTGCTTTTGTTTTATTCTAATCAATCTATGTAATTGATTTTTCTGCTAAAGTCCTGGGTAGCAAATATATAAGACACCATGAAAAGTCTTTGAAAGTAAAGATCAAAAAATTAACTCTCATGTAGCAACATCAACAATTTAAGTGTGAGAGAAAAACACAGAATAAAGAGTGTTTTGCAGATAAAAGTTTAAGGAGAGACTTTAAAACCTAGGAAATACAGTATGCGGGTGATACAAGAGACTTAAGTTTGATCCCTGGGTCAGGAAGATCCCCTGGAGAAGAAAATGGCAATCCACTCCAATATTCTTGCCTGGAGAATTCCATGGACAGAGGAGCCCGGTGGGCTACAGTCCATGAGATCGCAAAGAGTTGGACACGACTGAAGCAACTTAGCATGCGTGCATGCACACACGCACAGTATGCATAGTAGGTTGAAAAAAATCACAATATTTTGAAGATAATATGTTCAAAAAGAGTAAAGGTAATGTGATTTAAGAGAAAGGGAGGAAACAAATTCCCTAGAATGGTTACAGCAAACCATTTCCCTTGGGAGAAGGAAAGGAAGCAGTCATCAATTGAATACCTACTATACATGCCAAGCATTTGGTATCTACTATTCTGCTGAATCTTCAGACAAATAAGATGACTCCCATTTGACAGACTAGGAATCTACAACTGAGCAAGATTGAGTAAGCTGCCCAAGGTAAGTGGCATAGCCAGGATTTCAATTCTGCCTGCTCGGGAGCTCCCTGTGCCCTATCGTATCTGCTTTCCTACAGTTACTATAAAACATGACTTAAGCAACAGTGATGTGTTCTGTCATGTGAGTGCTATGGCTCCTGGTGATTTGTTCTGGCCTCAGCTACTCCAGGAGGCAGGTACCCAGGTATCACCGTGGGTGTGTAGCATTCTTCTTGGATTTCTCCATAGGCCATTTGTCTGCAAGTTGGAGTCAGCAGTGCTATATCCCCTGCAGAGAGCAAGGAAGGAGTAAGTGGAGAGGACGTAGAGAACAGACATGCGGAATGCGGAGGGGTAGGACAAGTTGAGAGAATAGAACTGACGTATGTACACTACCGTGTGTAAACTAGCTAGCTAGTGGGAACCTGCTGTCACAGGGAACTCAGCTCAGTGCTCTGTGATGACCCAGAGGGCTGGGATGGCGGGGACAGGAAGGAGGGGAGAGAGATTTATATGTATAGCTGATGCACACTGTTGTATGACAGAAACCAACACAACATTGTAAAGTAATTATCCTCCAATTAAAGAAAAGTAAAAAGGAAGCCAAGGATATGCCTAGAAGAAACACCCTCCATACACAAACCTCAGTAAGTTTTAGTTGCATTTTGCTTGCTGTTGCTGTCCTCCTTGGGAACTGATACTTGAGCAGTTGGTAAATGGTTCCTATAGCAACAGTCACAAAGTGAACTCTCTCCCAACAACTCTCCTCCCTCCCTCTAACCCCACCTCAGTAGTTTTTTTTAACCTTTTCAGTTTTTTATATCAACATGTTTGAGTAAGTAGAGAGATGTTAAAACCTATTCACCAAACTACATGTGAAATTGTAAGATCATTGAACTTGATAATATTAAACACTTGTTAAAGAAAACTTCTGTGAAATAGATTTTACTGTTTTAATTTTGATTGTGAAATATTCAATAGATGCCAAACGGGGTTTAAAGACCAAGACATGAGCCAATACCTATTTCACTTAGCAAAGAGGCAAAGCAGCAGGAGGATGCCCTGCATGAATACAAGGATGTGAAAGCCACTGAGATCAGGTCTACTGACTCTTCAACATTTTTCAGCAGCAGCAATGGGAGTGGCCAGCTGCACGAGGACCCTTAAAGATCTTTAAAATATTCTTTCTGTAGCTATTACGACATACAATAGGAACATGAGGCTTTTTATACTAGATTCTCCCAGACTTCCACACCTTTCTCTGGTCCATCTGGAACAGGGTCTCTTAGGCAGAGTTTGTGGACATCACGGTTGTCTCCATTTCATCAGTAACATATGGGTTGATACCCTCCAGTTTCCCCAATGTCCATTCATGTTACATTATGGATTTAACATTCTTAAACTTAGTAATCATGCCTGCTTATGTTTACAGCCACTGCTATATCATGATATAAAGAGTTCTATCAGTTTTATAAGTTTACAAGTTTTGTAAGTATTCAAACAGTTGAGTTTAATTCAACATACATCAGAGGTCATCTAGTAGGTAATTAAGATCATAAACCATAGTGCTAGACTGACTGGAATGAAATCCCAACTTTGCCACTATGAGGCCTTAGGCAAATTACTTTACCTCCCATATGTGAATTAGGAATAATATTTTCTTACAGTAAATAAGCTAATATCTATAAATTATATGTCATTGATTACATATAATACATACCATTAATTTATTGGTTTTATTAATAACGCCTTTCAACCTTTGCCTTTTCATGTTACAACTCTACTTTAAAATAAAATTAACCAGTGTGTGTGACCATCAGTTCTCTGGTTATCCTGATTGTTCTTCTGTTTTCAGTTCTACATAGTCGTTTATGAGCTGCAGAGACCAGAATTAAATTAAAGTGAACTATGGTGTTTTGACATTTTTTTCCGAAGTAAATATGTACCAGTGAAACTGTGATGGTTGGGATTTCTGTATGGCATCAAGGGATGCCAGCTGGTTAAACATTCTTTCTGGGTATGTCTCTGAAGATGTTTCTAGAAGCGATCGGTATTTGAGATGGTGGACTGAATAAAGCGGATGGCCCTCCCCAGTGTGGGTGGGTATCATCTAAAACATTGAGGGCCTCAACAGAATTAAAAGGAGAAGCAAAGTGGAATTCATTCTCTGCCTGACTGCTGAAGTGGGACCTAAATCTTTTCTTGTCTATGAACTTGGACAGTGACTTTCCATGAGCCCTCTCTGCTCCTGTTTCTCGGGGCTTCAGACATGCAATGGGATCTGCACCATCAGCTCTCTGGCTCTCAGGCCTCTGAACTACATCACCGGCTTTGCTAGGTGTCTAGCCTGCAAACGGCCAATTGTAGGACTTTGTAACCTCCGTAAAAATCATATGAGCCAATGCCTTACAGTAAGTCTCTTTGGATAGACAGACAGATGTATAGATATATCCTATTTGTTCTGTTTCTATGGAGAACGCTAATATAAAAACTAACAATAGGGAAACAACAGTAAGATCACACAGAGGACTGGATTAGCAAATGGTAGTCTGCTGATACAAAAGTAACTCTACTTTCTACACTGGGAATTAAATAGTAATGCCTGGGGAGCTGGCCAGGAGTTGCCCTCAAACCTCACCACGTCAGAGATATAGAACAAGGGATATTTAAGGTAGGACTTTCCAACCTGGGGAGACTATTCAGTCCTTTCCAGAATCTACTTCCAAGCCTCTTTACCAGTCAAATTGATTTGCACTGAGCTTTTTGCAAGATGGGATAGGGAAACTTTTTTCCTATTGAAATATTTTACCTATTGCTATCTGGGATTTCTTTGATTGCAATAACTAAAAACCTACTCAAACCAACTTTAAGTAGGAAAACTTATACATGGCATATGGGTTAAAAAAAAAAAGATATGGACAGTAAATGGTGCTCTGACTCTAGTTAGATGTAACCAGAAGGGTTATGGGTCCAACTTATTCAGAACAGCTGACCCCACCATAGCCAGAGCTCTGAAAGTCCTCCCTGCAGAGCAGGCACCCTAACTGTGTCACCTGCGCTGCTTTTCTGGTAAGAAGAAACAAGCCCACATCCACAGACAACAGACTAGAATGCAGAGAAGCAGAGAGAAAATTGTGACACAGCCACTGCAGAAGGATTTATTTATCTTCCACAGTCATTTTTCACCCAAGGCCTGAGATGTGTAATTAAAATAATGTGGGACTTATTCCTGACACCGCAGTGATGCTGGAGAGTCACCCCTGGGCATAAAGTAGGGTGCATTCAACAACTTTTTGGAGTCTCTCCTGGTTCAGATCTGATAGTTAGAAATCATTATCTTACAGGCACATTTGTACCATTTTCCCATAATGTGTTATCATCTTACATAAGTCTACATGGAGCTTATTTGCCATTTTTCTACCCACTCATTTGGCCAAGTTATTTCCTTTTACAGTTTATACTTATTGCCTCAGTATGTCACTACACAGAGAGCTCTGCAGAAAATGTTATTTTAGCAGACATTTTTCCAAATCACTTATAACAACGTTAAGTAAGGTTGATCCAGCACTAATTCCTGGTATTTATACATTTCCATACATAACCGTCTTCTTTCCCTCAGCCCCTCACTTGTTCCTTTCCTGTCTCCCTTTACCAGCAAATATTTATTAAGTACCCATTATGTGCCAGAAAGTGTTCAAATGCACAGGATACCTCAGTGAACCAAACAGATAGAAGTCTTGGCTCTCACAGAGCGTACTTATTGGTGTGGAATGATAGCCTATAACAAATAACAAATAAATGAATGATATGTCATGTTGCTACAATGATAGGCACTGTTTTTCCCTTCACTTAGTTTCACAATTTGAATTAGTTCTTCAGTGATGTTTTCCCCCAGACCCACAGTATCTCTCTCAAATTGAAAGACAGTCACTTTTCTGTATTTTGGATTTCATTTCTGAAAGAGTTAGAATGAAGGAATCAGCAAAAAGGAAACAGAATTTTCACTCTTTTTTAGGAGAAGATGTTTAGGGTGAAAGGAGTTCATTTAACAAACATTTGTGCATTATCCATGAGGCATAGAAAAGAAGAATTTATAGCCTTGACCTTAAAGACTTCATAATTTAACTGAAAAGAGTAACAAGTAGGTAATAACAGAAGCCAGCAGCCCCCACCTCAAATGCCATCTCCAACTGCCCAAAAGGGAACCCACTGGACTACGGCAGTGCTGGTCACAGGAGTCCTTTCATATTTCCTGTTGCTCAGTTACTACATAGCCAATGCATTGACAGTGGGCTTCCCAAGCAGTAATTTTTCACAGTGGGATTTTGGCCTTAGATTTTGTTTCTGAGTCCCTTATCTAAATCTATCTAGTGTATCAGGCTATTTCATGGACACTTGCCCTTTTTCTACATTTAGCAAATTGCGTGCAGGCCTGTGGGCTAAGTTGCTTCAGTTGTGTCCAGCTCTTTGCAACGCTATGGACTGTAGCCCACCAGGCTTCTGTGCCCATGGGATTCTCCAGGCAAGAAAACTGGAGTGGGTTGCCATGCCCCGCTCCAAAGGATCTTCCTGCCCCAAGGATCGAACCTGCATCTCCTGTGGCTCCTGTGTTGTAGGTGGATTCTTTACCATTGAGGCACTGGGGAAGCCCTAGCAAACATACATTGAGCATCTATTAATCATCATGTCAAGTGCTTGAGATATTAAAATAATAAAGAAATTGCCTCTGGCCTTGAGGACATACCATTGTTAGGATCAGTTCAGTTCAGTCGCTCAGTCGTGTCCGACTCTTTGTGACCCCATGAATCGCAGCACCCCAGGCCTCCCTGTCCATCACCAACTCCTGGAGTTCACTCAAACTCAGGTCCATTGAGTTGGTGATGCCATCCAGCCATCTCATCCTCTGTCATCCCGTTTTCCTCCTGCCCCCAATCCCTCCCAGCATCAGGGTCTTTTCCAATGAGTCAACTCTTCCCATGAGGTGGTCAGAGTATTGGAGTTTCAGCTTTAGTATCAGTCCTTCCAATGAACACCAAGGACTGATCTCCTTTAGGATGGACTGGTTGGATCTCCTTGCAGTCCAAGGGACTCTCAAGAGTCTTCTCCGACACCACAGTTCAAAAGCATCAATTCTTCAGAACTCAGCTTTCTTCACAGTCCAACTCTCACATCCATACATGACCACTGGAAAAACCATAGCCTTGACTAGATGGACCTTTGTTGGCAAAGTAATATCTCTGCTTTTTAATATGCTATCTAGGTTAGTCATAACTTTCCTTCCAAGGAGTAAGCATCTTTCAATTTCATGGCTGCAGTCACCATCTGCAGTGATTTTGGAGCCCCAGAAAATAAAGTCTGACACTGTTTCCCCATCTATTTCCCATGAAGTGCTGGGACCAGATGCCATGATCTTTGTTTTCTGAATGTTGAGCTTTAAGCCAACTTTTTCACTCTCCTCTTTCACTTTCATCAAGAGGCTTTTGAGTTCCTCTTCACTTTCTGCCATAAGGGTGGTATCATCTGCATATCTAAGGTTATTGATATTTCTCCCGGCAATCTTGATTCCAGCTTGTGTTTCTTCCAGTCCAGCGTTTCTCATGATGTACTCTGCATATAAGTTAAATAAGCAGGGTGACAATATATAGCCTTGACGTACTCCTTTTCCTATTTGGAACCAGTCTGTTGTTCCATATCCAGTTCTAACTCTTGCTTCCTGACCTGCATATAGGTTTCTCAAAAGACAGGTCAGGTGGTCTGGTATTCCCATCTCTTGAAGAATTTTCCACAGTTTATTGTGATTCACACAGTCAAAGGCTTTGGCATAGTCAATAAAGCAGAAATAGATGTTTTTCTGGAACTCTCTTGCTTTTTCGATGATCCAGCAGATGTTGGCAATTTGCTCTGTGGTTCCTCTGCCTTTTCTAAAACCAGCTTGAACATCTGGAAGTTCACGGTTCAAGTATTGCTGAAGCCTGGCTTGGAGAATTTTGAGCATTACTAGCGTGTGAGATGAGTGCATTTGTGGGGTAGTTTGAGCATTCTTTGACATGGCCTTTCTTTGGGATTGGAATGAAAAGTGACCTTTTCCAGTCCTGTGGCCACTGCTGAGTTTTCCAAATTTGCTGGCATATTGAGTGCAGGACTTTCACAGCATCATCTTCCAGGATTTAGGTACCCATAAAAGTCATGGATGAGCAAGGTCAACACTCTAACAATGCTATGTATGTGGCACTATGGGAAAGAAAGATGATGAAGCCACTGCCTTTGTCCAGAAGAGGTCGTAGGAAAGAATTCAAAGTGTATACCTAGACGAATCTCAAAAGAATAAGAATTCACTAGGCGGGGAGGAGGGAAAGACATGTTAAACTCAGCAGAATATGTTAGAAAAGAAATGAAAATGTGTGAAAGAGCTCTTGCCAACACCCAAATGGGGAGACTGGAGCTTCTAACTCTAGTTCTTAAACTCCAGAAATTGAGTATGTTGCCTGGGAGCATATTCGCTTCTGATCATTACTGTTCTCCCTACCTGTTGGCACAGGCACTTCTTCCACTATGTTTTTAATTCTTTTGAAAACTTAATCTTTTTTGCACTTTAAAAAGTTTCATTGAGATGATTTTCATATCATTGGCCACCCGATTTTAAATGTGCAATGCAATGGTTTTTAGAATATTTACACAATTAGTGCAACCATTACCATGCTTTAATTTTAGAACATCTTCATCATTCCAAAAAGAAACCTCATACCCACCAAGAGTTACTCCCCATCTCCATCCCACGTACACAGTCCTAGACAACCATTAATCTACTTTCTGTCTCTAAAGATTTGGACCTTTTATATAAAGGGAATCATACCATATGTAGACTGGTTTCTTTCACTTGGTATAATGTTTTCAAAGTTTGTCCCTGTTGTAGCATGTATCAATCCCTCATTCTTTTTTACTGCAGAATAGTATTCCATTGCCCCACTCCAGTACTCTTGCCTGGAAAATCCCATGGACAGAGGAGCCTGGTGGGCTGCAGTCCATGGGGTCGCTAAGAGTCGGACACGACTGAGCGACTTCACTTTCACTTTTCACTTTCCTGCATTGGAGAAGGCAATGGCAACCCACTCCAGTGTTCTTGCCTGGAGAATCCCAGGGACAGAGGAGCCTGGTGGGCTGCCGTCTATGGGGTCGCACAGAGTCGGACACGACTGAAGCAACTTAGCAGCAGAAGCAGCAGTATTCCATTGTATGACTATAACACTTTCCTTCATCTGTTCATCAGTCTCTATTGACAGGTTGCTTCTACTTTTCACCTATTATGACTAATGCTGTATGAACACTGGTGTACAAGTTTTTTGTGCATTTTCACGTCCCTTGGGTACACACATAGGTGTAGAACTGCTGGTTCATATGGCAGCTCTGTTTAACTGTTTTGGATAACTGCCAAAGTATCTGTGAAAGTGACCACACCGTTTTACATTTCCATTAGTAATATACAAAGTTTCCTTTTCTTGACATCCTTGTTGGCACCTGTTGTTATTGTTTTAGTTATAGTCATCATGCTGCTGCTAAGTTGCTTCAGTTGTGCCCAACTTTTCACGACCCCATGGACTGCAGCCCACCAGGCTCCTCCATCCATGGGATTTTCCAGGCAAGAGTACTGGAAGAGGTTGCCATTGCCTTCTCCAAATAGTCATCCTAGTGAATGTAAAATGGCATACCATTGTCACTTCTCTCTATGTTTCCTTAATGGCTGATGAATTATTGGAAGTATAGTACCACAGCATTATGATATAGCATTTAACTCAAATTTTTGTACAAATATAATTGATAGCATAGGATGGAGGCAGGGGGGATCTTCTTGGAAGAGGGGACTCAAAACAGGAGGATAGAGTTGGAAGAAAGGATAGAGGCAGAAAGCAGTAAGGATTGTGAAGAAGCAATAAGGAGGCTTTAATGGTGAGAGTGAAAGTATGGTTGAAACCTGTTATTTTGTCTTTTGAAAAACAATATCCTCCACCCTTCTGTTGGGAATTTTTCTCCTTCCCCCCATTCCAATGCTTTCCACAGTTCAGATGGAAAAATCCATGTTTTAATGTGACTTCACCTTCACTCCTGACTAAAGTAGATTGGTCTAGGCATGATCACCTGCCCCAGGCTGGACCAACTAAACACTTTTTCCCAGTAGTTGTGAACTTGAGAAAGAAAAAAACCATGTCAATCCCTTCTCACTGTGATAACCTTAAGTTAAAAATTCCAGCAGCATTTGGCAATCAGTTATTTCACAATGTGAGAGTTAGACTATAAAGAAAGCTGAGTGCCAAATAATTGATGCTTTTGAACTGTGGTGTTGGAGAAGACTCATTTGAGAGTCCCTTGGATTGCAAGGAGATCCAACCGGTCCATCCTAAAGGAGATCAGTCCTGGGTGTTCATTGGAAAGACTGATGTTGAAGTTGAAACTCCAATATTTTGGCCACCTGATGTGAAGAGCTGACTCATTGGAAAAGACCCTGATGCTGGGAAGGATTGAAGGCAGGAGGAGAAGGGGAGGACAGAGAATAAGATGGTTGGATGTCATCAGTGACTCAATGGACATGGATTTGGGTGAACTCTAGGAGTTGGTGACGGACTGGGAGGCCTGGCGTGCTGCAGTTCATGGGGTCGCCAAGAGTTTGACAACACTGAGTGACTGGACTGAACTGAACTGATTTCACAACGTGGAGAACTGTCTGCTATGAAGGTGAATAATATGGATACCAAAGACAAGCTAGATCAGAGAGTACTGGTTGTGTTCAAATTTCTGGCTTAAACTGTTTTAAAGATTCAGCAACTTTTAGTGACAAGATTTTTTTTTAATATAAAAGGTTATGTGAATTCCTAAAATTATGCCATAAACCTTGCAAAAATCATGTGTCTCATTGTCTTCCAGTGTAGAATTGGACTTTTTGAGTCTTGGCCAATGGTTCACATAATTTAGAGAGGTTGCCAGAGTCTGTTATCCTTTGTGTAAGATACTAGACTGGGAAACCCTAAGATGTATATGGCACTGCTGTTGCTTTAGGTTGCTTATTAACTGAGAAGGAAGAGACAAAATAGGTAAAAAGGACTGGCCAGTCATCTACAATAATCAGGCTATGGAATATGAGCCAAAAACCATTTAAGTGATGGAAACCAGGAGTGCTGCTTGGAGTTTAGAAGAGGCAGAAAGATTTGGGAGCTATAGCAGGAAGTTAAAGGCAGATTCACAGAGGAATAAAGTGGGTCTGGAAATTGAGTAGGATTCAGATAACCAAGGAAGAAGAAAACGAGACGCCATAGAGATTAGTTCAGTGAGTACTGTTTTTTAAGGATTTTCCTTGTTTATTCTCATAAGAGCTTTTGGGTCAGCCTAACCTGCAAAGCAATCACAGATTCTCCTGTTTAAATAATTTCATCCCATTCTACTCTTGAACAACTCCTATCAAGTGCGGAGATTTTCCATCCAGTGCTAGCTAACCCCAGTTCTATTTCTAAGAAATTACTACCTTGTTTACATTACTGGGCTCCTAAGTCGATCAGACATACTACCTAAAGGTCAATTTATGACTCAGAGATTTCATTAGATTTTTTCAAATACAACAGTTCCTCCCTGTCTGTATCGTGTAAGTTCTAAGACCCCTAGGTAATGCCTGAAACCATAGATACTACCAGACTCTATACATACTGTTTTTTCCTACATATACATCATTTGATAAAGTTTAATTTATTAATTACGCAGAGTAATACATTAACAACACCTAAAAATTAAACAGACCAATTATAGCAATATAATGTAATAAAAGGTATGTGAATGTCTCTCACTCTAAAAATGTCTCCTTGTACAAATTTAATGCCTTTTCCATCTTAACTAAGCATTTATCATGACCAATGGTCATAATTTTTGCAGTCTGAGGTAAGAAAATAAAATAAGCACAAATTTCTTTTTCCCTCCCCACAATTTCAAGGACAGAAGATTCTTACTGTAGATCTTAGCAACCTCAGCATACAATTTTTTTCTTTCCTTATTAAGTCAAGAACGTTTCTCTTTTCATTTATAGGAAGCAGTATATGGCTTCTCTCCATCATATATGAATTGCCAGCATCACTGCCCTTGTGTTTTGTGTCCATTATAAATAGAGGTTACCTGAACACAGGCACTGCAATACCACAACAGTCGATCTGAGCAGCAAGGTAGCTACTAAGTGACTAAATGAAGGGATGCAAGGGACAAAGGGATGATTCACATCCCGGACAGGGCAGAGCAGGACAGTGCAAAGATTTAATCATGCTACTCAGAACAGCACACAATTTAAAATTTATGAATTGCCCCCAAACCAAGAAACAAGGGCACAATATATAAATCTCAGAGTTGGAAGGAATGTTAGTTACCATCAAGTGAGAGGTGCCCAAACATGGCTGCACATCACAATAACCTGGGTTAGTTTTAAAAAATTTACAAAACCCCAGATCCATCTCCAGACCTATAGACTCAAAATCTTTTGAATTTTGGGCTGTGGACTAGGGAGTTGTAGGGAGCAGTGGTGAGGATATGGTCTTTTAACTTAAAAAAAATTGAACTGCTTTTAAATCAAGAAGAGTACAGAAAATAATATGAAAACTAAAATGAGATGATGTTAACAATTATGGCTGTATAGAGAAAAAGTTATAATTTGATAGAAAACTTTGCATTGGCTAGACTCTATAGAGGAGACCTCTCAGCGTTATCACATGCTGATTCTGCGGAAAGCTACTGTACAACTCTGTGTATTGCAGATAACTGATAGCAATGCAAAATAGTTCTTGTCTATAGACATACAAATTCTGTATCTTCTTTTACCTTGGATAAACAATTTTAATACATACTTCAATTTTCCTGATGTATAGATGTGTCTGTTCACTGAGTGTCTTTTGAATGTGTTATAACATCTGCCTAGTACACTCATTAAGTTAAAGAAAATCTATAATGTATTCATTTTATATCAATAGGAGAGTCAGGATTTTATAGTTTTTGAAAATCATCTTTTAACAGTTTCTTCAAAAATTTTTTAAAAGATTGATTAATCCTTACAGAAAATGTTAATATACACTAAATTTTCCCTTTTGGTCTCATTTCATTTCTCTCTTCCTTCTTTCCTCAGAGGCAGCTCCTTTCATGTATTTAGTGTAAATACAAGTCATGCCTTTATACTTTTCTTAAATATATAATATTCAAAAATAATGTATGGTATTAATTAATTTAAAAACATACTCTATATGACATTCTGCAAACTTTTTAACTTAGAAATAAATATCTGAGATATTTTCATGCCCATCTATGTAATTATGTCTTTAATGGCTAGTAGTGTACTTGGCTTTTTGACCACTTTTTGAGACTAACTTGATAATTTGTTTTTGTAGAAAAATATCTATTCATTTGCTTCCCAATTTTCTAGCCTCAGGTTTTTCATTTGTCTATACTCATTTTTCTTTACTATATATTATGCCCACATTTTTTATTCCTTAAAGTGTTTACTTTTGCTTTTTCCTGTTTTTACTTGCTTATTTCTTTGTTTGCCTCGAAATAAATACTTGATTTTACTAATTGTTTCTGTTATTTCTGTTTTGGTGACTTGCTTTTTAAAGTTATTAACTTCTGTTATTATCTTGATTATTTCCTTCCTTCTACTCTTTCCTTGTTTACATACAACATGTTAATTACGCCTTCACATTTCAAAATGTATTGCTTCATTGTTGTTCAATTGTAATATTTTGCAATTGTTTTCTTTTAATTTCTTACTTAACCCCTTACATTCTTTAAGAGTTTATTTTTTAGTTTTCAAATATGTCAGTTGGGCTTTGTACTATTTTATATTAGAGTTCTAGTTTAATTGCATTATTGTTAGGAAATGTAATCCACATAAGATATTGATCTTTGGAATGCATAAGACATGAGTTTTAAGAATTTTTAATAAGTGTTTCATTTCATAAAAAGAATATATATTCTCTATGGACAAAATGTAGGCAGAAATATTTCTGTTTGCTTTGTACATTTGCGACAGAAGTAGTAAAATCTCTCACTATGGTTATGTTTCTTTGTGTAATTTTGTCAGTTTTCTGAGCTATGTTGTCAAATGTATACGCTTTCATGATTATTTTTTCTATTGGTGTACTGTTTTTTCTTGTTATATAATGCTTCTCTTTAATTAATACTATTATATGGATTGGTGCTTTTTCCTTAAATTCCATTGTGCCTAACATCATTATTTCTCTACTAGCTAGCTTTCTTTTGTTTAGTGTTTGAATACTTCTTTCTATGGTTTTATTTTCAATCTATGTCACTTTAAGTATAACTTTTGCAAATAGAACATAGATGGCTTTTTGTAAAATCCAATCATATAGTCCTTCTTTTTTGATGCATTTAATCCATTTACATTCACTATAATTCATAATATTTTTACTTACTAACACTAATTCATCTTGTGGTTTCTTCCATTATATTTTATCTTTGTGTCTCATTTCTTACCTTCTGTGGTATTTGTAAATATTCTTTATTTCACTTTCTCTTGGCTGGTTTTGAAGTTGTCAATTGTATTTCTATTGATTTGGCAATTACTCTTAAATTTTTCTAATGACTATGATATTGAGCATCTCTATTTTACTCTATAAAACTATCCATTAAATAGTCCCTTTTTCTCTACCACCCACACTGTTCCATCTTCCTTGTTACTCTTGTCTAGACCAGGCTTCAGCCAAATCTTGCCTGACACCTGATTTCGTATAGCTCATGAGTTAATAATGGTTTTCACATTAAACAGTTTTTTAAATCAAAAGAATATAGTTCATGACATCAACATTATATAAAATCCAAAATTCAGTGTCCACAATAAAGTTATATTGGAACACAGCCACTCTCATTTGTTTACATATTATCTAGGGCTGCTAAACTGACACAATGGCAAAGTTGAGTAGTTACAACAAAGATCAAATGCCCACAGAGTCTGAAATACTCTTTATATGGCCCTGTATGGAAAGCTCTCTCATTCCTAGTCTAGACATCAGAGTGTCATTTTACTTTAAAACTTTTACCTTAACAAATATAAACCAAAAATTATGGTTATTCCTCTCTTGAATAGATTAAAGTTAATAATATATAAAATATTATAAATATATATACATCCAACATAGGAGCACCGCAATATGTAAGACAAATGCTAACAAGTATGAAAGGGGAAATTAACAATAACACAATAATAGTGGGAGACTTCAGAGAAGGCAATGGCAAGCCACTCCAGTACTCTTGCCTAGAAAATCCCATGGATGGAGGAGCCTGGTAGGCTGCAGTCCATGGGGTCGCGAACAGTCGGACACGACTAAGCGACTTCACTTTCACTTTTCACTTTCCTGCATTGGAGAAGGAAATGGCAACCCACTCCAGTGTTCTTGCCTGGAGAATCCCAGGGACGGGGAAGCCTGGTGGGCTGCTGTCTATGGGGTCACACAGAGTCGGACACAACTGAAGTGACTTAGCAGCAGCAGCAGTAGCAGTGGGAGACTTTAATACCCCACTCACACCTATGACTAGATCAACTAAACAGAAAATTAACAAGGAAACACAAATTTTAAATGATACAATAGACCAGTTAGACCTAATTGATATCTATAGGACATTTCACCCCAAAACAATGAATTTCACCTTTTTCTCAAGCGCACACGGAAACTTCTCCAGGATAGATCACATCCTGGGCCATAAATCTAGCCTTGGTAAATTTTTAAAAAAAACTGAAATCATTCCGAGCATCTTTTCTGACCACAATGCAGTAAGATTAGATCTCAATTACAGGAGAAAAACTATTAAAAATTCTAACATATGGAGGCTGAACAACACGCTGCTGAATAACCAACAAATCACAGAAGAAATCAAAAAAGAAATCAAAATTTGCATAGAAACAAGTGAAAATGAAAACACAACAACCCAAAACCTGTGGGACACGGTAAAAGCAGTCCTAAAGGGAAAGTTCATAGCAATACAGGCATACCTCAAGAAACAGGAAAAAAGTCAAATAAATAACCTAACTCTACACCTAAAGCTACTAGAAAAAGAAGAAATGAAGAACCCCAGGGTTAGTAGAAGGAAAGAAATCTTAAAAATTAGGGCAGAAATAAATGCAAAAGAAACAAAAGAGACCATAACAAAAATCAACAAAGCCAAAAACTGGTTCTTTGAAAGGATAAATAAAATTGACAAACCATTAGCCAGACTCATCAAGAAACAGGGAGAAATATCAAATCAATAAAATTAGAAATGAAAATGGAGAGATCACAACAGACAACACAGAAATACAAAGGATCATAAGAGACTACTATCAGCGATTATATGCCAATAAAATGGACAACGTGGAAGAAATGGACAAATTCTTAGAAAAGTACAACTATCCAAAACTGGACCAGGAAGAAATAGAAAATCTTAACAGACCCATCACAAGCACGGAAATTGAAACTGTAATCAGAAATCTTCCAGCAAACAAAAGCCCAGGTCTAGACAGCTTCACAGCTGAATTCTACCAAAAATTTAGAGAAGAGCTAACACCTATCCTACTCAAACTCTTCCAGAAAATTGCAGAGGAAGGTAAACTCCCAAACTCACTCTATGAGGCCACCATCACCCTAATACCAAAACCTGACAAAGATGCCACAAAAAAAAGAAAACTACAGGCCAATATCACTGATGAACATAGATGCAAAAATCCTTAACAAAATTCTAGCAATCAGAATCCAACAACACATTAAAAAGATCATACACCATGACCAAGTGGGCTTTATCCCAGGGATGCAAGGGTTCTTCAATATCTGCAATCAATCAATGTAATACACCACATTAACAAATTTAAAAATAAAAACCATATGATTATCTCAATAAATGCAGAGAAAGCCTTTGACAAAATTCAACATCCATTTATGATAAAAACTCTCCAGAAAGCAGGAATAGAAGGAACATACCTCAACACAATAAAAGCTATATATGACAAACCCACAGCAAACATTATCCTCAATGGTGAAAAATTGAAAGCATTTCCCCTAAAGTCAGGAACAAGACAAGGGTGCCCACTTTCACCACTACTATTCAACATAGTTTTGGAAGTTTTGACCACAGCAATCAGAGCAGAAAGAGAAATAAAAGGAATCCAAATTGGAAAAGAAGAAGTAAAACTCTCACTGTTTGCAGATGACATGATCCTCTACATAGAAAACCCTAAAGAGTCCACCAGAAAATTACTAGAACTAATCAATGAATATAGTAAAGTTGCAGGATATAAAATCAACACACAGAAATCCCTTGCATTCCTATACACTAATAATGAGAAAATAGAAAGAGAAATTAAGGAAACAATTCCATTCACCATTGCAACGGAAAGAATAAAATACTTAGGAATATATCTACCTAAAGAAACTAAAGACCTATATAAAGAAAACTGTAAAACACTGGTGAAAGAAATCAAAGAGGACACTAATAGATGGAGAAATATACCATGTTCATGGATTGGAAGAATCAATATAGTGAAAATGAGTATACTACCCAAAGCAATTTATAGATTCAATGCAATCCCTATCAAGCTACCAACGGTATTATTCACAGAGCTAGAACAAATAATTTCACAATTTGTATGGAAATACAAAAAACCTTGAATAGCCAAAGCAATCTTGAGAAAGAAGAATGGAACTGGAGAAATCAACCTGCCTGACCAGGCTCTACTACAAAGCCACAGTCATCAAGACAGTATGGTACTGGCACAAAGACAGAAATATAGATCAACAGAACAAAACAAAAAGCCCAGAGATAAACCCACGCACCTATGGATACCTTATCTTTGACAAAGGAGGCAAGAATATACAATGGAGAAAAGACAATCTCTTTAACAAGTGGTGCTGGGAAAACTGGTCAACCACTTGTAAAAGAATGAAACTAGAACACTTTCTAACACCATACACAAAAGTAAACTCAAAATGGATTAAAGATCTAAATGTAAGACCAGAAACTATAAAACGCCTAGAGGAGAACATAGGCAAAACACTCTCTGACATACATCACAGCAGGATCCTCTATGACCCACCTCCCAGAATATGGGAAATAAAAGCAAAAATAAACAAATGGGACCTAATTAAAATTAAAAGCTTCTGCATAACAAAGAAAACTATAAGCAAGGTGAAAAGACAGCCTTCAGAATGGGAGAAAATAATAGCAAGTGAAGCAACTGACAAACAACTAATCTCAAAAATATACAAGCAACTCCTACAGCTCAATTCCAGAAAAATAAATGACCCAATCAAAAATGGGCCAAAGAACTAAATAGACATTTCTCCAAAGAAGACATACAGATGGCTAACAAACACATGAAAAGATGCTCAACATCACTCATTATCAGAGAAATGCAAATCAAAACCACAATGAGGTACCATTTCACGCCAGTAAGAATGGCTGTGATCCAAAAGTCTACAAGCAATAAATGCTGGAGAGGGTGTGGAGAAAAGGGGACCCTCTTACACTGTTGGTGGGAATGCAAACTAGTACAGCTACTATGGAGAACAGCATGGAGATTCCTTAAAAAACTGGAAATAGAACTGCCTCATGACCCAGCAATCCCTCTGCTGGGCATACACACCAAGGAAACCAGAATGGAAAGAGACATGTGTACCCCAATGTTCATCGCAGCACTGTTTACAATAGCCAGGGCATGGAAGCAACCTAGATGTCCATCAGCGGATGAATGAATAAGAAAGCTGTGGTACATATACACCATGGAGTATTACTCAGCCATTAAAAAGAATACATTTGAATCAGTTCTAATGAGGTGGATGAAACTGGAGCCTATTATACAGAGTGAAGTAAGCCAGAAAGAAAAACACCAATACAGTATACTAACGCATATATATGGAATTTAGAAAGATGGTAACAATAACCCTGTGTACAAGACAGCAAAAGAGACACTGATGTAAAGAACAGTCTTTTAGACTCTGTGGGAGAGGGAGAGGGTGGCATGATTTGGGAGAATGGCATTGAAATATGTATAATATCATATATGAAACGAGTCGCCAGTTCAGGTTTGATGCACGATACTGGATACTTGGGGCTGGTGCAATGGGATGACCCAGAGGGATGGTACGGGGAGGGAGGAGGGAGGAGGTTTCAGGATGGGGAACTCGTGTATACCTGTGGTGGATTCATGTTGATATATGGCAAAACCAATACAATATTGTAAAGTTAAAAAAAATAAAATAATTTAAAAAATTAAAAAAAAATTTTAATATATAAAATATAGTTTATCAACTTATGTGTTTCCCATTGTTTCTTATATCACATTATATCTTATTCTTTCTAAGTTCACTTTTCTTTCTGCCAAAAAAAAAAAAAATGTTCCTTCTCTTATCAAGAGTTGCTGGATATTTCTGAAAATATCTTTAGTTTGTTTTCACGTCTGAAAGCAAATTTAGCTGGATATATAATTTCAGGTTAGTATTTTCCCTAAGCACTTTGGAGATATTACTCCATTGCTTCAAGTATTTGTTATTCTCATGAGAAATCTGCTTGTTGTCCAGTTGCCTTTCTTTGAAGTTTTGAACATTGTTTTACATCGTTAGCTTTTGAGATTTTCTTCTTAAATATGTGAGATATCAGTACTTCTGTATAATAAATCAAGTTGGGTTTATTTTTGTTTTTAACCTCTGTCAGCATTTGGTGTGTACTTTTAATCTGAAAACTCACCCTTTTCTCACTGTTAGAACCCTTTTACCTGTGATATTTCAAATATTATTTCTCAATCATTCTCTCTTTTCTCTGTCCCTGAGATACCTACTATATATACATAGCATATATATACATATATATATGTGTGTGTATATATATATATATGTGTGTGTGTGTGTGTGTGTGTGTTGAAATCTTTCAGTGATTGTCTTTTAATGTATTTTTCATGTTTTTCATAGTTTTATTTCTCTATGTTTAACTTCAGGTGATTTTCTCTATACTATTTTTCAATTCCCTAATTCATTCTTTAACTAAGTCCAGTCTGGAAATCACTCTGCTTAGTGAGATTTTTGTGAGCTTCCCTGGTAGCTCAGTTGGTAAAAAAATCTACTTGCAATGCAGGAGACCCCAGTTTGGTTCCTGGATTAGGAAGATCCCCTGGAGAAGGAAACAGCTACTCATTCCAGTATTCTGGTCTGGAGAATTCCATGGACAGAGGAGCCTGGTAGGCTACAGTCCATGGGGTTACATTTATTCCAATAACTATATTCTGCATTTTGAGAATTTCTAATTGGTTTTTTTGGCTCGTATCAATTTATTTTACTGCCATAATCTTCTCCCTGGGTAAAATTGTCTATAACTATTTGAGAATCTTAAACATATTTAAAGTCAAATTGAGTATTCTATTGTTTATATTTTGTCATGTATTTAACTCCTCTGTATTTCATTTTGACTTCAAACTTGATGTCCAATTTTCTAACTCTGAAAATTTAATTTGCATGTTCACTTTGAATGGAAAGTGTTTTCATTGTTTTACGTTCCTGGTCTGTTGTCTGACGGAGAAGGAAATGGCAACCCACTCCAGTACTCTTGCCTGGAGAATCCCAGGGACAGAGGAGCCTGGTAGGCTGCCATCTATGGGGTCGCACAGAGTCGGACACGTCTAAAGTGACTTAGCAGCAGCAGCAGCCAGTACTCTTGCCTGGAAAATCCCATGGACAGAGGAGCCTGGTGGGCTACAGTCCATGGGGTCACTAGGAGTCAGACACTACTGAGCGACTTCACTTTCACTTTTCACTTTTATGCACTGGAGAAGGAAACAGCAACCCACTCCAGTGTTCTTGCCTGGAGAATCCCATGGACGGGGGAGCCTAGTGGGCTGCCGTCTCTGGGGTTGCACAGAGTCGGCACGACTGAAGCGACTTAGCAGCAGCAGCTGTGGTCTGACTCTGTAACATGTAGTTTTTATACTAAAGTTCTCTAGTCCAGTACCAGAACCAGGTCTTAAATAAATAGCTTGAAGCTCCAGTTTCAAGATGCACTATGAATATCAAGATCCATCCACTCAGATAGCAGGGAGTTCTGTCCAGACTCTAAAATTTCTGAATGACATTTTCTCTTTTTTCTTGACATAGCTCATATTTTATGCAAACAGTAGCCAAAGACAGTAGTATTGGTTTTCTCACCCTTTCTTTCTTTCCACCTTCTCTGCCCAGCTCCTGGTTTCAGGCAATGAAACCCAGATTAGGTCTCTCATAATGCATGGGGAGCTTTGGGCTCTCTACAATCTCATGACTACAGAACTTTGTCTCTCTCTTTCCACACATAGGACCTAGTATAAGGGCCTCAGCTCAACTTACAGCTCTAGGAGTCTGTTCCATTTCTGGTCCACAGAGATATTCAACTTGTCTTTTGTACAAGTATATGGCATACAAATACACACATACACACACACAATTGTTTCGTTTAGAAAGGAAGAGAATTTAAGGTATAAGCTCAAGATTTAATTGTTCCTTCTATAAGCCTATATGATTCTGACCTCTAACACAAGGGTGAGCAAACTACAGCTCATAGACCAAATTTGGCCTGTTCGTGTTTCCATAAATAAAGTTTTATTGGAATATAGTCACATCCATTTCTTTTCATATTGCATATTGCTGTTTTCACTATAAATACAGAGTCGACTAATTATGACAAAGACCATACACCCTACAAAGCCTAAAATTTTTACAGAAAATGATTGCTGATCCTGCTGTAACAACAGAAAGTCTCTTCCCTTCTTTATCTACTCTTCCCCACATGGCTTGAAACATCAAGTACATGATGACAAGTCCCTGAACTTCCTCATTTACTTAGCTGAATATTTCAGTTTGGAGATATACAATAGGCTTCTTAAACTTAACATGTTCAAAACCAAATCCCTGACATTTCCTCTGTACCCTCCCTCCTCTGCATGAAAGGCTTTCTTCAAGTAGTCTACTCCATGCAGGAAAAAAATTTAATCCTTCCCTTTGCTCAAGTCAAAAGTTTTAGAAACATCTTTGACTTCTCTCCTTCTCTCACACTCCATATCTTTTCTACCAAAAACCTAAAAAAAAAAAAAAAAGCACTGAAAATCCATGAGTAAGTCATGGAATATGACCAGTTCCCTCCTCAGGGAATTAATTACGTGTCTCACTTGTGAACCAGGTACCAGGAGAAGAAAGCCAGCAAATGTTGAAGTCAGTCTCACTGGGAAGTTTGATATGGAATCTGTTCCATAACTCAGGCTCAGACAGTCTGCCTGTTGACGTTTTCTTATCTTTATGAGAAAAGGAAATATGCTAGCCTTCTAGTAAAGGCCTTTGGATTAAACTCTCAGAAGGAAACTGGCCTCACCTAATAAACTCACCAGAACATAAAAGGACATGGAAGAGAATAATAAAACTAATGTGCTAATCAGTTCAATAAATGCCTAAAGCAGACCTTAAATCAAATAATAGACAGGAAAGGATGCCTTATTTCAGTGCCTTGAGACACACAGTGATGAGAAAACATTGCCTCAGCTTTGAATTTCTGCAGGGAAAATAGTAATCGATTCAGGAGAAGTAGCCTGACTATCATGAGACACCAGTGGCAGTTTCTAAACAGAATCATTTTCCTTTGTGTCTTCTTCCGCAACTGATGGAAGATCTCATATGCCAAGAGGGTACCTTAGGCTTCCATCCCACTAGCTGCATGAGCAATGTGAAGCCTGTGTCCTTGGAATGAGCAATTCTCTCCAGTCCTCCAGTTCTAGACATCTAGCCATAGGCAAAACTAGAACATAGGTGAAGATTTTCTCTGTCAACCGTCCATCAGCCTCAAATATCCCTTGACCACCTGATCAGTAGGAAAGCCATGTGTATAAAACCAATTCATACCACTGTGTTAGCAACAGAATTCATTTTCCTGACTAGGAATGTGGTATTTTCAAAGGGAATAGGCAACATTCACATAATTGTAAGCATCTCAGAAGGTGGAATTCCAGCCTCGGTGTGCCCTATGTGGAATACAAATGCTTTGGGGTCAGTTCCAGTCGCGAAATTTTGAAAATGAAACTTCCTACTTCTCCTACTTTTTCTAGGCTGCCACAAATCAATTCCAGTTTAGTGGGAAAGAACCCTATTTCACCTTTCTCCAGCTGGAGCATCAACTTAGTATCTACTACAGAAAGGTTCTTAGCAGGTTAGAAGGGTCACTGTTAGCTAAGAGAAACACTATGAGGAAGGAGATGCAGAGGGCCCACAGTGTGTGTGTGTGTGTGTGTGTGTGTGTGTGTGTGTGTTTGGGAGTGGAGCAGGAAGGGATACAGGGAGTAAGGTACTTGAACAGGGCAGAGGACACGCCTGGGAGAAAAGTGAGGCATTGATTCTGAAAACAAGGACAACTCCTGGACACTCTTAGGCAATTCCCTAATAGCCATTGCTCAGGGCCTGATTTCTTAGCCTTGATGCTGAAGGACCTAATGCAAATTCTCAAAATACTAAGTGTATATAGGAAGCTGCTTCATGCTAAGTGACTATGACTCAACCTAAGTGGAAATGTTATTTCTCAATCCATGCTAAAACATTTATTTAAGACCAACTCTTTCTGTCTCACAAGGAGGTTGCTACTTGTGGACTTTGGAGGAGGCTCAGGTGTGGCCATGCGATTAGGAAACCCCATTGTTCCAAATGGGAGTGGAGCTCACCCCACTCAAGTGGAGTGCTGAGGCTGCCACCTTCTCCTCCCACATCTCAGGGTGTCTGTGCATCTCAAGGCAATTCACACTTCACATTCAGGGTGTCAGTTCATTTTTAGAGCAAGAGCATGAAGAGTTTTTCCTCTGTTACTTCTCACTTAGCATCATGCTTTCCCTCAACCTCTTGCAATCATCAAATACATGCAAGACTATATATTAGGAACAACAGAAATAAAGGAATTATACCAAAAACTTTAAGATAAAACCAGCTAGAGCAACAGGGATTAAATGCCAAGGAGACAGGGAGCTCCCTAAAAACATCCAGGTGTTTTTTGAAACAACTCTTTGGAACGACTCCACTGTGTTGTTACTTTCTACTCCCCACTCAGTTCAGATCAGTTCAGTCGCTCAGTCGTGTCCGACTCTTTGCAACCCCATGAACTGCAGCACGCCAGGCCTCCCTGTCCATCACCAATTCCTGGAGTTCACTCAAACTCACGTCCATTGAGTCAGTGATGCCATCCAGCCATCTCATCCTCTGTCATCCCCTTCTCCTCCTGCCCCCAATCCCTCCCAGCATCAGAGTCTTTTCCAATGAGTCAACTCTTCACATGAGGTGGCCAAAGTACTGGATTTTCAGCCTTAGTATCATTCCTTCCAAAGAACAGCCAGGACTGATCTCCTTTAGAATGGACTGGTTGGATCTCCTTGCAGGCCAGATCAGATCAGATCAGATCAGTCGCTCAGTTGTGTCCGACTCTTTGTGACCCCATGAATTGCAGCACGCCAGGCCTCCCTGTCCATCACCAACTCCCGGAGTTCAAGGGACTCTCAAGAATCTTCTCCAACACCACAGTTCAAAAGCATCAATTCTTCAGTGCTCAGCTGTCCTCACAGTCCAACTCTCACATCCATACATGACTATTGGAAAAACCATAGCCTTGACTAGATGGACCTTTGTTAGCAAAGTAATGTCTCTGCTTTTGAATATGCTGTCTACGTTGGTCATAACTTTCCTTCCAAGGAGTAAGCGTCTCTTAATTTCATGGCTGCAATCACCATCTGCAGTGATTTTGGAGCCCCCAAAAATAAAGTCTGACACTGTTTCCACCGTTTCCCCCCTAGATGAGTCAAAATGATGAACAAACTCACAAGTCTCAAAGTTTAGGTTCTAAGATGCAAGGCTGAAACCCTTGTCTAGAGAGTGCCACTAAAACTCTCACGTGACAAAAATCATCTACAGATACGGTAGACCTGAGACCCAACGTTACTAACAAGCTCCCAGGTGATGCCAAAGTTTTTGGACCACAAGCCGCACTCTGAGTTGCAACAATATAGAGCACACTGGTTCTCGAATTTGACTACACTTTGGACTTAACCTGGGGAGTATAAAACAAGACTAATGCGCCACAAATTCATATTTGTTCTTGAGTGTGACCTGGAAATTTGAACTTTTAAAAGCTCCCCAGTGTTTCTAGCCTTCAGCAAAGTGTGAGAACCAGTGGAATGGAGGTTGTTGATTTTCTTGAGGTCATGGAGGGCAAGACTCAAAGTGCTTTGCTCAACACCAAGTGATTCTACTGGTTCAACATTAATGTTTTCTGGAGAGCTTTTAAATAATACTGTTTGAGACCCATGCCTGGAAGTCCAGATTTAATTGGTTTAAGGAAGGGCCTAGACAGCAGAATATTTCAAGTCTCAGCTACATGCACCCAGGTTAAGAATCTGTGTCATAGGTGTTATAAGAATGAACTAAAAAACATCTTTAATTGTCATAGAATGAGTAGACATAGTTTAGAAGGAGAATGTATGTCAGTTATGAATACTATATACGTATATTACAGCAACTACTTGCTTTGTTATTTTGTAATAATAAATCTAACTTTTTAGTAGATAATAATGAGGTTAGAGAAGCATTAAACATGGGTTTAGATTTGTACATCAATATTGAAACCCTTATTTAATCTGCTTATTTGCAGAGTTCAATATTGAAACCCTCATTTAATCTGGCTTATTTGCAGAGTTAAAAACAGTACAATGGTTTACACATTAGTGGGTATAAAGTTAATATTTAATGGCCTATTAGAAGATAGGCAATATTATTACATTTTCTTGGGTGAATTCCATACTAAAACAATAAAAATACAGCAGTAATAAGGGTACATTATGCTGCCAAGCTATGAGGGGAAATCACAAGACAGGCTAGAAAATATTAAATGACATTGGGAGGCTTCAAAACTAGGTTTAGGCTGCAAAACTAGGTTTTGATCAGTATCCACATTCAGACTGGCAGAGTTCATCATGGGGATGAGCTGTGGATATGAGGTTTGGATAGGAGACATTACAGCTTCTGGCCTAAGTGCTCTTTGAATACATGTGGAAAAGACATATCCTGGACTTGGCTCTAAAACATGGACAGGAATGAGTGCAGGCAGAATTCCTGTCTAAACCACTTTCTAATCATGATCATTACATAATTAAGACCATAAGCACCAAATTCTAATGAGGCGAAAGCTTGAAACTTTCATCATGTCGTTACTCAACTTGGGACAGGCAAACTATGACAGAAGGTGGACATCAGGGGAATTTTCAAGAAATCCTTGAGACTATTTCAAAACAGTCTTAGTGTACGCCCCTCAAATAAGCATGCCTTAGCTGAAGAAGAGAAACACAGTATAGAAATACTGTTCATTTAACTGAGTGAATGGGGGCAATTGAGAGGACAACATGGAGCTCGACTTCATGAGAAAATAGTGGCTCAATGGAATTACAGATGAACACAAAAAGGTATGAGCAGAGAAGCTCACTTAAGCATTATGCATAATATCAATAAATTAGAAACAATCTAGGTGTCCAATAGGGTATTTAGTTAAGTTTGCTATTGTTTTGTTTTCTTTTTCCCCCTCAACTTCACTCAGGTATAACTGACAAATAAAATTATATACACTTAAAGTGTACTACATGATTTGATATTCATACACATTAAAAAAGATGGTCATAATCAAATTAATTAATATATTTATCAGAGATTTGGTTCCTTAAATTAGGGAGTATTGTATTCTGTGCAATCATTCATAACGGTAATGAAGTAGAATACTCATTACTATGAGAAAATATTAATGATGGTTGTTAAAAGAAAAGGAGATGTAAACATGTACAATATGATCCTAGTTGTCCTAATATATAGAAAAGTAGTTAGGAAGAATAAATTAAACAGCTAATAATAAATGGGGAGATTGTAGATGACTCTATGTCTCTTCACTGGAGCTTTTCTGTATTTTCTGAGTATATCACATGTGCATTTATTCTGTAATTAGAAAAAACATATTGTATAAAATGCAAACAGAGAGGAAAATAGGATGGTCAAATCTAAAGAATAAGAACATCTAAACAAGAATTCGTGGAGCATCTTACATGTTTCTCCAAACAGAGGAGGTTCTTTTTTGCCCTATAAGGGAGAGGTATTTGTGGTACCATCTGAGAATGATGGCGAGCAAGGAGAATGCCAAGGGAATAAAATTAGGTACAAATTAAGCATGAATTCTTAGCTTTGGCCTTCTCTGAAAGGGGCTAACATAATCTTGACCACAAACCATCTTGAAACAGGTAGATTAGAAAAATGTGGCTGAGCAGGACTCATTCATTGAAAATTGAATGTGGAAACAGTGCTATGTGAGAATATTTAAAGTTAGCAAATGATGAGGTGGCCAGGCCAGGCAACAGGTGCAGGCAGTGTCTGCTAATTTACTTTTCATTGGTAGCTGTAAGCTGAGGTCTCTGTGGCTGGTTTGCTAGAGAAGAAGCAAGTTGATGACTCTGCCATTCCTCTTGGAAGCTCAATAGTAATGTATGGATGTGAGAGTTGGACTATAAGGAAAGTTGAGCGCCAAAGAATTGATGCTTTTGAACTGTGGTGTTGGAGAAAACTCTTGAGAGTCCCTTGGACTGCAAGGAGATCCAACCAATCCATCCTAAAGGAGATCAGTCCTGAGTGTTCATTGGAAGGACTGATGTTGAAGCTGAAACTTTGGCCACCTGATGCAAAGAGCTGACTCATTTGAAAAGACCCTGATGCTGGGAAAGATTGAAGGCAGGAGGAGAAGGGGACGACAGAGGATGAGATTGTTGGATGGCATCACAGACTCAATGGACATGAGTTTGGGTAGGCTCCGGGAGTTGGTGATGGACAGGGAGGCCTGTGTGCTGCAGTTCATGGGGTCGCAAAGAGTCGGACACAACTGAGCAACTGAACTGAACTGAACTTGGAAGCTCAGGGAGGATGAGCGTAGAGGAAAAGGAAGGCTACTGACTGGAAGACAGTCTGAATTAATCCAGCAGAGACAGCCAGAGGTACACATCAAGAGTCAGAGTAAGAATGAGTCAGGGTGTTAAGAGAGAAGGAGACAATAGCCAGAGAAAGGGAGTGCTCAGGTCAAACAGGGGCTGTGAGCCCATGCCCAGCTGGTTCACAGGCCGAACCAGACTGAGGGCAGTCATAGGAGAGGCTTTCCTTTCATCTTATGCAAAAGCACACTATCCAGCACTTGAACTGAGAGTGAACTGGGCTGCTTACGATGCTTCACTAAGAACCTAACATCCTGAAATTAACCAGAAAATACAATCAAGCATGTAACCCACTGTCATCAAAATGAAGTTAAATGCTACTGCTAAGTTGCTTCAGTCGTGTCCGACTCTGTGCGACCCCATAGACGGCAGCCCACCAGGCTCCCCCGTCCCTGGGATTCTCCAGGCAAGAACACTGGAGTGGGTTGCCATTTCCTTCTCCAATGCAGGAAAGTGAAAAGTGAAAGTGAAGTCGCTCAGTCGTGTGTGACTCTTAGTGACCCCATGGACTGCAGCCTACCAGGCTCCTCCATCCTTGGGATTTTCCAGGCAAGAGTACTGGAGTGGGGTGCCATTGCATTCTCCGTAAAGTTAAATAAAGGGAAATACTTAAGTTCCAAACAAAGGGGACTTGCCAGCAATTAGAAGAACCTCAAAAGAAAATAGTTTACTTAATGAAAGTCCTAAGGACATAAACATACTAACAGCACCCAGACGACATCTTGCGTGTGTTGGCTTCAGGTTGTGAGTTGAGGATGATCACGAATGCTTGGGACACACAGTTCAATAGTTTGAAAGCTGAGATGAGAATTGCATCCTATATTTTGATCAGGGACAAGGGAAACACGCGCCAGTCTTTATATGAGGGTAAAGAACACACTGAGACAACCAGAAAAGGCATCTGAGTAATGACACTGACATTTAAAAATCTTCCTTTCCTGAGTGTAAGTACACCCTGGCGAGCTCATGGTTTCCTGATAGAAGCAGCACAGTCATACCCTCTCCACATCAGATCATTTTCTCTGTGGCACTTCCCTAGGGATGGTGGAGAGCCAGGGAAAGTAGCTAACAATAGCCTTAGACTCACTGAATCTGAGTCACAAATGAGTAGCATTTTGAATCATCTCTTGCTTACATACTTTTTTTTCCCCACTTTACTCCTCCATCCCACCCAGACAGTACTTATCTCAATTGCAAGGAGGCACCTCCATCCTCTGCTGAGTCAGATGCGGAAATCCGGATCCTTCTCATCTTTGTAACAAGCAGTATGAGGTGGACTTTAAAGTGAATGATGGACTAATCCAGCAGATTGCAAACCCACAGCAATCACAGCTACCATGTAAAACATAGAAAACTAGTGTCTCCACCCAACTCCAGTTCTGAGGTCTCCCTTTTGGGCCTCTTTCACTAACCACATTTCTTTAAACATAATCAGAGCTAACCCTTCTCTAATTAGACTCGGATAAGCTACTTGAGCCCTGGAAACAAGATCCAGGGGGAAAAAAAATCCAGGGCCTTTTGTGAACAGCTGATTATGATCTCCTGTGGTGACTAGAGACACACGTGTGTGTGCACACATTTTAGAGATCCTGGGTTATATATGCTACTTGCTTTTTCTCATTGAATTGGTGAACAAATATTCCTGAAGGAGGGGAACAAAAGGGAGACTTCTGGGTTTCTCCCCTGTCACTTAAATTGCCTTGACAAGCTCAGGGGGTAACCACTGGTTGGTGACCATGTCCTGTGAATTACTCCCACAGAGGTACTGAGGTACAAATTCTGCCCTCCCACCCCAGTGATGTTGCTCATAATGATCAAGTCACCATGATCTTCCCTTCATCAAGCCCTTCCATTTTCAGAGTTTTACTGGATGATCGGTAACCAAGAGTTTCAAGCCCTTGTTTTGACTTCTCTTAGGTGATTTTGTTCCATTTAGGACACTCACCTCACTTCACTTTTGTGTCATTAATCTTAACATTCTCAAAATTCACATCTTTTTAGATAGTAGGGTCATGATGCAATGCTAAAAGTCTACTGAACTGAGTGGATTTAATTTGGTTTGAAACCTTGGAGCCTGATAGAAGGGGCTTCTCTGCTGGCTCCACAGTAAAGAATCTGCCTGTGATACAGGAGACGATCCCTGGATCATGAAGATCTGGAGAAGGAAATGGCAACCCACTCCAGTATTCTTCCTGGGAAATCCCACGGACAGAGGAGCCTAGTAAGCTACAGTCCATGCACAAAAGAATCAGACACGATGTGACAACTAAAACCAAAAGCCTGCTAGAAATGGTTGGTTTTCAGGAAAAGACACTAATTCTTTGACTAAAAAAGAGTATGTACTATGGAAAAATTAAAATTAAAAATATAATTACCAAAGGAAAACACCCATTATCTTACCACTTAGAGATAAGGTATTATCCTTTTGAAGTTTACTTTGTAAAACACTGAAATTAAACTATTTAGTTTTTTTCCCAAATAAGTAAGAAATAATACCAAGATCATTTATAAAATAAGCCTCATTCTTCCAAGTGATTCAAACTGTCATCATATTGGAATGGTTGAAACGCTACTTTACTTATATTTAAAAAGTTGTCGGAAGTAGCAGTCTCCACTTAATCTTCCTATACTTTAATTTCTTCATCTGTAAAGGGGATACAGTAATGGAACACACCTCATTTATTGTTGTGAGAACTGAGTTAATACATGAGCAGATCTTAGAATATAACAGTTCTATGGAAGTTTTTGCAGTTGCTATTCAGTCCTAAAAGTAACCCTACTTTGTCATGTCCTCTTATATACAGCTAGGTTTTCTCATCTGTATTTAGAAGTGGAAATGATGTCCAGGTTTTTTCCCATTATTCAGTTTTTGTCAGGTTTAGTACCAAAATTATATGATCTTTATAGAATGAATTTTGAATTCCCCATCTTTCCCCTATGCTCTGAAACAACTTAGAAGAACTAAGAGTAATGTCTTCCTTAAAATTTTGAAAGAGCTCACTCAAAATTTCCAAGATCAGTTTTTCCGAGGTAACATTGTAAAAGCTTAAAATTTGTTTCTTCAGCTATCAAATTTTCTACTTCCTAATTTTGATAACATACTTTCCTGAAAAAAATTTCAAGATTTTATTTACTGGGCTTCCCTGGTGGCTCAGACGGTAAAGAATCTGCCTACAATGCAGGAGACCTGGGTTTGATCCTTGAGTCCAGAAGACCCCCTGAAGAAGAGAATGGCTACCCACTCCAGTATTCTTGCTTAGAGAAACCCGTGGACAAAGGAGCCTATTGGGCTACCATTCATGGGGTCACAAAGAGTCAGACATGACTGAGTGACTAACACTTTCTTATCCATCATATTTCCTTTCTTATTCTTAATTTTGGCTATTTCATTCAATTTTTCTTCGATTAAGCTAGCTAGAGATTTATTTATTAGTTTTTCCCTTCAAACAACCAATTCTCTACCATCTTTCTATTTAAGAATAATGGGAAAAGACCTGGACATCATTCCCACTTCTAAATACAGATGAGAAAACTCAGCAGTATATGAAGAGGGCATGACAGAGTAGGGTTTTTTTTTCCAGGTAGGAATGAGAGGCTAACAGAAGAACTAGGGAGCTTCTTCAGGAGTTCAGTGTAAGGTGATAAAGGTCTGGACTCAGGAAGCAGAGGTAGCATCTTTTCAGTCTAGCAGAATGCCATCTTTCATGGGTAGAGATGATGATACATCTATCTACTGATTCGTCCATATTTCACTGTCCCAGGAATACATCCCTCCCTATGGCACCCCACTCCAGTACTCTTGCTTGGAAAATCCCATGGATGGAGGAGCCTGGTAGGCTGTAGTCCATGGGGTCACATAGAGTCGGACACAACTGAGCAACTTCCCTTTCACTTTTCACTTTCATGCATTGGAGAAGGAAATGGCAATCCACTCCAGTGTTCTTGCCTGGAGAATCCCAGGGACAGGGAAGCCTGGTGGGCTGCTGTCTGTGGGGTCGCACAGAGTCGGACACGACTGAAATGACTAGCAGCAGCAGCAGCAGCAGGAATACATTCCTCCCTATACATTTGATCATGCCTCTTTCTTACAATGTCCTTCTCCATGGTCTAGACCAGGGGTCAGTAAACTACAGGCTGCATTCAAAACCTGGCCTGCTGTCTCTTTTTGTAAAATTTTGATAGAACACAACTCAGGCCATTCATTTGCCTATTTCTCTCTGGCTGCTTTTGTACTAAAGTGGAAGAGTTGAAGAGCTATAACAGAGACCACAAGTGGCCCACAAAGCACTCTAGCCCTTTACAAAAAAAAAAAAAAAAAAAACTGGTGATCTTTCATCTACTCTAGACTTATCTAAATCCTGCTCATCCCTAAAAGCTCAGTTCAAAGTGCTCTTGAGTCCTCAGACCATAATGACCTTTCTCTTTCCTCTGAATTAGTAGTTGCTACTGTCTGGGGCACATGTTATTTTAGTTCTCTTACAACGTATTTTCTTGAGTTTCTTCTCTTATAAAAAAAATTATAAGCATAGATTTTTTTACACCAATTACAAATATAAAATTTTTTTAAAGATTTTTTTATGTGGACCATTTTAAAAGCTTTTATTGAATTTTATTACAATATTGCTTCTGTTTTATGTTTTATGTTCTGTTTTATGTTTTTTTAATTTTAAATTTATTTTTTAATTCAAGGATAATTGCTTTACAGAATTTTGCTGGTTTCTGCCAAACATCAATGGAGAAGGCACTGGCAACCCACTCCAGTACTCTTGCCTGGAAAATCCCATGGGTGGAGAAGCCTGGTAGGCTGCAGTCCATGGGGTCGCTAAGAGTCGCACACGACTGAGCAACTTCACTTTCACTTTTCCTTTTCATGTACTGGAGAAGGAAATGGCAACCCACTCCAGTGTTCTTGCCTGGAGAGTCCCAGGGATGGGGGAGCCTGGTGGGCTGCCATCTATGGGGTCACACACAGTCGGACATGACTGAAGCGACTTAGCAGCAGCAGCAGCAGCAGCCAAACATCAACATGAATCAGCCATAGGTAAACATATATCCTCTCCCTCTTGAACCTCCCTCCCATCTCCTTCCCTACCCCATCCTTATAGGTTGTTACAGAGACCAGGTCTGAGTTCTGTTTTGGTTTCTTGGCCACAAGGCATGTGGAATCTTAACTCCCTGAGCAGGGATTGAACATACACTCCCTGCACTAGCAAGTGAAGACCTAACAAGCAGAGCACCAGGGAAGTCGTATAAATGTGAACTTTTTTGAAAACAAGGACCATATATACAAAATACTTGCTGGCTGTTTACGATATTCAAGGCACAGTTCTAGGTAATGTGGGGAATGCCATTGCCTACATAGACCCTCACCTCCAGCCTTGTCCCGGATGACATGGGCAATACGACTTTAGGATACTTCCACACAAAGGCAGATATACTTGGAAGATGGCTCTGTGGATTAGTGATGCAATTGGAGCCCTATCTAAGAACCTTGCAATTTATCTCTTTTTACTGTTAATGGCTTCTGAAAAGGTGAATTAATAGATATCTAAAAAGGCTAG
Organism: Bos taurus; assembly: GCF_002263795.3. Classification (NCBI taxonomy): domain Eukaryota; kingdom Metazoa; phylum Chordata; class Mammalia; order Artiodactyla; family Bovidae; genus Bos; species Bos taurus. Next base: position 14,006,805 of record NC_037331.1, read on the forward strand.
TGTTCACTAGCATCATTACTCTCCAAAAATTAACTGCCTAGGTCAATTCTCCAACCTTCACTGACATTCAAGGGAGCTTCCTTTCAAGTAACAGCTGGGTGTTGACAAAAGCCACACATTAAGCACTGGCAGAAACTGGAAAAGTATACAGATAAAGCTCAGCATTCAGAAAACTAAGATCACGGCATCCAGGCTCATCACTTCATGGCAAATAGATGGGGAAACAGTGGAAACAGTGGCTGACTTTATTTTTCTGGGCTCCGAAATCACTGTAGATGGTGACTGAAGTCATGAAATTAAAAGACACTTCTTGGAAGGAAAGTTATGACCAACCTAGACAGCATATTGAAAAGCAGAGACATTACTTTGTCAACAAAGGTCCATCTAGTCAAGGCTATGGTTTTTACAGTGGTCATGTATGGATGTGAGAGTTGGACTATAGAGAAAGCTGAGCACCAAAGAATTGATGCTTTTGAACTGTGGTGTTGGAGAATACTATTGAGAGTGCCCTGGACTGCAAGGCAATCCAACGAGTCCATCCTAAAGGAGATCAGTCCTGGGTGTTCATTGGAAGGACTCATGTTGAAGCTGAAACCCCGATACTTGGGCCACCTGATGTGAAGAGCTGACTCATTTGAAAAGACCCTGATGCTGGGAAAGATTGAGGGCAGGAAGAGAAGGGGACGACAGCGGGTGAGATGGTGGATGGCATCACCGACTCAATGGACATGGGTTTGGGTGGACTCTGGGAGTTGGTGATGGACAGAGAGGCCTGGCGTGCAGCAGTTCATAGGGTCACAAAGAGTCGGACACGACTGAGCGACTGAACTGAACTGAACTAAACTCTTAACATATGTGTTTTAGGCCGTCATATGGAGACATTTACAAAGAAGTCACATATTTCAACTTCTTGTGTGGTGTTCTGCTTCCTCCCCTAATTCTTTGTTTTCATGCTCTCTCCGTCAAGTTTCCTCATGGACTAAATGGCAAACCCCACTAGGGGTATAAGGTATTCTCACTCTACACTCGCTTTATTTGTGAGACAGTTTTGCATACTAACAAAGAATGCAGGGTCTGGAACCAAACCAAGTTCTAAATCGCAGCTCATATGCTCACTAACTTGCCCAGCTTCCTTAACTTCCTTTAATACCTCATCTGAAAAATGGGGATAATGAAAAAATGGGAGAAGATTCATGAGAGTCCCTTGGACTGCAAAGAGGTCAAACCAGTCAATCCTAAAGGAAATCAACCCTGATTATTCATTGGAAGGACTGGTGCTAAAGCTGTAGCTCAAATACTTTGGCCACCAGATGTGAAGATCCAACTCACAGAAAAGACCCTGATGCTAGGAAAGACTGAAGGCAAAAAGGAGAAGGAGGGGCAGAGGATGAGATGGTTGGATAACATCACGGACTCAATGGACATGAATTTGAGCAAACTCTGGGAGATAGTGAAGGACAGGAAAATCTGGCATGCTGCAGTCCATGGGGTCACAGAGTCAGACATGACTTAGTGACTAAATAACAACAAATCTCAGAAGGTGGGTGTGAACTTCCATGAGATAATACAGGTCATGTTCTTAGAATAATGTCTGGAACATTCTATGTGTGTGTTCTTAGCCACTCAGTCATGTCCGACTCTTTGCAACCCCATGGACTGTACCCTGCCAGGCTCCTCTGTCCATGGAATTTTCCAGAAAGGAATACTGGAGTGGGTTGCCATTTCCTTCTCCAGGGGATCTTCTCAACCCAGGGATGGAACCCACATTTCTTGCAACTCCTGCATTGGCAGGTGGATTCTTTACCACTAGTGCCACCTGGGAAGCCCTAAACACTCTGAAACACTTTAAACAATCCATAAATAGCAGCCATTATTATTTTTGTTTTTATTATGAGACAAGTACTTTGTTTCTAGAAATATTCTGTGACTATTTAGTCATGTATGGTTTCTGCCAGATACCGATTTGATGGACTACTTGAAATAAAGCTGGGGATCCAGGATCCTAAATTTATCAGCAGTGAGACCATGACACTTTTTTTTTCTTTTGGAGGATGCACCAGAAAATAGGAAATAAGAGCTCTAATTTTGAAATCATTTGAATTCAGTTGAAATCCGTTGAAAAGCCTCTTGTAAGGACTGTAACCACTATTTTATTTTAAATAATGGGGAAAAAAATTAACAGCAAGGAAAAATAACTTTCCAGTACTGACATCACATCCCTTGAACACATTGTAATTGTTTTTCTTTTCTTTTGAATAAAATAACAAGTATTATGTTAATAAATCCAAAGCCAACCTGGAATGTGTGATCTATGCAGGGACGGAATTGCAAATGTTTGATCAGGATAGCAGGAAGCACACGTTCTGCCACTCTACTCCCAAAATAGAAAACCTATTTAGCACTTTGTAAAACACACTAAATGAAGTTTGCTCTCTCCTGCAGATAGAGATTTTACTTCATTTTGTGCCAGCAAAATTTTTGAAAATTGCATGAGGAGAGAGCAATTTTTGGCACTTTGGCTGGGAGTACAAAATGTTAGCAAATGGGGCTGAAAGGATCTTAAGTGTAATGTTGGAATAATATTCACACAACACTGGCTGCATCTTCATTTTTAACCTATTTACATATTCACAGGAAAAAATGCTTGGCAGTTATTTGTCTAAAGGGACCTATTTAAGGGGAAAACGGCATTCACAATTCTTGAATGCATTAGTCAAAAATTTTGCTGTGCATAACAATTCATAAAGAAAAATATCATTTCAGCTATCATGTAAGAATGTGGAAGGATATAGGTGGAAGAATGCTGGGTGTCAGTGTTAGCTTTGGACCCAGACAGAAGGAAAAAGGGAAGGAAGCGAAAACTACATCCTGAAAATTTCCAGAGTAAGAGGACACTGAGAGACTCAATAAAAAAGCTGAAAGGACTGACAGAAATTTCCGTGTTCCAACATGGCTCTATTAATTTGTGACCACTTCCTCAGTATAGACGGGTTTCAAAAAGAGAAGCATGCTGTCCACCTGAATAAAAAACGTATCATTTCATTCATAACATGTTTAACAGCTGTCTTCTTTGTCCATGGCACAACAGTAGAAACTGTGGCATAGATATAGAAGTCTCTATATAGTTCTTGCTCACAAAGAACTTACAATCAAAGAGAGAATGCAGTATTCATGATTACAGCCTAGATATTTAGGCGTAAAAAGAAGCTCCAGCCTCTGGCACAGACTAGCTTCTCCAGAAGCAGATGCTAAGATTTTGGAATCAATATCTGTAAAAAGGAGGTAAAGGGAGCAGGATTAAGCAAAGGTCAAATTGTTGTTGTTGTTCAGTTGCAAAGTCATGTCTGACTCTTTGCAAGCCCATGGACTGCAGCATGCTAGGCTTCCCGTCCTTTACTATCTCCTGGAATTTGCTCAAACTCATGTCCACTGTGTCAATGATGCCATCCACCCATCTCATCCTCTGTCACCGTCTTCTCTTGCCCTCAATCTTTCCCAGCATCAAGGTGCAAATGGCATTTTTTTTTTTTTTGCTGGTCAATTTTTTTTGCAGACCACTGCAGGTCCAGCTGCAATTCAGGCCTGACAAAGCCATGGCCCACCCAGCGAGGGGTGCTGAAGCACATATTGGCCAACAGAGCTATCTCATGTTGGACCAAAATGGGGAGCATTTTTACTTCTGCCTGGATCAGTCATTGGATGTGAACAATCCTGAGGAGGGTGTGACCTGAGGTGGGCAACTGAGGTGAATCCTTCAGGAGCTGAGAACTGAAGTCTCTGCAGATGGCCCTCCTAGATGCTGGGAAGCAGTGCACATTGTAAAGAGGCTATGAGTGGAGCAGCTCCATGCCTACCACAGTTCATTTGTAAGACTCTTTGAGAACTTCTAATTAAAGAATCTATTAATGGCAATAAATGGAAATGCAGCAGAAAGAGCTAGCAATGAACTCCTGAGGAGTTAACTATATACTGCTGGGTACCACGTGTATATAGAAAGTTTACTGTAGGGATAGTTCATACATGTATATGTATGCCTGAGTTCTTTTGCTGTTTACCGGAAATTATCACTACATTGTTAATTGGCTATACCTTGATACAAAACAAAAAGTTAAAAATTTTTTTGAAAAAAAAAAAAAAGACTATTTAAAAAATAATGTGTTTTTAAACTAGAGCTTAAAAAACTGAGATAATTTTTTGAGGTATGCCAAGATATTGAGATGAAAATATTCCCCCGGTCTATGAAAAGAGTCTCAAAATCATCCACAAAAGATCTCCTAGTCAATGTTAGCTGCTTGGTTGCTTAAGGAGAAAATATCACAAGCCAAAGCTGAGACGGAAAGCTTTGTGTTTTTCCTTCTGAGGAAAAAGTCTACTAAATCTCCACAGTTAATGATCTTGCTTGTCTTTTGAGAAAAATAGAGTTGATTCAGCGTTATGAGAGTGGTTGTCCTATCCTTTGTGACTTCCAGATGGCCAGTCTTGACTGAAGTAGGCCAATTTGGTGGCATAGAAATGCCCGTATCCCTTTCGATTGCGCCAAGCTCACCAGTAAGCTGCTCCTCTAACCCTGCCTGATCACACACAGCACGTATGTGCGTGCCAGGCGGCAGCAGGGCCTCTGTCAGTCACTCTGTGTGCCATGTACCCCATTGTGTCATTCAGTCCCAGAGTTCATTCCTCAAGAAGAGTCAATATTTGACCAAAACTGTGCCGAGCGCTAGTCCCACAGCCTCCCACACACTGCCTCCTTTCATCTCACCAGCAGTCTGTGTGATCAACAGTACTGCTATTTCCTTTTTTTCCAACTGAGGATGAGAGAGGTCTGGAGATCTAAAATTAAAGTTGTTGGGACTTCCCTGGTGGTGTGGTGGATACGCATCTGCCTCCCAATGCAGGGAACACTGGTTTGATCCCTGGTCCAGGAGGATTCTACATGCTGTGGAGCAACTAAGTCCATGCACCACAACTACCGACGCCCGCGAGCCTCGAGCCTGCGCGCCGCAAGACAGACCAGCGCAATGGGAAGCCCGAGCACCATAAGTAAGAGTAGCCCTCACTCACTGCAACTAGAGAAAGCCTGAGCACAGCACTGAAGACCCAGTGCCACCAAAAGTAATAGATAAGTTATTATATTATATATATTTTGGTAAGCAGCAGTTCAATGTGAATGTAGATCTGTGACTCCTAATCTATCCTTCCTATTGTTAAACTAATCCATCTTCCTAACACTGTCCATCAGTACATTCTTTATGTTTGCTGTAGCATACCAGTTCTATGAAATATTAATAACATTTTTCCCCCCAACAAGATTCTGTGGTCAAAAAAAAATTGGAAATCACTAAGCTAAACAGTTAAACAAAGTTTAAAAAAAAAAAAAAAAAAAACACAGGAAGTCTCAGAGCATGTTCATGCTAATGTGCGCTGTGAATCTATAAACAGCTCAAAGGCAGAGGTTTCCATAACTGACTTGACCACAAAAATCTTTCCTATGGGCATCTTGTAAAAAACTAAGGGTCCACAGCACAAACGATGGGAAACTGCTGTGCAGCCTTCCCTCAGCCAGATAACAGAAACTTCTCTTTGGCCTGGCATATTACACTGATGAGAAGACAAGTTTTCATTACTGAGGGGCAGTGGTTCCCAAACTCCGGAGCATGGTCTCCCGGCAGTGGGGGAGACACCTTACCAGCGGGTCCTTCGACTGAATCAGTTTGCTCAAGTAGATGCTAGGAGGCAAAGTCATTTGGGGAGACTGAATTCTGACAGCTTTAATATGAAAGAATACAAAGATTTAAAAATCTTTAAATAACTATAAATAACAGTACAACATTGTAAGGGCTCTTCTGTCTCTGAAAGGCATTTCTTAGAATTCCAAAGAGAACCACTAACTTCTAAATGAAAAAAGCAAATGGAAGAACTTACACCACTCACACACTCAGAGCTACAGATAAGATCCAACATTTTCACAACATAAAAAAAAAAAAACTGGCCTGACAGCTATTAACCACTTCAAAATATATAAATTTCTCTGTTTTCCTGTTTTTTAGGCAGCGACTTTTTTTTTTGGTATAAGGTAAGTCTCATCCATGAAATTTGATAGCAGCTGCTTCCCAGAGTTAGTCTGGCAGTCAGCTTGCCTGTGGTGTGTTCAGGTGTGAGGGGCTGAGATTTATGTTTCCATTTGACTGTTGCCTTTGGACTTCTGTGCCTCTAGGTTACTAGGACTGAGAGGAAACCAGTTACTAAGGGAGAAAAATGAAGGGTGGGTGGGATGAATGACAACAAAGTCAAGAATCTAAGATGCCACAGTCTCCAGGTCTTCCAAAAGAACAGCTTCAAACAGCATGTGGGTGGCGAGTCAAGGATTGATTTTTATTAGTACTGCCATAAATTTCCCAAACCTCGTAGGAAGTGTCACCTCTGTGGCCAGAGTGTAATAAATTAGGGATTAAGAGAACTTAAAATTCCACACTGAAAAAAGGTGTTAGGTTCTTCCTTTAAGATCCCTATTTAAAATATTATTTATGTATATGAGTTCCCATATATGATTAAAGTGGCAGGTGGTACTTTTCAAAGATAAACTATTATTACTTAAAAATAAGTACAATATAATAACTGAGGAAGTCTTTCAAGAATAGCCACACTATCAAATATAATTCATGTTAGGTGGATTTGAGAGAAAGAACCATAGACACAGTCAAGAATTAGGTCATGGTAGAGACCAAGGTCTCTGCTCATAGACAATGGCACTTATGATCATCAAAACCAAAAAAGAAGCTTCAACCTACAAGGCCGGTAAAGAACAAGATGGCAAAATGGTTTTAGGATGCAAAAAGATAAGGTCAAAAGTTTTACCAAACTCAAAACATGGGAAGAGATTGAAAATAACTTTGTTCAGGAACTGCAAAGCAGAGACTTCATGTTTGAATATGTAAAAGTTTCTACTTTTTATTTTATTTCATATCTTTTCTCATCTCTTTTTTTTTTTTCATGGGTTTCGGACAACATGTAAAACTGACATAATAAACTTGTTTGAGAAGAATCTCTCTTAATCTGCAGGTTTGGTTTCAATGTAATTGAATCATGAAGAACTTTGTGGTGGGCTTCTCTAGTAGTCTAGTGGTTAAGAATCCCTCTGCCAATGCAGGTGACATGGGCTCAGTCCCTGGTCCAGGAAGATCCCATATACTGAGGGGCAACTAAGTACTGGAGAACATCACAAGTACTGAAGCCCGTGTGCCTAGACCATCGCCACAAATACTGAAGCTCATGAGCCCATGTGCTGCATAGCAAGAAAGGCTACCTCAGTGAGAAGCCTCCACACCTCAACTAGAGGGTAGCCCCAGCTCCCTGACACTAGAGAAAGCCCATGCAATAAAACAACAAAGATCCAGTGCAATCAAAAATCAAAAATAAATAAATGTTTTTTAAAAAGGTGATAGGACCCAGTGCAACCAATAATAAATAAATAAATAAATAAATCTGAAAAAAAAAAAGGTAAAAAAGCATACCGATTCAAGCTTAATAATGATATAACTACATGCTATGTTAAAAAAAAAAATAAGAATTTTGTGGTAAAATACATACCCCCAAGTCAAATAAGCTTCTTATGTTAAAATTAGTGAAAGTCGCTCAGCTGTGTCTGATTTTTGTGACCCCATGGACCCCATGGACTATATAGTCCATGGGATTCTCCAGGTCAGAATACTGGAGTGGGTAGCATTTCCTTCTCCAGGAGATCTTCCTAACCCAGGGATCAAACCCAGGTTTCCCGAATTGCAGGCAGATTCTTTACCAGCTGAGCAACAAGGGAAGCCCAAGAATAGTGGGTAGCCTATCCCTTCTCCAGCAGATCTTCCCAACCCAGGAATCAAATTGGAGTCTCCTGCATTGCCATCAGATCGTCAGATTTCTTTACCAACTGAGCTGTCAGGGAAGCCCTGTTAAAATAGTATTTGTTACTTTATTGTTTACTGGCCATTTGTATTTCTTATAGTGTGAATTTCCTGTTCATGTCTGTTGCCCATTTGTTACATGCGAGCATTTGTATTTTTATGAGCTAATTCTATAATAAGGTTAGTAATCCTTTGCATTTTATACATGTTGCATATATTTTGGTAAAGTACTATGAACATATTGTAGGCATGGTGAAATATCTTCTCTTTTTGCTAAAAATGGAGGAAGATCACAAAAAATAATCATCGACACAAAAAGAAGAGGGTAGATTTTATATTTAATGAGGGTTATTTCAATTTTTATGGTAATCAAATACCATTTTTTACTACTTTGCAAGCATGAAAGTTTTGTGTAGGACTTGCCTGGTGGCACAGTGGATAGGAATCCGCTTGCCAATTCAGGAGACACAGATTCAATCCCTGGTCCAGGAAGATTCTGCATGCAATAGAGCAACTAAGCTCATGAGCTGGGAGTCCTGAGCCTGTGTACCACAACTCCTGAAGCCCAAATATCTAGAGCCTGTGCCCCGCCACAAGAGAAGCCATCACAGGAGAAGTCCGTGCCCTGCAAGGAAGAGTAGGCACGTGCCTGCTCACTGGAGCTAGAGAAAGCCCACTTATAGCAACAAAGACCAAGTATAACCAGGAAAAAAAAAAAAAAAAAAATCCTCTCCTTTAAAAAAATAAAATAAAAAGATTTTGTGTATGATAGCATTTAAAATCCCCAGTGAAATTTAAACTGCCTTAGAAAATGTTCTTTTTCATCTTCAGTTGTATTTCTCCAAAGAGGAAAGTGAAGTGTTTTTCCCCTTTGTACTCTAATTGCTTGAGATGTGAAATAAAAAGCTAATTGTATGAATTAAACTTAAAACACACATACTCATACAGATGATCATTCAAGCATGCACTGAAAAAAGAGTCTAAGAACAGAATAAATATGTTTCTCCTTTTTCTTTTTTATTTCCACTGTAGTTTTGACAGGACTTCCCTGGTGGCTCAGACGGTAAAGCGTCTGCCTACAATGAGGGAGACCCAGGTTCAATCCCTGGGTTGGGAAGATCCTCTAGAGAAGGAAATGGCAACCCACTCCAGTACTTTTGCCTGGAAAATCCCATGGACAGAAGAGCGTGGTAGGCTACAGTCCATGGGGTCGCAAAGAGACACAAGTGCGCGACTTCACTTTCACTTTGACAGCACCATTACTTGTTGGCCTATAAGAACAATTCAGGTGGATTTTCTAGCAGCTATAGAACCATAGTTTTGGAGATTCCTCAGTTCTAATAACAATAATGATAGAAATGGCTAAGGTCCCAAGCACTGGGCTGCATACTTTACATGTCTTATCTGACTTAATACAACAACCCTATGATGGTGGGTACTGTAATTAGCTCCACTTTCTCGTGAACAAATGGAGGCACCAGAGGTTTAAAGAGCCATTTGACCAAAGTCACATGGCTTATAAATGGCAGGGCCATGAGTCCGATGCAGGGCTCAATGGCTCTAGAGCCATGTGCTGACCATTACATCTCTCTGCCTCTCAAAATACAGAACATGACAATGTGTGTATGCTCAGTCAGTCTAAAGCTTGCCAGGCTCATCTGTTCATAGAATTATCCAGGCAAGAATATTGGTGTGGGTTGCCATTTCCTCCTCCAGGGATTTTCCCCACCCATGGATTGAACTGGCATCTCCTATGTCTCCTGCATTGGCAGGCAGATTCTTTTACCACTGAGCTACCTGGGAAGCCCTACTAATCATTGTTACTGCTACTGCTAAGTCACTTCAGTCGTGTCCGACTCTGTGCGACCCCATAGACGGCAGCCCACCAGGCTCCCCCGTCCATGGGATTCTCCAGGCAAGAACACTGGAATGGGTTGCCATTTCCTTCTCCAATGCATGAAAGTGAAAAGTGAAAGTGAAGTCGCTTAGTCGTGTGTGACTCTTAGCAACCCCATGGACTGCAGCCCACCAGGCTCCTCCGTCCATGGGATTTTCCAGGCAAGAGTACTGGAGTGGGGTGCCATTACCTTAACCACAGTGAGATATCAGTTCACACTCACTGGGTTGGCTATCATATTTTAACAGAAAGTTTAAAAACTGTTGGTGAAAATATGGAGAAATTGAAATCCTGTGGACCCTGCTGGTGGGAATGTAAAATGGTACAGTTACTGAGGAAAATAGCACAGCAGTCCCCATCCCCAGCAAATAAAAACAAAAACACAGACTTTCCACCTGATCCAGCAATTCTACTTCTAGAGTGTGTGTGCGTACTCAGTCGTGTCTGATTCTTTGCAACCCCATGGACTGTAGCCTGCCAGGCCCCTCTGTCCATGGGATTTTCCAGGCAAGAATACTGGAGTGAGTTGCCATTTCCTTCTCCAGGAGATCTTCCTGACCCAGGGATTGAACCCGGGTCTCCTGCACTGTAGGCAGACGCTTTACTGTCTGAGCCACCACTGGCTACCTATTAACCAGCAATTAATCTTGATGACAGAAACTTCGGGCCAGATTCCCACAGCTGCTTCTACACAGTCTTTAAAGGACTCATTCAGTAAGGAAACTTGCTCTGGAGGGTACGTCCAGCCCCCTGTCCTTTTGCTCCCCATCTCAAGTCTCCTTGCTTCCTTAGCCTCAGACTAGACTTCTCTCAGAGACCAGCTCTCCTTTGGATAGAAGCTAATAAATGCTCCCTCCACTCTAACAGCTCAAAATCAAATTCCACTGTTGCTGGTGGTGCTAGCATCTGCTACACATACAAGTTGTTTAGTCACTAAGTCATGTCCAGCTCTTTGCAATCCTATGGACTGTAGCCCACCCGGCTCCTCTGTCCATGGGATTCTCCAGGCAAGAATGCTGGAGTGGGTGGCCATTTCTTTCTCCAGGGAAGGAAATACAAGATGCAGCCTAATTTCTCTGGTCTCAGTTCCTGGCCTTTCGTTGCCCAAACCCACTCATCCCCAGTCTCTCCCCCATTCCTACAGTCTTAGCAGTCTGAGTCCCTCATTCCTGAGCATTCTTCCCTCTCATTTTGGCTCATCTTCACAAGTCTGAGTCTCTTGTCTGATCATCACTACTTCAGCTGAATTATTTCTTGTAGTCTCTGATGCACAGAACGTACGATTCCCCACGCCAACATGGCCTCCTTGGCCCATGTGATCTGTCAACAAGCATCCAAATCCCAGCATGACTGTTTAATCCCCTTGTCCAACCTCCTCTGGTCTAATTAATTTTGCATTTAAGCAGCTTCCTTGATAAATTATACATTTTTTCTTTAGTCCTCAAGAGTCAGTTTAGACCTAGTAAAATATAAGTAGAATTCTTTCATCTAAATGCAGGATCCGTGTTTACAAATCTATCTTTATACATCAAAAATCATCTACATTTATTTATTTAGTGATGCAAGATCAAGTGGGAAAAATAACCTCTGAGTCCCATAAAATCTGTGAGTAAGAAAGGGATGAATAAGAATGCCACACTCCAGTACTTTTAACATGTGCTCTTCAACTACTGCAGCTAAGAGTGCATGTTAAAAAATATAAAATATAAAAAGAAATTTAAATATACATATATATAATATATAAGTTTGGCTTATTTACAGCTTGAGCCAATTTATGGGCAGTAGCTGCTACTATAAAATATGCAATCTATAATATTAAATTTTGATTACATACCCCATAGAAATATTGTTTTTAAGCCCTGAAAAATATGAAACATCTGTTATGCATCTCCACAGAGACAAGAAATTTAAATGGCAGCAAGAAAATATAAGTTGGATCATGGAGAACATGGAAGAACAGTAATAATGGTTAAATCAAGGAGCAAGTTAGGGCACCCTTTCTATCTCACCAATGACATGGACATTTTTTTCTTAGATGATTTTAGAAATGCCATTTATAGACTTGAGGTTAGCTCAGCACTCTGGAGGTGATTCTAAACTGGGTATGTCTTATACTTGTAGCGGGTGTATTTCAAATGGAAATTTCCACTGTGGACGAAGAGGCATGCTTAAGAATAGGGTACTTATAGAGATGAATGAACATCCTAAAACTAAATCTCGGACATCTTTCAATTTGTGACCTTAAAATTCAGCATCTTTATCAGGACTTGATGCCAGTCTTTCAGATTTTGGTTTAGGCTATTTCCACCCTAAATAGAAGAGGATTAAAATCTTGGGAAAGGAGAACCACCTCTTGTAACTCCAAAGGTATTCTGAGCTGGGTGGCTGCTCCCAGCTTCACCTCTCACTGGTGAAACCAAACAGAAGGAATTGCAAATTCTTTAGGGCCACCTCTAGTGGGTTTTTCTCAGTTGGCTGGAAAACCTCAAAGGTAAGGATTTAATTAGGAATTTAGCACTGGCTTCGAAAAAGAAGTCACAATCTCTAAGTATTTCACACAGGGGAGAAGTTGAATCACTCACAAAAGAGTTTCCTGCTGAAAATTCTTGACTGGCAAGGAGCATGCCTTGCTAATTGGGGTGGTGGCCAAGGAGACTCTAGGGCCAGCCCCTTGCCCAGGGTGGCTGCCTCCATTAGGAACGGCAATGCGCCCTTTTTGTTCACTCTGAAAGGCGCCCAGTGGGGGGGCCTCAGGAGCCACTGGCCGCCTTTGTGCAGAGGGCAGGTCTGGGCAGGCCTTGGGCCAGCAGGGCTGAGCAGCCACCTGCTGACACGGCCTTTCTTCCTTGTGAAGGAGTCCAGAGGATGCCATTAGAGAAAGTGCTGCTTCCAGCAAGCCGTGGCCACCTTTAATGATTTCCAGGGAAGGAAATGAGTCTCCCAAATCAATTATGACACTCGATTAGGTTATTTAGGCTGATGAATCCCAAGTGAAATCAGAGGATGGGTTGTATGATTCGATGGCTTGCATCTCTTCCAGCTTCAGGGCCCAAGGATTACCATGTTAGTATTTTGCTAATATTTCTCTTGTACTCTCGTAGTACAGTGCTTGGGACCTGGCCAGTCCTTTGCAGTGTTAGTGCCCAGTGAAAAGTGGCTGAGTATAAATCTCAATGCCTCTCTTTTCACTGGGTTTACTTAGTAACTAAGCACCCGTTTGGGTGATCAGAGATACTTGGTGTATATATTTCATATAATGAAAATTGCTGAACATTTGTAATGTACAGTCTTTTCATTGCTTTACTAATTAAATGGTTAAATCACATAGCTGTTTTTCATTAGTAAAAAATGTCCAAACAATCTGTTTTTATATGGACAACCCCCACCCCCAGGAAAGAATGTAGGTAAAAAGAAACAAAGGTTAAATCCATACACAGAAACAACGTAATTCCTAAGATACAGGGCCTATGTCTTGTTCCATTTTAGAAAGTGAGCCATAAAAGGCGGCAGGGTCTGTGTGCAAGTGTTGTTGCCTGTCATCAAGCCATCTCTCCCTTTGTACAACATGAAGATTTCCCTGTTGTCCTGTAGCCCTTTGGGGCTTCCTTCCTATGTCTCTGATCTTGACCCTGCACCCAGTTACCACAGGTCTTACCATTTCAAGGGTGCTGTCCAGCTAAGGGCTTAGCAAGTAACCAAAACCCACCCTGAGCCTACTCCCCAGACCATGCTCTCTGCTCACGAAATCTACTGCCCTGATCTGCGGAAGGGGGCACTTTTTTTCTAATTTGCACAAAGACAATAACTCACTCAACTGAGAGCCTACAGATGTGCTTAGTTGCATTATTGTGGCTGTCCCTCAACTACTTCTAGGAACACAACTTCACTGAAAGCCTTGGTACATGTTAGTACCTGCAGACTACACCAAACACCAGGAAGAGACAAAAGAGACTAGAGAAAGTCAGTATCTAAAATAAAGTCTCAGAATTTTTCAGAATTGAGGAAACATGATGCAGGAAGTATGACTCACACCAAGAAAAATAAATACAATAAGAATAAAATAAAAATAAAAAAGAAATCCCTATCTGATTACATTTTATTGAAACTACAGAACACCAAAGACAAAGGGAAAATCATAAAAGCAACAGGAAATAATGATCTACAAATTACAGGTAGAGTCTCCAAGGCAATGAGGGAAGCTAGAAAACTAAAATAATATTTTCAAAGTGTTGACAGGAAATAAACTACCAACTCATATCCTTAGAACAATTGTCTTCCAAGCACAAAGGAAAAAAAAATTTTTTTTTTTTGCAAACAAAAGTTGAAATCATCACTAAAAGACTTTTACTAGATTTGGACCATAAAGAAGGCTGAGTGCCAAAGAATTGATGCTTTTGAACTGTGGTGCTGGAGAAGACTCTTGAGAATCCCTTGGACAGCAAGGAGATCAAACCAGTCAATCTAAAGGAGATCAATCCTGAATATTCATTGGAAGGACTGATGTTGAAGCTGAAGCTCCAATTTTGGCCACCTGATGTGAAGAGCCAACTCATTTGGAAAAGACCCTGATGCTGGAAAAGATTGAAGACAGGAGGAAAAGGGGATGACAGAGGATGAGATGGTTGGATGGCTTCAACAACTCAATGCACATGAATTTGAGCAAACTCCAGGAGATGGTGAAGGATAGGGAAGCCTGGCGTGCTGTAGTCCGTGGGGTCACAAAGGGTCAGATATGACTGAGCGATTGAACAACAACAACAAAGGAATTTCCAAAGGTGATTATCAGGAAGAGGGATTATCCCAAGAAAGAAATATGGGAGTCACAGGAAGAAAGTGAAATTATTTGTAAAAGAGTAAGAATTCAAATTTGATGGCTTAAAAAAGAGACAGAAACACTAAAGGTGGGTGAGAGAGTGACTATAATTACAATATATTAACGATCTGTGTATGCTTCCAAAGAGAGAGATTAAGGCACTAATTATTGACTTCTTTAAACTTATTTCCAAATTTCAAAGGTGATCACTAAAACAAAAGAAGTACAATGATAAACTTTCAGATAAACAGAAGAAAATGGAATGAAAAAAACCGTATTCCATCAGCCTCCAAAAGGCAGGAAGATAATTGGAAGAGGCAAAGAAAATGTGAATCAAAGAGAAGGAACAAAGTACTATGGTTTTTTAAAAAGCCCAGATACGTCAATAATCACAGTAAATGTAATTGTATTAAATTTGCCAGACTGGATGAAAAGTAAAATTCAACTATTTATTGTTTATAAGTGGCACACCAAAAAACACACCTAAGGAAATGAAACAGTGGAAAATAAAAGGACAGGAAAAACTAGCCATGCAAATATTAATCAAAATAGAGTTGGGATAGCTATAATAATACAGAAGTGACAGACTTTGAAACAAAAAAAGCCATTCTTATGGATAGAGAATATCCCAATATAACAACAGAAGTTTCAACTCCCCAGGAAGATATATAACAGTTCTAAAATTGCATATAACTAATAAAATAGCTTCAAATGATATAAATCAAAAGTTGATACAACCATAGAGAGAAATGGACAAGTCCTTTCTCATAGTGGGAGATTTCAACACACCACTCTCAATTCTGGATCGGTCAGAGAGATTAAGAGAACAACAACAACAACAATAAACTAGTAGAAATATAGTGGCATTTTGTTGTGCAATGATTTCATCTTTAAAAACCAGAAATATAAATAACTGCTACTCTGAACATAAAGACGGAAAGAAGAAATGTAAGGACTGAACATAAGGACTCAATCTAATTCAGGTAAAAAGCAAAGAAACCTTCTGCTTTATTTAAGCTGAGAAGCCTCATGGCTATTGTATGTATGATTTTCAGTAGGTGTTGTGAAATTTTTAAATTATTTAGAGGAACTTCCCCGGTGGTCCAGTGGCTAAGACTCTGTGCTTCCAGTGAAGGGGGCTCAGGTTCAATCCCTGGTCAGGGAACTAGATCCCACATGTCGCAACCAAGAGTTCACATGCCGCAACTAAAGATCCTGTGGCTGCATCTGAAGATCTCGTGTGTCACAACTAAAACCCGGACAGCCAAATAAACAAATACATGTTTTCTTAATAAATAAAATTGCTTAGAGATCTCCCATATTATTAATTCAATTTCATTCACTAATCTAGATAAACTGAAAATACTTTAAATGTATTAATGTAGGAGATTTGAACAACATAATTCATAAACTCAAGTTAATTATTACATAGAGAAATCTGTACCCAATAACTTAAGAATATATATTCTTCTGAAGAACTCATGGAATATTTATGAAAACTGAATGTAAACCATAAAGCAATCCTCAAGAAATTTCTAACAAATGGTTATCTGACCACAACATAATTAAGTTTAAAATCAATATTAAAGTCAATTACATGTCCATGTAGAAAAATGTAATTATAAAAAAAAGGAACCTAGGAATATTAGCAGCAAATACTTGTGTTTCTTATTATTTCCCAGACCTGTTACTCTATGTTTTACATACTAATTCATTTACTATTTACAATAGCCCTTTCTTTACCACTGAGCCACCAAGGAGGCCCAAACAGCCTTTTGAAGTGAGCATAATTATATCCCTACTTTAAAGACGAAGCATCTAATGCACAGGGAGCTTATGTAAATTTACATTTAATAGGTGAAAAATGATGGAGTTCAAATCCAGGGAGCCTGGTACCAGATTCCAAATGCTACGGCGCTATTCTTTACTACTTCTCAAAAGACATGAAAGGTCTTTCTGGGTAAATCCACAAAACTCTATTGAAAGCCATTCAGACCTAATAGTCAAAGAACATACCACATTTCTGATGAGAAAGACCTCCCAAATCATTAAGATATCAATTCCCCCTCGAAATTGTTCCCTAAACTCAACGTAATTGCAATCAAAATCTCAACAACTTGCTTCAAGAAATTCAGCAAAGTGATGCTAAAATTCATATGAAAAGAACAAATGGTCAATAATGTTAACACCTTACTGGAAAAGAAGAATAAGTTTAGATGATTTGCTCTATCAGATATAAAGACTTTATTAATTAGGTTATGGTGGGGCTGGCATAGAAATAGATGAATTTTGTGATTAATTTATTTACTTGGCTGTGACAAGCCTTAGTTTTGTCATGCAGATCTCTGGTAGCGGCACCCTGACTCTCTAGTTGTGGCACCCAGAGCATACGGGTTTAGTTGCTCAGTAGCATGTGGGATCTTAGTTCCCTGACCAGGAATCAAACCTGCATCCCCTGCATTGCAAGGCAAATTGGGAACCACCAGGGAAGTCCCAGAAATAGACACATTTGACCAAAGTGGTAAACTTAGTTTCTGCTAAACCTTGCTGCTATTACCTGGCTATAAAGAGCTTTCCGCTTGTGGGACAACCGTTCCCTCAAAGTAACGAATGAATTTGGTAAATAATTTTTACTTTTATCCTCATAGGTGGGTATATCCTCACTGATTTTTTGAAATTCTAACTAAGACTATTGATACAGTTAGTGTGATCAGTTCCAGTTTAGAAGAATATGGAACTCCAAGACTCTTTTACAGGGGGACTGTATAATTTTTATTTTTATTTTTTTAGCCAAATCAAGGGCAGCTTTGAGAATGAAAGGGAGCCCTATTTATAATTAAGTTATACCTGTCAAACAAGGATGGACACCCTACTTTTACTTTAGTCTTTGTTCTTTCAACAACTAGTCTGTTTTATCAGCTATGCCAACTCTTTCTAGCCCAACTGATACTTTGAAAAAAGTATTGGTCATAGAGTGACTTAAGGATCATGACATATATCTGGTTATGACAAGCCCACCTTGACCAAATAAATCAGCTCAGCACTCACAGTTTGAGCAGTGGATACACAGTGTTGTTTGCGACAATCATCCAGCAACCTCTCTTCTGCTCCTGATTCAATCCAGTTTCCATTCAGCTCTCCCTCATTGACAATCCCGCACCTGCTCAGTGGGCTCAGCATTTGCATCTGGGCTCTCAATTCTGAAACTCTCAGTGTCCCTGCAGGCACTGGCCTCCAAACTTCCCACTGGCCATCTCCATGATCCTCCACCCCAAAAAGGCAGTTCTACATTAGCTTCCCACTGAGAGCCAGTTCCAGACCCAGGCCTCAGGTTGTACTGCCCCCTGGCTTGCCAAACCCCAGAGATGGGTTTCAGACATGATGTGGTCACAGACACCGCTAATCCACAACACAGGGAGCTCCCAAAGGGGAAAATGTATGTGTGTAGGTGGGGTTTCCGGGCAGGGGAGTGATGTATGACAATCTGCTGTGGAGGTATATATCCATCCTTAAAAACTTGCCCTTGGTTTCTCATTCTTGTTCATTGTTCAAATTAATAGATAAAATTGGAGACCTAATAAAATAAAGGAAACAGTAACTTTGAACTCCTGAGAGAGTAAATATGAAAAGCTAGTTCTGTATTTATAAATAGGAAAATACTTTTTATGTTTAATATTTAACTTAGCCATAACTTGCACTCAGGAATTTCTCTAATTCTTTGCTAGACTAAGGAAGAAAACTACCTTTTGCCTAAATGAGATAAAAGTATTATTCAGCATTTACATGTTGGTGCTCAACCTTGGCCTACAATGTAATCACATAGGGAGTTTTGAAAAACTGGATCTGGATTGATGTTCAGATCCCATACCTAGAGATTCTGATTTAAGTGATCTGGAATGTGCCCAGCCATCGGGGGTTTCATAGGCCTCCAGGTGATTCTAAAGGAATTAATGTAATTATTGTAATGTAATATTGAAGACCATTGACAATGTGTCACAGGCTGGATGTGTATATAAGACTTCATTGACTCTTCCCAACAAGCCTGTGAGTTGCTGGCTCTGTAGATGAAGAAAGCAGGGCTCAGAGAGGTTTAGTAATCCTGTGTGGTACCCCTAACCACACAGCTAATAAGGGTCTGAAACAATATTTGAAATTGCCTCTGTATGGCTTCAAAGTCTGTGCACATAACCAGTAAGTGAGGAAAAGCTGTCACTATGAGGAAGGGCACTTGCATATGGATAAGGACCTGGTTAGTAACCTCAATCTCCTGCTATACAGCCATTTCATGCCTACTTGAAAACGCAGCCAAGGCTTAATCTCTAGAATCAATCTTGTTCTTAAAAAACACATTAAGAGTTTTCACACTACATCCAACAGCCTTGCCCCTAAGATTTCATAACTAGGCTCTCATCTTATACCTATGGACTGATATGTCCCCTACTCCAGTGAGGACGAACATAAAGCATGGGCAGTGGTATTGGAGTCTTAAGTTCAAATCCCTTCTCTCTCTTACTGTATCCCTGTGACTTTAGGCAAATTGAGACCCTTCTGAGTCTCAATAACACATTTACATTTATAGAATATGAAAAATAAAACCTATATTGCAGGGCTACAGTTAAGAATGAACAAGATAACAAATGTAAAAAGCTAGCATAACATCCATCCCATAGAAGTTCAATAAAGAGTAGATATTATATAGTTATTATTGATGTTAATGTAATGGTTATTATTACCTGGTACACCATTCCAATGGAGTAAGTGTTTCTTTACTCTTACAAAAATAACTTGAATGTTGACATTGAAACTCACTCTTTGAGCCTCAGCCCCAAAGATGAAAATCCCAACGTCCATGATGTCTGAGGGTTGCCTTACAGAGCTTCAGCCTGGCACCCACGGTCAGAACCCACTTCTGTTACTGCTTCTGGAGACACTAAAGGCTTTCTCAGTGCAAAGTCTATGCCCACTCAGTTCCCTGCAGATCACCCACCTCTGGGCCACTCCAGATCACCATGTGGCCCCAAGAAGTGTGCTCTCTCAGTTTCCAAGTCTCCAATCCTCTCCTCTCTGGCCCATCTTGTTATATCCATGGCAACCTATGTTATGACTTCTGCCAAATAAAAAGCATAATGTTAACACGTTGATTTGTGCATCATGAACTCAACACAATTGGTTTAAAAACTTTGGTCCAAGAGTGAGGCAAACTTCCCAGTTTCCTAAAAGGGACCCTAGCCTAACCCACACCACAAATGTGGTGGAGCCAAAACCCACATTTATTCCAATCATTGCATAATCAACATAGATAAAGAGGCATAATTCCCTTGAAAGATTTTCAAGGTCCTCCTTTAAGTGCGTTTCCCTCACTATTGTGGTTCTAAACTATAGCCACGGCTTCAAGACCAAATTACAGCCTTTGGCAGCTGGTTTTAGTCTGGTGGTTACAGCAATGAATTTGGAGTCAGGAATCCTGGAGTCTCAGCCAACTATTCCCTGGGTAACCACAAGCTAGTTAGCTGCCCTCATCTCAGTTTTTCTATCAGTTAAATGGGGTAATTTTTCCTTTCTTCCAACTACTTCAAAGGCATACATTGTGGCAATTAATTACTCCATGGCCCACTAAATCTGGAACCTTCTGTGCAGCAACAAAGCTATTGTCAGCTTTTTCCTTCAATGTTCAGTAATTTAATCATAAGATACTTTAGGTTTTAAGTGTCCAAATGTTACACCTGAAAGTTAATTTAGGGTATTTATATCTAGGATTACTGAGCCATGTACCCAATTGCCTTAGTGCTGGCTGAAGGAGGCAGAAGCATCTTCCAAAACATTAAACCAAAAGCCTGATTTCAGCTCAAGGGAATAGCAATGCTAAATCACACAGGTTGATTTCTTTAATCTCAAATGCCCTGGCTTCCCCATAACATAAGCATCTGATACTATGTGAAAAATATTCTGAAGAACAGTTGGTATTCACAGGTAAACAAGGTCTGGTGAAATGTTCCCAACTCTATTTCCTGCCCTTGTATAATACCAGTATATTTATTTTCCATG
Organism: Bos taurus; assembly: GCF_002263795.3. Lineage (NCBI taxonomy): Eukaryota > Metazoa > Chordata > Mammalia > Artiodactyla > Bovidae > Bos > Bos taurus. Next base: position 14,027,455 of record NC_037331.1, read on the forward strand.
TTTCTATCATTTTTTAGTTCTAAAGGAATCCTTTTTTTCCCCCATACACCATATTTTAATATTTTAACATGAGAAATTCTATTAGCTCCTTGCATACAACCATTAACAAACCTTTGGAGGTGAGAATCTATCTACAAATAGTACTTTTAGAGTGTTTTGAGAGAGGAATAATTTTAGGCTTGAGTTTTTATGGTTGATAAAAGTGATAGCCATTGGAAAAGAAAAAAATATATAGTTAGCAGATACATTATTTTTAAAAGAACTTTAAACAAATTATTATTTATATTACTGATTTTTCTTCTTTAATACTGTTTTGTATGCATGTCACTTCTGAATAAGAAAGTAAACTTTGACAGTTTAGCAGAATATTGAAGTGTCAGTACATAATATAGATTATAAATACTTTATTCTGTTTTCTGGAATGGTTAGCTGACAAATGAAATAGAAAGAAAACATTCATTATACTCATTCTCTCTTAGGTGTAAATAAATAAGAGTCCAGAACTTTAAATAGTATGTTTCATTAATAATGTTTATATATATTTGTGTATATATATAGAGAGAGACTAAAAGGACTCAAAAATGTTCTATATTGTATATACATTAGATGTGGGTGATTAATTTACATTGAACCCATATAGTGTAGTGGAAAGTTTATTCATTAATTAAAATTTTAGATTTCCAGGTTCTAGTCAAGTCTTATGACTTCAAAGTTTTGTCTTGGTTCTGCTACTAACTCTCCTTGTGACTTTAAGTAAATCCCTTCATATTTTTGGAATCTAGTTTCCTGATAGTTATGGGTTGAATTATGTCTCCCCAACCAACCTACCCTGCAAACTAAAAAGATACGTTGTACAGCAGAAACCAATACAACATTGTAAAGAAATTATCCCCCAATCAAAAAATTTTAAAAATAAATTAATTTTTTAAAAAAAAGATAGGTTGAAATCCTAGCCCACAGTACCTCAGAATGTGAACTTATTTGGAAATAAGGTCCTTACAAATGTTAAGACGAGGCCACACTGGAGTAGGGTATGTCCTTATAAGAACACAGTCAGTGAAGCCAGACACACAGGGAGAACACCATGCAACAACGAAGGTAGACTCATTTATGCAGTTGTAAGCCAAGGGACACAAGATTGTGAGCAAACCATTAGAAGCCAAAAAGAGGCAAGGAAAGATTCCTCTACAGGTTTCAGAGACATTATGGCCTGCCCACATCTTGATTTGACACTTCTCATCTCTAGAACTGTGAGACAATACATTTTCGTTGTTTGGGCCACCCAAAGTTTCACGTCTATGATAATTTGTCATGGCAGCCTTAGCAAACAAAAGTACAGTCTTTAAATGAAGACTCACTTCTGAAAGCCTTATCCATAAATATATTTTTATTATTCGAAGTCAGAAGTAAAGGGCCTTTCTGCGAAGGGCCAGATAATAAATACTTTAGACCTTGCGGGTCATGCAGTCTCTATCACAAGCACTCAACTCTGACGATCAAAACCTGTCTCAGACAATATGTAAATACATGTGAGTGGCTGTGTTCCAATAAAATTTTATTTGTGGTCACTGAAATTTGAATTTCATATAATTTTCCTATGTCACAAAATATTATTCTTTTAAAAAATTTACTTTCCATTAAAAAATATACAAACCATTCTTAGCTCTCAGACCATACAAAAACAGACAGGGGGCTGGAGGCTGCAGTTGGCTGAGTGCTGTTCCAAGCTGTTGGTATTAGTACAATGAACTTGGTAGAAAGCATGAGAGAAAAGCAATATGCAGCCTTTGACCCAAGGCACATGAGCCAAGTAGTGCATGACTTTCTGCAGATGATAACTGTATTCATGAAGCTATATCTCTCTACATATAATAAAAATAGCTTTTAAAAACCACCAGAGAATCACATTTAAAAATAGAGTAGTAGGTTTTTAAAAAAAACTCCATTTCATTTCTTCATCTCTTTAGTGGTCAAAATTAGTTTAACAGAATAAACACTAAAAATGAAAACTATTATCACTTATGGAGTACTTAAAGAGTGTCAGGTTCTCTGCTAAATGCTGTAAAGACTTACCTCACTAACCTTACAATAACTCCTCAATTTACATAGTCCTACAACACAAGAGAAGTCTCTACACATAGACATCACCAGATGGTCAACACCAAAATCAGATTGATTATATTCTTTGCAGCCAAAGATGGAGAAGCTCTATACAGTCAGCAAAAACGAGACCGGGAGCTGACTGTGGCTCAGATCATGAACTTCTTATTGCCAAATTCAGATTGAAATTGAAGAAAGTGGAGACAACCACTAGACCATTCAGGTATGACCTAAATCAAATCCCTTATGACTATACAGTGGAAGTGAGAAATAGATTTAAGGGACTAGATCTGATAGCCAGAGTGCCTGATGAACTATGGATGGAGGTTCGTGACACTGTACAGGAAACAGGGACTAACACCATCCTCATGGAAAAGAAATGCAAAAAAGCAAAATGGCTGTCTGAGGAGGCCTTACAAATAGCTGTGAAAAGAAGAGAACCGAAAAGCAAAGGAGAAAAGGAAAGATATAAACATCTGAATGCAGAGTTCCAAAGAATAGCAAGGAGAGATAAGAAAGCCTTCCTCAGTGATAAATGCAAAGAAATAGAGGAAAACAACAGAATGGGAAAGACTAGAGATCTCTTCAAGAAAATTAGAGATACCAAGGGAACATTTCATGAAAAGATGGGCTTGGTAAAAAACAGAAAGCAGAAGATATTAAGAAGAGGTGGCAAGAATACACAGAAGAACTGTACAAAAAAGAGCTTCACAACCCAGATAATCACGATGGTGTGATCACTCACCTAGAGCCAGACATCCTGGAATGTGAAGTCAAGTGGGCCTTAGAAAGCATCACTATGAACAAAGCTAGTGGAGGTGATGGAATTCCAGTTGAGCTACTTCAAATCCTGAAATATGATGCTGTGAAAGTGCTGCACTAAATGTGCCAGCAAATTTGGAAAACTCAGCAGTGGCCACAGGACTGGAAAAGGTCACTTTTCATTCCAATTCCAAAGAAAAGCAATGCCAAAGCATGCTCAAACTACTGCACAATTGCACTCATCTCACACGCTAGTAAAGTAATGCTCAAAATTCTCCAAGCCAGGCTTCAGCAATATGTGAACTGTGAACTTCCTGATGTTCAAGCTGGTTTTAGAAAAGGCAGAGGAACCAGAGAACAAATTGCCAACATCTGCTGGATCATCGAAAAAGCAAAGAGAGTTCCAGAAAAATATCTATTTCTGCTTTATTGACTATGCCAAAGCCTTTGACTGTGTGGATCACAAGAAACTGTGGAAAATTCTGAAAGAGATGGGAATACCAGACCATCTGACCTGCCTCTTGAGAAACCTATATGCAGGTCAGGAAGCAACAGTTAGAACTGGACATGGAACAACAGACTGGTTCCAAATAAGAAAAGGAGTACGTCAAGGCTGTATATTGTCACCCTGCTTATTTAACTTATATGCAGAGTACATCATGAGAAACGCTGGACTGGAAGAAGCACAAACTGGAATCAAGATTGCCAGGAGAAATATCAATAACCTCAGATATGCAGATGATACCACCCTTATGGCAGAAAGTGAAGAGGAACTAAAAAACCTCTTGATGAAAGTGAAAGAGGAGAGTGAAAAAGTTGGCTTAACACTCAACATTCAGAAAACGAAGATCATGGCATCTGGTCCCATCACTTCATGGCAAATAGATGGGGAAACAGTGGAAACAATGTCAGACTTTATTTTTGGGGGCTCCAAAATCAATGCAGATGGTAATTGCAGCCATGAAATTAAAAAATGCTTACTCCTTGGAAGGAAAGTTATGACCAACCTAGATAGCATACTAAAAAGCAGAGACATTACTTTGCCAACAAAGGTCCGTCTAGTCAAGGCTATGGTTTTTCCAGTGGCCGTGTATGGATGTGAGAGTTGGACTGTGAAGAAGGCTGAATGCCCAAGAATTGATGCTTTTGAAGTGTGGTGTTGGAGAAGACTCTTGAGAGTCCCTTGGACTGCAAGGAGATCCAACCAGTCCATCCTAAAGGAGATCAGTCCTTGGTGTTCATTGGAAGGACTGATGCTGAGGCTGAAATTCTAATACTTTGGCCACCTCATGGGAAGAGTTGACTCATTGGAAAAGACTGATGCTGGGAGGGATTGGGGGCAGGAGGAGAAGGGGACGACAGAGGATGAGATGGCTGGATGGCATCACTGACTCGATGGACATGAGTTTGAGTGAACTCCGGGAGTTGGTGATGGACAGGGAGGCCTGGCGTGCTGCGATTCATGGGGTCGTAAAAAGTCAGACACGAATGAGCGACTGAACTGAACTGAACTGAACATCCCCTTTCAGATGAGGTTTAGAAAGATTAAGCAATGTGCCTAAGGCCTCACAGCTAGTACTTAATTGAGCTTAGAATAAATCAGGTGATTCTGACAGCAAGGTTCATAAGCTGTTTTGTATGATGTTGTTAATTTCTTGTTTTGGTTAATTTCAAATGTTCAACTTCCCAACAAATGTGGTAATTTGCTATAATAAATTATGAAGTGAAATTAAGTGAAGTCACTCAGTTATGTCCGACTCTTTGCGACCCCATGGACTATAGCCTACCAGGCTTCTCTGTCCATGGAATTTTTCTAGGCAAGGGTACTGGAGTGGGTTGCCATTTTCTTCTCTAGGGGATCTTCCGGACCCGGGAATTGAACGCGGCTAGGTGTCCCGTATTGCAGGCAGAAGCTTTACCCTCTGAGCCACCAGGGAAGCCCATAATAAATTATAATGTATTATTAACTTAATAACAAAACCTACAATTTTTAGATAATGAATAAAAAACATTGATAATCAAATATACAGTTCAGCAGAGCATGGAAAGAATGAATTGGATAGAAAGAAGATCAAAATAATGGAAGAAAATTATACTTCACTCCTTAAGTTAGATCAAATATAACATTTAATCCCTTTGCCTCAAATACTGGAATTACTAATGGCTCAGTCTTAAACTATTTAGCTCTGGAGTAAAGATTGAGTACAGTGTAAAACTAGATGCTGTCTTATGATATACTCCCTTTCAAAAACTTTTTATGGTTCAGATGGTAAAGAATGCCCTGGCAGTGTGGGAGGCCTGGGTTTGATCCCTAGTTTGGGAAGATCCCCAGGAGGAGGGCATAGCAACCCACTCTAGTTTTTTTGCCTGGAGAATCCCCATGGAGAGAGGAACCTCATGGGCTACACAGTCCATGGGATTGCAAAGAGTCAGACACAACTGAGCCACTAAGCATAGCACAGCCAGTTAACAATGCTGTGATATTAACAGCTTCAGGTGGACAACAGAGGAACTCAGCCATGCATATACATGTATCCATTCTCCCCCAAACACTCCTCCCATATGATATACACTTTTATTACTACCTCATAAAAGAGAAGGTGGGAAAAAAAAAAAACAACTTGTTGATAGCACATGTGATAAAGTTCCTCATTCAAGTATATTGACAGATGGCAGAAAAGAGAAGAAAGGGTAGAGGTGACAGGGAGAGGTAGGATGCTGTAACCAAATACAAAACCATCTGGATCCTGGCCCTCTGTGACCTAGTGTTTGTGTTTAAGTTAAACCTTTTGTATCATCACCTGATAGATCACAGACTGATTCTCTAACCTGAAGCATTCTTTCTGCAAGCATGGAGCACCAAAGTATTCTTTGAGGAAACTATACATTTCATCTATATAAAGGTTAAGTCAATGAAATTATTAAAATGAAAGAACTGGATTTAAAACCTTGACCTCCAAGAATGCCATCATGTCTGGCAAACAGAGAGCTTACAATATGCCCAATGTGAAACATCCACAGAATACAAACCCAACAATATGCTTTGTGTTACTTTCTAATAAATGTCGATGAGAAAAGTGTTTATAACTTGAAAAGCAGGGAGGTTGGGGTAGGGGGATTCAGTAGCTTGCCACATGGAAATATATCTCCTGTCAATTCCAGGAAAATGTCAAATCAGTACATACTGCTCCAGGACTCTTGGTCTTCGCTTCTGCATCAATTAAGTGACAGTGGTGTTTCTGGCATAATGAGCTGCATTCAAAATGGTTGATATCCAACAGTTCAATAAGAATATCAGGCCCCACAAATTTCAATCAATGCAACACAGTCATTTTTCAGCTGTGCAAATTAAGACACGTGGAATAAACATCTTGCTTCAAAACAAGTTAGAAGTCAGCAATACGTTTGAAATCTAGATTCAGTATTTTCTATTTACCTTCGCTGGAATGACTGGATTGTGGAGCTTAATTTTGATTCCATTGTTTCAATGATGGCTATATAGAATCAGTTCCACTTCCAAAGCTCCAAAAGAATTGTGGAACTCTCCCTACATCTTATCACCAGCTTTTACCCATCATTATTAGGCTCTAACTGACATCATTAAGGACTTCCCTGGTGGTTCAGCTGGTAAAGAATCAGCCTGCAATGTGGGAGACCTGGGTTCGATCCCTGGGTTGGGAAGATCCCCTAGAGAAGGGAACAGCTACCCACTCCAGTATTCTGGCTTGGAGAATTAAGGACATCATTAAGGACTTTACTAGATCTAGAGGTGAAAAGGCTGAACAAAAACAGACCCCACCCATGAGGACTTAAGAATTTAATGAAAGGGGGGAAACCCCTCAAAGCAGATAACTTTAATTTAATGAAGCTAAAAAATAAGATAAAGGTACTGAGTGCAGCAGGAAGCACAAGCCCAACCTGGGAATCCAAAAAGAAGGCTTCCAGTAGGGGATAGTGCCCTAAAATGAATTCTAAAGAGTAATAACGATTTCGCCAATTGAAGAAATGAGGAAAGGGCATCCCAGCTTGGGAAACTGCATGGGCAAAACCAGGAGGCAGGAAATATCATAGAATATGCTGGGAAAACATGCTCTGGGGATAGAGAGCAGACCTCATCTGAAAACTATAACCCATGACTAGTGCTAAATGGAAAAAAATTAACTATCTGGATAATACTGTTAAAAAGCTTTAAGTTCACAGTGTACACCGAAGCTGAGAAACCTATTGCTATTATATGATGCCCAGATCAGGAGGGAGAATTTTGTCCTAGAGCTATCTTATATAAAAGTGGATTTATTTTTAGAAAGCCAAAACACTCCCCGTCTCCTGGTTGGTTACATAGCTCACGCCGGTTCTCAGGTCAGTGCCCTCATCGAGTGAAACTTGCTTTGACTCCAGGTAAGACAAATAGAAACTCAACGGTCTCTCAAGTATAATTCCCTGAAAGTTATTTACTGAATATCCTGCACATCTGGCATTTCTTCCCAGGGCTTCTAGGTAGTTACCTTGCACTTGTATCCCACAGTCACTTACTATGTGGAGGAAAAAAAGGTGGGCAGAAAACCGAGAATGATACCCTCTCTGCCCCAAGGTCACGACTGGGTGCCAAGTTATTGAATTCGGCAGACAACTACTCAAAAGTTTGGAGGGGAGAATGTCAGACCCACCTAGGTTTTAGTACTGAGGGGAAACACGGTATGTGGGGAAGGGCAGTTGTTCAAGAACCTCCAGCTTCATCCCCACTGAGTTTTCATCCCTCTGGTTTCTGTGCTTTAATGATGGGTCCCTGGATGGTGCTTCTATGACTTGGGCACTAGAGCAGTACAGGGCACCTTTTGGTCTCCAACTACAATAGGATGAAGCTTCCAGAAATACTCAATATGAAAGACCAACAACAAGAACAGCAGGACAATATCTAGTTACGCTAACAAAGTAATGGCTTCTCACCATCCCAAACTGAATTCTCAGGATAAACACTAACCCCCAAAGGCCATACAACTCCATTAGCACCTTACACTCATTCCTTTCTCCTGTCCTCCACCTTGTGCCTGCCAGATGCAATAACACTTTCTCTTCTACAGGGTCAAACACCTGGTCCCCAAGGCCCTTTCTGGCCAAGACCAAGGAAACATTTTCAGTCTGCTTTAGAGTTAGTGGTGAAATGGGCCCTGAGTCAGACTGCCCGAGTTTGAATACCAACTCCATCACTTACCTGCTGTGTGACCTTAAGTAAATCTCTTGGCCTTTTTGTACCTGTTTCATCTGTAGAATGGGAATAATAGTACTTAAACTGAGAACATGCATATACTATATATTCAGTTCAATTCACTGTCGTGTCCAACTCTTTGCAACCCCATGGACTGCAGCACGCCAGGCTTCCCTGTCCATCACCAACTCCCAGGTCTTACTCAAGCTCATGTCCATAGAATCAGTGATGCCATCCAACCACCTCATCCTCTTTCATCCCCTTCTCCTCCTGCCTTCAATCTTTCCCAGCACCATGGTCTTTTTCCAATGAGTCAGTTCTTCACATCAGGTAGCCAAAGTATTGTGGTTTCAGCTTCAACATCAGTCCTTCCAATGAATATTCAGGACTGATTTCCTTTAGGATGGACTGGTTGGATCTTCTTTCAGTTCAAGAGACTGTCAAGAGTCTTCTCCAACACCACAGTTCCAAAAGCATCAATTCTTCGGTGCTCAGCTTTCTTTATAGTCCAACTCTCACATCCATACATGACTACTGGAAAAACCATAGCTTTGACTAGATGGACCTTTGTCAGCAAAGTAATGTCTCTGCTTTTTAATATGCTGTCTAGTATGGAAGTGACAAATAGGTTCAAGGGATTAGATCTGATAGACAGAGTGCCTGAAGAACTATGGACAGAGATTCGTGACATTGTACAGGAGGCAGCGATCAAGACCATCCCCATGAAAAAGAAGTGTAAAAAGGCAAAATGGTTCTCTGAGGCCTTACAAATAGCTGAGAAAAGAAGAGAAGCAAAAGGCAAAGGAGGAAAGAAAAGATATACCCATTGGAATGCAGAGTTCCAAAGAATAACAAGGAGAGATAAGAAAGCCTTCCTCAGTGATCAATGCAAAGAAATAGAGGAAAATAAGAGAATAGGAAAGACTAGAGATCTCTTCAAGAAAATCAGAAATGCCAAGGAAACATTTCATACAAAGATGAGCACAATAAAGGACAGAAATGGTCTGGACCTAATAGAAGCAGAAGATATTAAGAAGAGGTGGCAAGAATACATAGAACTATACAAAAAAGATCTTCATGACCCAAATAACCATGATGGTGTGCTCACTCACCTAGAGCCAGACATCCTGGAATGTGAAGTTAAGTGGGCCTCAGGAAGCATCACTATGAACAAAGCTAGTGGAGGTGATGGAATTCCAGTTGAGCTATTTCAAATTCTAAAAGATGATGCTGTACTCTCTCTCTCTCTCTCTCTCTATATATATATATATATTTTTTTTTTTTTTAATTTGACCTATGTTTTATTAGGTTCATTCTGACAGCTTGGTGGAGAATACAATGCAGAAACCACAAGTTGGACAGTATAAATGTATATATTTATATATACTTATATATAAATGTATATGTTTTTATATTTATAAATATAGCATATGCATGTTCTCAGTTTATTCTAAGTACTATTATTCCCATTCTACAGATGAGGTGGCTTAGTGGTACGGAATCCATCTGCCAATGCAGGAGACACAGGAGATGCAGGAGACCCATGTTCGATCTCTGGGTCAGGAAGATCCCCTGGAGGAGGAAACGTCAACCCAATCCAGTATTCTTGCCTGGAGAATTCCATGGACAGAGGAGCCTTTAAGGTTGCAACCCATGGAGTTGCAAAGAGTTGGACACAACTGAGCACATATTTATCACAAACAGTATAATATTAGTAATCATTAGTAGTTATCTCTTTCCCATCTAGGACTCTAAGATTTTGAAGCCATATTTTTATATGAAAGACATGATTTTGCATTAACTCTGGTAACTGAAAGAGTAGATGGTGTCACACCTCAACTGTGCGTCTTCTACACAACTACAGGAAGTGGCATGATCTCTTACAACCCAACAATACTGCAGTATACTGACCAAAATCTTACCTCAAAACTTTCCTCCAGGCTGCCCTCTCTGCCTGGAATGTTCTAGCTCTTGCCTCACTCCTACAGACTCTGAGATGGAAGTGACTCATGCTCAACAATATACAGCTCTCTACTCCCTCCTGAGCATTCCAGCTCTTTGTGCTTAGGTAGGGCTGTGAACACAGTGGAGAAAAGTACCATATAACCTTCCCCCCATTCGGTAGAGAATGTGGCAGCTGTATGTGGAGATGGGATTCCATGTGATGGACCTGACTCACCAAGAATACAGCTGTCTCACCCAACATACTTTATGTAAGCAAGAGATAAACTCTTAAGTGTTCAGCTATGATGATCTGGGGGCTACTTGTCACTACAGCTTAAGCCTGGCCCATCTTGAATAATATATACCACTTACATCCCACCCGCACACCAACCTTACTTCCCCCACCCTTGACTCCTACCTCCCTATCCACCTGTATAAAGGTTCCTTGTCAATTTTCAGATCACGATTTACCTTCCTCAAACTCATCGTTTCTTAAGCAGGTCCCAGCATCACTTACTCAATGGATATGAATTTGAGCAAATTCCAGGAGATAGTGGAGGACAGAGGAACCTGGTGTGCTGCAGTCCGTGGTGTTAAAAAGAGTCGGACACGACTTAGCAACTGAACAACAACAACAATACTATTTTTATTATTGAGCCCATTTTTCTTTAAAATTATTTCCCTCATAATTTGTAATTACATATTTACACAGTTGTCCACTTGTTTTTTCCTGGTCTCCACCACTAGACTATAAGATATGCAAGGAATCTATAAGAACATATAAGTTTTACTTTCCAATAAAACAGAAAAGTAAACTAGGGCTTAGAACATCACTAGGTCTTAGGACAGTGTTTTATTCTTTTTAAATAAATGAACATCAACCCATCAAAAGAAGTATATACAAAGGAGCAGGAATTTTGTTGTTTCATAATATGGACAATGGTATTATTGGAAGAAAGACAAAACCACTGGATTACGTGCCAGGCCAGGAACCTGTACAGAGACTTGACTACAAAAAGGTTTTGTACACAGAAGAAACTCAAGGACATGAAAAATTCACAGTTTAAGAGAAAAATCAGTAGAGAGTCACGGGTAACAACTGAAAAACAGAATCACTGTCAGCCTCTCTCCCGTTCTGGTAACCTCATCTAAAAGCAGCAGCCATCCTTTACAGCAGGAAGGAGCAGAGAAGGGTCGCATAGAAGGCTTGGAATCCTACAGAAGCCTAGGGTCACAGCATCTCGCCCCACTCCCAGCAGATCACTTTGTTGATTATAACAGGCACTTCTTTGCTATTCATGGATATGGCAGAAAGAGGAAAGAAAAGGTAAAAGGGGAAGAAAAAAGAAAGAACACGAAGAAAAGGAGAAAGTAAGGAGGGAGGGAGGAAGGGATGGAGAAAGGAAGGGAAAAAAAAAACAGAAAGAAAGGTAGAAAAAAAAAAGCATTTCTATCTATGAGAGAGGAGATAATAGAAATTCAGGATCTTTCTTAAAGAAAATTGTCTTCTGGCCTCTGAGACAGAAAACAAAGACCTAAGAGGAATCATGAATTCACAAGATTACTTCTTGAGTATTTCACTACACATTTTCACCTGAGATTCTTCTCTTCTGGGTCATCCATTTCTGCCATCACTTCTGTACATAGAGAAAAGGACATGCACTCCAACACCAGGTCAGGAAAGCTAGTTTCCTACGTGCCTCTAGTTAGCACACTTTTTATGTGCCTGTCCTTATAGCGGTTTTGTAACTGCTTGGTCTAGATAATACTTTATTAGATAACAACAACAAAAAAAAGCAGATGCTATTACTAAGCCCTACACCAGATATTTACTATTTTGTAGTTACCCAGCACCCAGCTCTCTCCATACATAACACACCTTCCTAATAGCCTCCAGGCCTCCCCGTGGGGATAGTTTGAATGGTATGTAGTCTCAGTGGGAGCTCACCAAGTGCCACCTCTCATTGCCAATTCCCAATTCAGAAGTGGGGGGCTTGCTCCTTCCTCCACCAGCTTCCTGGTATACCCAGGGTCCAGGCAATCAAACACCACTCCTGGGGTTGTAAATCCTAAGTGAGCAATACAAAAGAAGAGCGCACAGGCCAAGGTCAAATTCATTGCAGCACTTGGGACCCAAGGACCAGAAAGCTACTGAGTTGAAGTGAAGTAAAGTGAAGTCGCTCAGTTGTGTCCGACTCTTTGCGACCCCATGGACTGTAGCCTATCAGGCTCCTCTATCCATGGAATTTTCCAGGCAGGAATACTGGAGTGGGTTTCCATTTCCTTCTCCAGGGATCTTCCCCACCCAGGGATCGAACCGGGTCTCCCGCATTGAGTTGAAGCCTTGGTTAACTCCTGATGCCAGAGAAGCCCTAACTCTTGTCACTTTCTCAGATTCCTGCTGCCCCTGGTATCCTGCCCAGTAAATTTCCCTTTGGCTTAAGATATTTAGGGTTAATCTCTGTTGCACACAACTAAGAACTCAAATCAGGGCTGTTATATATAGCTATATAGGATGTAACTTTGTATAAAAGAACCTAGTGAAAGAAACCAGGAGAGCTGAAATCCAGCCTGTGTTCTACTTGCCAAGGGGCTGCATTCTACTGGAGCAAAGGGTAGCATTTTCCAGTTTCCATTGAGGTATTGTAGAGACAGGCAGTGGCCTTGATACATCCAAACTTATTGGCCTGATACATCCAAACTTATTTCATTTATAAAAGAGGCCTAGAGACTAAGTCATTGACGTGTAAACTGTGATTACAATAATGCAATGGTATTTCACTGGGCTATTCCGCTGCCTTTTTCTCTGTCTATAACTACCTATTTACTGCTGCAAGGAAAATCTGAAATGAGGAGTGTTCTTGTAATGGCCCATCTTTCTATGACAAGGCCTAACACAGTCATGGGTACCTGTAACTTGCCTATAAGTATTAAAGGATTAGAATTTTAATTTTAAAAATATGTACACATATCTAACATTCTGTGCTATGATATAGTTTTTAATACTTAACCCTTCATATTCATCACCACTGGCGGGGCGGGGGGAAGACTCAGAGAACTTGAGAACTTTATACATATCTCAATTTCCTACAAGCTAATTTTCCCAATTTTACAGAGATTATGGAGAGGGAAAGATCAAATTATGCTGACAAAAGCTCCATTCTAATCTCTTCGATTTTTCCACCATTGTTCTATGTCTCCCACATGTCTTTTTTCTCCCAATTTAGATCACAAATTTATCTGGAGGGTTTGTGAGCTAGTAGATACACCATGCCTAGCATGTGAATGGCATTTACTGTTGAAAAGGAAACTAGACCACCACCACTCCTTCCATTAGGAATCTAACAGTCACATTTCCTTTCCTCTACAAAGTTTCCTTTTACCATGTGAAGTCCGCCAGTCTTCCTTTCATGTTACTTTAAGACGCTGATCAAAATCTTTGTTCCTATTTCCCCTCCCCATAAAAGAAAATTAGATTTGTTTCCAGGCTTTAATCCTGCTAGGATAAAGTGAATCAGCTCTGTTTTCATTACTGTCCAGTCATCTCATCAATCACTGAAGGGAATCACTAAAAGCAATCAGCGAACAAGGTCAACAGCACTCAGTAGAGGGCCGGTGAGATGGTACTTTAACAGATCAAAATGAAGAAAAGGATGACAGTGCTTCACAGCCCTAAGAGGCCTTGTGCCACTCCATAGGAAGCAGCCTTTAAATGAGAAGGCAGAAGATGAGTGAGAGAAGGGAATAATCTTTATTGCATAACAGTTCTCCTGATATCAAGCTTGTTAATGTAACAAAGAGCTAAATGGTTCATTCAGGCAGTTAGAATTGTCACTTCTTCCTACAATGACTCAGGTTTTGGACTTTGAGACAAAGAACCTAACTATCCGTAGCTCCTGTTCTTCTCTACCCACTTGTGTTGTTATGTCCAAAGATATCAGTTGGGATTAAACAATTATAAGCGCTAGAAACCAACCTTAATTAACATAGGTTTGGCTTCCCTGGTGGCTCAGTGGTAAAGAGTCCACCTGCAATGCAGGAGCCACAGGAGACACAGATTCGATCCCTGGGTTGGGAAGATCCCCTGGGGCAGGAAATGGCAACCCACTCCAGTATTCTTGCCCGGAGAATTCCACGGGCAGAGGAGCCTGGTGGGCTACAGTCCATGAGATCACAAAGAATCTGACACAACTGAAGTGACTTAGCATGCAAGGGAATTTAGTGAAAGGACATTAAAGTTATGAGAATCAAAGATAAGCCTGAAACGCCAGGCTTCAGAAGGATACAATGTGGATGCTCCATCAAGGAGAGGATCTCAGAAACAGGAACTATTCTGTGGTCAAGACAGAATGAATTCTGACATCTTTGTATCTCTCTGAGATAGAAGGTCCTAGGATACAGAGTTTAACTGGCCTAGAACCGGCTGCATGTTTTCACCCATTTGCTTAGAATTGGACAGATGAATTTGATTTTTAGCCCTCTGAAGGTGGAGAAGTTGGGAGGAGAGATGGAGTAAAGAGGCAGTGGTGTTAATTACCTATAAAAAATCTGGATGTTATCAATACAAAGGGCAAGGTATCCTAGGTGGTCAAGATGAAATCAATGTGCAATACAGTGTTAACACAGAAATTATTTTAACCCTCAAGGCTAGGAGTCATCTACTTAACTTACATGAACACTACACACTGCATAGAGCACATGTAGAGATTTTATATGTAAGTTAACAGCCTCATTTCAATAAGTAACACGCTACCTGATGCCTCTTGAGAAATCTGTATGCAGGTCAGGAAGCAACAGTTAGAACTGGACGTGGAACAGACTGGTTCCAAACAGGGAAAGGAGTATGTCAAGGCTATATATTGTCACCCTGCTTATTTAACTTCTATGCAGAGTACATCATGAGAAACGCTGGGCTGGATGAAGCACAAGCTGGAATCAAGATTGCTGGGAGAAATATCAATAACCTCAGATATGCAGATGATACCACCCTTATGGCAGAAAGTGAATAACTAAAGAGCCTCTTGATAAAGTGAAAGAGGAGAGTGAAAAAGTTGGCTTAAAGCTCAACATTCAGAAAACTAAGATCATGGCATCTGGTCCCATCACTTCATGGCAAATAGATGGGAAAACAGTGGAAACAGTGGCAAACTTTATTTTGGGGGGCTCCAAAATCACTACAGATGGTGACTACAGCCATGAAATTAAGATACTCCTTGGAAGGAAAGTTATGACCAACCTACACAGCATATTAAAAAGCAGAGACATTACTTTGTCAACAAAGGTCCATCTAGTCAAGGTTATGGTTTTTCCAATAGTCATGTATGGATGTGAGAGTTGGACTATAAAGAAAGCTGAGCACCGAAGAATTGATGCTTTTGAACTATGGTGTTGAAGACTCTTGAGAGTCTCTTAGACTGAAAGGAGATCCAGTCAGTCCATCCTAAAGGAAATCAGTCCTGAATATTCATTGGAAGGACTGATGTTGAAACTGAAACTCCAATACTTTGGCCACCTGATGTGAAGAACTGACTCATTGAAAAAACCCTGATGCTGGGAAAGACTGAAGGTGGGAGAAGGGGATGACAGAGGATGAGATGGTTGGATGGCATCACCAACTCAATGGACCTAAGTTTAAGTAAATTTAGGGAGTTGGTGATGGACAGGGAGGCCTGGTGTGCTGCAATCCATGGGGTGTCAAAGAGTTGGACACTACTGAACAACTGAATTAAACCTGATGCGTGGTAGCTCTGCAATATTTTTTGAATGGATGAATTTCTTCTGCAATATTATTTGCTCTCATCCTTCCCTGTATGCCATTAATATTTCCTAATATTTAACAAGGGACTTATCAGGTGATTCAGCGGTAAAGTATCAGCCTGCCAATGCAGGAGATGCTGGAGACATGGGTTTGATCCCTGGGTTGGGAAGATCCCCTGGAGAAGGACATGGCAACCCACTCCAGTATTCTTGCCTAGAAAATCCCATGGACAGAGGAGTCTGGTGGGCTAACCGTCCATGGGATTACAAAAGTCAGATACAACTTAGCAACTAAACAACACACAGACACACACACACACAGACACACACACAGGAATTCACTGGCAGTCCAATGGTTAAGACTCTGCACTTCCAATGCAAGGGGCACGGTTTGCATCCCGGATCAGGGAACTAAGATTCCACATGCTCTGTGGTATGACCAAGAAAATACATATATTGGGGGGAAAAAAAGTCTTGATGAAATAGAACCTCTAAAACAGAAAGTTCAATGCAGTGGAAAGAATATTGGAACAATCTTTTCTTGCTTCTGTCCAACGTGACCTTGGGGACAGGTCACAATTGCTTAGGGTTTATATCTTCATCTATTGTAGAGGCAGATGCTCTTTAAGAATCTGTCCAATTCTACAGAACTAAAATCATAGTCACAAATATATAGATAACAGAGACTCAGCAAACTTAGAAAAAATGTTCATAATTTTCACAGTATGAAGTGGCTCTACCCTGAATCTGGACAGAAAGTAAAATCTAACTTACTTGTTAGTATTTAGGAGAAATTGCCAATATTGTAGAAAATCTAGATCACTGTTATCAAACGTTAGAAGAAAGGCAGCAGAATCAATTTTGCCAAGTAAAATCTTACACTGAATCCCAATGGCTAAAGCAAAAAAGGTCAAAAAACTTATGACTGAAATAAAAAGGGATGTGTGGATCCCCATCCTCACACCACGCAGGCTCCCAGGACCTGTACCATCTGACAGTTCTAAAAACAAGACTACTAATTTCATTCAAACAGGAAAAATTAGGGAAAAAAATTTCCCAAGGAAAAGTATATATGTTGTCTTCTAGTGACTTTAAAAATACTTGGATTATTTATTAGTCTATCAATAACCAAATATAATTTGAAAAACAATAAAATCAAACAGAAATCAATCCCTTACACTATTGACAACTAGTAACTATATATAGACGAAGACTACTGGGTCAAAGAGTGGAAATATAGCTTCCAAAACATTTTACTATTTTAACAAGCTAAATTGCAAAATATGAAGAAAACTCTCCAATATATAAATCAATAGCATTTAACATTTTGCTTATAATTGATAAATTTCAGCAAGACATTCTTCTCCTGTATAATTTTTTCTATAGAATTGCTTCAGAGGAAAGATAAATATGTCTCCAAAGCTAAAATAATTTAGCATCTATCCATTTTTTAATTACCAAAGGGGAAATTACTGACAAATTAAATGACATAAACAAATTATCATCTTTGTAGTTAGTGATAGTGATCTTAGCAAAGAAAAATTGCTCTTCTCATAAAATCAGTGTTCTGTCCATTCCTCTACTTAGAAATATCATCAAAATCATGAAGATACTTTCAATTACCTTGGACCACAGGTTTCTACACATAAAATGCCAACCATAAAATTCAAACATTCTTAGTAAAATCATCTTTATTTACTTATTAACACTAATGTAGACAAAAGCATATCATTTATCTTAAACGAGACTAATCTTGAAAATATAAACACGGTTCAATCTATTGAATCTTACTGGGTTTCAATGATGCCATATTTTAGACAAAGTAAAATGTTATGAAAATTTTTCTGCAACGTATTTTCCTGAAGGTAGCAATTAAATGTCTATTTACTTATTATAAAGATTTGTGCCTGATAACCAGAAGACTGGCAAAAGTTCTCTCTTATTGTTAAAAGATACAGTATCTCTATTCTACTTCCTGGTCTATGCTGATTCTGTCAATCCTTCTGATCTCCGAATCAATGGTTTCAAGATTTTTAGTAAGAACGTGTCTTAAAACACATTAGGTACAGCCGAGGGATGTGCAGTTGTTGCCAGTGTCCCACCCTAGTCCTTCATCACTTACCATTTCCAGGGATGACAGCCCCTTTTCTAACTGTCAGCAGCTATGATTCTGCCTGAAATCCTTCCCTGGCAGCCAGAAATCTACTCAACATGCACATGGGCTACACCATGATTTCCTGGGAAATTAACAATTTCCCTCCCTCAGACTAACGCTCAACCAATGATGGACTGCAGCTGGTAGATAAATAGCCTGCCTGCAACGTCTTGGTTCAAGTAACTGAGGTATGTTGTAAACAGCTTCCCAAAATTCCCAGGTAAAATTAAGGTCTATTTGGTCACTGTGGTAATTTGCTTGATATATACTCTTTATTACCTTCCCTCCATTTCTTTCCTTACTCCCCCAGTTTTTCATGACTTCTGTAATAAACTACTCACATTCAAATCCTTATCTCTAGGTCTGCTTCTGAGAGAACCCAAACTAAGACGAGGAAGTATAAGACGAATATAAAAGGGGTTCTACCTTTAAAGAATTCACAACCTAGACTAGGATATCAATAATAAACAAAGGACAAAAACAATAAGAAAAATACACAATATTACATTATAAATAAAGGTGTGCTGGCCCAGTAAGACAGTAGGTGTTGCAAGAGGGCATCAGAGGGCAGACACACTGAAACCATAATCACAGAAAACTAGTCAATCTAATCAAACTAGGGCCACAGCCTTGTCTAACTCAATGAAACTAAGCCATGCCTATGGGGCCACCCAAGACATGCGGGTCATGGTGGAGAGGTCTGACAGAATGTGGTCCACTGGAGAAGGCAATGGCAAACCACTTCAGTATTCTTGCCTTGAAAACCCCATGAACAGTATGAAAAGGCAAAATGATAGGATACTGAAAGAGGAACTCCCCAGGTCAGTAGGTGCCCAATATGCTACTGGAGATCAGTGGAGAAATAACTCCAGAAAGAATGAAGGGATGGAGCCAAAGCAAAAACGATACCCAGCTGTGGATGTGACTGGTGATATAAGCAAGGTCTGATGCTGTAAGAGCAATATTGCATAGGAACCTGGAATGTCAGGTCCATGAATCAAGGCAAATTGGAAGTGGTCAAACAAGAGATGGCAAGAGTGAATGTTGACATTCTAGGAATCAGCGAACTGAAATGGACTGGAATGGGGGAATTTAACTCAGATGACCATTATATCTACTACCGCGGGCAGAAATCCCTCGGAAGAAAAGGAGTAGCCATCATGGTCAACAAAAAGAGTCCGAAATGCAGGACTTGGATGCAATCTCAAAAACGACAGAATGATCTCTGTTCGTTTCCAAGGCAAACCATTCAATATCACAGTAATCCAAGTCTATGCCCCAACCAGTAACGCTGAAGAAGCTGAAGTGGAACGGTTCTATGAAGACCTACAAGACCTTTTAGAACTAACACCCCAAAAGGATGTCCTTTTCATTATAGGGGACTGGAATGCAAAAGTAGGAAGTCAAGAAACACCTGGAGTAACAGGCAAATTTGGCCTTGGAAAACAGAACGAAGCAGGGCAAAGACTAATAGAGTTTTGCCAAGAAAATGCACTGGTCATAGCAAACACCCTCTTCCAACAACACAAGAGAAGACTCTACACATGGACATCACCAGATGGTCAACACCGAAATCAGACTGATTATATTCTTTGCAGCCAAAGATGGAGAAGCTCTATACAGTCAACAAAAACAAGACCAGGAGCTGACTGTGGCTCAGACCATGAACTCCTTATTGCCAAATTCAGACTGAAATTGAAGAAAGTAGGGAAAACCACTACACCATTCAGGTATGACCAAAATCAAATCCCTTATGATTATACAGTGGAAGTGAGAAATAGATTTAAGGGCCTAGATCTGATAGATAGAGTGCCTGATGAACTATGGAATGAGGTTCGTGACACTGTACAGGAGACAAGGATCAAGACCATCCCCATGGAAAAGAAATGCAAAAAAGCAAAATGGCTGTCTGGGGAGGCCTTACAAATAGCTGTGAAAAAAGAGAAGCGAAAAGCAAAGGAGAAAAGGAAAGATATAAACATCTGAATGCAGAGTTCCAAAGAATAGCAAGGAGAGATAAGAAAGCCTTCCTCAGCAATCAATGCAAAGAATAGAGGAAACAACAAAATGGGAAAGACTAGAGATCTCTTCAAGAAAATTAGAGCTACCAAAGGAATATTTCATGCAAAGATGGGCTCGATAAAGGACAGAAACGGTATGGACCTAATAGAAGCAGAAGATATTAAGAAGAGGTGGCAAGAATACACAGAAGAACTGTACAAAGAAGATCTTCATGACCAAGATATTCACGATGGTGTGATCACTCACCTAGAGCCAGACATCCTGGAATGTGAAGTCAAGTGGGCCTTAGAAAGCATCACTATGAACAAAGCTAGTGAAGGTGATGGAATTCCAGTTGAACTATTCCAAATCCTGAAATATGATGCTGTGAAAGTGCTGCACTCAATATGCCAGCAAATTTGGAAAACTCAGCAGTGGCCACAGGACTGGAAAAGGTCAGTTTTCATTCCAATCCCAAAGAAAGGCAATGCCAAAGAATGCTCAAACTAATTGCAGTCATCTCACATGCTAGTAAAGTAATGCTCAAAATTCTTCAAGCCAGGCTTCAGCAATACATGAACCGTGAACTTCCAGATGTTCAAGCTGGTTTTAGAAAAGGCAGAGGAACCACAGAGCAAATTGCCAACATCCGCTGGATCACTGAAAAAGCAAGAGAGTTCCAGAAAAACATCTATTTCTGCTTTATTGACTATGCCAAAGCCTTTGACTATGTGGATCACAATAAACTGTGGAAAATTCTGAATGAGATGGGAATATCAGACTACCTGATCTGCCTCTTGAGAAATCTGTATGCAAGTCAGGAAGCAACAGTTGGAACTGGACATGGAACAACAGACTGGTTCCAAATAGGAAAAGGAGTACGTCAAGGCTGCATATTGTCACCCTGCTTATTTAACTTCTATGCAGAGTACATCATGAGAAACGCTGGGCTGGAAGAAGCACATGCTGGAATCAAGATTGCTGGGAGAAATATCAATAACCTCAGATATGCAGATGACACCACCCTTATGGCAAAAAGTGAAGAGGAACTAAAAAGCCTCTTGGTGAAAGTGAAAGTGGAGAGTGAAAAAGCTGGCTTAAAGCTCAACATTAAGAAAATGAAGATCACAGCATCTGGTCCCGTCACTTCATGGCAAATAAATGGGGAAACAATGGATACAGTGTCAGACTTTATTTTTTTGGGCTCCAATATCACTGCAGATGGTGACTGCAGCCATGAAATTAAGACGCTTACTCCTTGGAAGAAAAATTATGACCAACCTAGACAGCATATTAAAAAGCAGAGGCATTACTTTGCCAACTAAGGTCCGGCTAGTCAAGGCTATGGTTTTTCCTGTGGTCATGTATGGATGTGAGAGTTGGATTGTGAAGAAGGCTGAGCGCCGAAGAATTGATGCTTTTGAACTGTGGTGTTGGAGAAGACTCTTGAGAGTCCCTTGGACTGCAAGGAGATTCAACCAGTCCATTCTGAAGGAGATCAGCCCTGAGATTTCTTTGGAAGGAATGATGCTAAAGCTGAAACTCCAGTACTTTGGCCACCTCATGCCAAGAGTTGACTCATTGGAAAAGACTCTGATGTTGGAAGGGATTGGGGGCAGGAGGAAAAGGGTATGACAGAGGATGAGATGGGTGGATGGCATCACCGACTCGATAGACGTGAGTCTGAGTGAACTCCGGGAGTTGGTGATGGACAGGGAGGCCTGGCGAGCTGCAATTCATGGGGTCGCAAAGAGTTGGACACGACTGAGCGACTGAACTGAATTGTGCTGGCCCAGGTGAAGATATCAATTTAGAGTTTTCAATTTCCCATGTACCACTCCAATATTAGCTCATGGTCCTGCCTACACCTATAACTATTATCTCCAATGGGGGGAAAAAAATTACAAGACTATCTCTAATAGTCACCTTACTCTAAGATGTCATCCTGCCTTATTGCCATCACTGATACTGTTCTAATACTTCCTGAATAATAAACAGTAGTCGAAGGATAACAAGGAGGGAAGAAATATTAACTTCATTTAATTCCATGACATCTGTGGAACAAAGAGTAATAATATAGTGATTCCACCTGACAAGTGGATTCAAACTATAGCTACTATAAAATGAAACCCACCCAAGGCAACTACATAAGAGAGCAAAGCCAAATCAATATTCTGGTCATTGTTCACCATTACTTATTCTGAAAACATACATTTCTAATCCTTTTCATTGCAACATTTAATGGAAAAATCATTATTGAAGAGCATTTTTTTTTTAAAAGCACGTAACCTCTTTTGGATCAACTACTTTAGACTGGATTTAGACTGGAGGTCTTTCTAGTCAAGGCTACGGTTTTTCCAGTGGTCATGTATGCATGTGAGAGTTGGACTATAAAGAAAACTGAGCACAGAAGAATTGATGCTTTTGGACTGTGGTGTTGGAGAAGAGTCTCTAGAGTCCCTTGGAGATCCAACCAGTCCATCCTAAAGGAGATCAGTCCTGGGTGTTCATTGGAAGGACTGATGTTAAAGCTGAAACTCCAATACTTTGGCCACCTGATGCAAAGACTGACTCATTTGAAAAGACCTGATGCTGGGAAGATTAAGGGCAGGAGGAGAAGGAGACAAGAGGATGAGATGGTTGGATGGCATCATCAACTCAATGGAGATGAGTTTGGGTAACTCCAGGAGTTGGTGATGGACAGGGAGGCCTGGTGTGCTGTGGTTCACGGGGTCGCAAAGTCAGACACAACTGAGCGACTGAACTAGAAAAGGCAGAGGAACCAGAGATTAAATTGCCAACATCAGTTGGATCACAAAGAAAGCAATTCAGAAAAACATCTACTGCTTCACTGACTATGCTAAAGCCTTTGACTGTATGGGTCACAACAAACTATGGAAAATTCTTAAAGAGATGGGACTACCAGACCACCTGACCTACCTCCTGAGAAATCTGTATGCAGGTCAAGAAGCAACAATTAGAACCAGACATGGAACAATGTACTGGTTCCTAATTGGGAAAGGAGTACATCAAGGCTGTACATTGTTGTCACCTTGCTTATTTAACTTATATGCAGAATAGATCATGTGAAATACCAGGCTGGATGAAACACAGCTGGAATCAAGATGGCCGGGATATGCAGAGAAATATCAATAACCTCAGATATGCAGATGACACCACCCTTATCACAGAAGGCAAAGAAGAACTAAAAAGCCTCTTGATGAAAGTTAAAGAGGAAACTTAAAAAACTGGTTTAAAACTCAACATTCAAAAAATGAAGATTATGGCATCAGGTCCCATCATTCATGGCAAAATAGATGGGGAAACAATGCAAACAGTGACAGACTTTTTCTTGTGCTCCAAAATCACTGCAGATGGTGACTACGGTCATGAAATTAAGACGCTTGTTCCTTGGAAGAAAAGCTATGACAACTTAGACAGCATATTAAAAAACAGAGACATTACTTTGCCAACAAAGGTCTGTCTAGTCAAGGCTATGGTTTGTCCAGTAGACATGTATGCATGTGAGAGCTGGACCATAAAGAAAGCTGAGCACTGAAGAATTGATGCTTTTGAACTGTGATGTTTGACAAGATTATTGAGAGTCCCTTGGACAGCAAGGAGATCCAACCAGTCCATCCTAAAGGAAATCAGTCCTGAATATTCATTTAGAAGGACTGATGCTGAAGCTCCAATACTTTGGCCACCTAATGCGAAGAAATGACTCATCAGAAAAGACCCTGATGCTGGAAAGATTGAAGACAGCAAGAGAAGGGGACTACAGAGGATGAGATGGTTGGATGGCATCGCTGACTCAATGAACATGAGTTTGGGCAAGATCTGGGAGTTGGTGATAGACAGGGAAGCCTGGCCTGCTGCAGTCTATGGGGTTGCAGAGAGCGAACACTACTGAGTGACTTAGTGGCTAGGAAAGGCCTGACTTATAGATGAAGAAGGCAAGCATTCCAGGCGACAGCTCATAGGCCCCTCCCATGTTCAAGCCAACTATCTGATCATTTTCTGCTTAGGTGAGCTTTTTTAAAATTCTTCATTAAGTGACCAAAATATGACATTACTGAAAATTAAGTGATGTAAGTTGAGATAAGAAGCCAAATTATGTTGGCTTTATAAGCTTTAGATTTCATGCTGCTTTAAGACGCCCCTGATGGCATTTAAGGGGCAACATGATCTAAATTTTAACAAGACCACAATGTTTTTCCCACAAGACTGTCGGGCAGAGAAAGCATAACAGAGACCAGTTAGGTGATCATTGCACTAAGTCCTGGTGAACAACGGTGGTAGATTAGACTAGTAAGTGGAAATAGATAAGATTCTGGACATACGTTAGAAACCATATCTCCAATCTAAGATGTCTTAAATGTCCAGGAAATTTGTAGGCTTTTTACAGGAAGCCTAGCACTAGAGCAGTTCAATGACATCAAAGAACCGTTTTCTCCAGGCTTTCTAATCATTTTAACCCTCAAACTGGTATGGTTGCTAGATGACTGTCACTTCCAACTGAGATCAGATGCTCCCTTATTCATATGCAGAGGAAGAGCCTCCCTTTATGTGCTACTTCAAGAGCCAGAATTCTTCTTTGCAATTTTGACTCTGGCCCATTGTTTCACTAGCTCACACTTGGAAAGTCAGTCCATCCCTCATTCATTCATTTATACAGAAGATGAACTGGGGTTGGGGTTGGCTTGCCTGGAGTCACGTGGTCTATGTGAATGAAGGATGGATATCTGAGAGGGGGAAATGTGTATCTGTTAGAAAAGAGAAGAGGGAAATGGACGCTGCTAGTAGGCAAGCAATGATAGCTACACAGGATATTCTTTGGAGACAATTGACAAGAATTTTTCAATGGGCTGAATACTGGGAGAAAAAAGGATTCAAGAAAAGTTCTAACAGGGCTGGCTTCAGCATGGGGATTAAGGAGCCACCCACTGAGATGCAGACAACTGGAGGAAAGATCAGGTTTGAGAAAGATTATCAAGGCTTCTCTCTCCACCAAGTTATCTTTAAGATACCCATTAGACACTGGAGAGCTGATGCAGCTGTCAGCTGAATAAATGAGTTTGAGTTTGAATATATGTCAGCTGAATATATGAGTTTGGGGCTTCAGGGAGAGGCCAATACTGAGAATAGAGAATCAAATCATAGAGCTATTTTTGTTGTTGTTTTAAGCACCTGAGACGGGATGAGATTATTAATGTACAGATAAAGCAAGAAGTGGACCTAGGGCAGGGTCTGGACTCATACCAAGATTTAAAACTGGAGTACAACAGAAGCCACTAAGGTAGCTAGAGAACTCTAGTCCAACTCTTTAATGTCATATATGTGAGTGGATTGCATGCATATTCAGTCCTGTCTGCCTCTTAGCAACCCTATGGACTGTAGCCTGCCAGGGGATTTTCCCTCCCAGCAAGAATACTGGAGTAAACTGCCATTTCCTCCTCCAGGGGAATCTTCCTGACCCAGGGATGGAACCCGAGTCACCTGCATCTCCTGCAGTGGGAAGCGGATTCTTTACCGCTGAGCCACTGGGGTGGACCATAAGTACTGCAAATTGTCAACTCACTGCCAAAGGGTGAATAATGTTCCATCATTTAACTTAAGGTTAAGCATGGGAGAGATAAGATACAAATACCTTTAAAAAATGAGGCAGATCTTGAAACACAAAAAAAGCGTTATTAACACACTATATTTTTCAAAAAAGAGGGCTCATTATCATAGTCCTCTAAGTTAAATATTCAGTGGGAGTAGTATGGCATCCAATGGCAACAATTTTAATCCAAGGCCTGATGAAAATTACTGACCATCAGGGATTTCCCTGGTGGCTTAGTGGTTAAGATTCCAACACTTCCACTATAGGGAGCAGGGATCTGCAGTGTGGCCAAAAAATAGATAAAATTTAGAAAAAATAAGAGGAAAACTCTTTAAGAAAAAAAACAGAAAACCTGACCACTATTACACCTACAATTTTAATTTAAAATGATTCAACTAGAATTAAGTGATTATGAAAAATTAAAAGGTTAAAAACCTGTGTTCGAGTCTATATCTGACAATTCAAAAGCAACCTTGGACCCTTTCATCTCTTATTTTTCTGTGAGATCTAGTTTTCTATTTGATAAAATGTCTACAACAAACAGGCCCTTCTTGCTTGTTTCACAGACTCATTGTGAAGATCCAAAGTTAAAGAATATCAACTAACCGTAAAATCCATAAACAGAACTTTCTTCAGCTGTCTGGCTGGTCTAATCTTCTACCACTGATGTGCTTCATCATCCAGATGCCAAATACCAATTATCAGGTACTCAGAGAAAGCCACCTAAACTGAATATTGAAAACTTATTAAGAACAAAACATTGAGAAACTAGAGGTAACCCATTTAAAATCTCTGCCCAAATCCTATGGAATTTCAAAATTGTACCTCACCAATTTAAATTCAAGGCATAGGAGATGGCCCTCCCTCTGTGTGCTAATCTGACACGGTCAGGTGACATGGAGTCTAATGATGCCCTTGTAATCACTGAGCATAATACTGAGGAAATGTACATCGTATTTCTTCACAAGCTACATTAGTATGGCTGCCTGTGCTTCATTATATGATTAAAAAAATCATTTAAAAAAAAGTTTCCAAATTCTGTCTTATTCTTTATTCCATCTGTTCATCTAGTAGTTCCATCTAGTAGACAAAGCAGAGGCATGCTTGTCTTAGAAGAATAAAATTATCTATGTCCAAAATAATTTCAAGGCACACCTCAAATGATATTTCAAGTGCCCAACCCTCTTTTTCATGTCAATATTATCTCATGATACATAAATTTTAGATTTTAAATTACTCAAGAGTACCAATGATTCTACTTGTAAACAAATAACACATTAAAATTGGAAAATATTCCTAATAAAAGCTATATATATTATCTCCATTCTGAATGTTATAAGAATCCTTTACCAAATTAAATCTCCCCATTCACAAAAGTAGATGTGGCAATAGTAACCACTGTGCAGAAATTTAATTGTACTAACTGAATCTGTTATGTAGTATATGAGGATGTATATATGTTAACAAAATATCTGAGTCCACTTCCTCAGTTTTGACAGAGACATCATTCTTAGAACTGTGGTCAAACCACTCTGGATGTTAAGTACTAATAATATTTTATCAACTATTAATATTATTAATGGCTCAGAAACTAATTACAGCAATTTAAAATGACTAATATTTTAAAAACACAGGTTATGAAGGGTCACCTTAGAAATGTCAGTAAATGCCTAAGCTTTCAAAATATAGATGAAATTAAAGTTAAATGTAACTTAAAAGAAGTACCTTATAAATAAGACCAACATTTAATCTATGTGGTTTAAGAGAAGTACTGAATTGGCAATCAGATGAATTCTAGCCTCAAAATCACTTAACCTCTTAGAGCCTCAGTTAACATTAAAAAAAAGAATTCATTAAAAAAAAATTCATTACAAGAAAATTTTGCTGTCTATAATAAAGTTCTGAAAAAAGCACAATCAGAAAATTAATGATTACAGTCAAAAGATGAAGACTTCTGAACCAAACCAAAATTAGATCAAAACATTTATTTTTTTGCATTACAAAAACAAAGATAAATCAAAGCAGGTAATGAAATAAACATTTGTAGGTATCCCAGCCTGGGTTCTCTGTTCTAGAATTTAGTAAACAGTTCAGGTGTAGGTTGCTTCAACACTTCTTCTGGATGCTATGAAGTCTCCATCTTATACCCATGTTTCTCTAGTTCAGCTCTATAAAGACAGACAAAAGAACATCATCACTAGGCATTCTTTATGATAAAGAAAAAAGATAATTTTTTAAAATTACACAATTAATAAATAAATGAGCTAACAGCCTGAACATCAATTTAAAATACTACCAAATAGTTTTACTTTAGTCCCTAAGAAGGAAACTGGATGTGTATCAACATAATGACAATAAAACTGCTTTCCCATTAATAAACCTGTGTTTTATATTCCTTATTTCTCTGATAAATGTATTTATGGAAGAAATGTGAGGGAATTAGTGATATTCTCCAAATACTGTATAATTATTCTATTCATAATAAATATTTAAGCATAAATTTTAAGTATCATTAACCATATGGCTAAGAACACTAGACACTGCTACCAAACTTTCAGGGATTTTTATAATCATACTGTTATTTATCCATAAAGAACAAAGAGATTACTTTTCATACTGACATACGTATCACCGTAACCAAAAGTTATTAATCAAATTTAAAGGTGTGTGAGAATTATTCTGTTAACTATACGTAGGCAAAATAAATACAGTAATATAAAGTATTAAATAAGACTTCTTTTTTAACTTATTATTAACTGAAGGATAACTGCTTTACAATATTGTGTTAGTTCCTGCCATACATCAATATAAATCGGCCACAGGTATATATATGTCCCCTTCCTCTTGAACCTCCCTCCCATCTCCCACCCCTCTAGGATGTCACAGAGCCTGGTTTGCGCTGCCCAAGTCATACAGGATTTTCCCACTGGCTATCTATTTTACCTATGGTATATGCTTCCATGCTACTCACTCCATTCGTCCCACCATCTCCTTTCCCTTTCCTAACTTTAAATATGGATAAAAATTTCAAAAACGTGTACTGGCACAAACACTGTTAAAACATACTTTTTACAATTTTAAGTAATTTTTTCAACCTGAAATTTCAGTCCTGCTGATTTGCACTGTATAAACATTTGCAAAAAAAGGTTTTTAGTCGTATAATCAGTTTCAGTTATTTATTTAAACTACCATTCCAAGTATCACCAGGAACTGATCTGCCACAATTTAGATTTTATAAAAGTTCACAACAAAATTACATGAGGGCCAATTTATAAAACACTGTACAAATGTTAAGTATGATTAATGTGCACAACTATATCACTATATCTAAGATAAAAAGACATTAGTTCTCAAGCGTAATTTAGCTTAGACACTATCACACAATCTAATGTAAATGCAATGCAAAAATTACACGTTAGGAAAAAAAATACATGGTAGGAATGATATATATTATTCATTTCCCCAAACTCATTTCCTTAAAATTTTTAGGTATTTATAATATAAATACTGACCTAAAGTCCATGAATAATATTAAAGCTAGAGCTTATTCATATGAATCATCTTTGTCTTCTGCTCAGGTATAGAGGATGGTATGGGCTGGTGCTGAAACACTGGATTAGGAGTCAAGAGATCAGCACAAGTTTCTGATTCTATCCCTTCCTTTGCTAAATTTAACTAAAATGTTTCAGTTTTCCCCCACCCCAGGAAATTGAAGATTGTAATGCCTGTCCTTCACATGTTTCCTATTTAAAATGAATGTAATATCTTAAACAATAGCTTCTGCTGCCTTTAAACAAAATCAATGTAGATTATTCATTCTCCCTTATTTTACAACGACAACAACAACAAAAAAAACACCCAAGATTCAATCTAAGATTTAGGTAGTAAGTCACCAAATTCACTCAGCTTTGTGTGTGTCTTTTCCCTCATGACAGGAGGTAGAGACCAATTATATTTATAAACTCTCTACACATGGACATCACCAGATGGCCAACATCGAAATCAGACTGATTATATTCTTTGCAGCCAAAGATGGAGAAGCTCTATATAGTCAGCAAAAACAAGACAGGGAACTGTCTGTGGCTCAGATCATGAACTCCTTATTGCCAAATTCAGACTGAAACTGAAGAAAGTGGAGAAAACCACTAGACCATTCAGGTATGACCTAAATCAAATCCCTTATGACTATACAGTGGAAGTGAGAAATAGATTTAAGGGACTAGATCTGACAGACAGAGTGCCTGATGAACTACAGACGGAGGTTCATGACATTGTACAGGAGACAGGGATCAAGACCATCCCCCAGAAAAAGTAAAAATGTAAAAAAGCAAAAAAGTAAAATGGCTGTCTGAGGAGGCCTTACAAATAGCTGTGAAAAGAAGAGAAGTGAAAAGCAAAGGAGAAAAAGGAAGATATACCCATTTGAATGTAGAGTTCCAAAGAACAGCAAGGAGAGATAAGAAAGACTTCCTCAGTGATCAGTGCAAAGAAACAGAGGAAAACAATGGAATGGGAAGGACTAGAGATCTCTTCAAGACAATTAGAGATACCAAGGGAACATTTCAAACAAAGATGGGCTCAATAAAAGACAGAAATGGCATGGACCTGACAGAAGCAGAAGATATTAAGAGGTGACAAGACTACACAGAAGAACTATACAAAAAAGAGCTTCACGACCCAGATAATCACAATGGTGTGATCACTGACCTAGAGCCAGACATCCTGGAATGTGAAGTCAAGTGGGCCTTAGGAAGCATCACTACGAACAAAGCTAGTGATGGTGATGGAATTCCAGATGAGCTACTTCAAATCCTAAAAGATGATGCTGTGAAAGTGCTGCACTCAATATGCCAGCAAATTTGGAAAACTCAGCAGTGGCCACAGGACTGGAAAAGGTCAGTTTTCATTCCAATCCCAAAGAAAGGCAATGCCAAAGAATGCTCAAACTACCACACAATTGTAAAGTAATGTTCAAAATTCTCTAAGCCAGGTTTCAGCAATACGTGAACCCTGAACTTCCAGACATTCAAGTAGGTTTTAGAAAAGGCAGAAAAACCAGAGATCAAATTGCCAACATCTGCTGGATCATCAAATAAGCAAGAGAGTTCCAGAAAAACATCTATTTCTGCTTTACTGACTATGCCAAAGCCTTTGACTGTGTGGATCACAATAAACTATGGAAAATTCTGAAAGAGATGGGAATACCAGACCACCTGACCTGCCTCTTGAGAAATCTGTATGCAAGTCAGGAAGCAACAGTTAGAACTGGACATGGAACAACAGACTGGTTCCAAATAGGAAAAGGAGTACGTCAAGGCTGTATATTGTCACCCTGCTTATTTTACTTATATGCAGAGTACAGCATGAGAAACGCTGGGCTGGAAGAAGCACAAGCTGGAATCAAGATTGCCGGGAGAAATATCAATAACCTCAGATATGCAGATGACACTACCCTTATGGCAGAAAGTAAAGAAGAACTAAAGAGCCTCTTGATGAAAGTGAAAGAGAGTGAAAAAGCTGGCTTAAAGCTCAACATTCAGAAAACTAAGATCATGGCATCTGGTCCCATCACTTCATGGCAAATACATGGGGCAACAGTGGCTGACTTTATTTTTTTGGGGATCCAAAATCACTGCAGATGGTGATTGCAGCCATGAAATTAAAAGACGCTTGTTCCTTGGAAGGAAAGTTATGACCAACCTACACAGCATATTAAAAAGCAGAGACATTACTTTGCTAACAAAGGTCCGTCTAGTCAAGGCTATGGTTTTTCCTGTGGTCATGTATGGATGTGAGAGTTGGACTATAAAGAAGGCTGAGTGCAGAAGAATTGATGCTTTTGAATTGTGGTGTTGGAGAAGACTCTTGAGAGTCCCCTGGACTGCAAGGAGATCCAACCAGTCCATCCTAAAGGAGATCAGTTCTGGGTGTTCACTGGAAGGACTGATGTTGAAGCTGAAACTTCAATACTTTGGCTACCTGATGAGAAGAGCTGAATCATTTGTAAAGACCCTGATGCTGGGAAAGATTGAGGGCGGGAGGAGAACAGGACGAGAGAGGATGAGATGGCTGGATGGCATTACTGACTCGATGAACATGAGTCTGAGTGAACTCCGGCAGTTGGTGATGGACAGGGAGGCCTGGAGTGCTGCAATTCATGGGGCCGCAAAGAGTCGGACACGACTGACTGAACTGAACTGCACATGAATATGAAAAAGTACATTCCCAACACGTCAATCTCCATCCCTGTTTGAGAATCACTAATACATTGGGTCTGAGTACTTCAAGATTCTAATTTCTGCTGATTTGTTCAATATTGGTAGAAAATTAAAAGTGACAGAATTAAACCCACAAGGATAAAAAAGACAAATATGCTTCTATTTAACTACTTTTATAAAGAAACCAGAAAGAACAAAAGTTCTATGCAATTACCCAAAGAGTTCATGTTTAGAAACATAAGAGATGAAGGCAATGTATCTTACTTTTCATAATTCAGAAATATTTCAAAGGTCAATTTCATATATTTTACAAATTCCATACTTAGAATACTAAGCTATATAAATTTTGAGTTAAACTTACCTTAACTGATTGGAGAAGTCATCCTCTACGTTGTCATCATCCCAATTATCCTCCCAGACATGTGCATCTTCATCTTCATCTAAACCAGCCCAGTCTAAAAAACAGAAACAGATGCTAAGCATTTCTCATACATTATTTCCATAAAGAGAAAAGCTTCAGAAAGCTTGCTACTTAAGAATCTCTCAATTCAAAACATCTAAAACCATATTTATGAGATATAGAAATCTTCCTCTTTACATCTCAATTGATGCTATCTTGTCTTCTCAATTTTTGAATTTGCAGATAATCTAAAATAGTAGTTAATACAAAAAATTCTATTTGCCATGAAAATTTATTATAACTTCAGGAGGATATTTTACTGTTGATTTTTCCTTGGGCTTATTTTTATAAGGTCTATTACACAGTCGTTCAAAACACAGCACCAGTAACACTAAAGTAAGTTGAGCAGCAGGAAGAGATCAGCCTGGAATTCAAAACTGCTAAAAAAAAAAAAGAAAGATAACTCAGGGCTTCCCTGGTGGCTCAGTGGTGAGCCAGTGCCCATGAAGGAGACATGAGTTTAATCCCTGGTCTGGGAAGATCCCATATACCACAGAGCAGCTAAACCAGTGTGCCCAAACTATTGAGCCCATGTTCTGGAGCCCAGGAAGTGCATCTACTGAAGCCTGCACACCCTAGCATGTTCCACAGAAGACAATCCACTGCTATGAGGAGCCTGTTCACCATAGCTAGAGAAAAGGGCATGCAATATAGAAGAACTAGCAAAGCCAAAAATAAATAAAAAGATAACTCATACACAAATAGTAAAAAGCAGAATATTTTCTTAAATACGGTTGTAAAATTGTCTTAGAGAATGTCCTTATTAAGATATGCATGCTGAAATATTTAAGAACCAAGTGTCATTTTGTTGTGTTTACTTGCAAATGCTTCTCAAATATATATATACACACACACACTGCTGCTGCTAAGTCGCTTCAGTCGTGTCCGACTCTGTGCGACCCCATAGACAGAAGCCCACAAGGCTCCCCCATCCCTGGGATTCTCCAGGCAAGAACACTGGAGTGGGGTGCCATTTCCTTCTCCAATGCAGGAAAGTGAAAAGTGAAAGGAAGTCGCTCAGTCATGTCCAACTCTTAGCGACCCCATGGACTGCAGCCCACCAGGCTCCTCCATCCATGGGATTTGCCAGGCAAGAGTACTGGAGTGGGCAAGTGCCATTGCCTTCTCCAATACACACACACAAATATATATATTACATCATACTTTGATAGAAACAAAGTAAATATGAGAAAATGCTAACTAATGAAATGTGGGTGTTCACTGACCTTTTTTTGAGGTATAATTGACATATAACAGTAGGTGTTAGCATACATTATTTGACATTTGTATACACTGAGAAATGATCACCACAATGAGTTGAATTAAAATCCATAACCAGCATACACATTTTTTTCCTTGTGATGAGGACTTTTAAGATCTACTCTCCTAGCAACTTTCAAACATGCCACAGAGTATTAGTAACTACAGTCACCATGCTATACATGACATTCTCATGACTTAAATAACTGCAAATGTGTACCTTTTGATCCCTTCACCCATTATACAACCCCTTTTTGTGCCCTCAAAAACTTCTACAGGGTTCAAAGTTTCAAAATCTGAGAAAAACAGCTTTTAAAAAACCAGTCTGGATATCACCTCTGGAAGCCTTCCTAATTCCCTCTCTTCCTTCAGTTAAGGTCCCCTCTTTCATGTATATCTCTATCACAACACCTACACACTGTACAATCCTAATTCTCAGTTTATATGTCTATATCCATTCCGAGCATCTGAGCTCCTTAAGAGTAAAAATTTTTATTTATCTCTATACTCTTAGCTACATGATACCTGTTGTGCATATGCTTATGTTGTGAAAGATTCAAAAGAACTAAATCGATCTTGCATATTTTTGTTTGATCCCATCCCCTCCAAAAACAGTAAGCATGTGTCACACTCACTCTTAAATGTGTCCTACTAGGGCTTCCCTGGTGACTCAGATGGTAAAGAATCTGCCTGCATGTGGGAGACCTGGGTTCAATCTCTGGTTAGGAAGATCTCCTGGAGAAGGAAAGGGCAATGAACTCCAGTATTCTTGCCTGGAGAATCCCAGGGACAGAGGAGCCCGGTGGGCTACAGTCCATGGGGCCACAGAGAGTCCGACACGACTTAATAACACTTCAATAGTTCATGAAGGAAATAATCTCTTTTAATTTAACAAAATGGCAGCAATAATAGGGAGGGGGAGAGTAAGTAGATTTTTGAGTTGAAATGAAAAGGACTTAATGAATAATTGTGAGAGTTGAAGGAGAAAGGATAACTAAGATGCCTCCCAAGTTTCTGGTTTGGAAAACCAGGTAAATGGAAGTATTTTCTTCTGTATGTTGACAAATGGCATTTAAAATTTTTTGTTAGGTACATAATATGATAAATATAATACCAATATGAACCATTGCTGAATAGCTTAAAATCTGTATGTGCTTTATAAGAAAAGCCTAACTCATTCCTTTTCTTATTGGTTTTTTTTTAAGATTAAAATGTTCTTAGCTATGTTTCTAATAAGTAACTACTATCATGAATTATTAGTGGTCTTTTTCTGTCCTCCTTACTCTATACTTACCTTCCACTGATGCCCAAAATGACTACCACTATTTACATAAGCAAATATTCAAACATTCAGGTAGGAAGCATATTTTATTAAATTTGGAACTCTAATATCTAGAGTTGAGTACTGGGCACATAGTGTGTTAGCTGCTCAGTCACATCGGACTCTTTGCTACCGCATGGACTCTAGCCCACCAGGCTGCTCTGTTGATGGGATTCTGCAGGCAAGAATACTAGAGTGGGTAGCCAATCCCTTCTCCAGGGGACCTTCCTGACCCAGGGATTGAACCCAAGTTTCCTGCATTGCAGACAGATTCTTTATCATCTGAGCCACCAAGAAAGCTCAGAGTAGGCACTCAAAAAAATGTTGGATAAATGGAACTACGTTTCTCAAATTCTCTTCCTCTGAGTGGTCAATCTCAGGGCAGTGGGTGGTTCCAGTGGAATCAAGAGTATAAATTTCAAGACAGAAGAGATAATAATATCATGTGTTGTGAATGAGTCATGTAAAATTCTCAACTGTATTTACTGTAAGAATACATGATCATCTCTTTCAGTGCTCCCTGAAGAGAGATCATATGGGAAATTTCTTTACGATATCAGTGCCTAAAAAGATGGAAGTTTCTCTCAAGCATTTTATTTCAGGTTCCTAGGAAGTTTAGGCAAATGTATTGGCAATGGCAATGTGTGTGCTCACTTGTGTTTTAATCACCTATATAGGGTAGTGAATAAGGCATTCATTAGTAAACTTTCAATAATGGAAAATACTGATTTTTATCTGCATAAATATTTTTGCATATTCCAGAAATATTATTATTCTCAAAGAGGAAATATTTTTAATGATCTAAATTCAAATCCTATTACTATTCTCTGAGGTCCTTAACAACAGTAATATTTAACAGTACTAAATATTAACTACATCTCAAAATTAAGTTGACTGGGCTAGAGATACCCTTACATGTTCTCCTTTCTTACAGAAGTACCTTTCAAATTAAAATTTTTTATTCTGTTTATGAATCCACCTATAGTTTATAGTGAGTACAGATTAAGAAGTTAGAGAAAAGAAAATCACATTTAGGATTTCCTTCAGTCTATGGGAAGAGCGCTCAGAAAGCTAACGCAACCAAATTTGAAAAAAAATAGTGTATTGAGGGACTTCCTGGGAGGTCCAGTGGTTACGACCCTGTGCTTCCACTGTAGAGGGCACAGATTCCATCCTTCGTCAGAGAATGAAGTCCTGGGGCCACACAGTTTGGCCAAAAAAGAAAAGGATATCTATTTCCAAGGTTAAAGATGAAAAAATAACATTTCTTAACATTCATGAACAAGCAAACTGACTTAGTTAAGTCAAGAGTTAATCGTTAGGTACAGGGATAAAAGAGTACTGTTATTCTCATATTGTCATTGCAATCAATAAACTGTTTACTCCCTAAATTCTTATATACAAATTTTCTTTTTATTCTTCTAAGAGCAAAGAAATCTCAGAAAGAAGGGAGCTGTTTTAAGGCAAAAAATAAAGAAATTGCAGCATTACGTATACAACAGGAACATTAAGATAGTATGGGTTGCAGCCTGAATCAAATTTTAAATTAAAAAGGAGCTCAGAGTAGATATATTTCTCTAAAACTAAATCACCAAAAGTCAACCTCATGATTTTATCTTTTAATTAAAATTCAATAAGGGACTTCAAATCACAGAAATTCAAATTCTTGAATGTTGAACCTATAATGGAAAAATGCAATCCATTATCTCTTTTATGACAAACCTAGACAAGTGTGTTAAAAAGCAAAGACATCACTTTGCCAACAAAGGTCCATCTAGTCAAGGCTTTGGTCTTTCCAGGAGTCATGTATGGATATGAGATCTGGACCATAAAGAAGGCAGACCGCCGAAGTATTGATGCTTTTGAACTGTGGTGCTGGAGAAGACTCTTGAGAGTCCCTTGGACTGCAAGGAGTTCAAACCAGTCATTCCTAAAGAAATCAACCCTGAATATTCATTGGAAGGACTGATGCTGAAGCTCCAATAATTTGGCCACCTGATGTGAAGAACTGACTCACTGGAAAAGACCCTGATGATGGGAAAGATTAAAGGCAGGAGGAGAAGGGGACTACAGAGGATGAGATGGCTGGATGGAATCACTGACTCGATGGACATCAGGTTGAGCCACCTCCAGGAGTTGGTGATGGACAGGGAAGCCTGGCATGCTGCAGTCCATGGGGTCATGAAGAGTCATACATGACTTGGCAACTAAAAAACACCAAAATCCCTTTTACAGCAAGTGAATAACAACTATAAAATGTTATTCATCCTCATCCCCTCCAGTCTTCCTATAACCTATAGCTCTGAGCTATCTAATAGTACTAATAGACAGCTTAGGATTTTTTGTTTCTTGATTTAATTTCACTAACACCTTCCAGTATAAAAAATCCATACAAAATCATTTTATTAAATCAATGTAGCAAAATTTGGCTTTATACCTCAAATTTTTATAAAATGACTGAAGATTATTTAAAATTGCAGAATTTTGGAAACAGAGAAAGCCTTAGAGATCACTATATAGCATACCGCTCTTTGGAAACCACCACCATTACTACTACCAAAAAAAAAAAAAAACAAAGAGAGAGAGAGAAAGAGACTATTTTACCAGAAAATATTTACTAACTTTTTTTCTAACATTATTTCATGACCTCAAATTCCAGATTTTAAACATATTTGAGTTAAGCCTAGAAATAGGAATTGTTAAAAGAAGCATCTATTTTACTAATATTTTAAAGAATCTTTATAAAGATATCTAATAGAGTTTAATGTTCCAAAAAATAAGTTGAGTATATTATGATTTGATTAATTTGATACATAAATACATTAATTAGAATATAATACATGATCTTGAGTAAAAGAGATGACATAGGCTCAAGTCACAACTGATCTTTAAGGTTCTAAGACACCAAACCTCACATCTGCCTGAACCACTTCTAACTAACCAGTTTCCTAAAATTTTAAGAAAATGATTATATATCAAAAGATTCAGGTCAGAAATATAACAAGAACATTTATTTCACATTTCTCTCTTAATCTTGTAAGTTTACCCTTTCGAGAACAATTAAAATACAGGGCCCACAGGAACTTTTAATCTAATTATGATTTGATTTAAAGTGTTGATTTCAGGGAATTCCCTGAAAGTCCAGTGGTTAGGACTCCATGCTTTCATTGCCAAAGGCTGGGTTCAATCCCTGGTTGGGGAACTAGGATTCCACAAGCTGTGAGGTGTGGCCAAAAAAATAAATAAAAAATAAAACACTGATTTTAATATTGTTATTACTTGTGTCACTAAATTATCTTCAAGATGGCTTTAATTCTTTTAACCTTAAGAGATTAAAAAAAACTGTTAATTTGTACTTTATTGCTTCAGATAAGAAGCAATCTAGAATAAGAAACATAAAAGATTCAATAACTTATTTTGTAGGAGGTCCAATTCTTAACTCTTTCACATACTAATAATATGGGAAATATTAGTTTGAACACTATCTTTTTTGGGGGGAGGGCGTCACTGCAGCATGCAGGAATCTGTTTCCTGACCAGGGATCAAATCAACACTCTCTGCAGTGGAAGTGTGGAGTCTAAAATACTGGACTGCCAGGGAAGTCCCTGAACAGTGTCTTTTTAAAAATTTTAAGACTAGCACAATTTTCACTTTATCAAGTTGAATTCTGATGATTATTTAGCATAAGAGTCACACATCTCTTTCTCTGTTAACAACTCTTTCATTTAACTTTAATGGCAAGAAAAGGAAAGGAAAGTAGAAATAAAGTCCCAAGAAAAAGAAACTGGCTCACAAATGGAGAAAAAACAGTATTGCGATCAAGATTTTAGGTAGAACACACACACACAAAGACTCATGACAATAGCTCTATATTTCTTAGGTATTATTATATAGTACTTTATAATTATGTCTGACACTAGGGAGCATACAAAAACAAACCAGAATCTATAAACTATTTTAAACGAAAACTGTAAATAAAGATTTTCTTTATTATCTAGGAATGTACTGAATGAACTATATTACATAAAAAGTTTAAATAGGGTATAATATCCCCAAATTTATTTCCAACTCTTTTAAGTCCTCCATACAATACATGTCACAATATATATAAACTACAATATATGTAAATGCAACTAAATGAGTATGCAACATGAAAACGTGATTGATTAATCTCTGAATTTGGCAGACTTCTCTTGCAAAAAATCTCTGAACTGTGTTTACTTTTCCATTATAACACTGCATTGATAACCACGCAATCTTAATTACTTTTAAAGCATTAAACTCACAAATACTTTTTTTTTAAAAAAGGGCAAAATAATAAAAATCAAACAAGGGTATCTGATTTATGTCTAATGCCCTCCTTCAATACACAGATGACTATAAAGTACACACTGTATCTTCAACACTAAATGCACTGCCAAGGTTGTGATTAATCATTTAAATAACCACAGCTGTGTTTACTTCAGTGTGCAGACCTCCAGATGTGTACTGGTAAAAAAAATTACCATATTTTAAGAAGTCAGAATTGGAAATAACCAATAACAGATGCCTAATACATAAGTTTCTAGCAATCCTTAATTATTTGAGACTTTGCCCCAAATTTGGCTTTGTTCACAGTTGCCAGTGAGAATTATATCTTTGACTAGCTTTAAATTTCAAAAATCAGAGTTATCAAAGATCCCAATACTTCATCTAAGTATTACCTTGACATTTAAGTATGAAAAAGTTTTTCTCTCAATGTTTTTAAAAGTATTTACTCTCCCCACTCTCCAACATACATTCGGAAATTTCTTGAAAGTATGAAGTATATCACTTGGGAGAAAAGTAAAGAGGAAATTCTATTTATACCAAATAGGGTTGCAAATGTTCTATTTTACAGCGATTTTCAGGAGCATCAAACTCTCATTCATTCCTTAACAGTAAAACTACTCTGAATATAAA
The DNA here is from genome assembly GCF_002263795.3 of Bos taurus. Classification (NCBI taxonomy): domain Eukaryota; kingdom Metazoa; phylum Chordata; class Mammalia; order Artiodactyla; family Bovidae; genus Bos; species Bos taurus. The sequence goes on from NC_037331.1 coordinate 14,067,188, forward strand.
CTAACTAATCTCCAACAAAGTTCCTTCAAATAAAAAATGTGCATGTATATACAGAACATTACAAGAAGAAAAATATAAAAGAAACAAAGGAAAGTTCAAAAAAGTTTTAAATTGTACATTCATCACCATAGGTGAGACAGCAATAGTTGCAAATAGCATCATTACAGTCATAAATATGATAATAAAGCCACACTACATTTGGTCATTCTGAGATAAATTTATACATGTTCCTGCTTAAGTTGCATAAAACATATCACACTTTTTTTTATAAAATTTCATTTCTGTAGGTTATCATGGTACAAAAACATCTCCATACCCAGTAGCTAGGAAATCACCGCCAGCATAGCACCATTGTACTATACCTAAATTTTCTCCAACAAGGATCAAAAATGTCAGTGGAGAACTTCAGAGCAAACAACAAAGTCTTAAACGATGTTGCTACCAGACTACTGGTGAGTTTTCAGTTGTTTGTGGTTCAGAATCTGAAACAGAGGCCCAAGATAACTTACATCAGATCAGATCAGTCACTCAGTCGTGTCCGACTCTTTGCGACCCCATGAATTGCAGCATGCCAGGCCTCCCTGTCCATCACCAACTCCCGGAGTTCACTCAGACTCATGTCCATCAAGTCAATGATGCCATCCAGCCATCTCATCCTCTGTTGTCCCCTTCTCCTCCTGCCCCCAATCCCTCCCAGCATCAGGGTCTTTTCCAATGAGTCAACTCTTGGCATGAGGTGGCCAAAGTACTGGAGTTTCAGCTTTAGCATCATTCCTTCCAAAGAAATCCCAGGGCTCATCTCCTTGCAGTCCAAGGGACTCTCAAGAGTCTTCTCCAACACCACACTTCAAAAGCATCAATTCTTCGGCGCTCAGCCTTCTTCACAGTCCAACTCTCACATCCATACATGACCACAGGAAAAACCATAGCCTTGACTAGATGAACCTTTGTTGGCAAAATAATGTCTCTGCTTTTGAATATGCTATCTAGGTTGGTCATAACTTTTCTTCCAAGGAGTAAGCGTCTTTTAATTTCATGGCTGCAGTCACCATCTGCAGTGATTTTGGAGCCCAGAAAAATAAAGTCTGACACTGTTTCCACTGTTTCTCCATCTATTTCCCATGAAGTGGTGGGACTAGACGCCATGATCTTCGTTTTCTGAATGTTGAGCTTTAAGCCAACTTTTTCACTCTTGTCTTTCACTTTCATCAAGAGGCTTTTGAGTTCCTCTTCACTTTCTGCCATAAGGGTGGTGTCATCTGCATATCTGAGGTTATTAATATTTCTCCCAGCAATCTCGATTCCAGTTTGTGTTTCTTCCAGTCCAGCGTTTCTCATGATGTACTCTGCATATAAGTTAAATAAACAGGGTGACAATATACAGCCTTGACGAACTCCTTTTCCTATTTGGAACCAGTCTGTTGTTCCATGTCCAGTTCTAACTGTTGCTTCCTGACCTGCATACAAATTTCTCAAGAGGCAGATCAGGTGGTCTGGTATTCCCATCTCTTTCAGAATTTTCCACAGTTTCTTGTGATCCACACAGTCAAAGGCTTTGGCATAGTCAATAAAGCAGAAATAGATGCTTTTCTGGAACTCTCTTGCTTTTTCTATGATCCAGCGGATGTTTGCAATTTGATCTCTGGTTCCTCTGCCTTTTCTAAAACCAGCTTGAACATCAGGAAGTTCACGGTTCACATATTGCTGAAGCCTGGCTTGGAGAATTTTGAGCATTAGTTTACTAGCATGTAAGATGAGTGCAATTGTCTGGTAGTTTGAGCATTCTTTGGCATTGCCTTTCTTTGTAATTTTTCTTACATTTTTTTAAAAAGGAAGTTCAAACATAATTCCTTTCATCAATAATTAAACATACCTGGCTTAAAACTCAACATTCAAAAAACTAAGATCATGGCATCTAGTCCCATCACTTCATGGCAAATACATGGGGAAAAAATGGAAACAGTGACAGACTATTTTCTTGGGCTCCAAAATGATTGTGGACTGTGACTGCAGTCATGAAATTAAAAGACACTTGCTCCTTGGAAGAAAAGCTATAACAAACCTAGACAGTATATTAAAAAGCAGAGACATCACTTTGCCAAGAATGGTACATACAGTCAAAGCTATGGTTTTTCCAGTAGTCATGTACGGATGTGTGAATTAGACCATAAAGAAGGCTAAGTACCAAAGAACTGATGCTTTTGAATTATGGAGCTCCAGAAGACTCTTGAGGGTCCCTCAGAGCAAGGAGTTCAAGTCAGTCAATCCTAAAAGAAATCAACCCTGAACATTCATTGGAAGGACTGTTGCTGAAGTTCCAATACTTTGGCCACCTGATGCGAAGAGCTAACTCACTGGAAAAAGACCCTGATGCTGGGCAAGATTGAGGGCAGGAAGAGAAGTGGGCAACAGAGGATGAGAAGGTTGGATGGCATCACCAACTCAATGGATGTGAGTTTGAGCAAACACTGGGACGGGGAAGCCTGGTGTGCTGCAGTTCATGAGATCACAAAGAGTCCGACATAACTTAGCAACTGAACAACAACAATATATGTTGTGTGTGTGTGTGTGTGTGTGTGTATCAGATTCCACTACAAACACACTGACTTTGATCCTCTTTGTTGATTAGTGCTTTAGTTCTCTTGAATTCTATAAAATTCCCCAAAGCCATTAACTATTCTTATCTTTTCCACCATCGGTCTTTCCACTAGTCATGGAAGTGCAAAATCACAATCCCTGATTTTTCCTATTCCCACACTCTGTATCAAACTAGTTGCCAAAGCTTCCTTGCTATTTCTGAATCATTCTTTCCTAATAACAACCTACTACAGGCCCTTAGTCCTAACTAAGCTATTTGAACAATTTGCTAATTAGCTTCCCTGACTCTTTCTTTCTATCCTTTCAAATTAATTCTGCTGGGTTAATTTTTCCTAAACTGCCTATTGCCTAAGGAAACTTACACATATCAAACAAACAATCCCCCCCTTCTCATCTACCTAAGGATCAGGTCCAAACTGGTCATGTGGCTTAAAGCTTTCCATGATTAGGCCCCAAACTACCTGCGTGTGCAACTATTTCACAGTCAAATGAAACACACGTACACACTGATTTTATACCTCCAAGAATGTACTCCTCTTTTTTTCTGGAAATCCCTTTCCTACATTTCTACATTTTGAAAGCTCTGTTCAAATGTTACTGCCTCACATGGTACACAACTGGAAATAATTTCCCTTCTTTTAAACTGCTGCTGCACTTTACTATCAACGGCTTAATCCCACACCACCAGTAATTCTCCTTCCACTGGTAGGAAACCAAGCAAAATCTTACCCAGAAACCCAACAGATAAACACAGTCAAAAGCAAAGGTGTTCTGGTTTAATTGGAGGTAGGGAGAGAAAGGCTTGGAGCCCTCCCCATAGGATAAGCACCTGCAAAATACTAAAAAGCGCAAGCCTGGCATGAAAACTTACTGATCCATATCTCCACTGACATTTATATCACTAAATTCAAAGGCAAATATCTACCTGAAGAGTCAAATTTGACTCAATGCAGCTTCTAGTTAACTTTGTCCTTGGTTAAGTTATTTTGCTGAACCCCAATTATAAAACTGTCATTAGGCTGCTATGAGGATTACACAAGACTATTTAAAGCACTTTGTACTGATAAATGGCAGCTAGAATCATTCTCATTCTGCATCTTTCAGTGCCAGATTTATAGGAAACACTCTACAAACATATATCCAATTAGTAAGTTATTTATTACATGCTAACCACTGCAAGGAAACTTAAGGGGTGATTGAGGTAAAAGAGAGAAAATGGGTCCAGAATAAAGATAATACTATTTCTACCAAGCATTACATCAATAATAGAACAGAAAATTGGAAAAAAAAAAGTATTTGGTGAATTTTTAATACTACAGAAGAGTATAAGTATAGTTTTTGAAACTTCTATTTTTCCCTCATTTTCACTGTTCATCACATCTTTCAATGGATTATGCTTAAAAACATTACTACTTAACGCTGAACACTATTTAAATCACAACTGCTTAATACTTCTTCATTCCACTAAGTTAAATAAATAAGCAAATAGTTTTTCCAAGTAGTTTTACTGTTTAATATCCTGAGTCACACCTCTCACAAAGCTCTGGCAAGCACCAGTATCTTGATTTGGGGTTTTTTCATTCCACTGTATTTCTTTATATCTCCTGTACACATTCTTAAAACAATGTATGCCAGTATATATCTTCATATTTTATGTAAATAACCAACTATTTTTTAAAGTACTTTTGGAAAAACTTTTGACAATGTTTTTTAATTTGTAAGTTTTTAATACTAAAAAATAATCAAATAACCCACAAACTCAACAAGCTTAATTTTGGATACATCTAAAATTACAAAATATTTATCAAAAATGGTTCAAATTAAATAAATACCAAACATGCAAAAATCCAAATCCTTAAGATTAGGAGGGAGAAAAAAAGGGGGGGACTAATGTTCACTGAATACCAACTTTGTGCCAAATTCTATGCTGTACATAAAATATATCATTCTTATGGACTGAATGCTTGTGTCAAACCCTGAAATTTATAAGTTGAAGCCCTAATCACTCTCATTGTGATGGTATTTGGAGATGGGGACTTTAGAAGGTAATGAGGGTAGTATGAAATCATGAAAGTAGAGTCCTCATAATGAAATTAGTGTTACTAGAAGAGAATCCAGAGAGCTCTCTCTCTATCCTGTAAGCATATGGTAGGAAGGCAACAATCTGCAAGCCAGGATGAAAACCCTCGCCAGGTACTGAACAGGTATTGAACTTAATCTTGGACCTCTCACAATCCAAATTGAAAGAAAATTAATTATTATTAAGTCACTCAATCTACAGTATTTTGTTATGGCAGCTCAAACAGACTAACACAATCAAATAATCCTTACATGTCTCTAATCATTATCCACAAATTATACGAAGGAACTGAGGATTAAGAAGGTAACAATTCAAGAAAAAATGCAATGGTTAATGTCACTCAAAGAAATAAATCCAAATCAAAATGATGCAATTCCATTTTCATCCCTCAGGTTTGTAAAGACTAAAATGTTTAATATGGAGTGTAGGGAGCCTTCTGAGGGAAAAGGTGAACTATAGTTGGAGAAGGAAATGGCAATCCACTCCAGTCTTCTTGCCTGGAGAATCCCATGGACAGAGGAACCTGATGGGCTACAGTCCATGGGGGTTTGCAAAGAGTCGGAAACGACTGAGCACCTAAACACTTGTAAATGGCAATTTGAGACTATGTCAAAATTCAAAAGGTATCTGGTTCTGAATAAGGTGTCAGAGCCCAAGCAGAGCCAGGAGTGCATTCCTGTGGAGGGGCAGTGTTGTGTGGTTGCTGTGTCATAGCCAAGACAGAGTGAAGAAACCATCTAAGACTAGAGGAAGGAGAGGTGACAGTGGCCTGGCATACAATGTTGAAGCCCAAGTGAGATAACAAGGGGATTTGTGGGGTGGAGAGGGCAACAAACATTGGTTAGGAAGGATAATCACCCAATAGACAATTATTTATGATAACAGGAGCCAGGTTTCTCACTATTGGGGAAGAAAGTCACAAATGTGGAAAGGGAATAAACTAGAATGAGCTCTATGGTGTTGAACTGTAAACTAGAGATATCTATCTGAACTTCTGGTTTAATATAAGCACATACATAAATAGATGTAAAAGAATACACACACACACACACACACACACACACACACACTTGTGTATTTCCTAGCTCCTTCCATTGAGAGTGTCTCAAAAGTCATTAGCACAACTGGAGGTTAAGACCTTGCCATCCAAGTATTCTCCACCAAAACGAATGCAGCTTAAAGGAATGGTTGATTCCAGGACTGGAACAGGAAAAGATAAGATTAGCTTGAAATAATTTGTTGTATCAGAATGTTATGAAATGCACAAAGAATGATGATGACATCAAAAGGTCACAGAAGACAGCTTGCTGGGATTTCTGATGTTCAAATTTGGGACAACCTAAAGATCAAAATAAATAATAGCCACAAATTATAACCAACTGAATGAGAATCCATGAATCTGTACTGATACAAATATACAAACGAATAAACTCAAAGTCTGATAATGAGTGGAAAACTATATTTACATAGGTTCAAAGTCCCTCTCGGTAAAATACCTATTAATTACAAAGGGAAAATGTGTAATCTAACAATGGAAAAGAATCACAGATGCTAACTTAATAAAGAGATTATCAACAATGGAATAAATGAGTGTTAATTTATTCCATTGTTAATAGTTGGAATGATAGTTGGAATAACTATCCAACTATCCTAAGAATTTATCTTACAAATAAGAACAAAAGCAAAGATATAAGGATATTCATCTCAATATATTCTGTAACAGAAAAAACAAAGCATAAAAACAAGCAAACAAAAAACCTAAAACTACCTAGGTATCAATAAATACTTATAGAATATTTAATGTGCATACAATGAACTAGTAGAACACAACTGATAACTATCATGTTGGATAGTTATTCCAACTATTCCGTGTTAGTTGGAATAACTATCATGTTCCACCTGACAGGATGCAGTGGAAACACAACATCACTACTATGATACTCCTACCAAGGTACAGAACCTCAATCTACTTATATAGAAATATGAGCCAATCCTAAGTTGAGAAACATACTATAACTTGCCTGTAATCTTCAAAAGCATCAAAATCATAAAAGTCAAACAGAGACACCTGCTGTAGACTGAAGAGGACAAGAGGTACACAGAAGAGACAACTGAATGTAATCCATGATTTTAATCAAAATATTACTGTAACAACTGGAGAAATCTGAAAGGTACCTGTGGATTAGATGATAGTTATACATCTGTGTGTTAATTTCCAATTTTGTATATTGTATTGAGGTTATGTCTTTGTAGGACATACACATTAAAATATGTAGAGGTGATGAACATCAGGTTGGCAACTTACTCTCAAGTAGCTGGGGTGGGGGGAGTTGTTTGTATTATACTTTCAATTATTCTGTAAGTTTGTAATTTTTTAAAATAAAAATTATATTTCAAAATTAAAAATGAATTTTGAGTTGATCTGACAACTTCTAAGAATTTATCTTACAAGAACAAAAGCAAAAATATAAGAATATTGACCTCAATATATTCTGTAACAGAAGAAAACAAAGCATAAAAACAAGCAAACAAAAAAACCTAAAACCACTAGATATCAATATTTATAGATTATTTAATGTGCATACAATAGACTAGTAGAACACAACTATTAAAAAGCATGAGATAGATGTTTATATTAATGTGACACATGTCCAAGATATAAACGTAAAAGCAAGTAGAAAAACAGTATATAAAATACTGTCCTTTGTGAGGAAATATACAAACACACACACATATCTCATATATAAACTCTAGAAGGACATTAAAAGAATTGTTTAACTGGTTATACTGAAGCATGGGAATTGTTTTTGGGGAAAGCAGGAGAAACAGTGCTTTCACTTTTAAATTTATACCTTTTTTAGGTTTAACTTTTAAATAAACAGCTACTTATACAATCATCCTATATATTCTGCTGCAAAAATATTTTAAAGAATTTAAGTAACTACTACAAGTTGACACCTTGAAAGTTGATGAATGGTGGATTCTGAACCTAAGTCTGATCCTAGATTCCATCTTGGGGCTCAAAAACTTTCTTCTTGCATATGATTACCATGAACAGAAATCACATATGGACTTTAGCATGTATTGTATTTATTTTTAAAATATATATATAAGACTGAGGCATGGCCCGCTCTTTTTAGTATTATTATTTGGCTGCGCCGGATCTTGGTTGTGGCATGCGGGATCTTTAGTTGCAGCACTGGAACTCGGTTGCGGCATGCAGGATCTAGTTTCTTGACCAGTGATGGAACCCGCACCCCCTGCACTGGGAGCTCAGTCTTAGCCACTAGACCACCAGGGAAGTCCCTCACTATTATTTATCTTTTTTCTTAAAAGATTTTAGTTAACATAATTCTACGTTTCTTGCTACTACCATGCAATTAATTTAAACATGATTTAATTTATGTGTCCATTACACCAAAGCCCTTCTGGTTCTAAGTAAACTGACTAGTATAGTATCTGGCATGGGATTAGCTGTATCTACTTGCAACATTTAAGATTTTAAGGAACCTTCTTGTTGAGAATTTAGCTCAGTTGGTATCCAATGTTCACATAAATATTTCTCAGTGACATTTTTCATAGGACAACTCCTCCTTGAGCAGGACTGGTCTATGCATAGCAGGTATTTAAAATCCTTGATCTTTATCCACTATATGCTAACAGTTATTTTACTTTCTCACTAGACAAATGAATGTGATATCCAAAAATACTCCCCTGGTTAAGAACCACACTATAAGATATCCTACTTTGTTAGGCACAGGCCAAAGTGCCTCAGTTATTCCACAATGCTAATACTAGCATTAGGGAACCATCAGACACATGTTCAATCCCTGGGTTGGGAAGATCCCCTGAAGGCGGAAATGGCAATCCACTCCAGTATTCTTGCCTGGCAAATCCCATGGACAGAGGAGCCTGGCGGGCTACAGTCCACAGGGTCGCACAGAGGCAGACACTACTGAATCAACTTAGCACACAGTCTGCTTCAGCTAGCACAGCAGTTCCACTGACTTATAGAAAAGTTACAGACTACTAAGTGTAACAGTATTTTCTTGTAAACATCATTGCTTCTGAAGGCAAAATCAGGTTCATTTTAAATATTCTTTTCCCTCAAAAAAGGGGGGGAACCTCTCAATTCTGGCACAGGAAGAAGCGAATAAAAGAACTTAAAGGCCCACTTGCACTTCCCATTTTTATTCACACCACTTCTCACTGTTAGAGAAATGAGATTAATGAAAATATTTTAATAGCTTTTATGTCTGATTTGCAATGTTTAAAATTTCAAATATATTAGAGTAGTTCGATTTTAGGTGCCACCCTGCTACTACTAACCTAGCTATAAGATCTTGACAAATGCTAGCTTCTCTTGACTTTAAGTTGCTTTCCAGTTCTAAAATTCTAACCATTCCAAGCCTCCAAAACTATTAAGATCATTCTCAAAATGTGGAAAGTCTTCCAATAAAGCCTATACTCAAGCAGTTTAAATAGTCAAGAAGCTGCAGAACTCACAAAGATTCTAAACATGATTTTTAACAGTTTCTGTTTATGACCAGATTACATATCCACCATTAGAATCGTGAGGACTAACAATGTAATACAGATCCACAGTTTTAAAGTTTAAAATAGTCCGGAGAGTAAACCCTTGTGTGTCCCTTCATTTGTAGATATTTTCTCATCTGTAATCTTTTTGTTTAGTTTATGGTTTCCTTTGCTGCAGAAGCTTTTCAGTTTAATTAGATCTCATTTGATTATTTTTATTTTCATTCTAAATTATAAAAAGGAGCATTTGTTCCCTCGCACCTTCAGAAAATCACATGTTACACCTCACCCTGAAGAGCACCTATTCAGAAGAAACAAAGAAGTCTCCATGAAAACACCTTATTTTAGTTTCCTTTCTAAAACAGAAATTCCCTTTCCTTATGATTGAATTGACACCCTACCAAACACATTCTTATCCAGAATGAGATGAAGCAACAACACCCTCAAAAGACCTACAATCCTTTAGTCAAACCAAAGATACACAATTTCAGTAATGGCTTTCATGAAATGGGCTCTTAACTGAAAGCTACCCTAGATAATGGACATCATCCACTTTCTGGAGCATAGAACCCAACAGGCTATTGAAAGTAAGACCTCCTATAAACCAAACAGATGATTATAGGCAATTTTAAGCATTATCTGCTAGCAAGTTTATCAATGGCATATTTACCATAAAAACAATCACAAGGAAAAGAATCTCCAAAGAAGGGAAAAGACTTGAAAAGTAATTCAGGGCGCTAATAGCTGATCTGAAAACTGAAATACTGAAAGATTCAAAACGGGCCAGTTTCAAAGTAGTGCTTTCAACAGTACATCTCTGACTCTACCTGTTTGAAATATAAGCTGGAGAAAAAACAAAAATCTGAACGTGCAAAGGCATTTCAAATGTTATTTCTCAATCTCAACAGAAAGTTTCCTGAATGAATTAAGTTCTACATATTCAAACCTAAAGATGATAAATTTTCTGTTAGGTGACCAATAAATGGTGAGTTACTAATGCTAACAAACCAGTCTATTGTGAGAGAGAAAACCAGTCTGTTTAGAGGGAAAAAAATTCTTTGCTTTTCCTTTTAACTTTAATAAGATTTTTTTTTAACATATGTAACTACCAATATTTTGGATAAATTGATGCTCACAACATAAACTTAGTACAAGAATAACATATTCTGCAAAAACTGATCAAAGTTGCTGAAACATCATATGTATCATCAGGTACACAATTACCTTTGAAAAAGTGAAAGTGAACTCGTGCCTGACTCTCTGCAACCCCATGGACTGTAGCCTACCAGGCTCCTCTGTCCACGGAATTTTCCAGGCAAGAGTACTAGAGTGGTTTGCCATTTCCTTCTCCAGGGAATCTTCCCCACTCAGGCATCAAACCCAGGTCTCCCACATTGTAGGCAGATGCGTTACCATCTGAGCCACCATACTTTTTAAGCAGTCAATTCTCAAGTACTAAACATAGGTTCATTCATTCAACAAGCATTTACTGACCATCTACCATGTCCCAGGCACTTTGCTAAACGTTAGGGATTTAGGCTGAACTTTGCTTGGGTTGGGGACTCAAAGACCTTTCAGATGCCGACAACCACTTAATGACACACTTTTACAATCTCTGAGCCTCAGTTTCCTTAGAGTTGTGAAAATTAGAGTATAAAATGTAGATAAAGTGCCTAATATTGTATCTTGTATCTGATAAACAATGAATAAATGCTGCTGCTACTGCTAAGTCACTTCAGTCGTGTCCGACTCTGTGCGACCCCATAGACGGCAGCCCGCCAGGCTCCCCCGTCCCTGGGATTCTCCAGGCAAGAACACTGGAGTGGGTTGCCATTTCCTTCTCCAATGCATGAAAGTGAAAAGTGAAAGGGAAGTCACTCAGTCGTGTCCGACTCTTAGGGACCCCATGGACTGCAGCCCACCAGGCTCCTCTGTCCATGGGATTTTCCAGGCAAGAGTACTGGAGTGGGGTGCCATTGCCTTCTCTGGAATAAATGCTAACTATATCAAATATTAAGTTTGAGTTATAAGCAGATACTAATCTCAATAAGCCAATTTTCTACTAGGCAGCTGACAGTTAAGGATTATGAACCAACCTGAAAGTGAGATCAAGAAAATATGTCTGGACAGATAAATCCACTACCAAAACAAAACACAATACAAAATGAATCCCAGAACTGAAAATAAATGTACTTTTGAGTTAGTTTATGAGTTTGTGTAGTATGTGCTCTAATGTCGTCTTCCACTAAACAGAATACACTATAAATTAAAATAACAAATGCTACAGCTATGTGGTTTTATGCACAGTAGTACAACTTGGGAAAATTTTGGTGACGCAATAACTGTTTAACAGATTTGTTCAACATCAACCCCAATTCTCTACCACTTTCAGAAAAGCCACTCCTGTCATTAGGAGACAAAATTTACCCTATGCATAACAATTAGTCCATAAAACCCAATTAATTTTGGAAATCTAACTGGCAACAACGATCTAACAAACAGAAGCAATACGGCTAAAGAGTGCTAGTGTCAACTGAACCACCTGTCCATTTTTTCGAGCCAGTTATGCAACACTGGGCACGTTTCTTAACTTTTCTAAGCTTCTGTTTGTTTATCTGAAAAATGTTAATGCCAGTTACTACTTACTAGACTTGTGAAAATGAATCAAGTTAATACAAGCAAAACACTCAAGACAAGCAACCACTCAATCACTGTTACCTATTTGCTATTACCTACAATGAGATAACTAAAGTTCCTCTTGGCAACCAAGAAGCTAACAAAAATGCAGACGTCTTAGGATTTTATAAATCCTAAAACTTTAAGTGATCAAAAATGAATGAGGAACAAGAGAAAGGCAATAACGGGTATTAAGCATCGACACCTGATCCTCCCATTCTACTCAACAGGCTTCATGTGTGAAATCCTGAAAATAAGCAGCACTGGTCTAACTAGGAACAATTTAACTCTGGAAGGGTTCAAGGCAAAGGAAGACTGCTAAAACAAATAACAACAGTAACGACAACAATAAATAAAGGGAAAAGAGATTACGTAGATACGAACTAGGTGGCGGGTAACCGAGCTGAAGCGTAATAGGACACACCACCCCGGATTTGGGCTGGGGAACCACCGTGGCTCCTCCCAGTGAGGAAACAGAACATTCAGCCTCACTGCTGAGGTGAATCCCACCGTGACACTCCGCCCCGAAGCCAGCCGTGAAGGGTCGAGCGAGCAGAGAGCCTCGAGTCCCAACAGCACGGTCCTCACTTCCCACCGGCGCCCCCCGGCCGGGCCCTTCTACTCGCACCGCCTCCACTCGGAGGCCTGAGTCACGGTCCACGAGGCCCAGGGGCCGCGGCCTACCTTCCGCAGGGAACTCCTCGAACTCGTCGTCCTCCTCCAGGAGACCCAAGTCTACCGGCTGTTTTTTCTCTGACATCGTGACCCCAGGAGCCCTAAAGCTCTCAGGCCAGTAAGAAAGTTCGAGCCCTCGTTCTTCCTCACCGCAGCGACCTCCGCCGTTGCCGCCTCTATGCTGACTCTACCATAGAGATACGGGAGAAGAGCAACCGGGTAGCGCAAGGAATGCTGGGATACTGGAGGTCCGCCCAGCGCTTCCTGCGGGTTTAGCAGTTATTCAGAGTTATAAAGATGGATTGTTTTGTGCCTTTACTATTTTACCCGGACTCCCTGACTTGACAAATTGAGAAACAGGGTAGGTTTCTCTGACTGGAAAAGACTCATAATGTGTGGAAAAAATAAACACCGTTACTTGGTTTAGGCTGAGGGATGAAGTATCGGCTAAAGTTCGTCAAAGGTCGGCCAGCCAAGTGCAGGTTCTTAAATTAGATTAACTCCACCCTTAAACCAGTTCCCTAACCATGAAATTAAAAGTCTCCACATCACAGAAAATTCAGATTCAGAAAGAACAGCCTGCATCACTCAGGTAGTGCTAAACAATCCAAAGGCAAGTTTGTTTGCCTGACTTTAATCTCCAAGCTTTTTCATTGTTCAGTTTTCTTCTGTCTTGTGCTTAAGCTATGGTAAATACCCTGCTAAACAGTGTGCTGTGTATATGTGTATGTAGTAACTAATTTACAAGGTATTAGAATACTATGTAAAACTATACATGTGACATTTTTTGCTGTTCTAAATATGTCGTTTTTAATTTTTCAAATATGGAGTATTATTTTAAATATAGTAGTGAACTACATAAAACTTTAGATGATATGTGTATATGTAGTATACAATGTTGGGCTTCTCTGGTGGCTCAGACGGTAAAGAATCTGCCTGCAATGCATTAGACTTGGGTTCTATCCCTGGGTTGGGAAGATCCCCTGGAGAAGGGAGTAACTACCCATTGCAGTATTCTTGCCTGGAGAATTCTATGGACAGAGGAGCCTGTGGGCTACAGTCCATGAGGTTGCAAAGAGTGGATGTAACTAAGCAACTAACACAGGTAGTAGTATAGAGGAGTTGTTTTATAATACCCTATTAATAATTGGGTATTATTGTAGGTTTTGATGTATTGTTATGTATTTAAGTCACATTCCTTCATTCAACATTATTTTACATGATGTACCAGGCAGTGTGCTGAAAATCAAACATAGAGGCCTTCCTTCAAGGAGTTCATATTCCACTCAGAGACATGTAAACAGGTAAATCATAGTGAAATGTAATACATTTGAATCTTTATTTTAAAATAAAATTGAGAAATGAACAGAATGCATGCACATACAGACAATGGAGCAATGAAATAAGAGCACAAATTTGGACCAGAATTTGGGGACTTCGATGTAAATTTTTTAATAGGTTCTTATAATACTGTTTTTATTTGTGTTGATTACTGAAAACATTAGCTGTCTTCAAATTAAGTTCAAAGTGTATGTAATTTGGCATGTTATATAACTAAATACCAAATTAATGAAAGAAAAGATGAGGAAAATTTAAAAGTGGAAGTAAATGTAGACAGTGAGGTCTCTTAGAATTTCATACTCTCTATTGTACCCTCGGTTATACATATTACACATGCCCCTGGTAACCCACACACCAAGGCGAAGTTTTGGGCAGGCAGTTTCATTTAAGCAGCAAAGAATGAAAACCAGATCATATATCTGAGACAGCCATTTTGTGCATAGATAAAAGATATTCCAAAGGACATATCTGAAGAGATAGAAACATTAATGACTACTAAGAGATAGATAAGGGAGATTTGGGACTAACTGCTGATAGGAGGAAGGTTTCTTTGTGGAGTGATAAAAGTCCACACTGGATAGTAATAATGGTTGCAGGATAGTGAATGTACTGAAATCCACTGAAGTGTACACTTCAAAACGGTGAACTTTGTGTTATAGGATGTATATCTATCTACATTTTTGAAGTGCTATAAATTTTTTGACCAAGAAGTCAAGAGTTTCTAGTTGCTGGACCTATTATTTAATCTGATATATCATGACATTTATATCAGTTTTTAACCAGAGAAAAACTGATGAGTGACATAGGATGATTCTCTCCTAAAATAGAATATATTCAATTTAAAGGAATTAATTTTTAAAAAACAACCCTACATTAAATCTCCAATTTAAAAAAATGTACTGATTCATTAAATCCAGAATGCTGGAACCACTGAAATAACTTTTCATTTTAGTCATCATGGCATGTGGCACAATGAACAACTTCTTATTTTAATGGTTATGGCATATGGAAAAACTTTGGGAAATGGTAGCTATTAATAAGGTATAAGCAGCATTATTACTTAGTTAAATTGAACACATGAGAATATGTGTTTGATGGACCAATTCCTACTAAACAGGAGTTTAGGCAAATCACTTGGTTTCTTTGAAGTACATTTTAAATACCTCAGATTCTCCATACCAACCCTAAAAGTCTCAGACTGTGGGTTTTGTTTCTTAGATGATATCTTGGTGATATTTTGCAAGTAAGTCAGGTCCTCCACAAGTCAATTATATTAATAATAATAAAATAATAATAGCTAACAAGTATTCCCTGGTGGCTCAGATGGTAAAGAATCTGCCTGCAATACAGGAGACCTGGGTTCAATTCCTGGGTCAGGAAGATCCCCTGGTGAAAGAAATGGCAACCCACTCCAGTATTCTTGCCTGAGAAATGCCGTGGACAGAGGGGCTTGGTGGCCTATAGTCCATAGAGTTGCAAAGAGTTACACAAGACTGAGCAACTGACACTTTCAGATTTCAACAAATATCAAGTACTGTGCAAAGTCTTATCTGTGTATTTACTCACTGAATTGTCCTCACAACTGCCCTATGAAGTAAGTAGAAAAAAATCCCTTTTATGCTTATAGGAATTGAGGCACAGAGAGGTTGTGATGTGGCCAAACTCACAGTGCTAAGAAGTGGTGAAGTGCTAAAGGGTTTTCATAGGATAGGAAACAAACTATCTCAATGTGTGAAGAGGTCGACAGTTGACACAAGAACCCCTGGAATCATTTCTTTCTACCACTACTAAGCATACACACGTAGGAAAATGGCAGAAACATAAAATGCAGGTAGACTTGCAGAGGGCAAGCAGTAGAATGAAGAAGAAAACAACCCTTAGCATTGACTCAGCTCTCTGGAGGGGAAACCCTTCACAACTCTAATGAGAAGCATCGTATTAACAGTTAAAACTATGCCTTTACCTACACATCAGATGATGTTATCATAGAGGAGGGCCAGGTACCGCCACCAGCGCAGGCTGTTGCTGTGTCTGCCGCAGTTACCTGGCAACAGTTACCCACACGACTGTTAGCAGCGCTCAGCCATTGGTCAGGCACCACAGTGGGCGCCTCCCTGAAACGAGCAACTGTCACTGAGCGACCGTTAATGAGGCCGTTCCACTTGGCTGGTGGAGTGGTGGATTGGAAGTGTGAGGTAAGAGGTGGCTCCTGGCTGTCTCCCAGGGACTCTCCAGCTCACATGGCTTATGGCTGGCAGCTGACCTGGGGGGCCCAGGGAACAGACTGAAGCTGTGTCCTGCAGGTCTCCAGAGCCCTCACCGAGGCCACCCACTGGCCAGGCCCAGGCCTTGAGGCAGTGGTGAACCTCTTCCCTGTTCCTGCCTCTGTAACCGAATGGCGGGAGCTGTCTGCCTGGGATCTGGTTTGTGGGCCCAGCCCCTGCCCTCTGGGCAGCCTGAGGAGGCCAAGGACCAGTTGGGTCCTGGGTACCTGGCTCCCTCAGCAATGATGGCTGGGTGGGTCCTGGGGACTTGGCCCTGAGGGAGCTGCCAACTGAGATCTGCCTCCTCTCAGCCAGGCGTGGACTTTGGAGGGTGAACGTTGTGTCTGGGGACCTGGCCCTTGTTGTCAGAACAGAAAATAACATTTGTTTGGTGGAGATTGGCAGGAACATGTTACCTGACCAGATGCTGGTTCGATCCTTGGGTTGGGAACATCTGCTAAAGAAGGAATTGGAACCCAGTCCAGTATTCTTGCCTGGGAAATCCCATGGACAGAGGAGCCTGGTGGGTTACAGTTCACAGGGTCACAAAGACTCAGACATGACTGAGCAGCTGAGCAAACATGCAAAATACCTGACCATTACCTGACCTCAAGTACCCAGGTTCTGACACCAGGAAGTTTGCAGCAACTCATCACACCCTCCCCAACCTTTTCTAAGTTTGGGGTTTTTAAGGCATGGGCCACCCGTCTACTTCCAGGGCCCTCAGTATACCTTTCTCTGTTCCAGGTGGGCACTACTGTGGGCTGTTATTACCTATGCTTTTCCAGGCAAATGTTACTGCAAAACCATTAATATTATTAAAGGTATTGTTTGGCCTCACTGTGTGTCAAGCACATGGACTTGTGTTTTGGTAACAATATCTGTGGAGAAGGCAATGACAACCCACTCCAGTACTCTTGCCTGGAAAATCCCATGGATTGAGGAGCCTGGTGGGCTGCAGTCCATGGGGTTGCTAAGAGTCAGACACCACTGAGCGACTTCACTTTCACTTTTCACTTTCACTTTTCACTTTCATGCATTGGAGAAGGACATGGCAACCCACTCCAGTGTTCTTGCCTGGAGAATCTCAGGGACAGAGGAGCCTAGTGGGCTGCTGTCTATGGGGTCGCACAGAGTCGGACACGACTGAAGCAACTTAGCAGCAGCAGCAACAATATCTGTAATTAGTTGATTACATTTAACTTCACAGAAAGTCAAGTCAGAAGCAGGTTTTACAGTAGATGATTCCCTTTATCTCAAGCAAATGAAACCTAAAGTTCCTGCCCATTCAGTTCAGTTAGTTCAGTTCAGTTGCTCAGTCATGTCTCACTCTTTGCGATCCCATGGACTGCAGCATGCCAGGCCTTCCTGTCCATCACCAACTCCCAGAGCCTACTCAAACTCACATCCATCGCATCGGTGATGCTGTCCAACCATCTCATCCTCTGTCGTCCCCTTCTCCTCCCGCCTTCAATCTTTCCCAGGCATCAAGGTCTTTTCCAGTGAGTCCATTCTTTGCATCTGGTGGCCAAAGTATTGGAGTTTCAGCTTCAACATCAGTCCTTCCAATGAATATTCAGGACTGATTTCCTTTGGGATGGACTGATTGGATCTCCTTGCAGTCCAAGGGACTCTCAAGAGTCTTCTCCAACACCACAGTTCAAAAGCATCAGTTCTTCAGCACTCAGCTTACCTTATAGTCTAACTCTCACATCCATACATGACTACCAAAAAAATCACAGCGTTGACTAGATGGACTTTTGTTGGCAAAGTAATGTCTCTGCCTTTTAATATGCCATCTAGGCTGGTCATAACTTTTCTTCCAAGGAGTAAGCATCTTTTAATTTCATGGCTGCAGTCACCATCTGCAGTGACTTTGGAGCCCCAAAAAACAAAGTCTGTTACTGTTTCCACTGTTTCCACATGTATTTGCCATGAAGTGACAGGACCAGATGCCATGATCTTAGTTTTCTGAATGTTGAGCTTTAAGCCAGTAGTTCCAACTGTTGCTTCCTGACCTGCATACAGATTTCTCAAGAGGCAGGTCAGGTAATCTGGTATTCCCATCTCTTTCAGAATTTCCACAGTTTCCCACAGTGGATCACACACTATGCTTTGGCATAGTCAAAAAAGCAGAAAGAGATGTTTTTCTGGAACTCTCTTGCTTTTTTGATAATCCAAAGGATGTTGGCAATTTGATCTTTGGTTTTTCTGCCTTTTCTAAAACCAGCTTGAACATCTGGAATTTCACGGTTCATGTACTGTTGAAGCCTGGCTTGGAGAATTTTGAGCATTACTAATGTGTGAGATGAGTGCAGTTGTGTGGTAGTTTGAGCATTCTTTGACATGGCCTTTATTTGGGATTGGAGTGAAAAGTGACCTTTTCCAGTCCTGTGGCCACTGCTGAGTTTTCCAAATTTGCTAGCATATTGAGTGCAGCACTTTCACAGCATCATCTTTTAGGATTTGAAGTAGCTCAACCGGAATTCCATCACCTCCACTAGCTTTGTTCTTAGTGATGCTTCCTAAGGCCCACTTGACTTTGCACTCCAAGATGTCTGGCTCTAGGTGAGTGATCACACCATCGTGATTATCTGGATCATGAAGATCTTTTTTGTATAGTTCTTCTATGTATTCTTGCCACCTCTTCTTAATATCTTCTGTTTCTGTTAGGTCCATACCATTTCTGTCCTTTATTGAGCCCATCTTTGCATGGAATGTTCCCTTGGTAGCTCTAATTTTCTTGAAGAGATCTCTAGTCTTTCACATTCTATTGTTTTCCTCTATTTCTTTGCATTGATCACTGAGGAAGGCTTTCTTATGTCTCCTTGCTATTCTTTGGAACTCTGCATTCAAATAGGTATATCTTTCCTTTTCCTTTGCTTTTCGCTTCTTTTCTTTACACAGCTATTTTTAAGGTCTCCTTAGACAGCCATTTTGCTTTTTTGCATTTCTTTTTCTTGGGGATGATCTTGATCCCTTTCTTCTGTACAATGTCACGAACCTCTGTCCATACTTCTTCAGGCACTCTGTGTGTATCAGATCAAATCCCTTGAATCTATTTCTTACTTCCACTGTATGATCCACGGCAGCTCAGCTGAGGAGGACTGCTGGTTGGCAGATCACAAGCTGAAAGAGTTAATAATGGCAAAACAATTACAGAAGACCCTCCTCCTGCAAAGAAAATTCGAAAATGTCACAGAATGAAAAAGGAGCCTGTGGCTGAAGGAAAGGCAGGTAATGACAGGACTTAAGACAGATAAGAGTCTGTGAAGAGCTTGCTGTTAAAGGGCAAAGCTCTGGTGGACCCAGAGTGCACAGCCAGCGTGGGAAAGGCCCATGTATACTGTGAAGGAAATGGTGTCTATGATGTCATGCTAAATCAGACCTATCTCCAGTTCTACAGCAAGTATTAATCTGATTCAGCTGTTAGAAGATGATGCCCAGAGAAACTTCAGTGTTTGGATGAGATGGGGCCGAGTTGGGAAGACAGGGCAACACAGCTTGGTGGCTTGTTCTGGGGACCTCAACAAGGCCAAGGAAATCTTTCAGAAGAAGTGAGTGCTGAGAAATGAGTACAAAATAATATCTTTCATCTTCTTGGATATGTCATCTTTAGGAATTTCATAATAAGTGTGAGTTGGCTTAAGTGATAGTGTCTTTCCACCGTGACATTATATGACTGGAACACCAAACTGATCCTTAGATAGTGATTAAATCGCTTGGAACCAGAAATTGACTAATAGCAGAAGAAGCTAACATATTCAGCACATGACCAACAATTTAGGAAATTTGGAGAGAATGAGATGAGACTCATGGTTTCATTGAGTTAGACAAGGCTGTGGTCCATGTGATCTGATTGGTTAGTTTTCTGTGATTGTGGTTTTCAGTCTGTCTCACCCAAGATGGACAGGTCATGGTGGAGAGTTCTGACAAAATGTGGTCCACTGGAGAAGCAAATGGAATGCACATAAAACTTAAATCAAAAATACATGAATGCTTAAGCTGTGGAGTTGACCAGTAATGAGACAGAATGGATCATCAAGATTGTCCTTTCTGTATTTCTTTCCAGGTGAGGGATCATCAAATGGCTGATATCTAAAGGAAGGACCGATTTCAAAGGCACTTTCTTTTTGATTTTAGGAAATAACAGCTAGTTGACCAGCCATGAAGAACTGAAGAGGCCGACATACACCTCAAGTCTATGATGTCCGTTCAAAGTATGCAAAAAGCTTTGGCTCCAGGGTCACCCTCCCTTAGTTCTGCTACTAAGTTAGGTCACCCAAACTCAAATTCAGCTACTTATCAGTTGAGAGGTCCTAGAAAATTATTTTCCTTCTTGAGTCTCAGTTTACCCATCTTGGAAGTGGGAGTAATATATTACCTTCCCCATAAGGTTGTTGTAAGGATTAAATGATCTATTTCATATAGAATACTCAGAAGAGTGCCTGCTGCTGCTGCTAAGTCGCTTCAGTCATGTCTGACTCTGTGCGGCCCCATAGACAGCAGCCCACCAGGCTCCCCCATCCCTGGGATTCTCCAAGCAAGAACACTGGAGTGGGTTGTCATTTCCTTCTCCAATGCATGAAAGTGAAAAGTGAAAGGGAAGTCTCTCAGTCGTGTCCGACTCTTCACTACCCCATGGACTGCAGCCTACCAGGCTCCTCCGTCCATGGGATTTTCCAGGCAAGAGTACTGGAGTGGGGTGCCATCGCCTTCTCTGAGAAAAGTGCCTGGTATATGGTAAATAGGCAATAAATAGTAATAGTTTGAAGTAGAAAGGAGAATAATGCTGATTCCCACCTTACATCAATGCATAAAACTCCTCAAGGTTAGAAGAAAAGTTTATTTCCAACAGCATCCATGTTTGACATCAAAGTTCAGTAATGAACTTTTTGCCTTGTTGTAGCTATCTTTTTACCTGCCTTTTCCAACCACCAGAACACAACCGTTTGCTGCAGCTTCTCCCTGTCTTCAGAAGGCGGGTTCTAGATGAGATAAATCCATGAAGCACAACTTTAGGACCTTCCTCTCCCCACCAAATTCATAATATACGAAATTTTACGTACATTGGTAATAAATGCAAATGTAACTGAGAAAACAAAAATATGAAAGGAGGTGGGTCAAACCAAACCACTTGCAGCCGTGGAAATAAAGCAGGGGAAGTGTAGAAAGGATGAGATATTAGAAAATAAAGATGAGGATATCTCTGGGTTACAACACTGGGCACTTGCAGCTAGCTCTGAACCCTGCTGTGATCTATGTTGGGTGTTTTTGTTTAATTTGCTGTGGTAGGAACACTTAACACAATTTTAAATGCACAATATAGTATTGTTAACTATTGCCACAGTGTTATTCAGCAGACCTCTAGAACTTACTTATTTTGTATAACTGAAATTTTGTGATTGAAAAGCAGTTCCTCATTTCCCTCTCCTCCCAGCTCCTGGCAACCACCTTCTATTCTCTGTTTTCATGAGTGTGACTACTTTAGGTACCTCATATAAGTGGAATCATTCAGTGTCTGTCCTTCTAAGACTACTTTATTTCACTTAGCATGAATATCTTCCTGATTCATCCATGTTGTCAAATATGGCAGAACTTTTTAAAGGCTGAATAATATTCCATTGTGCATATATGCTACACTTTCTTTATTCTTGCATTCATCAATAGACATCTAGGTTGTTTCCATATCTTGGCTATTGTGGTTAATGCAGTAAACGGGAAGTGCAGCTATCTTTTCCAGATCCTGATTTTTTATTCTTTCAGATAACTGTCCACAGGTGGGATTGCTGGATCATATAGTAGTTCTATTTGTAATTTTTAAAAGAAATCTCCATTCTGTTTTTCAGAGTGGCTGCAACTTTTACATTCCCACCAGTATTATATAAAGGTTACAATTTCTTCACACCTTTGTCAATACAAGTTACTTTTTGAGGGTTTTTAAATAAAAGCCATCTTGACATATATGAGAGACTATTTCGTTGTGGTTTTGATTTTAATTTCCTTGATAATTTATTATGTTGATAACCTTTTCACACACCTGTCACTCTTTTGTATGTCTTCTTTGGAGAAATGTCTTCTCAAGTCATTTGCCCATTTTTAAATTGGGTTATTTGGGGTTTTTTTTTTTGCTGTTGAGTTGTAGGAGTTCCTTGTATGCTTTGGAGACTCACCCCTTGTTAGTTATATATAGTTTGCACGTATTTCCTCCTATTCTGTAGGTTGCCATTTCACTCTACTGTTTATTTTGCTGTACAGAATTTTTTAGTTCAATGTAGCACCACTTGTCTATTTTTGCTTTTGTTGGCTGTGTTTTTTGACGTGATATCCAAGAAACTGTCTAGACCAATGTCATGATGCTCTTCCCTATGTTTTCTTCTAGGAGTTTTGTATAGCTTCAGGTCTTACATTTAAATCTTTAATCCATGTTGAATTGATTTGTATGCATAATATATTTTAATGGCTTGGCTTATGGGGAGTGGGTGAAAATAAGAGAATGTTTTCTTTTAAAAACAAAACTTGAAAAATTTTTTGAAATTTTCAAAATTAAGGAGTTTCGCCAGTTTCAAAACTAAAGAGATAATTTCCATTCTCTTTTCTCAGACTTATTTAATTTTGTTTATGGATTCTGCTCTGAGCTACATGCTGTGCAGACGCCACTTGCAGACATGGTCTTTCTCCTTTTAGATTTACATCCTGGACAGTAGCTTCCATCAGTCCACTAGAATAAAACTAAATTCTTCTGGAGCAAATACTTGGGACTGGCTGTGTTTCTAAACTCTAATGTGTGTTCAGGCCTATATTAACCTTGTCTGCCTAGGGCCTGAGATTCTACATTTTTAACAATCTCACAGGCAATGTCAGTGTTACTGGTTTGGGGACCACCTTTTAAGAATCAAGGGTTTCAATGAAATGTAAGGTAAAATATCTGAGTTTCTGCAAATTGATCCAGCTATCAATACTGTGTGACTTGTCCATAACTTGTTGTGTTGTCTTTAACTTTGTAGGAGAGAAAAAAAAAAAAAAGGTCCCTCTACTCTCCTAGGGTCAATAGCTGAGTCTATAAAATAAATTGATGACAGGCAGCTTAGTAGCATTAAAGATAAACACATTTATTATTTTTTATTATAACACGCAGCAGGGCATCACAGGAAAAAAAAAAGGAACACCTCGAAAAGCACTGAGATTTGAGAGCTTATATACTCTTATTATAATAGGGGAAAGTGGGGGACATGGGCAACCAAGGAGAGAGTAAATGGTTTTTAAGAATGATAAATGGGCTCTTGAAGAATAGAAGGGAGATAGAGTTTGTGACAATTTGTCTGGATTTGAATTGGACATCTAGTCTCTTCTCAGGTGATGAGAGTCAATCCTAGGGAGAAGATTTATGACAGTTGAGTTCCTTCTGGAGGATTTGTCTTTAGGCAGGTAAAGTTCAAAGAAAGCTTCTCCATTGTCTTGTCATTTTTCATGTGCCTTCAAGCTTAAAATCAATATACCAAAGCAGTATATTTTAGGGTGTTATGTCCAGAACTCCTTCAACAGCCACACTAAATTCAAGTGTTTGCTTCTCATTTTTGGGACTTTTCCTCTGAAATTTTCTTGCTCCTTAAACACTAGGAGGCTTAGCTCTTCTTAGAGGGATGTATATCTCTGTGAACAGCTAACATTCGCATCTTCATTAATATTATGAGTAGTCTATACTCAAGGATTGGTTCTGGACTTTGAGAAGAATTACAATCCCAATAAAAGATTTCTTGGATCTTTTATCATGACAAAATTCTTGGACAAATAAAAACGTGAAAAACCGTAGTTGTAAAATAACTCTCTAAAATCTCTAGATCTCATTGTCGAGCAATTAATAATGAATAGAGAAATGATTACGTAAAATTCAAATGCTGGTAATGATAAGTACTTAATCTGCCATAAAGAAAAAGGCCTAGCCAATAAAAGATCCATCCTGCACCAAAATACATGTTAAAAAATTGATATTTGCATGCCCAAGACTTGTTTGAAAAGGCAATTATGGTCTCACAAGTAAATCATAAGAATTTTTAAAATTTTGTAAATGCTGTATTTATATGACAGACAAGAACCACTCTGAAGGAATCATTATGGTTTGGGAAATGATATGCAATTTCAAAATCATCTAAATCATTTCAATTGCCTGTATTTACATTTATATAATGGGTATTTATAATGGTGATTATTTTAGAACTTACCTTGTTTTCCTGGATCTCACATTGGTTTCTATGGGAACAA
Source organism: Bos taurus (assembly GCF_002263795.3). Classification (NCBI taxonomy): domain Eukaryota; kingdom Metazoa; phylum Chordata; class Mammalia; order Artiodactyla; family Bovidae; genus Bos; species Bos taurus. The sequence goes on from NC_037331.1 coordinate 14,091,620, forward strand.
GAATGGCTGTGAAGAGGAGCATTTTAAGAACTCTTTTCACATTCAGTGACTGCTAACTGAACTGCAAATTCTGTTTGTCTGTTAAATGGTTTTTAACTCTTAAATTTTAACACAGAAATAAAAGTTGGGCATCTAGCTTCATAAATCATTTTAAATAATGAAAACTATTTTTATGAAACATCTGGTACATTGGAACATTTGAAAACAAAATAACTAGCTTTAAGAGCTAATAATCTGTTCACTTTATTAAATTCATTAGTAATTAATCCACATTAGCTATATGCTTGCTCTTGGAAAACTGTGTAAAGAAAACTTCATCTGATACATTGTTTTAATATACTTTTCTGATATTGATACATATTATGTGTGTGTGTGTGTACTTTTTCCTTACATTTGTAAAAACCCCTTTAAAAAGAAGTGTAAGATGTCCTGTATTTAAAGTTTTCCACTGCCAATGCCTCACTCATCCTCTGCTATTATTTACCCTGGTGCTGTATTGTACCTTTCCTATGTTCTCAGACCAGCTGGAACTTATTTTTTACTGTTTTTCAAACAAGCTCATAAGTCTTCAAATTTCAGTTTTCTTTTTCTTGGAATAGATTCTTAGATCCTAAAAAGCTCAGTGTCTAACTTATGCATTACATTTGTGGAGTTTACTGTATTTAATATTTCCCCACATTTCATGTTTTCTCATAAATTTTATTTTTTTAGTTCCCTGGAGAAATGATAGTTTAGTATATTTTTATTTAATTCCCTCTAAAAGTAATTAAAACCCACTAAAAGTAAGAGAAGTTTATTTCAGAAAAGAGTGCTAAAACAAAATTTTTGTTATACCCAAACTGTAAAAGATGCCAGTTGAAAGCACATGGCATCCCATAACCAGCTTATGTAATAGCCACTCTGGTTATTGCTGACATATAATCTGTGTCTTAAATCCAAAAGGTACAGATTGATGGCAGAGTGCCAGACAGGGTGAAATAAGTGAGAGTGTTTTTTAATCTTTCCTGGATTGATGGATTTCTGCCCACTGTCAGTGTGGCCTTGGTCAGGACTGCTAGAGACTAGTGAGAGTTCCAGAAAATGAAGCTACTTGCATTTGTGACCAGGAGACCATCCTATAACTCAATGACCTGGTATAAATGCCAAGAAATTGCTTTTTTCTTTCTTAAAAGTATTTTTCACTCATATTTGATTTTATGAAATAAATTCAGGATTACTACATGTTGAAAAAGTGAACACAAATAAATGGAAAACACATAACTGGATGTTTGGGGGAAATAATTAATTGACTTTTCTATTTTTTAAAAGTTGACTTTGAAGGGAAGCAACAGACAAGCTGAATAGTAAAAGCAAGTATTATGTTAACCATCAGAAGAGACATATTTATGTTGAAAAGTATCAGAATCTAAATGTAAGGAGTTTAGCCTTGATTCTTCATCAAGGCTACTCAAAATGAGGTCCAGGGACCAGTGCCCATCTGAGACAAGATAAAAACAGAAAGTGTAAATTTGAAAATTTTAGAGCAGTTGACATTACTACTTTACCCAACCTGTGATTTTGTATTTTACAAAACTCAGTCCATGGCATTTGCAATTTAAAAAATTTTCACTTTAGTATAATTAGTTACAGATACATTGATCTAGCATAAATTACTGTAAACAAATGAAAAAAAAAAGTGCCATTTGAACTTCATAGTATTGAAAATAATTTAACCTGTGTGATTATGTCTGAAAGCTGGGAAATCTTTTTTATCTCTGAAAGATCTCTTTCTAGTCCTATAGTTATATATTTACTATTATAAGATTATAGCAAAGGAGGCTAAAGCAGATATTCTCTCCTTTTGCAGACATAAAAACAAAAGTTCAAAGGGCTTCAATGAGATATCTGATATTACACAATTACAATCCAAATTTTAAAGTCACGTGAATAGCATCGCACAGAAATTATTTAATATTCTAGTGAATAAATACACCCTAGTTGATTACGGCAATGAATTGTATATATTTGCAATTTCACATGGTAGATGGCAAGTGCTTTGTCTTCAGGTTTCAGAAGGAGAAGCATTATGTTACAGTAGTTCAATGGATGACCAGTGAAAGTACACATACTAATAATTAAGATGAAGAGTTTGAAGGAATTCAATGAGCAAAAATACAATTAAAGAGAATATAAAAAGATTAAGGGAGGGACACATGTATTCAATTGGCTAAGGAACAGAGCAGAAATGTAAGTCTACACTTCTCTGAAAGGTATAAAATCCCCAAAAAGAAAGGGCTTGCTACCTTGGACTACCAATAGGAAAAATAAAATGAAAATATGAAAGGGAAAGTTTAGACAAACATTGAGAATTTTTGTTAATTGTTAGGAGTATTAGGTTGGTTGAGTGGGCGCCCAAAGGAATCTCTGAGGACATTTAAAACCTCATTCAACAAAGCCGTGGACATTGTATTGTGGTAAGCAAGACTTCAATGGCAAGGGGGATAGACTGGATCAACTGTGAGTTCTTTTCCATCTCTAATTTCTACTATTCCATAGCTCTGAGAAGAATAGTTGCTAAATTGCTTGATCAACACAGAAAAATAAAACTCAATAAAAGAATAAAGCCCCAGGCAAAACAGTAAAGTCAGTCAAAATTGAAACAGGCCCATCCAAAAAGAAAAAGAAAAAAAAAGAACCTAAATCTTGCATCATATCCCAAGGTGGACAAATTCAGGCTCTGGCAATTTGCCCAACAGAAAAAATTCCAGAGACAGGACCCTTCAGTGAGCAAGCCCAGCCAACAGATTGGGAGAGTTCAACTTTTCAGACAGGCTCACAAAACCTCCCAGCTGATCTTAATGCTAGAGAAATCTCAAAAATTGAAAAGGAAATCTATTACAGAGCCTGGTCTATGAGTGAACTAATTCATTTACTCATTCTACAAGGATATGAGCCCCTACTATATAGGCTAGCCACTGCTCTAGGATAGAGTACATCAGTGAACAACAACAAAAAAACCGAGATCTCTGCTCCTGTGGCTTTTATTAAACATAGTAGTGTGTGGAACAATGAACAACATACTGATAATCAGTTTAAGGTTGCTAGGTTGGTGAAATGTAAGGAGGATGAAATGTAAGGAATCTAAGGGGGATGAAATGTAAGGAAAATGAGCGGCAGAGGTGGAATCCAGGTGCTTACTGTATTCAATGTGTACATTCGGGTAAAACTTGTAAAGGAAATACATCAGAACAAGACTTGAAGGAAGAAAAGGAGGTAGCCCAATGTATACTGGGGGAAGAGCAATACAGTCCAAGGGAACCTAAAGCACAGGAGGAAGGTTGAAGCAAACCTGGTGTGTCTGAGTAGCAGGAAGAAAGCCAGTGTGGCTGGAGGGGAGTGAGCTTAAGGAATATTACTACAGAGAGGTCTGGGAGGCCTTATAGGTTGTTTTTAGGACCTCATCTTTTACTCTGAGTAAACTTCACATACCATCTTGCTTCAGGACTCCTAGGAACTCAGAGAAGAAACTAATTCAAAGCAGATACCGGTCTCTCTGGGAAACCACTCCACCCCAACATCAACAGTGTTTCTTCATGCTCCTTCAGTCTGTATGTTTTAATAACGTCAGCATTATCCAGTGGTGTGGGCCCTTAATGTGTAAATGTGTCCTCGCTCACTCGCTCACTTAGTCGCTTCAGTCGTGTCTGACTCTGTGCGACCCCGTAGACGGCAGCCCACCAGGCTCCCGCGTCCCTGGGATTCTCCAGGCAAGAACACTGGAGTGGGTTGCCATTTCCTTCTCCAATAAATATGTCCTAGATTATACTAAGAATAAGGAACGCTCATCAATATTGAAACTCTAAGACATTTGCTTCCTTGCTTCCATTTATTCTTAGGCCAGCAATAGAAAAATCCAAACAAAATTTTGTTTGTAATTTTTGTATGATGTCTGTACATATATGAAATATGTATTCTGTCATGGAAAATAAACTCCTAATATCAGCAATTCTGTTATGGGCTCATACTCTAAGAAACCTGATCTTTACTAGGGGCTTGATAAATATTTTAAAATAAGAGCTTAAAAATCAATTTAGAAGACAAAAATGGATCTGCTTTGTGAGAAGTAAGGGCAATATTAAAGGAATTATTAGATGTTTTCAGATATTTGAAAAAATGGTAATAAAATTAAGAGGTTAAGTTAGAAAAGCATTGTTCACTTATTTAAAAAAAAAAAATCTGTTGAGTGTCTGCTCTGTGCCCGGCAAGTTTTCTAGACCCTGTGAATACCACAGCAAATAACATACAAAAAGCTGTAATCTGCCACTGTATTAAGATTCTCCTCAGGCAGTTTACATGATCATTCTTGTATAATAATATGTAGTTGAGAACTTGTTGTCATTGTTATTGAGTCACCCAGTTGTGTCCAACTCTTTGGGACCCCATGGACTGCAGCATGGCAGGCCTCCCTGTCCCTCACCATCTCCTGAAGTTTTCCCAAGTTCAAGTCCATTGCATCGGTGATGCCATCCAGCCATCTCATCCTCTGACACCCTCTTCTCCTTCTGCCCTCAATCTTTCCCAGCTTCAGGGACTTTTCCAATGAGTCAGCTGTTTGCATCAGGTGACCAAAATCCTGGAGCTTCAACTTCACATCAGTCCTTCCAATGAGTATTCAGGGTTGATTTCCTTTAAGATTGACTGGTTTGATCTCCTTGCTGTCCAAGGGACTCTTAGGAGTCTTCCCCAGCACCACAGTTTGAAAGCATCAATTCTTTGGCTTTCTGTCTTCTTTATGGTCCAGTTCTCACAACTGTACATGACCACTGGGAAGACCATGGTCTTGACTCTACAGACCTTTGTAGGCAGAGTAATGTCTGTGCTTTTCAACACACTGTCTAGGTTTGTCATAGCTTGTCAAGAAGGAATCGTCTTCTGATTTTATGGCTGCAGTCACCATCCACAGTGATTTTAGAGTTCAAGAAGAGGAAAGCTGTCACTATTTCCACTTGTTCCCCTTCTATTTGCCATGAAGTAACAGGGCTGGATGCCATGATCTTAGTTTTTTTAATATTTGGTTTTAAGCCCACTTTTTCACTCTCCTCTTTCACCCTCATCAGGAGGTTCTTTAGTTCCTCTTTGCTTTCGGCCATTAGAGTGGTATCTTCCACATATCTGAGATTGTTGATTTCTCCCACCTATCTAGATTCCAGCTTGTAATTCATCCAGCCCAGCATTTCTCAGGATGTGCTATAGGTTAAATAAACAGGGTGACAACAGACAACCCTGTCATGATCCTTTTCAATCCTGAGCCAATCAATTGTTCCATACAGGGTTCTAACTGTTGCTTCTTGACTCACATACAGGTTTCTCAGGAGATAGGTAAGATGGTCTGGTATTCCATGTCTTTAAGAGCTTTCCACAGTTTGTTATGATCCACATAGTCAAAGGCTTTAGCATGGTTTATGAAACAGAGGAAGATTTTTTTCTGGAATTCTCTTGCTTTCTCTAAGTTAAGTCAAGTCAAGTCGCTCGCTCAGTCATGTCTGACTCTTTGCGACCCCGTGGACTGTAGCCCACCAGGCTCCTCTGTTCATGGGATTCTCCAGGCAAGAATACTGGAGTGGGTTGCCATTTCCTTCTCCAGGAGTCTTCCTGACCCAGGGATCAATCCTAGGTCTCCCACATTGCAGGCAGATGCTTTAACCTTTGAGCCACCAGGGAAGCCCATGATTCAACAAATGTTGGCAATTTGATCTCTGGTTCCTCTGCCTTTTCTAAACCCAGCTTGGACATCTGGAAGTTCTTGGTTCACATAATGCTGATGCCTAGTCTGGAATCTTTTAAGCATGATCTTACTAGCATGGGAGATGAGTACAACTGTCTGATGTATTGAACATTCTTTAGTATTACTCTTCTTGGGAATTAGGATGAGGATTTACCTTTTCCAGTCAAGTGTAAAAGACCCGCTGCTGGGTCTTCCAGATTTGCTGACATATTGAGTGCAACACTGTGATAACACCATTTTCTAGGGTTTTGAATAGCTCTCCTGGAATTCCAACACATCCACTAGCTTTGTTGACAGCAGTGCTTTTTAAGGCCCACTTGACTTCATACTCCAGAATGTCTGGCTCTGGGTGACTGACCACACCATCATAGTTATCCAGTTCATTAAGATCTTTTTTGAACAGTTCTTCTGTGTATTCTTCCCATCTCTTCTTGATCTCTTCTACATTTACAAGGTCTCTACCATTTCTGTCCTTTATTGTGCCCACATTGGGCAAAAAGCATGTGTTGAAGGCTTGTCTGTAACCAGCATCACCTGTTAAGATGAGACATGGTTAGGAACACCATGTCTTGACCTGTGCCCATCTGGCCATCCATTCCTCGAAAATCCTTGGGCAGAGACTATGTGCTGAAGGCACAGGAACTTTAGAGAGAGTAAACAGCTCAGCATTTGTGTCAGAGTGGTATTTTCCAGTATGATAGTCGCCAGCCACAAGTGACTACTGAGCAATTGAAATGTGGCTAGTCTGTATGGAAAAGTTCTCTAAGTATAAAATACACTGGATTTCGTTGACTCTAAAAAGAGAATGTAAACTATCTTAAACATTTTTTACATTGATTGCTTGTTGAAACGCTAATATTTTTAATACGTTGGGTGAAATAAATTATTATTTTGTTTTTACCTTTTTATGTGGCTGCTAGAAAATTAAAACATATATGTGGCTCAATTCCCCCAAATTAGGGGATCTGCATTTGATTGATAGAATAATAGCTGATTCTTACTGAGTATTCAACTCATTAAGTGGCAAGCTGTCTTCCAAGCACATTACTTGTATTTAAATATTTTATCCTCATAATAACTTTGTTAGGAACCATTTCTCCAGATGAATAATTTGAGGCACAGGAAGGTCAAGAAACTTGCCAAAGTTTACGAATCTGGTGAGTGGAGGAAGAGCAATGAGGCCTTAAAATTGTAACTAACCCAGTGGCTTTCAAACCTGAGTATTCATCAGAATCACCTGCAGGGCTTGTTAAAACAGAGTCCTGAACCCAGCCTCCGGGGGTTCTGACTCATTTGACCTGCATGTAACCTAAGAACGTGCTTCGCTAACAAGTTGCCAGGTGATGTTGACGCTGGTGACTTGCAGACTACATTTTGAGACCTATGGGTTGAATCAGTCTTAAAGTTCTCAACCTTTTTAAACCATAATTTCTTTACCTTAAAGTGTGGGGACTTCATATACCTATCTCATACCATAAAGGTTACTGTTTTAAAGTGTACAGTTCACAAGTTTTTAGTATAGTCACAGTTTTGCAACTATCACGCTAATTTCAGAATATTTGCATCACTCCAAAAAGAAACCCAATACCCATTAGCAGTCACTCCCATTTCCCCTTCCACCAGGCCCTGGGAACCACTAATCTACTTTCTCCAAGTACTCTCTCTAAGATTTACCTATTTTAGACTTTTCATACAAATGGAGTCATACAGCGTATGGTTTTTGGTCTGACTTCTTTCCCTTGGCATAGCCTTTTCAAGGTTCATCCATGTTATAACATGTATCAATACTTTCTACCATTTTATGGTCAGAAATATAACATTGCTTGAGCACAACACATTGTGTTTATCCATTCATCAGTTGATGCTCATTTGGGTTGTTTTTCACTTTTTGTGTGTTATACATTTATGTGGATTTATGTCTCCATTTCTTTTGGGATATAACTAGGAGTGGATTCTGTAGGGGTGGATTTGTTGACTCAAGTAGTAACTCTTTATTTAACTTTTTGAGGAACTATCAAACTGTTTCTAAAGTGTAGTACCGTTTTACATTCCCATCAGCAATGTTTGAGGGTTCCAGTTTATTCACAATCTTGGCAGCACTCGTCATTGTCATTTTGATTATACTCTTTCTCATGGTTTTGATGTAGTATCTCATTATGGTTTTGATTTGCATTTCCCTAATGATTAATAATGTTCACTTGTTCAAATGCTTATTGGACATTTGGATATCTTCTTTGGAGAAATATCTATTCAAATCCTTTCTCCATTTTAAAATTGAGTTATCTTTATTTTTAGCTTTTCAGATTAGACATTTATTGGTCAGTAAGATTCTTTTTTAATTTTATATTGGAGCATAGTTGATTAAGAATATTATGTTAGTTTGAATTACATTACCATATGTAAAATAGATAGCCAATGGGAATTTGCTGTATGGCTCAGGAAACTCAAACAGGGGCTCTGTATCAACCTAGAGGGGTGGGATGGGGAGGGAGATGGGAGGGAGGTTCAAAAGGGAGGGGATATATGTATACCTATGGCTGATTCATTTTGAGGTTTGACAGAAAACAACAAAATTCTGTAACACAATTATCCTTCAAAAAAAATAATAAAAAATATTATGTTAGTTTCAGGTATACAGCAGAGTGATTCAGTTGTACCTATCTATTCTTTTTCAAATGCTTTTCCCATTTAGGTTTTTATAGAATATTGAGCAGATTTTCCTGTGCTATAGAGTCAGTTCTTGTTGGCTATCTATCTTAAATATAGTAGTGTGTACATGTCAATCCCGAACTCCCAATCTGTCCCCCACCATTCTTCTCCAGTGGTAACCATAAGATTATTCTCTAAATTTGTGAGTCTGTTTCTGTTTTGTAAATAAGTTCATTTGTATCATTTTTTAAGATTCTTCATATAAGCATTATCATATGATATTTGTTTTTTCTTTCTGACTTACTTCACTTATGATAATCTCCAGGTTCATCCATGTTGCTGCAAATGGCATTGTTTCATGCTTTTTAATGGCTGAGTAATATTCCATTGTATATATGTACCACATCTTCTTTATCCATTCATCTGTTGATGGACATTCAGGTTGCTTTCATGTCTTGGTTTTTGTAAACAGCGCTACAATGAACATTGAGGTGCATGTATTCTTTCAAACCTCATTTTTCTCTGGATATATGCCCAGGACTAGAATTAGTGGATCATATGGTAGGTCTATTTTTAGTTTTCTAAGGAATCTCCATACTATTCTCCATAGTGGTTGTACCAATTTATCTTCTCACCAACAGTGTAGGAGGGTTCTCTTTTCTCCACACTCTCTCCAGCATTTTGTTTGCAGATTTTTTGATGATGGTCATTCTGACTGGTATGAGGTAATATCTCATTGTAGTTTTGATTTACATTTCTCTAATAATTAGCAATGTTAAGCAACTTTTCATGTGTTCTCTTGGCTATCTGTATATCTTTTTTGGATAAATGTCTATTTAGGTCTTCTGCCCATTTTTTGATTGGGTTGTTTGATTTTTGTATTGAGCCTCATGAACTGTTTGTAAATTTTGGAGACTAATCCCTTATTGGTTGCATCATTTGCAAATATTTCTCCTATTCTGTGGGTTGTCTTTTTGTTTTGTCTATGGTTTCCTTGCAGCCATGAAATTAAAAGATGCTTACTCCTTGGAAGGAAAGTTATGACCAACCTAGATAGCATATTCAAAAGCAGAGACATTCCTTTGCCAACAAAGGTTTGTCTAGTCAAGGCTATGGTTTTTCTTGTGGTCATGTATGGATGTGAGAGTTGGACTGTGAAGAGTGCCGAAGAATTGATGCTTTTGAACTGTGGTGTTGGAGAAGACTCTTGAGAGTCCCTTGGACTGCAAGGAGATCCAACCAGTCCATTCTGAAGGAGATCAGCCCTGGGATTTCTTTGGAAGGAATGATGCTAAAGCTGAAACTCCAGTACTTTGGCCACCTCATGCGAAGAGTTGACTCATTGGAAAAGACTCTGATGCTGGGAGGGATTGGGGGCAGGAGGAGAAGGGGATGACAGAGGATGAGATGGCTGGATGGCATCACTGACTTGATGGACATGAGTCTGAGTGAACTCTGGGAGTTGATGATGGACAGGGAGGCCTGGCGTGCCGCGATTCATGGAGTCGCAAAGAGTCGGACATGACTGAGTGACTGATCTGATCTGATGGTTTCCTTGGCTGTTCAAGAGCTTTTGAGTTTAGTTAGGTCCCATTTGTTTATTTTTGTTTTTATTTCCCTTATTCTAGGAGACTGCTTGAAAAAGGTCTTGGTGTGATTTATGTCAAACAGTGTCCAGCCTTACATAGGTCTTTAATACATTTTGAGTTTATTTTTGTGCTCGGTATTAGAGAGTGTTGTAATTTCATCCTTTTACATGTAGTTGTCTCATTTTCCCAGCACCACTTTTTTTTTTTTTTTTTCCGGCTGCACTGCAGTATGTGGGATCTAAGTTCCCTGACCAGAGATTAAACCCATACCCCCTGCATTGGAAAAAGAGAGTCGTAACCACTGGACTTCCAAGGAAATCCCCAGCACCACTTTTTTTTTTTTTTAACATTTTATTTCATATTAAAGTATAGCCAATTAACAATGCTGTGACAATTTCAGGTTCATGGCAAAAGGACTCAGCCATATGTATACATGTATCTATTCTCCCCCTAAAATTCTCCTTCCATCCAGGCTGCCACATAATATTGAGTAGAGTTCCCTGCCCAGGACCACTTATTGAAGAGACTCTCTTCTCTCCAATGTACATACTTGCCTCCTTTGTCATAGATTAGATGACCATAGATGGGTGGTTTTATCTCTGGGCTTTCTATTCTGTTCCATTGATCTATATTTCTCTTTTTATGATGGCATCATACAGTTTTGATGACTATAGCTTTGTAGTATAGTCTGAAGTCAGGGAATCTGATTCCTCCAACTTTGTTTTTCTTTCTCAAGATTGCTTTGACTATTTGGGGTCTTTTGTGTCTCCATACAAATTTTAAGATTTTTTTTCTTCTAGTTCTATCAAAAATGTCAATTGGTAATTTGATAGGAATTGCATTGAACCTATAGATTGCCTTGGGCTGTATAGTCATTTTGACAATATTCATTCTTCCAGTCTAAGAACATGGTATATCTTTCCATCTCTTTGTGTCATCTTTGATTTCTTTCAGCAGCATCTTATAGTTTTCAGGTCTTTTGTCTCCTTAGGTAGGTTTATTCCTAGATAATTTATTCTTTTTGATGTGATGGTAAATGAGATTGTTTATTTAATTTATTTTTCTGATTTTTTGTTGTTAATGTATAGTAGTGCAACAGATTTCTGTGTATTAATTTTGTATCCTGCAACTTAACCAAATGCATGGATGAGCTCTAGTAGTTTCCTTTTAGCCTCATTAGGATTGTCTATAATATCGTGTCATCTGCAAACATTGACAGTTTTACTTCTTTTCCAATTTGGACTCCATTTATTTCTTTTTCTTCTCTGATTGCCATGGCTAGAACTTTCAAAACTATGTTGAATAAAAATGGCAAGAGTGGATCTTGGAGGAAATGTTTCTCCAATATCCTGAGTATAATGTTAGCTGTAGATTTGTCATATATAGCCTTTATTATATTGAGGTATACTTCCTATATGCCCACTTTCTGGAGATTTTTTTTTATCATAAATGGGTGTTGAACTTTGCCAAAAGCTTTTTCAAGGTTTTTTTTTTTTTTTTTTTATTATGAGTTCTTTCTATATTCTGAGAAAAGTCACTTATCAGATATATGATCTGCAATTTCTCCCATTCTGTGGATTGTCTTTTCATTTTCTTGATGATTCCACTAAAGCCAAAAGTTTTAAATCTTCCTTATTTGTAAATTTTAATATAAAAGCTGTATATGTTTAAGGTGCACAAAGTGATGATTATATATAAATATATATATATACACATTGTGATATTATTACCAAAGTTAAGTTTATTAGCATATCATCTCATATAGTTACCATTAAAAAGTTTTTAATCTTAATGAAACCCAATTTATCTTTTTCTTTCCTTTTATCTCTAGAGCTTTTGAGTCCCATCTAGAAACCATTGTTTAATCCAAGGTCATGAAAATTTAGGTCTATGATCCATTTTGAGTTAATTTTTGTATCTGGTATAAAATAAGGGTCTAACTTCATTCTCTTTTAAAAACATGCATATGCAGTTATCCCAGCACCATTTATTGATTCTAGGAGCACTTTAAAATTTAGGTAAAAATACTCCAGAGGCTATGTTTATTCCAACATATTTATTAATATTATAATACAATTTTTCCTCTCTGGGTGCTTTCCTGCCAATGTATCAAAGCTTTGTAAACACTGTATTTAGAACAAAACAAATGTCTTCTGAATTAAAACCTCAAGTCAATAATGACTGACCACATGATAGGTTTGTTCAACTATACACCCTCACTTATTGTTGTATATTAAAGTACTAAGGATAATATAATTATCCTGTATTTATTTTCCTATTCACACATATAGAATGAAGACCAAAGCAATGTTTATCCTAGATGCTAGTTCTTTGTAATTTTATAACACCATTTTCCTCATTTGTGCTTCTGACACCCATTCAACTGAAGATATAAATACAAATTTGAAATGTGGTGAGTTACTCTTATATTGTACTAAAATAACTGGATCTACAAAACAGACCAAAATAAGCTAGAAGGTAATTGGAAAAAAAAGGTGAGTCCTATTGTGGACTAACAGAAATGAATATACATAGATACTCCCTTCTCTTCCCATAGGAAGTCAGGTAAATGGAATGTAAAACACATTATCCAAATGTTATAAAGAGAGTTGCAGTGGGATTGAAAATGTAGAATTCAAAAGATGTGGGTTCATAAGGCATCTGGAAAAATGAAAACTGTAAAGTAAGAATTTTTTGGTATATCCTTAAACCAAGAACTCCTAGACCACTGATAGTATTGTTTAGGCTCCTGGGCAGATGTAACTCTGTCATGTCGCAATTGGAAGAGGAAGTGTCAGCTAGCTGTCTCAGCTTCAAAACATTCTCTTTGCTTTGTTCCCTGATTCCATAAGTATTAAACCCAAGGTTGTCCTTAGTCCATGAGTTCCATATCTAGAGGAAAAAAATAAACTTTCTTAGTGTAAATATTTTTGCATTATCTGGTGGCTTTAATGGAACATAAGCCTCTGTTAAATGATGTTCTGAATCTAAGGACTAAGTGAAGAAGAAAATCCTAGACCAACTTTGAGTCCACATAACATTGCTGAGCAGAGATATGGTAATGAAATTGGAAACCAAGCCATGCAGTCTTGTGCATTTGTTTCAGAATCACATTTATATTTAATAAAATTCTGGTTAATTGCTCTTATGAGTCAAATGATAAAAATAAAATTTGAAGTCAAATTCTTCTTTGTTCTGTATATTGATTGAATAACTCCTTAGCATTCAGAAAATTCTGGGAAGGGATGTGAGTATCCCAGTATGTTCATAGGAGTTGATTCCTGTGTTGTGAAAATGCCCACTGAGTTTGGTAACATACATATGAGATTGCCTGAAAAATAACTATTACCCATAAATAGGAACTCAGTCAACACTTTTCCTTATTTCTTCTGAACTTGATTCTTATAAATAAGAACTGAAAGCCAAATAGTGTCATCATAGCCAAAGGGACTTTGACTGGAAGAATTTGATATAATTTATTAGCTTTTACAACTTTCCATGCTTATTACATTCTTTTCTGGTGTCATCATTCCTGTAGTACTTAGTCTAAACTTTTAAAGCAGAAATGGTGTCCATTGCTTATACAGTTCACAAAAAATTACAGAAGAGTACATGATTCACTCACAGACTCGGAGTCCTGGAGATGAGAAGAGAGAGGAGTCTCTAGGGAAAGATGGGTAAGAACAGTATTAAAGAGAAAAGAAGCGCAGGCTATAGCATTCAGTATTATAACTTTCAAGTCATGTAATACTAAAACTCAAGCCACAAAACTGGGTGAATTTATTTTCCATAAAATTCTTGTCAGTAGCTACCATGAGTCTATCAGCATGAGTTCCACAGGCCTACACGAGGGACAAAAAGGTGCACTTGCAAATTACCTTGGGCCAGAGACTGGAGGTAATTTGTTGGTTGGTCCCACCAGGTGATATTCTCTTGAATCAGGCAGTGATAGCAGAAACCCTAAGAACAACAGACAGCATAGAATTGATGACCATACCCTACCCCAGAAGCTAGGCTGCCTAGTTTCTGGCATAGACCCAATCAGGTCTCCTTTCAGAACCTGCAGTTGCCCTTACCATCTTGTGACTTCTGATTACACATGGGGTTGTTTCCACACTCATACCTGTGACTGAATCGAACAGCTGATTGCCTCACTGTACCTCATATTACCTGATGAGATCAAGCAATGGTGTATTAACTTCAAGGGCACAGGGCTGGTGAGCAAAGGCAAAGCAAGCACAAATACGAAAGCTAGTGCCTAGGGTCTTATGAAAAGCATGCATTTTTAGGATATTAGAAAAGTAAGTTGTAGTTAGCTTAATTCTGAATTCTAGGGCTGATTCTAAGCAAAGCAAAATTCCCAATTTCCTGGGCAGAGTAAGCCTGTACATGGGGTGGCCTTGATATCTTCTCCATAGGCAATCACTTCTCGTACCTTAGAACAGCACAGCCAGGTTGCCAAGGACTTTTTCCTCGCATCAAGGGGCTGATTCATGAAACAGTGCCTTGCTGGGTTACACTGTGTCCTGGATTTTAAAAACTGAGCAGGAGCCAGGGTGTGGATTGTCTATGCAATTCTTGTGTCAGCATGTCCTGGTATTTAAGCAGTGTAAGTGCATGCTCATTTGTGTGAAGAAAATCCAACAAAGGAATAAAATCATTATAGGCTTCTTTGCTGACAGCAAAGTAAAATCTTCTGGTCAGCTGTAGAAATGGATGAAAACCGATTATATTTAAAGGCTCTGATATTAGAATGTGCTAAAGTAATTATTTTTTTTTAATTGGAGGATAATTGCTTTACAGTGTTGTGTTGGTTTCTGCCGTACAACTATGTGAATCAGCCATAAGCATACGCGTGTCCCCTCCTTCTTGAGCCTCCCTCCCACCTCTCACCCATCCCATGTCGCAGAGCACTGGGTTGAGATCCCTGCATCATGCGGCAACTTCCCATTAGCTATTTATTTTACATATGGTAATGTGTATATTTCAGTGCTTAAAGTAATTCTTTTCATGCACTATCCGTTTATTTCATCTCATTAAATTTTATAAGCCTCCCACATGGCAGAACTTTATCTGTTTTACAAATGGAAAAATGATTTTTTTTAGAATCATAATTAATTAACAGTAAAGTTAAAGAAAAATAGCCCTGAATTTCTTAATGTCTGTTCATGATAGAAGGATGGGAATAGTCTAATTTATTACACTTCCATGATAAACTTATTTCCTATGAATTAAAAAAGATGCTATTCTTCCTGTGTTCTTAGAATTTTTAAAAAAACATGAGAACAAGAGAAGGAGAATATACATTTTAAGGAATTTGTTCAAAGCAAGAACCTACATACATGCTCTTTTGTTTTAGTTTTAAGTAAACTTTTTTTAGAACAATTTTAAATTTATAGAAAAATTATGAGAATACTATGGAGAGTCTCATATACCCCATACCTAGATTCCCCTGTCATTAACATCTTACCTTAGTATGGTATAGTTGTCATAATTAATGAACCGTTATCAATACATTATTGATATTGTAATACATTTATTGCTAATTGAAGTCCATACTTCATTGAGATTTCCTTAGTTCTTACCTACTATCCTTCTGTTCCAGGATCCCATCCAGGATATGAAGTTGTATTTAGTCATCACGTCTCCTTAGAGTCCTCTTTGGCAGGGACAATTACTTAGACTTTCTAAGTTTTTGATGACCTTGCTAATTTTGAGGAGTGCTAATTTTTTTGGTTTTGGCTATATCTATATTTACGTTAATATTTTAAGAATGTCCCTCTTTTGAGTTTTTTTTTTAGTGTTTTTCTCATAATTAGGCTAGGATTAGCATCTTTGAGAGCAAAACCACAGCGATAAGGTGTCATTTTCATCCCATGACATCAAACGTGCTATCAACATAACTTATCACCATTAACGTTGACCTTGATCGCCCTGGCTGAGGTAGTGTTTGTCAGGTTACATGCTCTTTTGAAATATTATTTGATTATACAGAGTGATCTCTTCATTAAAAATTATTGGCTTCAATTTTAAACATAATTTATCTGAGTAGCAATAGAATTAGAACTAGCTGTACAGATTACAATACGTAAGAGATGACATTGCATATTTAAGACAGTGACAGGAGGAGGATTTACACAACAGAAAAACTGGTTTAGTGAATCTTAAAGTTCATCATGTGCACTATTCCTAGGAATAGGTCGATACTCTTGGTTCTTTACTGATCTATTTTACTTTGTAAAACAAGTTGCAATCATTCTTTGTTTTTTTTTTTCCCCCACAACACTCCTAATAAGAAAGCAAAATAGGGCTTCCTTCATTCACTTCCAACAAATAAATAAAGGAAGAGCTCTGGAGTCAGAGAGACTTGTGTTTGATTTTGAACTTAGCCACTTTCTACTCTGTAATCTTTGGGAAAACTTTTTGGAGCACCTGGGCTATAAAAGGGGTCAGTGACTATACATACAAGAATACAAAATGAGCAATGCGAAGTAGGTTGAGCAAGGAGACATGGGTTACTACAAGGTGGAAACTATGAATTACATGGCTCTTATACATCCATAAAAATCTTTGTTCTTAATGTCCATATACTTTATGGCACAACAGAAAATACAAAGCAGATATTTTGCTGAGGCCTTGTGTGTGGTGGAAAGACTCAAGCCCACTAAGTAATCGTCTTATCATCCCGCAGTTAGGTGAATGACACTTTAGGAGCTCAGGATTTAGAGTCGAAAAACCTGAGTCTATACCTCGAATCTGTCACTTCCAACTGTGTGGCATTGGGCACATTTCTTAACATCTCTTTGCCTTGTAGTCTATAAAATGAGTGTAATGTGGGGATTAAACAAAAGCATCTAGCACATCAATGAATATTAATTATATATGAATTTTAATCAGCTTTGGAGAAGCTGAGTCAACTTGCCTCTCTAGCAGAAAGCTACAGAGCATTCTTAGCTGTACTTTCAGTGAAGGAACTGGGCTCATACTCTCCTAGAAGGCCATCACTTTGACATTTTGTTAAAGGCTCATTCTCAATTTGACTCAGTTATTTTAGGCAAGAATGTTTTCAAAAGACCTAAGTGATGTTATTAACAAATGGGTTACATCTTCTCTTCACAGAGTTAAGCCTCTAATTATACCTTGAGCTGATTTATTAGTACTACAGGCTTAAACATTTCCTAACTATTAAAGCTGACTACAGACTTGGGATAACTGTCCACACGCAAGGGATCTGAATGGTAGAAACTCTGCAGAGGAAGAGATGATACCTGCTGAATGAGTCACAAGGAAAGGCTCACAGAAAGGTATTAATTAGGGTAATAGGAAATTATAACAAGTAAAATATGGGTTAAGTATCAGTGAATTTCCCTTAAGGACATACTTCCTATGATAGGAGGGAAGAGTCTTTTAAAAGAGATGATTAAAACCTCTAAGCTTAAGACCTTTAAAACGAGACTGAACAGAGTCCTTATGAACATACCAGAGAAAAGAATCCTGCCCTGGTTGGGGGAGTTGGGAGGCGGTGGGTGATCTAATACCCCTTTGCACTGCTAAGGACTTTGAGTTGCCGATCTACCCAGGAACTGAACACACTGCAAACCATTAAGTACACAGTTGCTTTTCTTGAGCTATGCAATTGTCATTCCCGTGGGCACTATTTTCTTTCGGGGCAACCTTCCAGTATTGCTGATATTAACATAAAAATTCTGTAAGTCTGTCTTTGTTTTTAGTTGTTATGAAGAAAAAATATGAAGAACGTATTTTCATTGTTCTTCCAGCAAAGGAAATTTTATTTCTCAAGACATACAGATTAAATATCACTTTCAGTTTCCTCAAAAGGAAGATCATTTTTTAGAGGGTGTTTAAAACAACAGAAGTTTATATTCTTGGTTTGGGGGTCTGGAAGTCTAAAATCCAGGTGTTGGCAAGGTTGATTTTCTTTGGGGGTTTCTGAGGGAGAATCTGCTTCATGCTTCTCTCTAGTTTCTTGTAGTAGCCAGAAATGCTTGTGTTCCTTGGCTTGTAGCTGCATCACTGCTGTCTCTGCGTCCTTTATCATCACTCTGTGTTCAGGAAGATAATTTTTTAATGCTAAACTGACTTTAACTTTCTCAGACTTAATTCTTTCATTTTTTAATGAAGTATTGGAAGTTTGGCAACATCAAATAAGTAGGGATGAGCTGCATCTCTCAGGAACCTCACCAGTGGGTGTGTATTTAAGGAAGAAGGAGTTGTTAACAACTATAACTATACTAAGCCCAATTAGGAGAGAATGCACAGAGACCCATAGTCTTATCTTTAGCAGCTTTGTGTCCCGCCTGTAGTAACCACAGCTGGGTTGATCTGTGTCTCAAGCATCACTGAGCCATAGCATTCCTCCTAGGCCCATACCAGCTTGAATTTGGCCCCCACACCCATCACATCACATGAACAGGCTAGATGGCCACCATGGTAGAGTGGTTTCAGGGTCCTGGGAAGGTCCTCCTTACATGCCTGGTTGGTGATATGTACAAGCATTTTTGTTTAATTAGCATCAAGGTGTGGCATCCTTTCCCGACCACCGTTCATCATGCACCTCTTCATCCAGCTCCTATCCTACTCTTCTCTTCTCCATCTCTCCTCTTTTTCCTCCCAGGTTCCCCAAACTAGTGACACCAATATTTGCTTTGTACCCTTATTTCACTTACTAACCAAATCCTGTTAAATTCACTTCCAAATATCTCTGAAAATCATCTACTTTTCTCCACTACCCTAGTCTGATCCACATTCATCTCTCTCTTGGATTATTACAATAGCCTCCTGAACTGGTCTCCTTGTATCTCTTTGTGTCTCCCTTTAATCTATGGTCCACAGAGTAGACAAGGTGATCTTTTAAAAAATTAATCCATTTTAAGAGATTTAAAACAGGAGAGAATATGGAGAAAAGGGAACACTTGTGCTCTACTGGTGGTGTTGCAGGAAGGCGGACCCCTTCCAGGGCCCAAAACTGGGCTCTTGTCTAACACTCAGAAATGAATTGTCCGAGGAGACACATGTGCTGGCAAAGCAAGAGATTTTATTGGGAAAGGGCCTCGGGTTTTATGGTGATGTGATTAGTTTCCGGGTGGCCTTTGGCCAATCATTCTAATTCATAGTCTTTCCTGGTGGCACACGCATCACTCAGCCAAGATGGATGCTAGCGAGAGGTATTCTGGGAAGTGGACGGACACACGGTGTCTCCTTTCGACCTTTCCCAACTCTTCCAGTTGGTGGTGGCTTATTAGTTCCATATTCCTTATCAGGATCTCCTGTCATAAAACAACTCATGCAAATGGTTACTATGATGCCCGGCCAGGGTGGGAGGTTTCAATCAGTGTGCTTCCCCTAACAGTGGGAGTATAAACTGGTACAGCCACTATGGAAAACAGTGTGGAATTTCCTCAAAAAATCAAAAATAGAACTACCATATGATTCAGCATTCTGCTTCTGGGAACTTATCTGAAAAAAATGAAAACGCTAACTCAAAAAGATATCTGCTCCTCCATGTTCACTGTAGCGTTATTTATAATAGACAAGACATAGAAACAACTTAAGTGTCCACTGATGGGTAAATCAATAAGGAAAAATATATATACTATATTATTGTATAGTATATAATTATATAACATCATATACACACAATGTAATATTATTCAGCCATAAAAATGGAAATTCTACCATTTACAAACCTTGAGTGAACCCTGAGGGCATCATGCTAAGTGAAATAAGACAAAGACAAATTTAATCTGACCTTTTTTTTGGAAATTTATTTATTTTTAATTGAAGGATAATTGTTTTCACTATTGTGTTGGTTTCTACCAAACCTTTCTTATGTGTAGAATCTGAATTTTTTTAAAAAGCGAAACTCATAGAGAATAGATTGGTGGTTGCCAGAGGGGCTACAAAATGTGTGAAGGTAGTCAAAAAGTGCAAACCTCTAGTTATGAGCTAAACAATTTCTGGGGGTGTAATATTCAGCGTGGTGCCAATAGTTAATAATACCATGTTATATATTTGAAAGTTACTAAGAGAGTAGATTTTAAAAGTTCTCATTCTAAAAGGAAACTGTAACTACGTGTGGTGATGATATTAAGTAGACTTGCAGTGATTATTCCACAATATATATATAAATACTGAATCACTGTATTGTATACCTGAAACTAATATCATTTATATTTCAATTCTATCTTAATTTAAAAAACAAAACAAAGCCTCTGGCAATAATCTGATTTGTCATGCCCTTGCTTAAAGATACTGCTTACTCCCCTGCTGCCTTCAAGATGAGTTTCAGCTCATATTATATACAGCTTTCCTCTCCAGCCTTATCTCCCTCCTCTTTCTGTCTCACATTCAGTGCCTCAGCCACGCTGAATTGCGGGCAACTCTCCAAATATTCTGACTCATTCTTGCTCGTCTTCGTTCCTTCTACCCTTAATGCTATCTACCAATCCTTTTTCACCTGAATAACTCTCTATAATCATACTGATTTAACAATAGACAATTTGTTCTTCAAGTATTTTCCATAGTCCCCCAAGACAGGATTAAATGCCTGTCCTGGGTACTCCTGCACCCACTATGTTCATCTCTCTACAGCTCTGTCACACTCTAACATTCCCCAAGAAATTGTTATGTTGGACAGGGACAGGGTCTTTTTCCCTGTGTTATTTCTTCCCCACCCAGAGATCAAGCCCGAATCTCTGCGTCTCCTGCATTGGCAGGTGGATTCTTTAACACTGCACCACCAGGAAAGCTCAAAGGATGTGACAGTGGTACAGAAAGTAGTCAGGGAATGATTAAGACATACTTAGAAGGCCAGATTAATAGGGGGAATAGGTTCTGGCCATAATGAAATAAATTTAGATGTCAAAAACTGCAAAAAAACAAAACAAAACAAAACAAAACCCTGACTCTAAAAGCCTTTTTCTATATTGAATGAATTGAGAATATCTGAAGAAAAAAATCTGAGGTAAATGAATAACATTATCATTACTGAGAAGCAGTTACTTTCTCTTTGGGGGTAGATTTATTTTTATTCACCAAGTGTGTGCTATTTGCATTTGCAAAGGCCCTTATTTGGTGAAATCCTTCTTTGGAAAGTATAACAGTCAATTATCTACTTACAAAGGAGGGAAGATAATATCATTAGAAACATTTATTCTTGTGAATTTACATAAATGTAGAATGCAAACAAAATAACATTTTCTGGATAGCCTCATGCAACTTCGCACTTGGGGAGAAAATAAAAATTGACTATAGATTTCAGGTATTTTTCTTTTATAAACTATTAAGTAATTTGGAGTGACTAATCCAGCTGTTGTTACTCAATCATCTGGCTTGCTTCTGGCAAGAAACACATTAATGGGTAGAAATCAGAGGGGACATTATAATTAGAAGAGCAAAGAAGAACCATATAATGCTCTCCTTATAAGAATCACCTATTGTTGGGGAACTTATATTGTAACACTTTAATTCTGGAGTCAAATCAGTCACCCTCATCTGACCAAAATGTTTCTCTTTGCCCTTTCACCAAACTTCCTGCTGCAGATCTGCTTTTACCTGAGTCCTCCTGTGTGGATTCATGTTGCCACCAAACAGCTTCTGATTATTTTACATTCAGGGGATGGGGGGTGGCTGGAAAGGAGAGAGAGGGAGGGAGAGAGATGTGGGGGTCAGGGAGAGAAGAAGGAAAAAAGAAGGAAAGAAAGGGGGAAATGAATGAAAAGTCTCTGCAGAGGTACTGGAAGCCAATTCATATGGTTGAGGTGTATGTACTTGTCAGGGCCTACCATCTTGTCCTGGCTCTATTCTTTCTGAAACTTCAACACCTTGGCATAAAACTGTCACCTCTGTAAAACTTCTTGGGTGAAAGATAGCCTGAACATATTTCTGGGAGAAATGTTTTCTTAGACACATTTTATAAATGAGGATACAGTTGGGAGTTCCCAGAAAGTACTTGGCTGGTACTGGTCAAGAAATTGATCTAGCTCTAAGTTCCCTGACCCACTCCTGAGGATGCCAAGGGGGAAGAAAAAGATTGAGGAATCCTAGAACCCGACATTCAAACTGTGAGAAACTCCTGGGAGGACAGAGGTAGGTTAGGCCTAGGTGAGAGGAGCATGGTAGCCTAGAGCAGAAGACCATTCTGTCCTCTGAATCAGAGTCAGCTGAGGGGAAGCTTTTTATCTTGGGTGGACGCTGATATTCTTTCCTCCCTCTCCACTTCCTATTTCCCATAGAATAGGTGGTTGCAATTCAGAGAGGCAGCTCTTGGAAACAATAGTTCCGTAAGCCAAGGCACAGGAAGATTTCAAAGCAGTCTGCCTATTTGATGGTCAGGAGAGCAAGCAGAGTGAGTGATAGGAGGGTGACATAACACCATAGACCTTCCTTGAGGAATATCTCCTTCCTGGTGCCAAATACACTCTGTGAGGTTCTGGGTAAGGTCTAGGCTTTTGCTCCTTCAGTTTGGAAATGTTACCAGCAAAAGTAGTAAGTTTTTGAGGTGTAAGCCTTTGAAAAGAAGAAAAACTGAACAACTGGCACTAGATGAAGTACAACTAATACACTAGAGAGAAGAAAAAAATGAAGCCAAATGAAAATCATTGAAGAAATTAAGGGAGATTATTAGGAACACAAAACACAGATCTTTATAAGAACGAATCAGTGGAAGAAACTTGGACATCAGAACATAAAAGTTAAAATAAAGAGCTCAATACACTTGAAGATGAATTAGTGAACTGGAAGATCAGATAGAGAACTCTCCCAGGAAGCACAGCCAGGAAAGTATAAAGCAAAGGCATAAGATACAGAAGATAGAAATTTGTTTCAAAAGTTGAGATCTATATAACAGGAGTCTTGGGAAGAGGGAACAAATAAAGGGAGGAAGAAAATTTTGCTACTTGACAACATGGATGCCAAGTAAAATAAGTCAGAGGGAGAAAGACAAATTATGTATGACTTCAATTATATACATGAAATCTAAAAAAGTTGTATTCATACCAACAAAGAGTAGAGTGGGGACTACATGCTAGAATAATGAGGGAAAGAGGGAGATGGTGGCCAAAGGGTACAAACATCCAGTTATGAATAAGTTCTAATTATCTAATGTACAGCCTGGTAACTATAGTTTGTAATACTATATTATATACTTGAAAGCTGTTAAGAGAGTAGATCTTAAATGTTCTCACCACAAAAAAAGGAAAAAAAAATGGTAATCATGTGAGGTGATGGATATATTAACTAATTTACTGTGGTAAGTCATTTCACAATATATGAGTGTATCAAATCATCACATTGTACACCTTAAGCTTACACAATGTTATAAGTCAATTATATATTACTAATACTGGAGAAAAACCAGAAGTCAAAACCAAATAAATGGAGGAAAGAAAATATTTGAAGAAATGATAAACTAGAATTTTTCAGAACTAAGGAAGTATATAATACCTTAGATTTAAAAAAACTATGGATTGGTAAATTGAATAGATGAAAACAGAAATAAAAAATCAAACCTGGGAGCAATATACTCACACTTTAAGACCATCAGCCAAAAACAAAAAATTCTACAGACTTTCAAAATGGGGAAAGGAATGGGGACAGGAAATTATATCTATAATGGAATAAGAATGAGATTGCTATCATTGACATTAAAGGAGTTAATATATGCAAATTGCTTAAAACATTCCCTTGCACATAATAAGCATTCTATAAGTAGTAGCTATTGTTATTATATAACTTCTCAACAACAACCTTAGATGGATAAGATAATAGGGTAATATTTGTGTTACTGGTTAACACAAAGTGTTAAAAAATCTCTGAACTTCAGGTTTTATATTCTCAGTGATGTAAGACTGAGAAAATATATAACAGAAGATTCTCATTAAATACACTCTTGGACAAATATTTACAGAGGAAGAGAAATAGATCTTGCAGGATTCTATAGCTTTATAGGGAGTAAAGTTTGACTTCATATTAAAAAGAAAGAATCAGGGGACTTCCTGGTGGTCCAGTGGTTAAGATTCTGGTTCGATCCCTGGTCCCACATGCTGCACAATGTGGCCCAAAAAAAGAAAAGAGAAAATGCAAGAATCAGGAAGAGAAACAAGATGCGTCTATAATAATTCCAGACAAATCCTATGTAATACCAAAATCACCAGAAGCAGAGCAACCAGAGAAAAGTGAACATATGCTGAACTAAATCTGTTTTTTGTAAATGAGAGAGTGGCAGTTATAGATATTATTAGCTCATGAAATTAATGAGGAAAACATTCATTTTAATAAATTAAGTATCAATGAAAAATAAAATGCTATAGTATGTAACTTTCAAACTGGCTGAAGAAAATTCCATATTTCTAAGCAAGTTAGGAGTCTTAGGCTAGGTATCCCTGAGAAAGCAGAATCTGACACAAGGGCTTAATGCAGATAGTTTATTTGAGAAAGGGATTGCAGTGAGTAGGAGTGGGGGACTGGAGGAGCAAAATAGAAAGAAGGGAGGAAAAGCCAAAATGCATTATGGAGCTGTGGACAGAGACAGAGTGGTTCTCATGGGACATTTTAAGAAGCTGTGGAAAATGTTCCTAGCAATTGTCTGCCTCCTTAAGGACTGAAAGAAGAGATGTAGTGCTCATGCTGCTGTATCAGATAAGCCTTGGGGCAGAAAGCAAGAAGCAAGAGTTAGAAGATGCAGCTGAGTCAGGGCACTGTTAGGACACACCCCTGTAAAGGTGATCACTTCAAGAAAGACTGGAGTAAAATGTAGGGTGAGAATATGTAAAACAAGGCACAAGAGCTACCTGATACCATAGGAAATAAAGATAAAACAAATAAGACACAAAATAAATACCTGCCGCGAGGAGCACAAGAAGAAGCATCCCGACTCCTCAGTCAATTTCGCAGAGTTTTCCAAGAAATGTTCCGAGAGATGGAAGACCATGTCGGCCAAGGAAAAGTCCAAGTTCGAAGACATGGCAAAAAGTGACAAAGCTCGCTACGACAGGGAAATGAAAAATTATGTCCCTCCTAAAGGTGACAAGAAGGGAAAGAAAAAAGATCCCAACGCTCCGAAAAGGCCTCCATCTGCCTTCTTCCTGTTTTGCTCCGAACATCGCCCAAAGATCAAAAGCGAACACCCTGGCTTATCCATTGGGGATACTGCAAAAAAATTGGGTGAAATGTGGTCTGAGCAGTCAGCCAAAGATAAACAGCCGTATGAACAGAAAGCAGCTAAGCTAAAGGAGAAATACGAAAAGGATATTGCTGCATACCGTGCCAAGGGCAAGAGTGAAGCGGGAAAAAAGGGCCCTGGCAGGCCGACAGGCTCCAAGAAGAAGAATGAACCAGAAGATGAGGAAGAAGAAGAGGAGGAGGAAGATGAAGATGAGGAGGAGGAGGATGAAGATGAGGAATAAATGGCTATCTTGTAATGATATGTGTGGAGTGTGCGTGTGTGCTCAGGCAATTGTTTTGCTAAGAATGTGAATTCAAGTGCAGCTCAATATTAGCTTCAGTATAAAAACTGTACAGATTTTTGTATAGCTGATAAGATTCTTTGTAGAGAAAATACTTTTTTAAAAATGCAAGTTGTGGCTTTTTGAGGGGCTACTACATACAGTTAGAGTTTCAAGCTTCTGATGTTAAATGTTTCTAAATATTTAATGGTTTCTTTAATTTCTTGACTTGTGTATGGTAGCACAGCAAACTCATAGAAATTAGCATCAATAGCAACTTTTGGGTTTTCTAGAATGAGAATGTTGCATTTTTTGTTTTTGTTTTTTTTTTAATTTTGTAATAAAATTATATATATTAAAAAAATAAAAAAAAATACCAAATAAAACACAAAAACAATGATAAAGAAAACAGAAAATTGTATTTTAGAAATGGTGATGATTTAGTTCCTAAGTCATGTCCAACTCTTGTGTTCCCATGGACTATAGCCCACTAGACTCTTCTGTCCTGGCATTTTCCAGGAGAATACTGGAGTGGTTTGCCATTTCAGTCCTAGTAAATAATAATGAGGCTTCCCTGGTGGCTCAGATGGTAAAGAATCTGCCTGCAGTGTAGGAGACTCGAATTTGATCCCTGGGTCCGGAAGATGCCCTGGAGAAGGCAATGGCAACCCACTCCAGTATTCCTGCCTGAAGAATTCCATGGACAGAGGAGCCTGGCAGGCTATAATCCATGGGGTCACAAAGAGTTGAACATGACTGCGTGATATAATTAAGATCAATATGAGTAAACTCACCAGTAAATGTTCAGATTCAAAAAGAGAACAAAACTGAGCAGCATGTTCTTAAGAAGAAAGAAATTTAAAATGAAAAAATCCAAAAATGTTGAAAATGAAAGATTAGAATAATACCTATCAGGCAAATTTCAAACCATTGAAAGTAGTACTACATGTGAAGAGTTTTTAAGACATAACTCAGTACAGTTACTCCTTCAAGAGTCAAAAATAAGAAACAACTTACAATATTTAAACAGCTAATATATTTGAACTAATAGATATGTACAGAAATTTATGCCCATCACACAAAAAATGCATATTCTTTTAATTCTATTTATTATTATTTTGTTGAGTATAGTTGACTTAAAATATGTTTCAGATATACACATATTGATTTGATATTTTTATTATATAAATTTTGAGAAAAGCATAAAATGTATAATTGGCCCAAGAAGAAATAAAAAAGTTTAATAGACTAATACAATTAAACTTTTATGGTAATCAAAGCATTTGTGCAATATTATAGTAGAGTTTTATTGAATTATTAAAGAACTGTTCAGCTTTATATAAGTTATTCCAGAAAAATAGAAAAAGAGGGAAAGCAGCCTAAGTAAACTTACCATGCTAGCAAGATCTTGATTTCAAACCCAGATGAGAATAGTGTAAGAAGCAATATTACTTATAAACATAGATGAGAAAATTCTAAGCACAGTTTTTGCTAATAGAACTAGCGTATTTTTAAAACCAGAAATATGATCAAGAAGTTTTTGTTTTGAGAATACAAAGGTGGTTTAACATAAAATCTACATATTAAGGGACTAGAAAAAAATTTTGTTGTTAAAATTGCTGGAAAAATAATTTGGTAAGGACTATTTTTAAAAACCTTTTTTAGAAGTATATTTTCCCTAGATATAAATATAGGTTTTATATCTACTAGCTACTTTATACCCACTTTATATCTACTAACCTTTATAACCAACATCATACTTTATAGAGAAACTATGAAGGTTGGCTACAATCATAATGTGATATGATAACAGGAGTTCTGGCCATACAGTAGTACTCAAAAATAACAGATATAGGATTAGAAAGGAACAAATAACTGCCATTTTTCAGGTCTATATTAAAAAATTTCAAATGAGTCAGCAGACAAAATATTGAAATATTTAAAGTGTTGTGAGAGTTCAGCAAATTTGCCAAACAAAATCAACTTAAAAACTTCAACCAGGAATAATTAGCTAAAAATATTAATAGAAAGGAGATACCATTTATGGTAACAATAAAAACTGTGGTTTCTAGACACAAACTTAACTATATAATACACAAGAACTCATGGAAAATTTTAAAGCTCAGTAAGAATGTAAGAAGAGAATCTGAGTAAACAGATAAAATAACAACAAAACATTTTTCTCTTAATATTGACCTAAAAATGTTACTGAGATTCCAGCAGAACGTTTTCAGATTTTAAGATTTAAATGGAAGAATAAAAGTCTCCAAATTACTAGGTAAATTTTTAAACAGAATAGCAAAGCTAGATGACAGCTTAGACTTTACGATACACTTCCAACCTTAGCAACAAAAGCAATGTCGTATTGATATAAGAATAGACAAAGAGACCAATGTGATTGAACAGAGAGCTTATAAACAGACCGATAGGTATATAAACCTAGTTTATGATTGAGGAAGCATTATAAAGCAGTAGAGAAAAATAAATTTTTAACATATTATTCTGGCTGTGCTGGTTTACCATGTGAAGAAGAATAAAGTAGCTTTTTACTTTACACAAAGTAACTCCACACAAAGTATACACAAAGATAACTCCAAATAAATGAAAAACCAAAAAGTGCAAGGTTAAACCCTAAAGCTAATATTTAGAATGTAAAGGAATATTTTCTAACTCCATCCTAAGGAATGGCTTCTTGGATGAAGTACAAATGATGCTGCCCAAAACTGATGGCTATGACTATACAAAATTTAAGAATTTCTGTTTAGTGAAGGGTACTATAGACAAAGCTAACAGGTCACTGGATGTGACCTGTTATGTGCTAGCTCTAAAACTAGAATAAACAAGGAACATCTCTAGTAACTACAAACCAAAAAATGCAGGGGGGTAAAAAGAACCATGGCTATAGAAATAATTCACAAAATGAAAAATCCAAAGAGCTAATAGGTGTATGAAAAGATGCTCAACCTCACTAGTAAGCAGGAAAAAGTAGAAATTTTAAATAACTGTTTAATATTATATTTTACTGATTTGAGAGGCCAAAGTTAGAAGAAAGATAATATGAAGTAAAATCTAGGTGGAAACAGGAAAAGGGAAAACTGGAAGTAGGCTTGGAAACAAGAAGAGCCATTCTGGAGAGCAGTCTGTCACTACTTATGTTTAAAAAGTATACAGATAAAAATAAATAAATAAAAAGTATACAGATAGATATAGCTCTATCCATTCAGTTTCCTATAACTCCTGTTCATTTATACCCCACAAAATATTCTCACAGACCCATAAATAGTTACCTACTGGGTGATATATAAAAAGAGTGGGGACAACCCTGCTGCAACCACTTGGGGAATACATAAATAAAATGTAACCAATGAATATTTGGAATATCTTATAGCAGTTAGAATCATACCCTAGACATACGTACAGCAACATGGATAGGTGTCATAAACACACTGTTAGTGACAAAAGTGAGGCACATATTAATGCGGTTTTCAAAGATATGTGCATATCAAACACTATATTAAGCAGATTAGAATGTCTATTGGTGAATGGAGTGGGTACTGAAGTTGAAAGGAGAAAAATAAGAAATAAAACATGAAAAAACATCTGCATAAAGCCAGGAACCCAAGAATATATTAAACATAACCATGTTTCCAGAGTCTGAAAGAAAAAAATCCAGTGCCTTATTCTCTAATTTTTCATACAAACTCTCCCATAATTCAAAATATAGGATGTAAACACATATACACACACCCTGTAAGAACCAAGCCAGAACCAATTATTTTTAAAGCCTTAACTGGAAAGGTTTATTTTTGCTTCTAACAACCAGTCAAATCAATTAAAACATTTATGCGCATTTGTACTTTTATTTTCTTCTCCTTAGGCAGATTTCTCTGCACAGTCAGCACCACACCCCCACATCAGTTACTCTGCACAACTTGGGTGAATCAATAAAATTAAATGCTGAAAGTAACTTGTAAAACTAAACATAAATTAAAATTAATTTAGCCAAGTGTATCTCCTCCAGGTATTGAATCTTTGTACAGGTTAATTGGAAAATCAGGTAATTAGACAGCAATTTTGACTAGTAAATTGCCAGCATGAAATTAAACATGGTACTTCTCTTGCTTAGTAGCAAAGTTCTCATCAGAAATGTCAGGAAGGTTTTTTACCAAAGTTGTTGAAAGAGAAAGCTCAGTTTCCAAACAGAGTTTATTAACTTCTTAAGAAACTGAAAAAAGATAATGGTTAACTAGAGTATGGCTACCCTCCAAAACAATACCATTAAAAATATTCAAATGTAAATAGTTAACATTTAGTATAAGCTTACTGGGTTCTCTGCAATAGTTAAGTGACTTATAAGGTAGTTGCTGTCATTATCTTTTTTACAAAAGAGGGAAACAAGGCTTAGAAATGGAAAGCATTTAGGTGAAGATAACATGGCTCCTAGGTGGCCAAAATGATAAAAAGCAGCCAGTTTTTAAGAGCCATCTCCTCATGTCTGTAATAGGGCAGAGCAGCAGTTTCTGAATTGCAGGGTTAGTAACAGGTTAAAAGCAGGTGATGTGTGGACACACCCCCTTTCCTGGGAGATGAGATTCTGCTCCCCTGATGCCAGTTTGCTTACCTGGTGATCATTTTGGCCTTAAATGAAAATGCACAATTTTCCTGTCCTCTGGAATTCATGATATAAGACCCCAGCTCGTTAGACCTGTCCGAGTGAGACCCAGTGCATACATAAGCAGCCCTGGGGACCTGCAGTGGTCTGGGGCTAGTTCTTTTTTCACCTAAGGAAAAAAGAACATCCTCAGAAGCCCTTATTTTCTAAGAACTCTGTGTTAAGGCATAATGTACAAGGAACCTCTCCCAAGGTCCGTAATTATTACTCAGTCACTGTATTGTCTGTCAGTCTTGTTTCATTTATTTTTTCTTTCTCCTTTGCTGTGATCAGGTCTCAGGAAATGGCAGGCAGTTTCTATAACATACAGGAGCTAAAGCTGCTTAAGAAGCAAGACAGGCTCACTAGTGAGTAGAATGTCATGATAGTTAAAACCTCAGTATATTTGCTAAAAAAGCAGATTAAACCAGGAAACAGGAGATCTCTTTTTGATCCTTGCAGTTTTCTCTGGTATGGAACAACCAACCTATTTCTTTTGGGTCTTCTTCTTGTCATCTGTAAAATAATGCATTGAATAGATAATTTGTAATCTGGCTATTAAATTTTAATGTAGTCTTGGTAAATTCAATGCATAATTAGAAATACAATCAAACTGGAATGAGATTAAGGAAACACTCAGAATACAATATTTGAGGGCTACCTATGTGTCAGAAAGGCTACCCACTCCAGTATTCTGGCCTGGAGAATTCCACGGATGGTACAGTCCACGGGGTCACAAGAGTCGGGCATGAGCGACCTTAACTTTCACTTATATGTGTCAATTCAGTAAATGTGACCCAAGGGTCACAAACAATAGCAGAACAATGAAAAAGTCAAAGGCGGGAGCCTCTGGGTGTGAAAACAAGCACTTGTGGCTCTTAAGTTTGGGGATAATGAGTCAGAACCACAAGGTAATCCTTTCATGGCAGACAGGTACAGCCAGATGTTTCCTGGAAAGAGGGCTGACACACTAATTATCAAGGTATAATTTTTAACTAGTGTGTTAAATGTGATTGCTAACATTATTGGAGCAGTAGCCTTCTTTTGGGAATCTGATAAAATCTAGGTTCTCTACTCAGAAAAATGCCAATATGAACATACTTTACATGGAATTTTAGAAAATCACAGACACCACACATCCCACCTTCAGATTCACAGCCGTAGGATATAACCAGTCTCTATATCATTTAGAGATTTGGTTGACTATTTCCTTGTGGTTTTAATTTTTAATGGCCTGACTCATTTATTCATTAAGTCTTTCAACAAAAGTTTATTTTTCACCTCTAAGTACTGGAAATCCAAAATTAAAACACATAAATGCCTGCTTTGGGAGACTCTACAGAGTTAAGGTGGGCGAGCACAAACGAGGGGCAATGTATGCCTCGGGCAAGGTTTCTCCGCCTTGGCACTACTGAGTGTTTGAGTCAGATAATTATTTATTGGGGGAAATATTCTGTGCATTGTAGAATGTTTAGCAGCAGCCCACTACTGACTACCACTATGCCAGTAGCATACCTACTCCCAATTAAGACATTCAAAAATGTCTCTAAACATTGTCAAAATTCCTCTGGGGTAAAAAAATTACCCTTGTTTGTGAACCACTGACAAGGGAAAGGAGCCTCTAAATCTCTCACTAAAAGCTAGAGGAGGATGCACATAAGAGCAAGAACTGAAGTGAGGCCTGAAATCTGTTATACAGGACTGCCTTTCTCCCACTCCTGGTGTCCATGTGAAAGGATGTTTTAAAGCACATTCCTGGCCTCTCTCTGCCTCTTCACTTACTCTGTCCTCGTGAGCGGGAAATGACTGATCTAGATGGAAAGTTTACAAAACATCACTGGGTTTACCAGGGCCAGTTTCACTCTTCTTCCTGCTGAGATCCACTGCCTGCAGGGCACACAGGTTATCGTAGTTCTCCAGGTCCCCCTCAGTCACTGGAGAAGGCTCTCCCCTGACCACCAGGCAGGGCTAAGTTCCCCCCGGTGCTGCTGCAGTGAGCTAGTGAGCTGTCCAGCTCTGGCATTCCTTATGAGCATCCTCACTGAGTTCATAGACCTAGAAGCTGTGACCTCTAGTCTGAGCTCCAAGAGTAATCAATATGATATTTTGATCTCCCAACCCCTTCATCTTTTGCTTTATTTTTCAATTTATTCAGAACTGAAATAGGGAAGAAAGATATTCTATATTAAGTCCCTTCCAAGACCCTCCCCCACCCCCCACCAAGATCTGTAGGCAAGCAGATAGGTCGGGAGAAGATGGTTAGGCAAAAGAAGCATCATAAACAGAAATAAGCAATTGTAAGGATGTGGTATACTCATGAAGCTGTAGTTAGTTCAGTAAGCAGAATCTAAAGTACAAGGCCTGAGAGAATAAGGTGAGGAGTCAAGCTGGACAAGGAGATAGAGACCAGATTAAGAAAGGCCTTCTGTGTCATCCTGAGAATCCAGATTTTTTTCTGAGGTAATGGTGGTCAGTGTGGAAAAGAACTTGAAGGGTTTGTGATGAGACAAGGAAACTACTTGTAGCTACTGCAGAAGTCAGATCAGGTGAAGCTGGGGGTCCTGAATTGTCGACGGAGCTGTTTTGTGATATTATCCTAAACTGATATAAAGCAGACTCTGTGCATTGTGTTAATTATGAGACCAGTTTGTGGTGGCAGATAAGAATGGATGTGTGTGTGTTTCTCCATTTGTCTCAATGAAGTGGCCTTACAGGTATCAAAACTTGTGCCCAGGAGAGAAATTCTCACTAAAAGGATGCCAGTCTTGAGCACAATTGACAGAAGAGCCACAGAATTGTTGGCTAGGGAGCTGGTGAATCCAAACTTGGAGGAAGAGTTAGGATAGCTAGAATGATTCAATTTGGAGAAGAGATTAATTTACAAAAGGTGCCAATTCTACCCATTTTCACTGAAAGCAGACACAAAGAAATAGGCCAAAACACTGGCCTAAAAGTCTTAGAATAGTGTCTTAGTCCATTCCACTCGCTATAATAAAATGCCACAGGCTGGGTAGCTTATAAAAACATAAATTTATTTTTTTAGATTTATATATATGTATGTATTTTGTGTGTGTGTCCGGGCAGTGCTGCCCTGGGTCTTCATTGCCGCGTGGCTTTCTCTAGCTGCAGCGAGCAGAAGCCACTCTGCGCTGCGGCGCACAGGCTCCACACTGCAGCGGCTTCTCTGCTCGCAGAGCGTGGGCTCTAGCACACGCCGGCTCAGTCGCTGCAGCCTGTGGGCTCCAGAGGAGCCTGTCTCAGCAGCTGTGTGCAGGCTCAGTTGTGCCTCCACTTGTGGGATCTTCCCCAACCAGGGATTGAACCTGTGTCCCCTGAATTGGCAGATAATTCTTAGCCACTGGACCACTAGGGAACTCCAAAACATAAATTATTTTTCACGGTTCTGGAGGCTGAAAATCTGAGATCAAGGTGCCAGCATAGGGGAGTGAGGACCATCTTCCAGGTTATAGGTTTCTTCCTGCTTCCTCACATGACACAAAGAGGCAAGGGCATTCCGTGGGATCTTTCTTTTTTAATTAGAACACTAATCCCATTCATGAGGGCTCCCCTCTCATGATCTAAGTATCTTCAAAGGTTCCACCTCCTAATTCCATCACATTGGGCATGAGGATTTCAACATGTGAATGTCAACTTGGGACACAAATATTCAGACTGTAGCAGATGGGCTGGAATAAAAAGATTATGATAATGAGAATTATATAGTAGAGTTACTGAGAGAGTTGTGGAATCTCCTTCTATAGAGACCTTTAGAAGTAGAACTTCTACATATAGTACACTATATTTAGTATAAATATAGTTTGTATAAATATGGTTTAAGTGATCCCTTTAAAAATACATATGTAAATAAAGATGCTAGGCGTATAAGCTTTACAAGCATTGATTTTGTTTAAAAAAAGAGATGACTTTGAACTTTCAGTATAGAAACAACAAAATACATTCTGTTCTGGAATTTTGCTTATATTATCTAAAGATTCATTCACACGACTAATTTTTTTGAGTGCCAACTATGTATTAAAAACTGTTCTAGCTGCTAGGGATATAAGACTGAACAAACATAAAAATTCATGCTATGTGGAGCTTGCAATCTTAGTCATAAGTAAATGAGATAAATTAGTAAAATATATAGGATTTAGATAGGTATCAGAGCTAAGGAAAAAACAGAAAGAGAAATGGGGATTGGATATATCTTTTGTGGGAAAGCAGTTGAGGATATGTGGAAATTTAGATAGAATGGCTAGAGAAGGCCTCATTGGAAAGGCAAAATTTGAGTAAAATCTGAAATTTAAGGAGAAAACCAGGTGGATCTTTGGAGGCAGAGCAGTCCAGGCAGAGGGATTAGTTAGGGCAAAGGCCCTGAGGCAGGTATATGCTCAGTGACTAAGGAGATCATCTGGGTAGAAGAGAGTGAAGAGGGGGCAGAAAAGAGAATACGAGAGGTCAGAGAGAAAATGAGAGCGGATTATGTAGTACTGTGAAAGTCACTGGATGGACTTTGGTCCCAGGTTTTACTCTGAGGTGGAGAGGCAATGAATTTTCAGTGGAGGAGTAGCCCTGGAGCTCTTCGGGTACTCTTGAGAATAAACTTTAATTGCCAGAAACAGAAACAAGAATGTCAGTTAGAAGGATGTATCAGTAACCATGGGGAGGAATGATGGTGGCTTGGACTAGAGTATTGTGGGAAATATGGTAAGTGGTTCGAGTCTGGGTATTTTTTGAAGGTAGAGTCTAGTCCATAGGCTTTCCTGATGGACTAGATATGAAGTATAAAAGAGAAGAGAGGAGAATGACTAAGGATTTTTACCTGAGCAACTGAAAGGATGGATTTGTCTTTTATAAAATGGGATATTTTTTAAGAGACAGAAGTTTAGGGTGTGCGTATGGGGAGAACTATTTTGGATAGGTAAAGTTTGAGATGCAGCTTGGCATAGATGCTTCTACTGCAAAGCATTAAGTGAACAAGAGATTATCTAACTCTACTGTCTTTCCCTACAAATCCTGAAAGATGATGCTGTGAAAGTGCTGCACTCAATATGCCAGCAAATTTG
Source organism: Bos taurus (assembly GCF_002263795.3). Classification (NCBI taxonomy): domain Eukaryota; kingdom Metazoa; phylum Chordata; class Mammalia; order Artiodactyla; family Bovidae; genus Bos; species Bos taurus. Next base: position 14,126,803 of record NC_037331.1, read on the forward strand.
GAAAACTCAGCAGCGGCCACAGGACTGGAAAAAGTCAGTTTTCATTCCAATCCCACAGAAAGGCAATGCCAAAGAATGCTCAAACTACCGCACAATTGCACTCATCTCACACGCTAGTAAAGTAATGCTCAAAATTCTCCAAGCCAGGCTTCAGCAATACGTGAACCGTGAACTTCCAGATATTCAAGCTGATTTTAGAAAAGGCAGAGGAACCAGAGACTAAATTGCCAACATCTGCTGGATCATGGAAAAAGCAAGAGAGTTCCAGAAAAACATCTATTTCTGCTTTATTGACTATGCCAAAGCCTTTGACTGTGTGGATCACAATAAACTGTGGAAAATTCTTCAGGAGATGGGAATTCCAGACCACCTGATCTGCCTCTTGAGAAGCCTGTATGCAGGTCAGGAAGCAACAGTTAGAACTGGACATGGAACAACAGACTGGTTCCAAATAGGAAAAGGAGTACCTCAAGGCTGTATATTGTCACCCTGCCTATTTAACTTATATGCAGAGTACATCATGAGAAATGCTGGGCTGGAGGAAGCACAAGCTGGAATCAAGATTGCCAGGAGAAATATCAATAACCTCAGATATGCAGATGACACTATGACACTACCCTTATGGCAGAAAGTGAAGAAGAACTAAAGAGCCTCTTGATGAAAGTGAAAGAGGAGAGTGAGAAAGTTGCTTAAAACTCAACATTCAGAAAATGAAGATCATGGCATCTGGTCCCATCACTTCATGGCAAATAGACGGGGAAACAGTGGAAACAGTGTCAGACTTTATTTTTCTGGGCTCCAAAATCACTGCAGATGGTGACTGCAGCCATGAAATTAAAAGACACTTACTCCTTGGAAGGAAAGTTATGACCAATCTAGACAGCATGCTAAAAAGCAGAGACATTACTTTGCCAACAAAAGTCCGTCTAGTCAAGGCTATGGTTTTTCCAGTAGTCATGTATGGATGTGAGAGTTGGACTATAAAGAAAGCTGAGCACCGAAGAATTGATGTTTTTAAACTGTGGTGTTGGAGAAGACTCTTGAGAGTCCCTTGGACTGCAAGGAGATGCAACCAGTCCGTCCTAAAGGAGATCAGTCCTGGGTGTTCATTGGAAGGACTGATGTTGAAGCTGAAACTCCAATACTTTGGCCACCTCATGGGAAGAGTTGACTCATTTGAAAAGACCCTGATGCTGGGAAAGATTGAGGGCAGGAGGAGAAGGGGGTAATATAGGATGAGATGGTTGGATGGCATCACCGGCTCAATGGACGTAAGTTTGGGTAAACTCTGGGAGCTGGTGATGGACACGGAGGCCTGACACGCTGCAGTTCATGGGGTAGCAGAGTTGGACACGACTGAGTGACTGAACTGAACTGAACCACCCATTTTATACAACCTTCCCTTGACCTGTTGCTATAAAACAAAACAAAAAGCCTCTTTTATTCCGGGTTTTAAAATTCACATGATGATTGTGCTTTGCTTTAATTTTTCTCTTTAGTTTTATTTTGTGTAATAAAATGAAATATGCATTAAAATGCCTGGCACACGGTAGGTACTGAGTAAATATTTGTTGAATGAATGAATGGTAATGGAGAAGCCACAAGGTAATTACTCTTTCCTGAAAAGACCACACAGGAATGGAAGGAGAGCATGGCAATGTTGTTAGAGTCTAAATAAGAACCACTCTATGTCGTGGGCATATTCAGAAAACCAATGAGAGATGAGATATCCAGAAATCCTTACCTCTAGAGACCCCAGAGACTTGGACAAAAGCCTTCAAACAACATATTCCATTTAAGAACTTTTGAAAAGAAAAATACTCAGTTTTTTTTTCTTCCTTTCTTAATCTTACAACTGAAACCAAGAATAAAGAATTGGCAGTACTTTTTTTTTTTAAAGAAGACTTACAATGAGAGTTCAAAAACGTAACAGTGTTTCAAAACAATGAGAGTGTAGTTTTGCAACATGATGGGCAGGGATGTTAATTTGTGGCCTGAAAGAAAAAAAGAAAATGTTAGTCATTCAGCTGTGTCCTACTCTTTTGTGACCCCAAGGACTGTAGCCCGCCAGGCTCCTCTGTCCTTGGGGATTCTCCAGGCAAGGACACTGGAGTGGATTGCCATTTCCTTCCCCAGGGGATTTTCCCAACCCAGGGATTGAACCCATGTCTCCTGAATTGCAGGAAGATTTTTTTACCAGCTCAGCCACCAGGAAAGCCTAATTTGGGGCCTGTGCAGCTGTAAATGGACTCATGGGTAAAAAAAAGTGTAGTCTTTGGGAAGAGAGCTAAGGATATGTTTTTGTTCAGTTGCTCAGTGGTGTTCGACTCTTTACAACTCCATGGACTGCAGCACACCAGGCTTCCCTGTCCTTCACCATCTCCCAGAGCTTTCTCAAACTCATGTCCATTGAGTCAATGATGCCATCCAACCATCTCGTCCTCTGTCATCCCCTTCTTCTCCTGCCTTCAATCTTTCCAGCATCAGGGTCTTTTCTAATGAGTGGCTCTTCTCATCAGGTGGCCAAAATATTGGAGCTTCAGCTTCAGCATCAGTCCTTCCAATGGATATTTAGGATTGATTTCCTTTAGGATTGACTGGTTTGATCTCCTTGTAGTCCAAGGGACTCTCAAGAGTCCTCTGTAACACCACAGTTCAAAAGCATCAATTCTTCAGCACTCAGCCTTCCTAATGATCCAACTCTCACATCCATACACGGCTACTGGAAAAACCATAGCTTTGACTATACAGACCTTTGTTGGCAAAGTAATGTCTCTTCTTTATAATATGCTGTCTACACTGGTCATAGCTTTTCTTCCAAGGAGCAAGCGTCTTTTAATTTCATGGCTGCAGTCACCATCTGCATTGATTTTGGAGCCCAAGAAAATAAAGTCTGTCACTATTTCCATTGTTTTCCCATCTACTTGCCATAAAGTGGTAGGACCAGATGCCATGATCTTAGTTTTTTTAAATGCTGAGTTTTAAGCCATCTTTTTCACTCTCCTCTTTCACCTTCATCGAGAGGCTCTTTAGATCCATATGTAAGACAAATCTGTTGGATGAGATTTATAATCCATGCATAAGGACACTTCAGACTCTTCTAGAAAAAGAGGCAGAAACTCACAAAGGAACCAACCTCCAGCAGTGAAGTAGGATGTGCCAAAGTTGGATATGAATTCTTAAGATAAAGAGAAGTTCTTAACTTTGCAGGGAGAGAAAGGCCACATCTTGCGAGGGATAGTGCACGTGCATGGGTGTTCAGTTGCTTAGCTGTGTCCAGCTCTTTGTGACCCCTTGGGCTGTGGCCCACGAAGTTCCTTTTCCAATGAGATTTCCAGGCAAGAATACTGGAGTGAGTTGCCATTTCCTACTTGAGTGTGAGAGGAATGTAAATTTTGATGGGCCTGATAGCAAGGGTAACTGAAGCAAAGATTTCAGTTTCTTCAAAGGTATTATGAGGTTGCGGTTCAGTTACATCCTCTCAGAAGTAGATGCTGGAATGGAGTGTAGTTCAAGAGGCTTATGGGGCCAAGGAAGTAGATGAGGAAATGTATGCAATTTAAAGGAGCAAAGAATCTGATGGGCAGGGAAAGCCTTCAGACTGAAATACCATTCTGATACCTGTGCAAGAAAAAGAGCCCAGGGAAGCCAAATTCAGCAACAAGAGCCTCTGATCATGAGAGAAATCCAACAGAGTTTTGGCCACTCTAGTAGGGAGCTCCAGAGCACAGATACCTGGTTCGAGGAGGCGCCACTAGGCAGAATGGCCAAGCACAAGAACCTTGCCATGCCCGGTCACTGGCTGAGGACTTCTCAGAAAGACTACTACCTCTGCTCAAAAAATAATGAGGATGCCAAAGCCTCTGTCTGCTAACTGCATTCCTGGCAAATGAACAGGAATCTGTTTCTTGAAGGCAGATATGAGCAGAGAACCTCCATGGCTGCCACACAAAATGTCGTGATCTAAGTGAGGGGACCTCACTATATAAGTGATACATTTTAGCCTGATCCACTCTGGTAGTTTGTGTGCTGGACACCTAGCAGGCAGTATAGAAAATGCAATGCATTATATTTGCTAGAACCAGTTTCTATGAATAAAATCAGGTCTCTTCATTCATGTTTTAGGAGTGGTGCCACTGTCCCTGTTTAAAGCTCACCCCCCCCCCTCATATCAGTAGTTCTACGGGGCTTTGTAAGTTAAAAACAACCAGACATAGCAATGAACAATTGGAAAATAAAAAATTTAAAATACCATTTATGATAGCATCATAAGATATCAAATATCTAATAATAAATCTAATGAAGATGTGTAAAACTTCTACTCAAAAAATTGCTGAGACAAATTAAAGAAGAACCAAGTAAATGGAGAGATAGATTAGAAGACTCAATATTTTTCAGATACCCATTTATTCCAAATTATTCTACAGATACTATACTATTCCTACAGACTTTATTTTAAGCTAACTTTATTGAGGGAAAATAAATACGCAATATGAGGCCTTCATTTTAAGCATAGATTTCAACAATTCTGAAAAAAGTATATTCCAATGTATTCACCAGTACAATCAAGATATAGAATATTTCCATCATTCCAAAAAGCTCCCTCAGGCCTCTTCATAATCAGTTGCTACTTGCTACGTCTAATTCCCAGAAACCGCTGATCTGCTCTCTGTCTTGTCTTTCTTAGACATTTGTTTACATAGAATCAAATAGTCATACTCTTCTGTGTCTTGCTTTTTCCACCACAAAATGTTTTTGAAATGCTTCCATATTGTTGCATCTTTTTCAGTAGCTTGCTTCATCATATTGCCAGTTACTATTCCATTGTATGAATACACCACCATTTGTCTATACAGTCACCTGTTGATAGATATTTGGGATTTGACAGTTAGGGCTAGTATTAACGAGGCTACTTTGAACATTCATTTGCAAGTTTTTGTGTCAACCATGATTTCTTAGCCTCAGCATTACTGACTTTTGGGGTGGAGAATTGTTGCGGCAGTCGACTTGTATACTGCAAGTTTATAAGCAGCATTCCTGGCTTCTACTTACTAGTCCCTAGTAGCAGTCCCCAGCTGTAGCAATCAAAAATGTCTCCAGACATTTCCAAATGTTTCTTGATTTGGGGTGGTGAGGAGGCCAGTGGGGAGATTTATCCTCAGTTGAGAACCTCTGCTATGAACATTTGTGTTCATTGTTCTTGGGGAGATATCTGAGTGGAATTGCTGGATCCTGTTATGAATGTATGTTTAACTTTATAAGGAAATGAAAAACAGTGTTCCAAAGAGGTCATTCCACTTCACACTTCCACCACCAGTGTAGAGGAGTCCTAGTTGCTCCGGACATTTGCCTACATTTGATAAAATAACTAGATATCAATAATTTTCATTTTAACAATTCTAGTGAGAGTAAAAGAATGTTTTGTTCGATTTCCATCTTTTCCTGGTTTTATTAATATATGTACACCTTTTTATTAAGTGGTTATTAAAGTCTTTTGCTCATTTAAAATCGTTATTTTAATTGTTATTTTTGTAAGTCTTCTTTGTGTATTCTGCGTATGACTGATGTATAAGAGATGTACGTTGCAGACATTCTTCCCAGTCTGTGTTTTGTTTATCTGCTTTATTAATAGTGTGTCTTTGAAGATATGAAGTGTTTAATTCAATATTTTCTTTTATAGCTAGTACTTTTATGTCCTTAAAAAATCTTTGTTTTTATTATATTTTCCCAAGTTTGCGGAGATATTTCTTAGTATATCCTTAGAGAAGCTTTGGTTTTTAGGTTTTACATTTTGAACTATGAGTCATTGTGAGAAATTTTTGTGAGTGGATAAAGATAGAGGTTGAGGTTCATTTTCTTCCACAGTTTTGAATATCTAGTTGTTACATCACTATTTTTTAGTAAGACTTTCTTAACTGGTGGCTTGACTAAAACTCATTTGACCACTATGTGTGATTCTATTCTGGACTTTCTCTTCTGTTCCACTGATATAAATGTCTGTTTCAGTATTTCTCAACCTCTTTTTATTATTACCCTCCAACAGAGTCTTTCTAGATTGTTTAATTTCTTATTGCCCCTCTACCTCATGGACTTTTACTACCTGAAATATATTTATGTATATACTTTTTAATGTACTATAAATGTATATATGTGCTTTTTGCATGAAAAGAATATGAGTATTTTCCTGCAGGAATCAACTTTCACCCTCTTAGGGTGATATCACTTCCATTGGGCATACATAGTCTATTCTAATACCACATTATAGCTTTAATAGGTCATATTGAAATTAGGTAGTATAAGTCAAACTTTGTTCTTTCTAAAAATTGTATTAGCTAAGATTGGAATCAACTTGGCAGTTCCTTTCTAAAAATACGTAGTAAAATCCCACTTAGAGGCCGTGATGGAGCAACAGGTACTAGATTTACTTTTTCATGTAAAGCGCACGGAATAATCTATGAAATAGATAGACATTCTTTTTAGACGTTGGACAACAGAAAGTATAGGACACTGGACCCCAAGAAAAGGGAAACCAGTAAACTAACTCATATGATCACCTCAGCTTACCAATACTTGGAGGCACATTCTGAATTGTAGAACAGGAAGAAGGGTGTCAAAGAGAACACAGCAGAGTTCAGGGATTCTGAGGTGGCTAGAAGCAGCAGAGAAGAGTTACGAAGGGAAGGCAGCCAAGCAGAAAAGAGTTTCAGAAATCTCCACAAAATTTCCCTTGGGATTTTGCTGAGCACTAAGACCTGAACACATAAGGTAAAACTCTCTGAGGTCAGGAAAAGAGCAAGAGAGCCATAAGCTGAATTCAAAATTGACACAAGGATTGAAATTGTTCCCGTCAGCCAAACTAGAGATTCCTCACTGGTTAACTGGAGCATTAAATAGAGATCCCCAAAGGGTCACATTTTTGGTAGTGGGGTTAAACTATCCCTATAGTAACAGTTGCTCTAGACCCACTCCAAAAATTCATACAAACAAGTCTCATGGGGATCAAAATAAAATGCAAGTAACAACAGTATATCAAAAATAATCCAACACTCTTTAAAAAAAGGCAAAATCCAACACCAAACATAATACCTGTAATAACAAGCAAACAAGCAAAAATTCATAGACATTCCAAAATCAGGAAATAGTGTACTTCATACTCTTTACTCTATGTATGCCGCATCTCAATTAAAAAGCAAAAAGAAGAAAGAGTTTTTGGTTAAAAAGAAAATCGTTGGAGGATGCATAGGATAATGCAGTGTGTATCAAACTTAGGCTTGTATTGTTAAAAGACACATTGCTGGACCAACCCCTGGGATTCCTGGTTGCTAGGTCAGTTGCTGCTGTTCTGGGAGCCACTCTTGAGAACCACTGGGCTATCCCAATGATTACTTTTAAATTCTAGAGTTATTTAGATCTACTCAGACATAGAGTATTACCTTGGAGATCTTGGTTGCATTTCTTGACTTCTTAAAACTTTGGTTTTCTTTTTTGCAAAATACAGATAATAGTAGTACCTATGTTATATTATTGATGTGAGAATTAGTTGAGATAATATACCCAGTGTTGACACATAATAAGTGTACAATAAAAGTTAGCTATTTTCTTCCTATTATTACTGTTGCACATATTGTTAGCTATTTTTATTATCATCACTAAGAACAAACTAATGTTCTCTTTATTTCTTCTGTGGCCCTGAATTAGCTGACATTGTTGTTAAATGTTGTCTTTCTAACCCCAAGCTCTTTTTTTCTTTTGTTTATACAACCATCTTCCAAAATATTCATTTGAGGCTATGGTTTTCCATGCTTGGTTTAATCCAAAAGATGAATTTTTTCCAAGGCAAATGAATAAAATCAGTTAGGACGTGTTGAGTTATGGGAAAAGGGAAAAAAAGAATACTTCACATTGCTTTAGAAAAAGAACCTCACAGAAATATCTAAAAATTAATGTAAACATAAATTCAGTCTTAGCATAATAATGATTCTCAAAGAGAAAATTTAAATTAGCAACATTGGAAAAATAGATTTTTTAGGCTAGGGTATTGCTGACTCTAATTAAATTTAAGCTTCTTAAGGAAAAAATTAATAGGATACTGTACATGGCAAGTAGAAAATCTCATTCAACAACATTGTGCTAGGGAGAAATTAAGATACTAGGGGGAAAACAGCTGTTCAAGAAGAAATCTTTCCCTGTACAAGAGTGTCCAGTAACCAGCTCAATAGCACTTCATTCGCTTAACTCTGAAAGGAGGTTTTGATGTAGTTTTAAAATATAAATTAGCAAGCCCTTTGGAGACTAGACCTAAGATTGCATTTGACCAGATTCTAACTCTGACACCACAATTGGGTATCCATGTGGTATGGTAGGTACATTATCCTTCAAAATATCCCTTAATGGCACCCCACTCCAGTACTCTTGCCTGGAAACTCCCATGGATGGAGGAGCCTGGTAGGCTGCAGTCCATAGGGTCGCGAAGAGTCGGACACGACTGAGCGACTTCACTTTCACTTTTTCACTTTCCTGCATTGGAGAAGGAAATGGCAACCCACTCCAGTGTTCTTGCCTGGAGAATCCCAGGGACGGGGGAGCCTGGTGGGCTGCCGTCTATGGGGTCACACAGAGTCGGACACGACTGAAGCGACTTAGCTTAGCTTAGCTTTCCTATGGAAGTTGATGTCAAACCTGATTAGGTGACTTACTTTGGGCAGTTAAGCATGGGTGAAAATGATATGTGCCATAGCCAAACACTGAAAATGCTGCTGATGTGCTCAGTCATGGCTGACGCTTTGCGACCCCGTGGACTGTAGCCCACCAGCTTCCTCTGTCCATGGAATTCTCTAGGCAAGAATACTGGAGTGGGTTGCTGAAAATAATATCTATTTAATTAATTATGCTTAGATGAATGAATGACTGATAATGATACTGACTGTAGAAAACAGGCATTTTTTTTTCACCCAGAGTTATAACGAATTTGGGGAATTAATACCATGCATATTTCTAGAAAAATATTCTTAGAGACTCTCTGGTTCGGGGTAAGAATAGGATAAGAAAGGGAGCAGTGGGAAAGGAAAAGGAGATCTGAATGGTATCAGCCAAGCAATTTGGATTAATTAAATGTCTTCTTTGAAAAACAAACAGCTTTGGAAAAGTGACAGCAAACCGTAAGGGTGCCTTACAAATGGTTTCACAAAGTGTCAAGTTTGTCTGGGAATGTTTCCAATATTAATGCATGTTGCCACTTTTTAAAGAGGCTAAAGATAATCTATGGCTCACAAAAAGAAAAGGTCTGAAGGTATTAAGCCAAATGTAATTTTCTTGAGTCAATTTCAAAGAATCTTATAGGTCTGTGGAATCCATTAAGTGAATTATTTGAACCCTCTCAAACTGTTCATTAAAAATATTTTATAAAAAGTTATAATTTGAGTATTTTTATTAAATATCTTTTTGGCTTTCGTTTTTTTTTAAACCATATTTTAAATAAACATGGTTTGGGCTCATCAAGCAGCTTAAACTATTTTTGAAAAGTTTTGGGTTCAGTAAAAGCCAAGCTGCTTTTTGCCAAGCAACTTTTCCTCTCATTTTATAAACCGTATATATTTTAAGGGAAATTTAACCCATGTGTTTTTGATTCATTTAAATTTAAATAATCAAAATAGTGTTTTTTACAAGCTAGTTGATGTCAAGAAACTTTTTGAGTCTTTTAAAGAAAATTTTATTCCAAAAAGAAGAAGCAATGATTCGCCAACTGTAAATGCATTTCAACACCAAGAGGCTTGTATTCATTTGTAACTGCAAACCCCTGTTTCTGAGTCCCTTCTATATCTGGCAGAGATGATCATTCCTGTTCTCTAACGTATTGGGGCCTAGACTCCCCAAAGTTAGCTAGCTTTTTGATGAGGTAAATGTATTAAGGCTGTAAAAATAAGGAAAATGGTGATGATTGTTAAAACATTTCAAGAACTCATTGGTGGTGCAAGAGATTGTGTCACCAAATGAAAAGTGTTTTCCTTCATCTGTCACACATTTATTGAATCTTTATTACAGATATGACACATCCACAGTGATGGGAAAGCTGCTAAGATGAACATCTTTGGGGTTCCTTAACCCAAAATTAAGAAGAGTAACCTCAGACGTTTCCTTTCTTCCTTTATTAAAATAGGGAGAGACCTGAAAATTCCAATGTGGTAGTATTTTGATGGAAGGAGGACTGACATTTGGATTTTGGAGTTTTAAGAAAGGCAGATAATATTCTCAGGGAGTTAGATTAAGAATGAGAGGAGATAGAGATTATCAGGCAGATGGGACTGCTTTTGCTCTTTTTCCCACCTTTGTGTCCTCCTGGGGCAAACAAGTCACTCAGATGACTGATCAAATCATAATGGCCTGTAAGCTGTGATGTACTAAAGCTTAATAGCTACTTATTTTAAATCTTCAGATATCCTCTCTAAACTTGTAGTTGCTAAAATGTCAGATAAATAGGTGCCTAATCTCCCTTCACTCTGGTTCTCAGTAGCTTCTTTTTCAGATCTATAAATATGAATAGTATCCAACCTATGAATCTTCCCACAGTAACTATGATAGCACTTTGCTCTTTGCCTCACTCTCTAGAAATTTTCTCTAGACAAAGAATTATTTATTTTGCTGCCCTCCTCCTCTTGCATAGGTGGCAAGGAGAGAGAGTTAGGGGAAGGAGAGAAGAGAAGCTTTGCTCCAAAATTTGACCTAACTCATTGTAAAGACAAAACTCTAATTTCATGGATTCTTGCCATGTCTTTATGGACCTCATTGCATACCTAGAGTAAGATGACTCTTAGGTAGACGCTGCTTAGCAGAACATTGTAATGGGCCTCATTTCTTAAACACATAGAACTTTACATATTGTCAAAGAAAAAAAGAGAGTTTATTGGCTTTATATAAATAGGATTATCACATATGATTGTGTAGGCTGTGCAGTTGTATGATGGCTTGGTATATAAATGAAATGACAAGGGAGAGATTTCAGACAGTCTGGTTCCAGTTCTCTCTCTCTCTTTCTCTGTCATGTGCATGCGTGCGCACACACACACACGTACTATATCGCCTAACACTTTTCTTCCTTTATCCTTAGAGTAATGTACATCTATCTGAAAGGGCTAAGGAGTGGTTTTATTAAGAAATGGGCTTAAAGAACTCTTCACTTTGTGAGGTGAGCAGCCCTCTGCATATCATCGTCAAATAAAAGAATATACAGCTCATGGCAGAGCATAGTAAACATTATGGAAAATTGAACTTTTGGCCTGGAATATTTGTTTTCAAACTCATGATACCATGATGGTCAGTATATTAACAGTTCCATCAAAAATCCCAGTTCAGTTATCACTATGTCTGTTCTTGAACCAAACATGCTGGTTGAAGGGTTGGAATGTTCTAATGGGCCAGGCCTGAGTCATGGTCATTTTCCAATATTGAGGGATGGATTCAGTGCCACCTGAATCATGGAATAAGAGTGGAAAGGGGATAATTCCCAGAGAATCAATAATAGAAGACAGAATAGCAAATGTCTTATCTGCCACCTGGTATTTTTCATTTGTTACTGAGCCAAATTTTTTTTAAATCCTATTTTCATATACCTCTAATTAAATTTCACCTATTTGGTCTTTTACTAGCATTCTAAAATGTTGAAATAAATTTGAGTATTTATTCTGTCATCTTTCAAATAAGTCACATTAAGCTGTGGAAGAAATTGATACCTCATATCAAGTTTACTGTATAAACATTGAGTAAACAACAGACCAAAAATTGTTGTGATACTCAACTAGCTTTCATTTCATATAATTTCACTCAACAATTGTTTATCAAACACTTAGTAGGTACCAAACTACCAAGATTACATTTATTTATACTCCTGGCTACACTTTTAGTTACATTTATTATTACCTAGCCTGTATTTTTATCTTCTACACAAGGATAAATTTTGATTCAATTTACATAAACATTTGGAATGTGAAATTATGTGCCAGAAATTGTGCTAGCATTGGAGCTACAAAGAAGCCATAATCTAATACAGAAGAGAGATGTACAAAAATGATTAAAATAAAGTATGATCAGAAAAACAACAGTCTTCAGAGTTTTGGCATGTTTACTTCTAAAATAAATGAGTTTATAGACTAACAATGTATTTAACACTATCCCCCAAAAAAACATAAACAAAGACCGAGGCATCAATTTTCTTAGTTAATCCAGATTGAATTCTAGACTCCCGTGTCATTTCCCAAATGTTCACACATTGTTTAGCAAGCAGTTCAAATTTTTGTAAGCAATCAACTTCACATTGTAAGTAATTTTTAAAAATGATAATCTTCACCCTTCTTTTTAAAATCAAGACCCTTTAGAGCCCTCACTTATTTTCTGTGGCGTCCCCTAAAGAATTAATGTTGACTTGGAGATCACACTTGCTAACTCTTTCAGTATCCTGGGAGCATAGAGTATCTAGGTACAGACATAAAAATGGACAGATGCTATGTTCTTTTATCTTACTACAACCTCTCTGGACTAGCACTTCAGCACTAGCAGAATCATCTGTAGAGCTCTTTAAAAAAATGATTTTATTGATTTATTTTTGGCTGTGCTGGGTCTTCATCGCTGCACAGGCTTTTCTCTGGTTGCAGCCAGTGGTAGCCATTCTCTAGTTGTGACATACAGGCTTCTCATTGCAGCAGCTTCTTTTGTTGCAGAGCACAGGCTTCACAGTTGTGGAGTAGAGGCTCAGCTGCTTCGTAGCACGTGGTCTTCGGGTTTTTCCATACGGAAACTTTATGGCCAACCCAATAACAAGCACTGTACTAAGTACTAGGGAAACAAAGATAAAACAAATTCCCAGCATGTAGAGAAGCTGTGTGGAGGGAGACAACAGAATCCCCCTGAGAAGTGCTGTGTGGAGGTCTGCTAGGGTCTGCTAGAGTGACCAGACCTATGTGCATTATTTGTGAATATTTGTAGGGGAGGGGAAGCTCCCCAGAAGGCAAGGATTGTTCTGTGACCAAGAGAAGTAATGGTGGGCAGAGCAAATCCACACTCCACTTGGCGGGTTGGGGAAGATTTTATAAGAGATGGTATAGTATAAATTATTTCTATAAGTATTTCCTGAAGTTTTCTGTTGCATTAACTTTTATTATAGTAGTTTTCATTTATGTCTTTTCTTTTTACATTTGAAATCATTGTTAACCTTTAGAAATAATTATAAGAAAATAAAAATTTAAAATATTTTGAGTATTCTTTCCTTAGGATATTAGAGATAAAAGGCCCACATTTGTAAACCTACCTGCTGCCCCTTGCACTGAGGTAGAGCAGAGCCAAGGCCTTGGAATATGTTGCACAGCATCACACCTGCATGACCAGAGTCAGGTTATATTTATAATCTGGGAAGCAGAGTCATGGGAGAGGAAAAGGGAGTCACAGTACATATACTGGGAGCTTTGTCTGATGTTCCAGAATTCAGACTTCACAGTGAAACTGAGTCAGAAACCAAGAAGGGTTGGGCAATGTCACAAGGTTTTAGGTGGTGCTAGAGAATTTTTCCAGGAAATGTCATTATATCCTCTAGGGGATTTGCATTGGGCTTCCGGCTCTTTTGGGTCACAGTATACTTCCTAAGGGTGGAGTTCAGCCTTTGCTACAACTTCAGACACCATCTTCTTTCTTGGTTGTGAACAGGCCCACAGCATGATTGCCGTGTGGCTTCTCACAATGTGGCCTCACTTCCTCCCTGGGGTTCCTTTGAGGCAGCCCTCTCCTCCCTCTCAAGAAGGGCAGGAGAACAGGCTATAGAGGAGATAATTCTCACAGTTTTGTCTTGTACACATTATGTTTATTTGTAAAAGTATGAGATTCAAGATATCTCAAGCCTCCAGCTCCTGGTAGCCCAGGAGTTGGCCTTTCCCTCTTTCTTACACACATATATGAGAATATAAAATGAAAATTGCAATTACCCCAGGGTCAGGAAAAGCACTGAGACTTATCATTCAACAGCAAGTATTTACTGAGTATTGTGTTCCAGTTCCTGTCTAGGTGCTTGGAATGTACCAATGAGCAAAATAGACAAAAACAAAAACCCGATCTGCACTTGTGAAGCTCGCATTCTAGAGGAATTTTTTTTCAAGCCCATGTGAATGATAGTATCAAATTCTTCCCTCAAATGGTATTTAATGGGGAGGGGCATAGATAAGATGGGAGAACCACAGATGATGCGGACAAGTGGCTTCTCTGAGTGGGAGAGTGGGTAGAAAGGGGATGAGGGACGGAATTAAATTCAACTAATTTACAGTTTTGTTTGGATTAAGACCATTAATCTTTTAAAGAAAATGGAAAAAAGTCTATTTTAAAAATCTAGGATGCTGGAGAGGGTGTGGAGAAAAGGGAACCTTCTTACACTGTTGGTGGGAATGCAAACTAGTACAGCCACTATGGAGAACAGTGTGGAGATTCCTTAAAAAACTGGAAATAGAACTGCCTTATGATCCAGCAATCCCACTGCTGGGCATACACACTGAGGAAACCAGAAGGGAAAGAGACACATGTACCCCAATGTTTATCGCAGCACTGTTTATAATAGCCAGGACATGGAAGCAACCTAGATGTCCATCAGCAGATGAATGGATAAGAAAGCTGTGGTACATATACACAATGGAGTATTACTCAGCCATTAAAAAGAATACATTTGAATCAGTTCTAATGAGGTGGATGAAACTGGAGCCTATTATACAGAGTGAAGTAAGCCAGAAGGAAAAACACCAATACAGTATACTAACGCATATATATGGAATTTAGAAAGATGGTAACAATAACCCTGTGTATGAGACAGCAAAAGAGACAGTGATGTATAGAACAGTCTTATGGACTCTGAGGGAGAAGGAGAGGGTGGGAAGATTTGGGAGAATGGCATTGAAACATGTAAAATATCATGTATGAAACGAGATGCCAGTCCAGGTTCGATGCACGATACTGGATGCTTGGGGCTGGTGCACTGGGACGACCCAGAGGGATAGTATGGGGAGGGAGGAGGGAGGAGGGTTCAGGATGGGGAACACATGTATACCTGTGGTGGATTCATTTTGATATTTGGCAAAACTAATACAATTATGTAAAGTTTAAAAATAAAATAAAATTTAAAAAAAATCTAGGAAGCTTACAATTAGGCAAATTTTATAAGTGAAATTATTTTCTTTTTCCTCCCAGCAAATCTCTGCTTTTCAGGTGTTAACATAATCCACCTACCAGTCAGTCAGTCAGCATATCATGCTTGTCATTTATAGTATGGCACTTCCCAGATAAGAATCCCATTTTCTTTTTTTTTTTTTCTTTTTTATCTTACATGGTTTCAGGAGCCACCTGGCAGTCAGGCTGTTGAATTGAATTCAAGGATGCTTTCAGACTAGTGCCATGAAACAGGCAATTCACTGTAGTTCCATAAGGCACATTACTGTCCCTCAGTGAATGATATCTGACAGAAACAGTAAAGAGCGACTTATCTAACATCTAATAAGCATTGCTTTTCCCAGGATGGGCAGAGAAAAGGATGCTGAAGGGAGCCATCGCATGTAAGTCTTAGCATCACTGAGTAATCACAATGAGTACATTGTAAGAAGTCAGTATACGCCCACCAATTGTGGCTGGAAAACCTATACTATGACACCTGTCCTTGAAGAACTTAGGTGAAATTCATTTCAAGTGAAACAGAATAAAAAGCCTAATTCTCTGGAAACTCAGAAAAAGAGGGGTCTCTGTAGGTTGATTAATGATGAAGGAGAAATGGCCCGTGAAACCATGCATGAGACCCAAGTAGATTTCTCTTGGTGAACTTTGTCTCCCCGTCCTATGAATTTACTGAGCCAGAGTTGCTACCAAGCTTTTGCCATGGGAAAAAGTATGTTCATGGGTTTTCTGTTTGATTATGGGTGTCATCTCTCAGAAATGCCTACACAAGTGCTATAGTACAAAGACCTTGCATAAGGATAATTAGCTAGTCAGTCAATAGGACTACGGGCCGCTGTTTTCTGTTGGAAACAGACTGAAGCCTCAGTATAAGTAAATAATCTCCTCCTGGGGCAGAGGAAGACTTTTCTAATCCTTAACAGTGTTCTTTGGTTTGATCTAGTCACTAAGTCATATCTGACTCTTGTGACCCTGTAGACTGTAGCCGACCAGGCTCCTCTATGTGTGGGATTTCCTAGGTAAGAACACTGGAGTGGGTTGCCATTCCCTTTGGGACTTAAGTCTCTTAGAGTCGTAAAGTGAGTATGATGGGAAACAATTCCAGATTTTCCACTCGATTCTATATTGTGAAAATTGCTACATCAAATGAACAATGAATTGGTTCATAGCTACTTTAGGGTAGATGGGTAGGAAATGTCATCACAATGGTTATTTCCCAAATTGCAAACCAGTAGAATATTTTTCTTGGAAAATTGAACACATATGTAACTATAACTAGTCTGATGTTTAGTTTTCCATTTTAAAAAAAAGTATGAATAAATGTCTACTATATACAGTGCTTTGTGTGCTAACATCCGTGGAGAATGGTTTTGGGCAGGGTTGACACCATTTTATAAAATGATTATCAAAAGTCTAAATGGGATAAAAATTCAAACAAATACTTTTCCTAAAGTCGTAGATTCAACCTAAAATTAAATCTACAGTTATTCCACTGTGGCTAAAGGTGGTAATCAAAGATTAAATGGATTTGCTTTGCTGAGACTCTCCAGTCACCATCAAAGCACCTCTAATCTCTGGACTGAGGCCTAGTCCTATAATGAAACTGATTTGGTTCTTTTACACTTTTTCCCTTCAACCCTAATAGATTCCTGTGGCTTTTGTGTTGTATTTTCATCATTCTGATCAGATAATTATTCCTATCCCATCTTCCTCATGCTTCTTTGCATCATCTCATTGTTGCAGATTTAAACTTACACACACTCCTTCTTGTCCCCTTCCTACTAATCCTTCCCAGATTAATCCTTCCTACTAATCATTCCACAGGTGAATGGAAGGTGTTGACTATTCGATATGTTTTCTGTATATTGTCAGCTGCTCCAGCTTTTTGCGGCTGAGAAGCATGGAGATACTCATTTAAGTCACTAGGCTTCTGTCACATCACAGTGGGATGGATACCTGGGATCGAGTGGATGCTTAGAGTCATACTGAAAGCTATTTCTCACTGGTGTCAGCAGTAAGGCAGCAAAGAATGCGGTGATATCATTTTCAGAGCATACAGAAAAAGCATCCTCAAAGTGGAACTATTCTCTCAGAAATACCGGGCTTATTAATTTCTAGTTTTCAGGGGCTTGTAATCATGGGGAATGAGCTTGAAGTTTAAAATTCTGTGGTTGTCATTCAATAATACTGGAGATCCAAGATGTCTTCTCAGTCAAAGTCTTTGCAAGCACAAACTATCCTCTCTTGCTAGATGTTCATCAATGTTATTTATTTCTGAGCAATTTGGGATTCAATGAAACATCCTTGAGAGTTAGTCATTAAAAGGAGGACATAGAGTATTATAATAAGGAAAGATGTTCCTGCTGCCTCATTAAAAGTAAACACAATGTGTATTACATTATCTGATTTTTTTTATACACACACAAAACTTGGGTAACAAAGAATGAGATTATTTACACCCAAATATTAGCTGGGGATATCTATAAGTGCTGGGATTACAGAGGATTCTTAAATTTTTCTTTATGGTCATTTTAATTTTTGCAATAAAGGAAAACAGTGGCTGTTATAAATTAAACCACAGACAATTTGGCTTCATATACAGACAGCCCTCAAGGGGATGGCACTTACATTAGAAACAAGCAAACAGAGCAAAACAGAACAAAAAGTCTATATTACAGGAGTAACTTAGAGGTTTCATAATGATCTCCTAGTTCTGAAAGTGAAAATAAGTTCTGACAGATTTCAGATTAGTTTAAGTTCTGACAGATTTCAGATTAGTTTAGTCTTCACTGAGGTTTTCAGTGCTCCCTTTCAGTGTTCCAGCGTGGGTTTTGTTTATGCCTAACACTATTTCCAGATGGTTTGGGAGGAGAAAACAAAGATTTTTTAAGGCAGTGTCATCACATTCGATTCTCATATTTGGAAACAATATTTTATCGTGCCCTTCTTTGATACATACATATATTCCTTTGATATATTTAAAGAATATTTTTTACTTCCTCTTATTCCTTTTTACAATCTTTTTTAAATTATTATTACTTAGTGTTTTTTGATCTCACTCCAAAAGCTTTATGACAGCTGAGTTTAAGTGGTTGCTTCAGGCTACAGAAGTCAAAGATGTAATTGAATTATGCTTCCAGGCTTGGCATACAAAATCAAGAAAAATTTCATTCATTATGATTAATTAATCCAGAAGCACAGTGGTAGTATTATGATTCTATTGTATCTGGAACTTGGCACGTTTTCAACTGACATTTACATGGTAAAGGAGAAAAGGGAATGGTAACTCTGTGCCTGGCAAACTTCTCCATAATAAACAGCCTGGAAAAAAAAAAAAAGAACAAACAAGAGATCAGGGGAAGAAAAGATGTTACATATTGTACATACAGGCTTGGATGTTTTGAGATTCCTCTCACAATGAATGATATCCTATAAAATGCCATAATATGGGATAATGAATGACTTACACATCAGAGTTACCCAATATCACTTTTATTATATACCTCACTTTATCCTACATAGTGTTATAGTGAAAATTAATCACCATGATAGTGATAGGTACATGTGAACAACAACAAAAACATTTCCAAATGCCTGTTAAAAAATAGGCATGGCTAATGAGAATTGCCTGCTCAAATCCTTTTATATGGATTTCCTTCCTTTGCTGTAATAAACTTTAAAAGTAGATTACCTGGGATTTATGTTATTATCTAGCAGATAGTTGATATAACTAAGGGACCAGCATCAGTTGAGGTGGGACACTTCTCAACAGTGAAGATGATGAAAGACAAGGAAAGAAAGGGAGAGAGACAGAGAAACAGAGGAGAGGGAATGAACCCATTAGCCATGGTGTATTTTGCAAGAACACAAAATAACAATCACAAAATCTCAATGACATACAACAATAATTATGTATTTAACACACATCTGTAGGTCAACTCTGCTGATCTCTACTAGGCTTGCTCACGCAAATGCAAATCAGGGGGTGATCAGTTGCCCTAGGCTGGCTGGGATCTACTGGGCTTCTTGGGTTCAAACCGCAGGTCTATAGGTCAGCCAAGACTCTGTCTCCCATCTCTCTGTGAATAACTGGCTAGCTGAGGAATGTTTGTCTCATGCAAAAGGCAGAGGCCCAAGAGAGAGCAAGCTCCATCACACAACAGCTTCCACTTTAAGTGCCCATGACATCTGTAAACCTTATGAAGGAAGTCGCATATCTGGGCATTAGTAGAATGGGGAAATAGTAGACCCTGGAGACAGAGAAAGAATTGTAACAGTGGCTCCATCATCACAGAAGGTGAAATGGAAAGGGGAGTGAGAGTAAGAGAGACAAGGAAACAAATTCTTTCCTTTAGATCTTCCCTGACCCATAGCCAAGCCAATGAGGAACTCATATTGGTAATGTTCAACTGTTGAAGGTTTTGGGAGAGTCATCATAATTTATTCTGAAGAATTCTTGCTAGTAACATGGTGGTGACTTTGGGGAACACATTCTGTTGTGGGTCATAGTCTCATTTTGGCAGCAACTTTCTCTCCGATATACTGGCATGAAGTTTTTTCTGAGCAGTGTGGGAGAAACTTTCTTTTCTGGGGGCCTGTGGATTTAAATTTGTCATTAATTTTGAATCATGCTGTCATCATGACAGCTCAGGGGCCTACAGATGCAAACATCAGATAATGCAGGTAGGTGTAAGTTAGGTTGCTAGCTCCGAATTGTACTGAGGATAAGTGCTATATATGGATGAGATCCAAAATATACTTCCTATATAAGAAAGCCAGTTAAGACAAAGAGCTCTTTAATTATTCAGGCACATATAGGAATATTGACAAAAGACTGACTTCCATAACTGATTCTATATACATTTTGTGACATTATGCAAAGGAAAGGAAACCCTTTTTATTCCTTGAAGTACCTTATTTTCTATACCTATAAAATGAGATATTTAAAACAAAGAGCAAAACTTAACTATATAACTGAAAGATCTATATACTAAGATATTAAAATCTGTAATTCTGACAAATGTGTGTTCTTCTTACAGGGTTCTACAAAACTTTTGATGCATCTGTATAAGATTTAGACTAAAGTGAGGAAGAGGCCATTTTTCTGTCCCTTTTAGACCATCTCTGCTGATAAACATGGTTGTGAAAATCATATTTCTCTGCAACAGTGTCCACTGTTCACTCTGCGGCTTCCTTGGTGAGAAGTGGTGGTGATGGCAGCCACAGCAGCACTGACTGATCGCTCTCATCTCCCAGTCCCTGCATTGTAGCTTCATGGGTACCCAGAAGCCAAGGCAACAGTGGCAACAGAGTGGGAGCAGGTTCTTGACTCAGGCTCCAGCAGTGTCTCACTGGTAGTAGTAGCTGGTGAACGAATCAGTTTTCTATTATACTGCAATCTCTTCTAAAGACCCAGAGCCTGATCATTCCACACATCTTATACTTTCATAAGAACTCATTTTCTGTATAAATCTTCCTGCTTATAGATACTTGAAGTGACATCTCTTTCCTGAACTGAACCTTGACCAACATGGAAACCTAACTTACACAAATATAAAATAATCAAGAAAAGGATCATATGGGCCAATCTGGTAGGAACAGGCAAATAAATGATCAAACTAATTTTGTACTTCTATTTCCTCTATATACTCATCAACAGATATGTACCTATACCATCAAGAAAAAGGCTATAAAAATTTTAAGATGTAGATAAATGTTGCATTGTTGTTGTCATTGAGTCATTAAGTCATCTCCAACTCTTTGTGACCCAATGAACTGCAGCATGCCAGGCTTCCCCATCCTTTACTATCTCCCTGAGTTTGCTCAAACTCATGTCCATTGAGTCAGTGATACCATCCAACCATCTCATCCTCTGTCACCCCTTTCTCCTCTTGCCCTCAATCTTTAACAGCATCAGGGTCTCTTCCAATGAGTTGTTTCTTTGCATCAGGTGACCAAAGTATTAGCACTTCAGTTTCACCATCAGTCCTTCCAATGAACATTCAGGATTGATTTCCTTCAGGATTGACTGGTTGGATCTCCTTGCAGTCCAAGGGACTCTTAAGAGTCTTCTTCAACACCACAGTTCAAAAGTGTCAACCTTTGGCGCTCAGCTTTCTTTATAGTCCAACTCTCACACCATACATGACCACTGGAAAAACCATAGCTTTGACTAGACGGACCTTTGTTGACAAAATAACGTCTCTGCTTTTTTAACATGCTGTTTAGGTTTGTCTTAGCTTTTCTTCCAAGGAGCGAGTGTCTTTTGAGTTCATGACTGCAGTCACTGTCCACAGTGATTTTGGAGCCCAAGAAAATAAAGTCTGTCACTGTTTCCATTGTTTCCTTATCTACTTGCCATGAAGTAATGGGACCAGATGCCATGATCTTAGTTTTCTGAATATTGAGTTTTAAGCAAACTTTTTCACTGTCCTCTTTCACTTTCATCAAGAGGCTCTTTAGTTCCTCTTTGCTGTCTGCCATTAGAGTGGTATCATCTGCATATCTGAGGTTTTTGATATTTCTCCTGGCAATCTGATTCCAGCTTGTGAGTCATCCAGCCCAGCATTTCCTATACTCTGCATAGAAGTTAAATAAGCAGGGTGACAATATACATCCTTGACTATTCCTTCCCCAATTTTGAACCAGTCCATTGTTCCATATCTAGTTCTAACTGTTGCTTCTTGTCCTGCATACAGGTTTCTTAGGAGGCAGGTAAGGTCGTCTGGTATTCTCATCTCTTCAAGAATATTCCACAGTTAGTTGTGATCCACGCAGTCAAAGGCTTTAGCATAGTCAGGGAAGCAGATTTTTTTTCTAATTCCCATCCTTTTTCTATTATCCTATGGATGTTGGCAATTTGATCTCTGGTTCCTCTGCCTTTTTAAAATCCAGCTTGTACATCTGGAAGGTCTCTTTCACATACTGCTGAAGCCTAGCTTTAAGGATTTTGAACATAGTATTGCTAGCATGTGAAATGAGTGCAATTGTATGGTAATTTGGACATTCGTTAGCATTGCCTTTCTTTGGGATTGGAATGAAAACTGACCTCTTTCAGTTCTGTGGCCACTGCTGAGTTTTCCAAATTTGCTGGCATATTGAGTGCAATACTTTAACAGCATCATCTTTTTTGCTGCATTATAAGAATTCAAATACATAGTAATTAAGGAAACTTCCTCATGATAATATTTTTATGATATTAATATAGTTATAGAAGATAGTCTTTTAACTGAAAATTAAGAATTATAAAATTCATTTGGAATAACTAAGAATAACCAAGATACTCCTGAAGAAGTAGTAGAACAAAGTAAGGGGACTTGCCTTACCAGATATAAATTTATTCTACAGCAATGAAAAATAAGATAAAGGGATATTATTACTTGGGAGAAACTGACAGAACAGAATTGAATGTCTAGGAAGATACTCACAGTATGGAAGCTTCATATATGATAGGGGAGGGAGTGAGGCTCATTTGGGAAATCATGAACTAGTCACTCTAATATGGTGAGAAAACTAGATACAGGAATTTTTTAAAAGCCCTGCTTCACTCTGTACACACACACACACACACACACACACAGAGAGACATACACTTCACTCTGTTCACACACACACACACTTCAAAATAGTTTGGTGATTTATCCATGAATTGCAAAATTTTAAAGCTTTGAGAAGAAAATATAGTAGAATAGCTATAAGATTTCTGAGCAGGGTTGAGTAGGGACTACATTCTTAAACAAGATGCAAAAATTTAAAAAAACATTTTAAAAATATTGGCCTTGCCTTTAACTTCACTTATTCCCTGGAAAATATAGACATCTAGTCAGATGTCTCAGAAACTGGTTCTCCATTATACGTGGGCTTCCCAGGTGGCACTAGTGGTAAAGAACCTGCCTGCCGATGCAGGAGACATAAGAGACGTGGGTTTGATCCCTGGGTTGGGAAGATCCCCTGAGGAGGCGTGGCAACCCGCTGCAGTATTCTTGCTTGGAGAATTCTATTGGAGAGAGGAGCCTGGTGGGCTACCGTCCACAGGGTTGCAAAGAGTCGGACGTGACTGAGGTGACCTAGCATACAAGTGGCAGCAGGTCACACCCAGATGACCGGGACATAACAGGGACAGAGGGTTAAAGACTAAAAAAGTGTCATGTGGACCCCGTTTGTAAATATGAGCACCCACGTGTGTGCCACCTGCTACTATTCCAGAAAAGGCAGGACATGTGGGAGGGATAAAATTCAGCAGATTCTCATCATATCAGGTCTCATTGTAACATCTTGTTATTTTCATTCCCTATTAAATGACCCAAAGTAATAAGGCTTTATGGCTTTTTTTGTTATAAATTCTTTTCAATGAAAACCCTTGAAGAACATATGGCATCTCTAGTTCCTCTAAATGTGAAGCATTTAAAACATAAACATAGGTATTGATTTTTAAAATAACTGGATATCTAAATGTATTTTAATATAAAGTGTTTTAAACTGTAAAAGACTTAGCAGAAGTCTACTGATATCTTAATGGCCTAGAGAAGAAACTGGTGGGAAAAAAATCTTTCTTTTGGAATGATAGTACTATTCTAGGTGTGGTGAAGAGGGAAATAATATGGCAAGATGTATATGTGAAGAAATAAAAATGCGCATGCTTTCAGCCAGAATTCACAGACCAGAATAGTGAAAATCAACTATTTTGGAATGGAAAGCAATTCCTCACTTTTTTATATTATAGCAAAAATTCCTCTAAAGGAAAAGAGAACATTTTAATAAAATGGAGGTCTATCATAACAATTCAGAAATAGGATGACTGATAAAACAAGCTCATGTTTTTTTAAATGTGCTTCTTAAAACTTATAAACCAAACCTCCTATGGACTCTATATCCTTTAACTAGAGTAGTCATTTCTCTTTTCATTTTTAACATTTTTTAAGTTGGGGGACAACTTTCTTTTCCAAAGATTTCTTGACTTATTAAATACAGTGCAAATAAAAAGGAGTAAAGTCTTAAACAGAAGCATCTAAGAGGCTTAACCCAACAATATAAAAGCATATATATCTCAAAATTCATAGACCCAAGTTCCAATGATTAGTACTGAGAACCTTAGGCAAACCTTCCAACTTTCTTATGTTTCGATTTTCTTGTCTGTAAAATGAGGATATTGTATAAAATAATGTTGAAAACAAAACTAAAAATCTAGACAAGCAGAAGGGCAGGTATGAAGCACCAGGGAAGCTGCAGACTCTGAGTATAACAGGAAGTCAGAGTGGAAAAGACAATGAGCGTAACAGAACTTTACTCTTTAAAAGAGACGGGCTATCTATCGAGCTAAAAAGACAGATGACATTCAACATGGGAAAACGTTAAAGTAGTGGAGACTGAGGTGGACACTGACCTGGAAAAAAGGTAAAACCCCAAGTTAGAGAACCGGGGTCTAAGAAATGGGCTACTTTTGCTGAAGGATGTGCACGCTGCTGAAACTGGGGCCAGTGCACCTTGAAGTCCTCCTTCCTCAGGTCTGACATTCGTGTTTGGGATTAGAAGAGCCTGGTCTAAGGGGATGGGAGCAAGGAACACCAGGAAGGTGAGAACAGAAGCTGTGGAACTGGGAACCCAAGTAGCACTGTGATCTTCAAGACATTGGGTTCCCCACTGAAAGTAACCAACAGAAGAATAAGAGATTTCATTAGCACTTCTGTAAAACCAGAAAACAAGTCCTCAACAAGCTGTATGGCTGTCAGCCCAGAAACTTCACTGTAAATCATTTGGAAAGTCGTGTTTGTCAACAGAAAGTTAAAATGCCTTTAGTGTTTGTTGCTTAAATGTCGTCTCGCGTTTTCACCACAGCCTCCCTTCCTGGGGAGAAAATTTCAAATTTGTCGTTATTATCCTCTCTTAGAAGTGGCTCAGGGTGGTTGTTGTATGAGACATAAACCAAAGCACAACAAGCAACTTCCGAAAGTGATGCCAGTGTCGTATATGGAAGCAGCGTGTAAACCACAAAGGGAGGGGAGTAGGCAGCAGACTTGTCAGGTTGCCAGTAAAAGACAATGTCTAAATTCCCATAACCAGATCTGCCTTTAGGATATTTTATGCTTTCCAAATCAGACCTGGGGTTTTCTGGAATGATGAACACTAATACTCTAAGCAACAAAGTCTTCATCCGCACTACTTTGAAATTTGTAACTGAAAATTAATCAGGTCACCCTGTTGAGGATAAGAAGAACATGATTATGTGCTAATGTTGCTCACTTCATACATGGAAAAAAATCCCAGGGCAATTAGGGGTCCTATTGAGCCATTTGTGTTTTTTAATTGTTTATTTAGATTTGATTTTTCTGGACTTAGTTTATATGCTGTTGCTTTCTATGCGAGTTCTATATTGTATCGAAAACCTCTCTGCCAGGTTTTCCATACAATATAGTGTAGTGGAAAGAAGGTTGGGTTCATCTCATCTTTACTTGCAGAGAGCCACGGGGTTGGGCTTTTAATCTTTCTGAGACTCTCTTCAGTCTGTAAGTAAGGAAAATCATACCCATTGCAAAGTTGTGTCATGAGGAATAATGTGAGGGAAACTGCAAGGTCTGCTGCTGCTCAGTTACTTCAGTCGTGTCCGATTCTTTGTGACCCTATGGACTGTAACCCCCCAGAACATGAGATTCTCCAGGCAAGTATACTGGAGTGGGTAGCCATGCACTCCTCCAGGCAATCTTCCTGACCTAGGAATCGAACCCAAGTCTCTTGCATCTCCTGCATTGCAGGTGGATTCTTTACCTGCTGAACCATCCAGGAAATCCATGCAAGGTCTGACTTTTCACATATAGTTTCCTCTTTTGGTCTACAGCTGGCCCCATCCTACTTAGTATGCTGCTGCTGCTGCTAAGTCGCTTCAGTCGTGTCCGACTCTGTGCGACCCCATAGACGAAAGCCCACCAGCCTCCCCCGTCCCTGGGATTCTCCAGGCAAGAACACTGGAGTGGGTTGCCATTTCCTTCTCCAATGCATGAAAGTGAAAAGTGAAAG
The DNA here is from genome assembly GCF_002263795.3 of Bos taurus. Classification (NCBI taxonomy): domain Eukaryota; kingdom Metazoa; phylum Chordata; class Mammalia; order Artiodactyla; family Bovidae; genus Bos; species Bos taurus. Next base: position 14,152,999 of record NC_037331.1, read on the forward strand.
GGAAGTTGCTCAGTCATGTCGGACTCTTAGGGACCCCATGGACTGCAGCCTACCAGGCTCCTCTGCCCATGGGATTTTCCAGGCAAGAGTACTGGAGTGGGGTATAGTATAGTATTAGTCGCTCAGTTGCATCCAACTTTTTGCGACCCCATGGACTGTAGCCTGCCAGGCTCCTCTGTCCATGGGATCCGCTAGGCAAAAATACTGGAGTGGGTTGCCATTTCCACCCTACTTACTTAACTACATTTTTTTTTACTTCCTTAAAGCTACTAAACCAGGGCTTCCCTGGTGGCTCGGACAGTAAAGAATCTGCCTGCAATGCAGGAGACCCAGATTTTCAATCCCTGGGTCAGGATGATCCCCTGGAGGAGGGCATGGCAACCCACTCCAGTATTCTTGCCTGGAGAATCCCATAGACAATCATTCCTTAACTTGTAGATAGCTCGTGGAATGCATAAAATAGACTTACTGACGTTAGTATATATAACATTCAGTTTCAATTCTACAGATATTTATTGCTTCCCTACTATGTAAAGGGTATAAATTTGAGCAAAAAAATCAGCCTCTTCATTCGTGGGCTCATTGTCCCCTCAGGAAGAAAGGTGAGTGATGCTTTGTTTTTCTCATGTATTTTTCTCTCAACGAAGGCAGTTATGATGAAGTATCTTGTGTCTTTACATTTGGTAAAGTTCAGCCCATCAGTAGTCTTTTCTTTGTATTTTCTGGACATTAAAATGAGATTATGTAATCAATACTTTAAATAATACAATATATGCTGATTTTAAACAAGGCACTGTGATTTTCCATCAAGGCTATTTAAAAATTATATAGAGGCAAAAATGGACAAATGCTTTTGCCAACAGATTATAGCTTGGTAAATGATTTGTTAGGAGTTAAACAAAGGGCTTGGTGATAAGGTGATATAACCCGAACACACTCTCCAGAGGTTAGTTACATTTATCAAATGAAAAATGTGTTTAACCACTAGAATACATGTCAGTCCGTGTGATTCCTCACCTTCAATCAATGTATGGTAAGTCTGGTTAACTATATTTGAGTATATTTTGTCATCTTTGTTCACATGGTTTATAGGCTTATATTTGAACTCAAAGCTGCTACCTTAATTTATTATTGCCAAGCTGGAGGTTTGTCCTGTCCTCTTGTAGAACATTCTCTTTCTACACTATTAATGTCTCTGTCTCATAAACTAAACCTTATTTTCTCTCTTCACTGAGAAGACTTTGTTCTTCAGAAAATAAAAAGAAAGCAGTGACATTTTCCTGGGGGTGTTGTTTAGCACGGACTTTATGGTAGGGCATTTTTACTGATTTTTCCGGGCAGACAAGGGTCATGCTCTCCTTGTGTTAGAGAGGTTACTTGGGAGGGGTGGTCTTCAGCCCTTTGAGTTGCCTGCCTATTTGAGAACCTGCTGAGCATGATTACAAATCACGAGTTGGGCTTGAATTTTCCCAAGCTGGCTGCAGAGACAACTTGTCTAGGCTCTCAGTGAATAGCCACAGCCCACAGAGAATGTGTGCTTACCCAGACCTTTTCCATGGTTTACTCTGAAAATTGGTTCAACCACATGGGAATCTAGTTAGACTCTTGGAATTATAATCTTTGACTGGCATGTAGCCCAAACATTTTAAAATAGGATTTGGAAATCAGATTGGAGCTTAGGAAATAAGCAAAGAATAGAAAGAGTCCTTATCTAAACCTCCTTCAGGTCCATCTGAAATTCACCTTTTAAAGCATGGATTTCCATTACCGAATCATCCATTTTTAAGAGTTGTAAGTAGGAAGCAGAATTTTAGTGACACAAAGTGAAAGATAATGTTTCAGGCCCCATGCAGCTCAGTTTGAAGGTGAAGGTGTATGAGAACTTACACATATATTGCACCCAGCTGTTCAGGAGGATAAATTCCTGTCGAATAAGGTTGATTTTATAGTATACACCTGTGGTATTTCATCCAGGGACCAAAGTCAGTGCTATGGTTGATAAACTGAAGAGTAAAGTTGATAAATAAACTCTATCTTTAGGAATATTCAAGTTATTATATCTATATTTCTGAGTACAAGAGGGAAAAATTAAGACTGAAGCTGTATTTGAAAATGCATTGTTTTTCTTGTTAATGATAAACCATAGTTACTAATAGAAAGAAAAATCTTACCCAGAGTAGAAAGCTAGTAAAAAAAAAACAACTTGCTGTTCAATGAAAAACTTGCCTTTCTAGTTCTAACATTCAGTAGCTGAAAGCAGATCATTGCTATAAAGAAGTATTTACCAATTTTAAAAGGTCTTGGCCCATCATAGCTAGTGTTAGATTTGGAATATAGCTTTTGTTGCCAAGGTGACAAACACTTATAAATATAACACATCTTCTAATGTGCTTTTAACTTGGTATTTTTATGGCTTTTAAATCAGATACCATTAGCAAATATATTAGGTAATTTAGCTGAAAGACCATTTTCCTCTAACACTTTTTGTTACATTTCCCCAGGTATTTCAGTAAATGTCTGTTGTGACATTCTACTCCTGCTAGGCTTCCAATGTAAGGGGATACATAAAGTACATCTGGTAAAGATTAACATATATTACCTTACCTTTTTTGTATTGATCACCAAAAAATGTATAAAAGAGAGTTAAATTTGTAGTCTCCTTGAAAAGCAATCATTGTTCCTACTGTTATTTGGGGCTTTATATCCCCTCCCCCAAGTATCAATCTGGCCTTAATATTCAATTCACAGATGACAGGGGTTTGGGGACAGCATAAGAACTATATATTAACACTCCCCCAAATCCCCACACCTAAATGCTTTTTCTTAGATATCAAAAAAGGAGGCTATGGAGAAAATAATTACAATAGACCATCTGGAGCCTTACTAAATTTGCAAGTCTCAGTTTATTGTTCCAAACAGTAAATTCAACAGCCCAGGCAGGGAAGGAATTAGCTCTAAATGTATTCACTGGATTTTTTTTAAGAGACTTGTGAGGTGGACATACTTGTCACAGCAAAAATAAAATCAGATGAGACATATAGTTTAAGTCCAAATACCCACTTATTGTTACCTTGTCAGAAATTATTTAGATAATTGTTCTTTAATTCATTCATTCTTCTTTCTTTCATTCATTCAACCAACAGACATTTAAGAAGCACCAGCTATTTTTCAAGCATTGGAGAACAGAGATGAACAAATGCTGGCCCTCAGATATATATCAGCAAAGAGGTAGGCAAATAAATGAAGTATTACAACTCTGATAAGTGCTAAGGTAGAGCTCGCACACAAAGGAGTTGAAGATGAGTCCCCAAAATAGAAAGATGCTGCAAATTGTCATGGAGAATCAAGACGGAAAAGAGAAACATTATTTTACTTGAACAGCAAAACTCTTGACACTTAATGTTTTAATAGTAAATCCACAATTACTATTTCCTTACTGTGTGATCCTGAATGCTTCTCTGAGCCTCAGTTATTCCCCCTGTCTAATGTAGATAATTATCCTTGCCACCCGCAAAGCTCACAGAAGACTGTTGATAGGAATAATGGGATACAAGTGGTGTAGCTATTTGAATTCTTTGGAAAACAGATGCTGTGTAAACACACGGCATCCTTATTATTCCAAGCGGTAACATTTTGGATAATTACTGTATAATGCTGCACCTTTGTGTGTGTGTGGTTTGTTTCTTTATAGAAGAGTAAGTGCTAATGCTGAGTTTCTCTAATAACTTTGGAAGCAATTTTAATCCAGCAGACAAAACATAATAATCTTTAGAGTAAGTTAAATCCCTTTGTGTATGAGTAGATTTTGTTATTTACCAAGGTCTTAGACAATTTTACCACAGTTATGAAAAAAAGTGCCTAACAAGCCCAGTTCTCTCTTGTAAGTATCTGAAAGACACTATTGTGGACAGACCAGAATCTTCTTTACAACAGACACAGCTCTGCGTGTGTGTGTGTGTGTGTGTATGCGTGTGTGTGTACTCATGAATGCGTTGTGTGCACGCTTGAGCCTAGGGCTTGCCAGAAAGAGCTGGGAACGAGCTGAGACTGGCTAGCATACCTGAGGCAGCTGTTACACCGTGGCGCCGGGATTCTTCTCTCAGACTCCAGGTTGGCTCCCCTCCTTCTCCTCTGCCACCTCCTCCTCCTCCTCATAGTCTAACTCTCACTGTTTTTCTTCGTCCTTCCTGTGATCTGGTGGAAGATTCCCATGACCTGAGACTGTACTGTAGTCCCGCTGCCAGACAGACATTCCAGGACTGTCTGGCTAATGGAAGAACCTATATTGGTCAGAAAAATGACCCTCCGCATTCTTACCTGTGTCATCTTTTCTTTCGCGCATTCATTCCCCTGATGTTCTCTCTCTTTCTCCCTCTTTTGCTTGCTTTCGCTCTCACCTTGATTTTCATGCTAAGGATTAGCCGTGAATTATTTGCTCTTGGGTCCTAAAACTTGCTTTAGGGTTTCTTAACAAGACCTGGCTATCAACTCAACCTGGGATTTGCCAAGGCACTTCAGCCGTTCATTAATAGAAGAGGCAGGCTGGATTAAAGAGCCTGAGCTAATTCCTCCTCTCCCCCAGAAGTAGTGCCGCTCAGTAAGCTTCCTCCAGGAGCCATGAGGTTACATAGTGTGCTAAATACCTGCACAGATTTTAAAAAAGACTATACAGGACACTGCTTTTCAGTTTATTTGGCCTTTCACGGTTTGAGGTAGTTTGTTTTTGGCCATCACTGGAATTAGACAGAACTTGTATAGCCAACCAGGGTGAATTTTCCTAGGGAGAAACGCCAGTAATAAGCTAGTATGGGAAAGGCAAAGAACCCCAGGGCCCTTGACAAAGGTAAAAAAATAGATATCACCACTGGAAAGGCCAAAGATATTAATCCTAAGACATAGTCTCTGGTTACATTTCATGGTTTGGGACCCACTGACAGAAAAGAGCAATTACTTATAGTCATATTTTTTAAAAACTTTGACAAAAATCCCAATCATGGTGGATTAGGTATATTTAATATCTCAATTAATAAGCCTTCTACAATAGTAATATGTCAACTTTGGTTCAAGAAATCTACTCCAGCTGATAGTCATCCAGGAAACATCTTTCATGCCCACATATTAAATTTAATCTGCCACCCCTGTTTTATAAGACTTTGTGTTCATCTGTTGAAGAAAAGATGCTTATTTTATCATTCCAACTTAACAGCTTGCTTAGCAAAGCTGATAGGTAGGAGTTTAGAAGATATTCATTGAATGCCTATTTTGTATATTTACAAAAGAGGTAGATTTAAGGGAGTTACCCAAAAGCAGCGTGTTTTTTGTCCCACCATTATCCTATTGGTCTTCCTTTCATTCGGCAGATTTATCTGTCATGAAGAATTTAAGTTTCATATTTTCCTCTGTCAGTTGTGAAAAGGCCTGTCAGCTGGGGCTTACACTACAGTTTGCCAAAAGGCCTATAGCACACAATGACAATACAGTCTTATACCTGGGCTCTCAGTCTCCAGATAATCCCCCACTTTCCTCCTCTGCAGGCCAGTTATGATCAGGCTTAAATTGCATATTCCGTTTTAGCCAGATTTTGCTGATAAATGCTATCAGCAAGACTGAAATGAAATACAGCAGGTTTAGCTCTTATTACCAGTGTAGAGCATGCCTTGGGAATTGTGTGTGTGATACCGAGACAGTAGTTGTATAAAACCATTTAATTCACAGAAACTAAATAAAGGAATGTTAATGGTATTGGCTTTTATCTGTTGCATGTTCCAAGGTCTTTTATTCATGCACCTGAAAATACAGACCTCTGATTAACATTCCAGGAGATGTGCCAGAGATACTGGGCCATTTCCCATATTGCTTCCGGTAGGGATATAATTTTGAGAGAAAACTATGCAAAGTCTTAACATTATTGATTGATACTTTCAAACACAAGATACTTTGTTTTTGCCATTTTTATTCTGAGTTCACCAATGCCCCAATCGAAGAAAGATTTACATTTCCCACATCTATACAGAAGCTGCTATAGTCTCATTAAATGGAAACTATATAGATAGTTGGAGGCCTGCAAATCTTTCTTTTTATTACCTGCTGGATCTGCAGCAAAATGTAAAGGACTCGTATGTTAGAAAAATTCATCATTGCCTTAGCCAAAGAGAGGGAAGGGTTAATCATCATTCCTAAACTCTGGAGTGGAACAAAAGCTTGCAGCTTGACACCAAAATAACATCACAATGAGAAGTGAAATTGCTTCTCAGGCTAAATTGCTTCATTTGAAAATTGTAGTGATACTGAGAACAATTATGTCACTTAAACTTTCACAATTTTGTTTTTATAAATCAGTTGTAAAACTATCATGTGGTTTAAATGCAATTATTTAATAAGGGCATTTGTAATTGTCCAACATAATCAATTATGCTTCAATCAGTTTCTTCTCTGCAACTGTGTTTTTGTTAGTGGCTGAGTCATTCTTATGGTAATACATACTTTTTGAAAAAGCCAAATACAATCATTGTTTTCTAGAAAAGTTCTTTCCCCAAAGTAAAGCATTTTCCTAACTGCAAACTGAATCTCGGAATTCTTTTTTTCCCCCTTGTCTTGGAAACTAAATATCTGTTCAAAGCATGAGAAGGAAAAACATACTGTTAAATAATAGGTGAAGTGAAAGTTGGTTGAGTCATGATAGTGTTGTCAAGTATGTTTTCTGAGCTGAGACCAAGGCCAGAGCCCAGGAAGCCTGGGGTGGCCCATGCAAGTTACCTAGTAGGAGCTGTTACAATGTTGGTACCACAAGTCTCAGATCATGACTTTGATTTTCCAGGAAGGAGAAGAGATTAATCATGGGCTAAGTCTGGGCGCACTCAGGCCTCCCAGAGGCTAGAGGATTTTAGTTGCTATGTTGTGCAATTTATGAGCTATTTGGTCCACTTTGGACTGCCTAGAGAGCATTTCAACTGAAGTCTCTGCTACTGCCTTGCCCCTGGGTTTTGCCTGGTTCATTCCGATCTCTGTACCCACTGGCTTGACCAAGAGGTTTCTCATGAAGCCAGGCTCTCAGCCTCTCTTTCTTCTCCCCTGCCTCTTCTCTTCTTTATACAGATTCTCCCCTACTTTGACTTACATTTCCTTTTTTTTTTTTTTACATTTGACTTTTACATTTCCTGATTCTCTAAAGATTCTCACCACTTCATGAAAAATTACCTTTTTCCTCTCTCTGCTGTGCATCCTGTCCTGAGAACAGATCCTGCTATTTACGAGCATTTCCTCATTTCAGTCTCTCTTGAAGAGAAGGATTGAGTCCTGTCAGTGATATAAGATGTTTAGCTTCAGTGACATGGATCCAGCAGAAACTGCAGCAGGAGTCCAAACAAAGGCTTCACCATCCTGGACCCAGTGAATTTGTTGTTTCAAAATCCAAATCCAGTAGTATCACTTGCCAGCTTAAGACCAGTCTATGGTGTTCCTTTATCATAGGCTAAAAGCCAAAAGGTTTTGTGTGCTCTGGCCCAAGTAGTTCTTGAGTTTTTCTCACACCTTCTTTCCCTTCACTCTGCCAGTCACAGTCCTTCTCTTCGAGCTCAGGACCTATACATCTGCTGTTCCCTCTGCTTGTGATTCCACTCACCCCAGCATGGCCCAACTGCATATCCCTTACCAGGCTAGTTCTCTCTCATTTCTTTTTCCCCTTTCAGATAAGCATCACTGTTTCAGGAACACCAACACCGATACCCTGAACCAAGAACACATTCTTCCTGTTGTATTCTTATAGGGTGACAGACTTTTCCTTCAAGTTATTTATTACACTTGTAACGTTACATTTATTTGCTCTATTACTTGATAGTTATCCCATTCCAGTTATCCCATTTCAGTGGTCCCTACTCAAGAACATGGACTTTGTCTCTGCTTTACCTGGTATCTCTACACTCAGGAGGAACTCAGTTTGAATGAATTAACTCTTTGGGGTTCATAGAAATTTTATACTAGAAAACAAGGAAAGCAGATTTCTTAAACTTGGCTCGAGTATCAGGGTTTTAAAAGCAACCTCACATGTATTCATGCAGAACTGTACAATGAGAAATTGAAAACAGCCTAAGCATCGATGGAAGAGCAGATAAGTAAATTGTGCTAATACTTATAAAACATAATACTGTGCAGCAGTTAAAATTAATGAATTAGTGGCAGAGGTGTCCACATGACTATATCCTCAAAGTGTGAAAGTCTCTCAGTCATGTCCAACTTCTCTGCGACTCCATGAGCTATATAGTCCATGGAATTCTCCAGGCCAGAATACTGGAGTGGGTAGCCTTTCCTTTCTCCAGGAGGTCTTCCCAACCCAGGGATCGAACCCAGCTCTCCTGCATTGCAGGCGGATTCTCTACCAGCTGAGCCACCAGGGAAGCCCAAGAATACTGGAGTGGGTAGCCTATCCCTAATACAGGGGATCTTCCTGACCCAGGAATCGAACTGGGGTCACCTGCATTGCAGGCAGATTCTTTACCAACTGAGCTATCAGGAAAGCCCATATCCTCAAAACACATACATAAGGAAAATGGGCACAAAAATACATGTTGGTTTATTTGCCTAGAGTCCATGGAAGTATATTCAGAGACAACAACAGTGATAACATAAGTAAGTACTTACGAAATTTAGGAAGTGTGGGAAGATGAGACCTTCAGAGTTCTGTCCGTCCTTTCCCATCATTCCCCAGCCAGAGTACAGTAAGAGGAGTGTAATCAGTCCCTGCTCTTGTCTTTGGCCACATTGCTACTGTTTACTTTCCTGGGCAGTTCTTAATTGCACTTAGGAACAAACAAATCTCCAAAGGGTAAAGATTAGAGAATCATAATCATTTATAAATGGAAAAAGTCAAAGGAAATAAACTAGAGAGAATAATAACAATATGGAATAAAATCAGTAATATACAAAAATATTGAATTTTATCTCCTTTTGAAATATTATATGGGACTAACTCTTAACATATAATATTTCAAAAGAGGAGTTAACATTCAATATTTTTGTATATTACTGGTTTTCTTCTATATTATTATTATGGAAGGTGTCAGAGACCTAGTTGAAAATTAAGTGAAATAAGTAAAAATTCTCCAAGACTCCTGCTCAACTCTAGATGGAAGACATTACACACAGATGTATCCAATGCGTTATGGCCTTGCTCGTAGTGTAAGCTGCCTCCTCCCTGACTCTCTCTCTTTTGTGTGTGTGTGGCGGGGGTGGGGGGGGTGGTGGTTGGAAAGTTTTAGAAGCCATTTTCCCCCAAAATATATTCCTTAGTCACCTTACTGCAATGCCTTCAAATCCACTTTCCTTGTTGACTTTGAGTCAATGCACGGAAGAATATTCTTAAACCCACAGGATTTTAGAATGACAGAAAAGTTTTACTATTTTAGATTAGATGAGAAAAACGATGGTTGGAGAGTTAAGGTAACTTTCCAAGGCCACCCAGCCATCATGCAGCAACTGGGTTCCAAAACCCAGTCCTCCTCATTACCGGAGCATGATTCTTTCCAGTGTTGCATCTGGAGACCACTATACTAAACCTGTACCAGTTGTTAATGCTGTGGTTTGCATTTGTTTGGTTGGGTGGTCACCCAGCTGGTACCTAAGGGACAGAGATAAAGGTAAAATCAATAAAGAGTGATATTTACGTACCATAGAATATTATTCAGCTTTTGAAAGGAATGAAATTCGATACCTAATACAATGTGGATGAACCTTGAAGACATTCTGCAATTAAGTGGAATTAACCAAATACAAAAGGACATTATTGTATTATTCTACACATATGAGATACCTGGAGTAGTCAAATTCATACAGACAGAAGGCAGAATGGTTGTTGCCAGAGGCTAGGGGAAGGGCAGAATGGGCAGTTTTTGTTTAATGATCACAGAGTTTCAGTTTGGAAGATGAAAAAGTTTTGGAGATGAATGGTGTTAATGGTTGCATAACAGTGTAAATGTTCTTAATGCTACTAAGGTGTACACGTGGAAATAATTAAAATGGTGGCTTTTATGTTATGTGCACTTTAACACATCTTGAAAAAAAATCAAATGAGAGGTCATGAATTACTAATTCCAGCCCAAGAAGTAGAAGAGGGGGAAAGAGAGGAAAAAAGAAAGACCTGTTTTCTAGACCAGTACTGTCTAACAGAACTTTCTGTCATGGTGAAGAAAGCTACCTGTGTGATCTCTTGCAGTACTTAGTAACCCTTGGCCACATTTGAGCCCTCAAAATATGGTTGGTTAGTGCCTGAGGAAAAAATCTTTTATTTAATTTGTTTTTAATTAATTTACATTTAAATAGCACAGGTCTAGGCCTTCTGTTTCTGGAGAAGGAAATGGCAAGCCACTCCTGTATGCTTCCTGGAGAATCCCAAGGACAGAAGAACCTGGCAGGCTACAGACCATAGGGCTGCAGACTCAGACATGACTGAAGCGACTTAGCAAGCAAGCAAGGCCTTCTGTTGGTGATTTCACTTACAGTATTTGTATTTCTGTTTCCCCTAGCTCACATTTAAAAATTCAAGCATTATTCATTTATTCTTTCAGTCACTGATGACAGATGTAGTTCATCTCCTGTGTGCCAGACTCTTGCTACACAACAGGGATAAAAGGGAGTTAGAAGAATTCTCTACATTGCTGGAAGGAGCATAAATATGTGTAACCACTGTGACAGATAATGTGGCCATATGTCTTGAGATTAGAAATGGTTGTAACCTACAACCCAATGCTTCTACATTCTAGAGAAAATCCCATATGTCCAAGGACACATGGACTTTTCATAAAAGGCCTAAAAATAATTGAAAGACAGATAAATCAGACAGTATTTATAGAACAATACTATATGTACATGGCTAAACCACCAAAACATAATAGCAGAAGAAAATGCAATTGTGGACAGATACACATAGGATGATAAATCATTTTTTAAAACTCACAAAGTTATTATTTATGGATAATACATGCATACACATGTAGTCAATGCAAAAATATGTGTGGGCATGAGAAAGCACATTCAGGGTGGTGGGTAATTCTGGTAAGAGAGGGAATGAGATGGAAGAAGGTACACAGAAGTCTTCAATCTGCATGTAACATTCTTATTAAAAAAAGATCTGAAACAAATATGACAAAGCCAGAAGTTGAGTTCATAGTGTTCATTATATTATTAACCATACTTTTTGCTAATACTTAAAATATTTCATAATAAAACAGTTGCTCAGAAGTGGCCCTTCTGTTAAGCTCTCAGATTAAAGGGGCATCATAAGTACAAACAAAAGCTTTTCATAGTGCATTAAAAATAGTATTAAGGGCATATATGAGGTAGAAAGAGGAACACAGAAGAGGGTATAAATGCCGCTGTCTCAAGGAGTCAAGGAATATCTCACTAGGTGATTGAATTTGAGTTTATTATCTGATGGTATATAGATGTTTATTTGGGAGAATATACAAAGATATTTATGCAAGGCTGAGAAGATAGTTTGTACAAAGGTCAAGGTGCAGAAGAGTTTGGTGCCTTCAAAGAATAGTAAGAAAATTTGGCCTCACTGGAGCGTAGAACTGTCAGGGTAGAGGTGGAGTAGGGAGGCTACGAAAGCTGACCAGGACTGACTCAGGTCTGGCTCTATGACCCAAGTCAGGGCAGGAGCATGTGTGGGAGGGTGGGGATGGGCAGTGGTAGATGCAATAGGGAGAGATCTGAACCAGACAGACCCATAAAGAAGCTCTTGTAAGTGTCCAAGTGACAGACGGTGAGAGCCTGAGTTGTGAATATTTATCTGAAAGAACTGAAATCAGGATGTTGAAGAGATATTAGTGCTCACATGTTATTTCAGTACTATTTACAATAGCCAAGGTATGAAAACCGTTTAAATATCCATTGAAAGTTGAATGGATAAAGAAAATACGGTGTATACATGTACAATGGAATACTATTCAGTCTTATAAAGGGAAGGTGTATATACCATATGCCAGAACATGGGTAAACCTTGAGGACATTATGCTAAGTGAAACCAGCCCTCACAGAAAGAATATGTCTTTGAAAGTATATGACTGCTTACGTGAGGTATCTGAAATAGCCAGATTCATAGAATGAAAAGAGTAGAATGGTAGTTGCCAGGGACTGGGGTTGGGAAAAATATGTTACTGATCAACAGGCTTTCAGTTAAGCAAAACAATATCTTCCAAAGAGCTGCTGTGTACCATTGTAACTCTAGTCAATAGTATGGCTGACTTAAAAATTGCTTAAAGATTTGAAAGGCTAGATCTCATGTTAAATGTTCTTACCAAATAAAATCTTTAGAATTTAAAGCATGATGTTGGTATTTAGTGTATATTAAGTGCTTAGTAGGCATTAGTTTCTTGTCTTTTTCTTTGCTCTTACTCTGGCTAATTAATGCCTAGATTTGCATGAGAACATTTAGTTTAAATATATTGCTTTTGATTCAAAATAAGCAAAGTACTACTAGCTACAGAAGCTCTAGATTCCTTGAAAGTGGGGATCATATATTATACTTAAATTAATAGGGCCTATACTGGGCATTTACTGTTTGCCTCACAGCATGTACTACAATGCTGGTACATAGGAAGTGCCCAATAAATATACAAATGCCTCCTGCATTGATGGTACTGTAGTATAACCCATAAAATAAGCATGCATGGGTGCATGCTCAGTCGCTCAGTCGTGTCTGACTCTTTGCGACCCCATGGACTGTGCCCCTCCAGGCTCCTCTGTCCGTGGGATTTTCCAGGCAAGGATACTGGAGTGGGTGGCCATTTCCTCCTCCAGGGGATCTTCCGAACCGGGGGATCCAACCAGTGTCTCCTGCATTGGCAGATGGATTCTTTTTACCACTGAGCCATCTGGGAAGCCCCAAATAAGCATAAAATGTTTTATAATTTAGACTGATATTTAATCACTTGGTAACAACCTTGTTAAGCCTAACAACATTAGCAAGCAACAAACATATCATTTTATAAGGAACGGGAAATAATTCTAACAGTTATTTGTTCAAGTTCACAAAAAGGAAAAGTCATTTGAGTCAGAAATAGACAGCAGTTAATCTGTCAGTAAATAGGGGAAAAGCTCCCGGTGGTATTTCAGTTAAGGGCCCAGTGAGGCGTGAACAGGCCATCCCGTAGGATTTCTAATGCAGAAGACAAACATAAAAATAGAAAATTGCCTTTCATGTATTAAGTTCCAAGTTCTCCAATCATATTCTAAGCAGCAACCAGAATAAAGACCTTGGGTCAATGAGGAAGTAGGTTTGGCTCAGAGGGGTTCAAGGGAATATGCACTACACAGATCATGGAATGGATCCATGTCTTTGGGGTCCTTTTTTATGACTGTGCTAAAAAATAAACTCATAGTGTAAAGGTTCACCATAGAGGATGGGAATCTGGTTTAATTTTTATCTTTGGGATATTCTTCGATTGAAAGAAAAAAAAAAAAGCAGGGTTTAAGCCAGATTCTAAGGTGGGTTAAGACTTAGGGATTAATGAATTTTGCCAATAAGTACTCAGAAATAAGGTTGGTGGATTAGCAAAAAGAGAAGAAGCACAAGTGTCAAACTTGGTAATTGGCATACAAGGGAGGTGTGGGAAGATAGGAAGGTTTAAGAGGTGGCCAAATGGGGCAGATTTTGAAACAGATATCTGTGGTATATCAGAGGTTAAAGTGAGAATAAAATTAGAGACTCACTTCTGGAGTAGATAGACGGAAGAGTAGATCCTGTTCTCCTCTGGGCTACTGTGTCCTCATTGGTAAAATGTATGTATTATTAATGCATATATACAGAGAACATCCTCCGTAAAATTTGTCCTGTTTAAAAAAGCTATTGCTCTGAGATATGGAAGTGTGAGTTAGGGTTGAGGGATAGCAGATAAGGCAAGTATATATAGCCAGTAAGCAGAAGTCAAAAACCTGCTTAAAAGAGGTTAGTTAAAAGCACAAGGAGGGATTTCTCCTAGGAAGTAGATTACATGACCAATCCTTGTAGGGTGAATCATGCCCCTCTTAAATGACATGTCTAAGTCCTAACCCCCAGTACCTGTAAATGTGATCATCTTTGCAGATATAGACTAATTAAGATGAGGTCATAATGGATTATAGTGGTCTTTATTTCAATGACTGTTGTCTTTGTAAAAAGGGTTCCCCTTTAGACACTGAGTTCCATACAGGGGAGAAGGCTACGTGAAGATGGAGGCAGAGATTGAAATTATGTAGTTACAAGCCAAGGAATGTCATCCACCCCCAGAAAAGGGAAAGATTCTTCCTTAGAACCTTCAGAGGAAGCATGATACTTTCAACACCTTGATTTTGAGCTTCTATAAACTGTTATTTCATAACTGTGAGGAAATAAATTTCTCATGCTATAAGCCACCCAATTTGTGGTACTCTGTTACAGCAGCTATAGGAAACTATTGCACCTTACTATCTGAAAATGACTTTCAATGGTGTGTTTCCCAGTTTTATGAGTCAACTGAGAAAGCTGGTCCTCACACTGCATGTCCTCAGTTGAGACTCTGGCATTAAAATCCCCGCAAACCTTACCTCTTTACCCTGACCAGGCCAGGAATCCCCTAATAGAACAGGGTTTGGTGAGAGTACTGGTCAGGGAAGACCTCTAGTATGACTAGAGAGTTCAGGCTTGGCCTTAGGGGCCACATCTTTTCTGGGTTCTGAGGGCTAAGATCTTTCTCCTTCAGAACCAAGAGCACACAAATCCCTGTACCTCAATTTTTTTCTTAGTTTACTCATATAATCATTTTTTTCTTTATTTTACTCATATAAGAGGTAGATATGCTGTTTGACCAAGTAGAACAATAAGCAATGAAATAAGTAGTAAACCTTTTGAGTTTGGGGAAACCACTGGATCAGTGGTTGCACTTTATGGTCTCTGAGATTTTAATAAATATCAATGTCTAGGTCCTACCTGCAGAGATTAGACTGGGATAAAGCTGAGATATTGGCATTTAAAAAAAATGCTCCAGTATTTAACACTGAAACCTTGTATAGCGTGATGACTTGGGTCCAGTAAGAAATTGGATCTATGGTGTATTCACCCAACTTCTTACCAGGTCAGATAGAAAGAAAGTTGTTGATTTATTAGATGGATAATTATATCCAATTCCTGAGTGTCAGAATTCTCTCAAAACTACTTTTTGTGTTTCAGATCTGACACCACACGAACTCCTCTTCCTCCATCCCCTGTACACAACTAGTCACCTCAACAGTATCTTTAGGTCTCTGGATGGAGATGACTTTAGACTGCCTTTAGAAAAAGCATAATTCTTCTTATTCTGAGGAATGCAGTCATGGTGAAGACAGAAACAGTTTGCATTAGCTGATGAAATCCAGAACTTGATGGAGCACCATAGACCTTAAGTTGGAGGAGGGTAAGGATCTTGTGGGATCTGACTGGATACCCAGTGGATTGATGTTGTGTCTCAGAAACTGAACTTCTGCCTGGCCAAGTAAGCACTTCTCTAGCTTACCTTGTAACTTACATGGCCAGAGGCTGGCCCCAACCATACAGATATGCACAGTTTGCTGGCCCAGGTCCAATGAGGAAATCAGGATTATATCAGAGATTCTTTATAAGCTGTTGGAGGGAGAGCAGTCTATTGCATCATTCCTAATGACATTATACTCATAAGGACTGTACTAAGTCAGGAATAACTGCTTTTATTCTCTCTGGATTCAAACTAGTCTGTGTACCCCCCAGAGGTTATTTGGTGTAAATAATTATTGTACATTACCAGTCTTACAAACTGGGGAGTGATGGTGATGTAAATTGGGAGTCTTACAAACTTAGATGGTGATGGTGTTGAGAATCAGTAGTCTTATGTAACCTCATTTACTCACTTTTATATAACACAAGAAGAATCAGAACCTAAGAAGGGGAGAGAGAAGGGGAAGGGAGCCTTCACTGCAAATCTGCCTCAATGAGCTTCTGGAGTTGCTTTGTATCTGACTTCTTTTTCTTCTGGCTAACTATTGTTGATTCTTTACTCTGTTTTAAGGCACTATGCTAAGCTCCTTGTGTATATCACCTCATTTAATGTTCTCAACACATCTCTAAGGAATCCATTGCTAATGGCTCCATCATACAAACTTTGTAATTTGCTAGTCAGTTGTAGATTCAATTCTCATAAGAGGATATTTAAGATCTGCTAGAAAAAAATATCTGCTAGGATCCATATCCACTCCAGTACTCTTGCCTGGAAAGTCCCATGGATGGAGGAGCCTGGTGGGCTGCAGTCCATGGGGTCGCTAAGAGTCAGACATGACTGAGTGACTTCACTTTCACTTTTCTCTTTCATGCATTGGAGAAGGAAATGGCAACCCACTCCAGTGTTCTTGCCTGGAGGATTCCAGGGACGGGGGAGCTTGGTGGGCTGCCATCTCTGGGGTCGCACAGAGTTGGACACGACTGAAGCGACTTAGCAGCAGCAGCAGCAGCAGCAGCAGGATCCATATCAATCTCAGTGTCATGGCTGTGGTGAAACAGATGATCTAGAATTTGTGGTGCATGTAGAATTAAATTCAAATCATATTTTGCCTATATAGGTGGGTCAGTAGTAGCCCGGGGGAACATGGGTAATATTAGTAAAAGCATGCAGACATGAAAGTCAATTCTCAGGAATGCCAGGCCCTAGGATTCAAATGACCAAGTTAGGGTTCAAATCCAGGGAAACGTAGGAAGAAAAGAAATTAGTGATGCCGTTCTCTCTGGTTGGTTCCTTATAATCATTGTTGGACTCTGCTCTTTAAAGACCAGCAAGATGAGGAGAATGATTTTTTCTTTTAATTTTTTACACAGTTTTCAAAGGTTACTTTCCATTTACTGTTATTATAAAATATTGGCTATGTTCCCTGTAGTGTACCATAAATGTTTGAGCTTATCTTACACCCAATAATCCGTGCCTCCCGCCTCCTGCACCCTTGTACCGCCCCTCCCCCTCCCCACTGGTAACCACCAGTTTGTTCTCTATATCTGTTGCATCTGCTTCTTTTTTGTTATGTTCACTACTTTGTTATATTTTTTAGATTCTACCTATAAGTGGTATCATACAGTATTTGTATTTCTCTGTCTGACTTTTTTCACTTAGTGCAATGCCATCCAAGCCCATCTATATTGTTGTATATCTTCTTTATCCATTCATTTATTTATCCATTCATCTATTAATGCACATTTATGTTGCTTTTGGGCTTCCAGGGTGCCTCATAATAAAAAGTCTGCCTGCAATGCAGGAGACCCAGGTTCGATCCCTGGGTTCGGAATTCCCCACCAGGGATCCCAACCCAGGGATCGAACCCGTCATTGCCCTGGATTGGGATCCTAACGTTGCATTTCTCTGGTACGTTAACTTGGTCATTTGAATCCTAGGGTCTGGCATTCCTGAGAATTGACTTTCATGTCCGCTAATCCCCTGGAGAAGGGAACAGCTACCCACTCCAATATTCTTGCCTGGAGAATTCCATGGACAGAGGAGCCTGGTGGGCTAAAGTCCATGGTGGTCACAAAGGGTCAGACATGACTGAGGTGACACTCACACACTGACTTTGGTTGCTTTACATATATTGGCTATTATAAATAACACTGCTATGAACACTGGGGTGCATGTATCTTTTGTAATCTTTCCAAATTAGTGGTTTTGATTTTTTTTTATATATACCCAGGAGTAGAATTGCTGGGTCATAAGATTGCTGGAAGAAATATCAATAACCTCAGATATGCAGATGACACCACCCTTAAGGCAGAAAGTGAAGAGGAACTAAAAAGCCTCTTGATGAAAGTGAAAGAGGAGAGTGAAAAAGTTGGCTTAAAGCTCAACATTCAGAAAACAAAGATCATAGCTTCTGGTCCCATCACTTCATGGCAAATAGATGGGGAAACAGTGGAAACAGCGTCAGACTTTATTTTCTGGGGCTCCAAAATCAGTGCAGATGGTGATTGCAGCCATAAAATTAAAAGACGCTTACTCCTTGGGAGGAAAGTTATGACCAACCTAGATAGCATATTCAAAAGCAGAGACATTACTTTGCCAGCAAAGGTCCATCTAGTCAAGGCTATGGTTTTTCCAGTGGTCATGTACGGATGTGAGAGTTGGACTGTGAAGAAAGCTGAACAACGAAGAATTGATGCTTTTGAACTGTGGTGTTGGAGAAGACTCTTGAGAGTCCCTTGGACTGCAAGGAGGTCCAACCAGTGCATCCTAAAGGAGACAAGTCCTGGGTGTTCATTGGAAGGACTGATGCTGAGGCTGAAACTCCAATACTTTGGCCACCTCATGCAAAGAGTTGACTCACTGGAAAAGACCCTGACGCTGGGAGGGATTAGGGGCAGGAGAAGGGGACGACAGAGGATGAGATGGCTGGATGACATCACCAACTCAATGCACATGAGTTTGGGTAAACTCTGGGCGCTGGTGATGGACAGGGAGGCCTGGCGTGCTGCGATTCATGGGGCCACAAAGAGTCAGACACAACTGAGTGACTGAACTGAACTGACTGATGATAGTTCTATTTTAGTTTTCTTTTTAGAAACCTCCATACTGTTTTCCACCATGGCTGTACCAGTTTAAATTCCCATCAACAGTGTACAATGGTTCCCTTTAAGATGAGGGAAATGATTTCTCTGAGAAATCAGAAGTCTAGGAATTAAGTCACAGTGGGATCAATGTAGTCCAAATATAGTCTTCAGACCCCACATCAGAATTTCCCACCTCAGATCTCCCAAGTCAAAATCTCTGAGACTACCTTGTGGAAATGTGAATAGGATAAAAGATGAGATGTTTCCATTCCTTATTGACATGCAAAATTCTTAAAAGCATTCAATCAAATATAAGCCCATTTAGAAAAAAAAAGGCCAAGGGCAAATTTTTGAAGTTATTCCATGGTGATGGGTGTTGTGAATAACTGTGCTTGTGGGGATACCCATTCTTTGTCTACTTTGTAAAGCCTATAGTTCTGAAGTGATTAACTGCCATTGCATTTTTGTCCTCCTTTACTCAAAGTTTGAACTGAATAATTGATGAATACAGTTGATATAGGACCCTTGTGTGAGTTGGCTGGAAGAATGGAACTGGATCAGTGGAGTTGCTGAGACTATTGAATTCAAAGATTTCTGTAGGTTACAACTAAATTTGAATGTGAGTTTTAGAAGATGTCAAATTTGGACAGTAAGAAGCATGCATTTTCAAGATTCTAATGTTTACCTTAAGACTGAAGTTCTGTTTATTTTATGTCCAAGTTGGACCAGGAACAACTTCAGAATTTTTAAGCAGACTATAATTTGCTTCAGTAGTTCTCTCTTTATTCAGTATTTCTTTAGATCCCTGGCTAGAAGGAGTCATTCTGCTTCTCAGGCATCATTTTTTAAAAATCAGAAAACTCAGTTAAAAACATAAGTATGTCTATGCAAAATCAAAACCTCTGTTTGTGTATATTTGAATGGACTGATGTAGAAGCAGGAAGTACATTTCAGAACTATATAAACAAGTTGGAAAAGAATAATTTCAGCCTAAGATTTATCTATAATTTGTTATAAGCTCCTTTTAGATATCACATCATCTTGAAGGGTCACTGGCTAAAGATATAAAAGTGGGTCTTTCTGTGGTGGTGTTATATATAACTAATTGTTTCTTATTTTTGTGATTGACAATCTAGAGCACTGATTCTCAATCTATTTTCCCTTGGAACTTGCTGAACTTAGATTTTTCTAGTAAGATTTTTTACTCTGAATGAAAAATTACTTAAAATTTTCCTTATTATTTATTTATTTACTAATGCTGTTTACTGGGCTTCCCTGGTGGCTCAGATGGCAAAGAATCCACCTGCAATGCGGGAGACCTGTGTTCACTCCTGGGTTGGGAAGATCTGTTCATTAGTGTTAATAGTCAAGAAATAAATGAATACGTCAACAAATTAATGGATAAAGGAAATGTGGTATATATAAAAATATTTGTAAAATTTATATGTGTCAGTTCAGTTCAGTTGTTCAGTTGTGTTCGACTCTTTGTGACACTATGGACTGCAGCACGCCAGGCCTCCCTGTCCATCACCAACTCCCGGAGCTTGCTCAAACTCATGTCCATTGAATCAGTGATCCCATCCAACCATCTCATCCTCTGTCATCCCCTTCTCTTCCTGCCTTCAATCTTTCCCAGCATCAGGGTCTTTTCATGTGATATTATCTAGTCTTAGGAAAAAAAAGAAATCTGACCATTTGTGACAACAGTAATGGAACTCGTGGGCATTATGCTAAGCAAAATAAGCCAAAGACAAATACTGTGTAATATCACTTATATGTGGAATCTAAAAAAAAAACAACCCTCATTAAAAAAAGAGAGTTAAAATGGTGGTTGCCAGAGGCTGGGTGATGGGGGAAATGGAGAGATGTTGGTCAAAAGTACAAGTGTCCAGTTATAAGATGAATATATTCTGGGGGTATAATGTACAACATGGTGTCTCTAGTTAATAATACTGTACTGTGTATTGGAAAGTTGCTACAGAAAGTAAATCTTAAACGTCCTTAGTGTGCACACACATAAAGGCAATTATGTGGAATGATGGTGGTGTTTAACCTTATTGTGGTAATCATTTCACAGTATTTACATGACGTTGAACAAATCGTCATGTTGAACACCTTAAACGTACACAACTTTATATGTCCATTCTATCTCAATAAAGGTGGAAAAAAGAGAAATAAACAAGTTACAAAGGTTAAGAAACAAAGATCCTCAGAAAGAGTTGATCCTTGTGTGCCAGCATTTTTGAGGGTTTCCCTGGTGGGTCAGTGGTGAAGAATGTGCCCACCATGCAGGAGACGTGGGTTTGATCCATGGGTTTAGAAGATCCTTTGGAGGAGGGCATGGCAACCTATTCCATATTCTTTCCTGGAGAATCCCATAGACACAGGAGCATGGCAGGCTACGGTCCACAGGGTTGCAAAGAGTTGGACATGCCTGAAGTGACTGAGCACATACATAAAATGCTGTCATATCATGTGATAGGAAAATGCCATATGTGGTATGAAAAATGTTCATATGATGGAATTATCTTCAGCAATATAGAATAGGATTCCACAAAGAGCACTGGCATCTATGGAACACTCAGTTCAGTTCAGTCCAATCGCTCAGTCGTGTCTGACTCTTTGCGACCCCATGTATCGCAGCACACCAGGCCTCCCTGTCCATCACCATCTCCCAGAGTTCATTCAAACTTATGTCCATCGAGTCGGTGATGCCATCCAGCCATCTCATCCTCTGTCGTCCCCTTCTCCTCCTGCCCCCAGTCCCTCCCAGCATCAGAGTCTTTTCCAATGAGTCAAGTCTTCGTGTGAGGTGGCCAAGCTATGGAACACTACCCACACCAAAAGTTTGATAATTATGCATTTTGTTATGCGTGTGTCGCATGACCCTGTTTCTCCACTTCCAAGTATCAATCATCCACTGCACAAAAATATAAACATGCACATAATGCTTATTATAGCATTATTGATAATATTAAAAAATTGGATACAATGCAATCATTGGAGAAGGTTCTGATAAATATTAGAACATCCATACAGTAGTCTTATAAAACAAAATAGAACTGTTTATATTGTTATAAATGATCTTTAAGATATAAACATAGATAAGAGCAAGCTAAAGATAATCCATATATGTGACTTACATTATACTTGGAGAAGGGAGAGAGAAACAAAGTTTTAGAGAATGGTCAGAAATGAGACACCAGACTTTTAATAGAGGTAATCTCTAAATGGGAGAGTGAGATTGAAAAGGTGAAGGAAAACTTGAACTTTTACATCTATATACTTCTGTAGTTTTAAAATATATTCATGAATCATTTGCACAAGTAAAAATAATTTTCAAAAGAGAAGTTAGGTGCTGAAAGAAAAGCACATGTGAAGAAATTTATTTCCTTTAGAATTTATACCAGAGAAACTTTGCCTTCAAAAGAGATTTTGTTTATATGAGTCGTCATTTCTAATGATAATAATTCTTGACACTTCCCTTTGAATTCTGCCTTTCTGGAAACTCGGAATCAAAATTGATGCTCACACAGAACAGCTGTACTAGCCTGTGAGGTTAGCGGATTTGCTATTGCCTCTTTTCATAGATCCCATTTCCAACCCCTGGGTTTATTCTAGCAGACTTATTTTATATGTGATCTTGGTTATAAGCTACTTCATATGTTTTAAGAGAGAAATGAAGAATACATAAATAAACAAATAACCCAATAATTATTTTCATTACATTTGAAAGTCATTTCATGTTTCAGAATTTGTTAGTGATGGTTAACTTATACTCAAATGTAACTCAATTTTAGACATTCTTATTCTGTAGCATGTAACTCACACCTTAAAAAAATAATCAGAGGGTTCCAGAACTTGCAGAAAAATATATACAGTATTTCGCTTTTTTTCCCATTGTACTGTCTAAGATAGTTGTTTAGATCTAGTGAACCATTCAAATTAATTATACCCCAAGGAAGTCCATAGACCTCAGGGACTTGATGGCAACGTATCTATTTATTGAAGTCCTCTGTGGGTGAAGTAAAATAGTCCTTATAGAATAATTGATGGAAAGACCCCAGTACAGATTTATACAAGAAAACAAAACTGCAATCTTCTTCAAATAATAAGGCTTTAAAACTGTACATTCTTTAGAAAACTGATAATCATGGATATAAGCCCAACTTCCCCCACCCATCACCACACAGCAACACACACTCTCATACAGCATCCTGTTTTGCAAGTCCCAAAGATGGCTCTATCCCTGGGGTTTCTTTTTTTTTTTAAAGTAGATCATGTTTGGTACTTTTTAGCGTGCTCTTTATTTTGAGTGTCTTTTGAAACACATCCTGCTGTGTTCCAGAAATAAACTGGCAGCTCCCTCTCTTGCCCTGTTGAAACTGCTCACCCTTCAGTTCGCCATGCAAACAAAGCTATGAGAAAAGCCTTTTCCCAGCTAACAGCTTGACTGTGCTCTGGGAACACTGACATGATTTTTTAATTAACATTAATTTTGTTTAGCTTCAACTATGAAAGAAATGGGGTTTCTTCAAACACCAATTAACAAAGCAAACCCCAATAAAGGGAAAATACTCTTTCCCTCTACCTCCAGCCCCTAACAGGAAATTCCCCCCTGTTGAGTTTTCCCCAAGGTCGCTATAAAGTTTTTCTGATGAACTTCCTAGAGTCTTAATGAGAATGAATCAGCACAGATTTTCCATCATATAAACAGAAATATTTAATTTCATGAAAGGGAACAGCGTTCTTGACTGTGCCCAACCTACTACATAATATCTTCAGTTTTTGTCCTTCCTGGTAATTTATTTCTCATAGTATTTTCACTATAAAAATTCCTCAGGGTTTCTGAAACCTGAGGGCTATACCTAAACATCATAGGTCAAAAAAAAAAAAGGCTTAGCCTTTACTTCATTGCTGACCCCATTTTGCTACTTGGAGCAGAGGGAAAATACTTGCCCACTTTCTGTTCACTCAGAATCAATTTTCCTGCGAGGGCCCCTCCCAGGACCCAGAGGGACAATCATACTTCCAGACATGCCCAGGGGGCAGAACAACGTATCCAAAGATCCCTCTAGGACAATGTTTCTCACACCGTGTTCAGGAAAAAACACAAGACACTATTCTGTGTACTATTCAGAAAGTGTTCTGTGGTCTAAATTTGGGAAATGCTGCAAACCGTGTTCTTTTAGAAATTCACAGAACATGTTAGAAGCTTAAAAGCTCTGGGAAGAGTTCTAATTAAAAAGAAAACCTAAGTGACTTTGCTTAATCATTTTTATTGTCCAACTAATTTAACCACAATACATTGCTTCATGTAACACTAGCATTCTACAAATCACTGGAAAAAGTAGAAAGGAAATGAATACTTACTAAGCACCAGCGATGTGCGTTGAATGTTTGAATTAATACGCTTAACAATCCTGTGAAATAAGTATTATGCCCATTTTTATAGGTTAAAAATACTTTGATGTTTACATCCAATTTTACATTTATTATTTATAATAAGTAAGTATATAATGTATAATAAACTGTTAGAGCTAACATTCTAATCCAGGTCTGTCTCGAATTTAAGACCTGTGTTCTTTCTACTCCTTTATGTTTACTATTTGATCCCTAAACTAAGTTTTTGGTGTGACAGAAATTTGGCTTACCTTCTTGCTCTGTATTGACAGATTAATTATATCCAGGCAGCCGGCTTCATGAGGGCAGAGGCTGTGTGCTGTGTTTCCCTGCGTCTCTCTGGTACTCAGTACAGTGCCAGGCACACAGGAGGCCCTCAACAGCTATAGGACAAAAGAATGAATATGGTATCGGGAACAAGCAAAAGTACTATGCTTGTCCAGACTTTGCTATTTCAATGTGATCTAGAGAACTTTCTGGAGACAGTAACCTGGATTGGTGAGGAAATTTGAAGCTACATCACATGACAAAAAATTGACAACTTTAACTGCTAATCTGAGTTGGAGAAATCTCTTTGGTTATTTGAAAAAATGGGACTAGCATGTGGAAATTGGATTATTCAAGCGTTGGTTGGGATGAGCTTGTGATCTGCAAGATTCCATTCAGACCTGGAATTCTATGAGCTTTTGTGCTGTGAGAGATGCACAAAAGAATGGTGTAGTTCACAGCAACTGGTGATCAATCATCTTTCAACTCTAGAATCATATAGCCGGGAATACCTGTCAGGGCTTTCCAGAAAATAAGAACCAAAAAGACACAGTTCAGTTCAGTTCAATCGCTCAGTCGTGTCCAACTCTTTGCAACCCCATGGACTGCAGCAAGCCAGGCCTCCCTGTCCACCACCAACTCACAGAGCTTGCTCAAACTCATGTCCATTGAGTCAGTGATGCCACCCGACCATCTCATCTTCTGTCATCCCCTTCTCCTCCTGCCTTCAATCTTTCCCAGGCATCAGGGTCTTTTCCAATGAGTCAGTTCTTCACATCAGGTGGCCAAAGTATTGGAGTTTCAGCTTCAGCTTCAGTCCTTCCAATGATTATTCAGGACTTATTTCCTTTAGGATGGACTGGTTGGATGTCCTTGCAGTCTAAGGGACTCTCAAGAGTCTTCTCCAACACCACAGTTGAAAAGCATCAGTTCTTCAGCGCTCAGCTTTCTTTATAGTCCAACTCTCACATCTATACATGACCACTGGAAAAACCATGACTAGCCTTGACTAGACAGACCTTTGTTGGCAAAGTTATATCTCTGCTTTTTAAAATGCTTTCTAGGTTGGTCATAACTTGTCTTCCAAGGAGCAAGCGTGTTTTAATTTCATGGCTACAGTCACCATCTGCAGTAATTGTGGAGCCCTAGAAAATAAAGCCTGTCACTGTTTCCACTGTTTCCCCATCTATTTCCCATGAAGTGATGGGACCAGATGCTGTGATCTTAGTTTTCTGAATGTTGAGTTTTAAGCCATTTTTTTCACTCTCCTCTTTCACTTTCATCAAGAGGCTCTTTAGCTCTTCACTTTCTGCCATAAGAGTGGTGTCATCTGCATATCTGAGGTTATTGATATTTCTCCAGCAATCTTGATTCCAGTTTGTGCTTTATCCAGCCCAGCATTTCGCA
Organism: Bos taurus; assembly: GCF_002263795.3. Taxonomy (NCBI): domain Eukaryota; kingdom Metazoa; phylum Chordata; class Mammalia; order Artiodactyla; family Bovidae; genus Bos; species Bos taurus. The sequence goes on from NC_037331.1 coordinate 14,178,620, forward strand.
TGATGTACTCTGCATATAAGTTAAATAAGCAGCTAAGTCACTTTGTGATTCTATGGACTATATAGCCCACCAGGCTCCTCTGTGCATGGAATTCTCCAGGCAAGAATGCTGGAGTAGGCTGCCGTGCCTTCCTCCAGGGGCTCTTCCCAACCCAGGGATTGAACCTCATCTCTTAGGTCTCCTGCATTGGCAGGAGTGTTCTTTACCACTAGCACTACCTGGGAAACCCAAGAAGATACATAAAAGTATATTAAAGAATATCTATTATGAGAATTTGCTCACATGGTTATGGAGGCTAAGATATGCCACAATATACCATCTACAAGCTGGAGACTCAGAAAAGTCAGTGGTATAATTCAGTCTGAGTCCAAAGGCCTGAGAACCAGGGGAGCTGGTGGTGTACTCCCATTCTAAAGCCTAAGGACTTCAGTGGGGAATGGAGCTCTGATTTTCAAAGGCAAGAATGGATGGACATCCCAACTCAAGAGAAAAAGAGAGAATTTATTCTTTCTCTGCCTTTTTGTTCTGTTTGGGTCTCCAATGGACTAGATATTGCTGTGGGTGGAACTTCTTTACTCAGTCTAATTCACATATTTATATTCTCCAGCAGCACTCTCACAAGCACACCCAAAAATAATGTTTTATCAGCTCTCCCAAGTATTCCTTAGCCCAGTTAAGCTAAGCTAATGTAAAAGTAACCATTGAAATTCTATAAGGTATTCATACAACTTATAAATGTAATTAAGGAAAAGTAGTTTCAGGCCGCGGAGAAGGCAATGGCACCCGACTCCAGTACTCTTGCCTGGAAAATCCCATGGACAGAGGAGCCTGGTAGGCTGCAGTCTATGGGGTCGCTAGGAGTCAGACACGACTGAGCAACCTCACTTTGATTTTTCACTTTCATGCATTGGAGAAGGAAATGGCAACCCACTCCAGTGTTCTTGCCTTGAGAATCCCAGGGACGGGGGAGCCTGGTGGGCTGCCGTCTATAGGGTCACATAGAGTCGGACACGACTGAAGTGACTTAGCAGCAGCAGTTTCAGGCCATCAACACAACAATGTATCAATCATAGAAAAAGAACACCAGGGGTTGGACGTTGGAAAAACCAAAGCTGTACTGTATCATTATTTGTTAGAATGAAATATGCTACAACACAATAACATCTTTATTGGAACTGATCCAAAGACCTTTATTTATAGAAATGCTAGAAAGGACCTTAATACAGTTTGTGTCCCCCAAGTCATCATTATTCATGGTTCTAGTATGCAAAAAAGTCAAATTACAATAAATGTATTAAGGCATGGTTGTTGTCCAGTCCCTAAGTCATGTCCAACTCTGCAACCCCATAGACTATAGCGTGCCAGGCCCATCTGTCCTCCACCATTCTCCTGGAGTTTGTTCAAATTCATGTCCCTTGAGTCAATGATGCTATCTAACCATCTCATCCTCTGCCGCCCCATTCTCATTTTGCCTTCAACCTTTCCCAGCATCAGGGTCTTTTCCAGTAAGCCAGTTCTTCCCAGCAGGTAGTGAAGGTATTGGAGCTTCAGCTTCAGCATTAGTCCTTCCAGTGAATATTCATGGTTGATTTCCTTTAGGATTAACTGATTGGATCTGCTTGCTGTCCAAGGGACTCTCAAAAGTTTTCTCCAGCACCACAATTTGAAAGCATCAACTCTTCAGTGTTCAGCCTTCTTTATGGTCCAGCTCTCACATCCATACATGAGTACTGGAAAAATTATAGCTTTGACTAAATGGACATTTGTCAGCAAAGTGATGTCTCTATTTCTTAATACATTGTCTAGGTTTGTCATAGCTTTCCTTCCAGGGAGCAAACATCTTTTAATTTCAAGGCTGCAGTCACCATCCACAGTGATCTTGGAGCCCAGGAAAATAAAATCTCACTGCTTCAACTTTTTCCCCATCTGTTTGCCTGAAGTGGTGGGCACAGAAGGCATGATATTAGTTGTTTTACTGTTGAGTTTTAAGCCAGGTTTTTTAACTCTCCTCCTTCACCTTCAACAAGAGGCTGTATAGTTTGTCTTCATTTCTGCCATTAGAATGGTTTCATCTGAATATCTGAAGTTGCTGATATTTCTCCTCACAATCTTGATTCCAGCTTGTTATTCATCCTCCCCAGCATTTCACATGATGCAAAGAGTACGGCATGACTAAGCAGCTTTCACTTCACTTTCACTCTGCATAGCAGTTAAATAAGCAGGGTGACAATATACAGCCTTGACATACTCCATTCCCAATTTTGAACCAGTCCATTGTTTCATGTCCAGTTCTAACCGTTGCCTCTTGACCTGCATGCAAGTTTCTCAGGAGGTAGGTAAGGTGGTCTGGTCCTCCAATCTCTAAGAATTTTCCAGTTTGTTGTGATCCACACCATCAAAGACTTTAGGGTAGTCAATAAGCAGAAGTAGAGGTTTTTCTAACTCTCTTACTTTCTTCATGATCCAGCAAATGTTGGCAATTTGATCTCTGATTCCTCTGCCTCTTCAAAACCCAGCTTGTACATCTGGAAGTTCTCGGTTCATGTACTGCTGAAGCCTAGCTTGAAGGATTTGGGGCATAATATTGCTAGCATGTGAAATGAGTGCAACTGTGTGGTAGTTTGAACATTCTTTGAACATTGAACATTTATATTGTCCTTCTTTGGGATTGGAATGTAACTGACCTTTTTCATTCCTGTTTCCATTGCTGAGTTTTCCAAATGTGCTGACCTACTGAGTGCAGCACTTTGACAGCATCATCTTTTAGGATTTTAAATAGCTTAGCTGGAATTTCATTACCTCCACTTCGTTCACAGTAATGCTCCCTAAGGCCCATTTGACTTCACACTCCAGGATATCCAGCTCTAGGTGAGTGACCATACTAGCATGGTTATCTGGGTCATTAAAGACCTTTTTTGTATAGTTCTCGCATGTATTGTTGCCAGCTCCTCTTAATCATTTCTGCTTCCATTAGGTCTTTATTGTTTTTCTTTTTTATCGTGCCCATCTTTGCATGAAATGTTCCCTTGATATTAATATCTCCAATCTTCTTGATGAGATCTCTAGTCTTTCCCATTCTATTGTTTCCCTCTTTTTCTTTGCATTGTTCTTTTAAGGCCTTCTTATCTCTTCTTGTTATTCTCTGGAACTCTGCATTCAGTTGAGTATTTCTTTCCCTTTCTCTTTTGCCTTTTGCTTCTCTTCTCTCCTCAGCTATTTGTAAAGCCTCCTCAGACACCTACTTTGCATTCTTTAATTTCTTTTACTTTGGGATGATTTTGGTCACCACCTCCTGTACAATATTGTGAACCTCCATCCATTATTCTTCAGGCACTCTGTCTACCAGATCTAATCCCTTGAATCTATTCATCACCTCCACCATATAATCCTAAGGGATTAGACCTAGGTCATACCTGAATTGCCTAGTGGTTTTCCTTACTTGCTTCCATTCAAGCCTTAATTTTGTGATAAGGAATTTATGATCTGAGCCACAGACAGCTCCAGGTCTTGCTTTTACTGGTTGTATAGAGCTTCTCCATCTTCAACTGCAAAGAGCATAATCAGTCTGATTTCGGTATTGACCGTCTGGTGATGTCCATGTGTAGAGTCTTCTCTTGTATTGTTGGAAAAGGGTGTTTGCTATGACCAGTGCATTCTCTTGGCAAAACTCTATTAGCCTTTGCCCTACTTCATTTTGTACTCCAAGGCCAGATTTGCCTGTTACTCTTGACTTTCTACTTTTGCATTCCAATCTCCTATGATGAAAAGGACATTTTTTCTCTGGTGTTAGCTCCAGAAGTTGTTGTAGGTCTTCATAGAGCCTGTCAACTTCAGCTTCTTTGGCATCAGTGGTTGGGGCATAGACTTGTGATGTTGAATGCTTTGCCTTGGAAATGAACTGAGATAATTCTGTCATTGTTTAGGTTGCATCCAAGTACTGCATTTTGGACTCTTTTGTTAACTATGAGATCTACTCCATTTCTTCAAAGGGATTCTTGCCCACAATAGTAGATATAATCATCATCTGAATTAAATTCACCCATTCCTATCCATTTTAGTTCACTGATTCCTAAGATGTCAATGTTCAATCTTGCCATCTCCTGCTTGATCACATCCAATTTACCTTGATTCATGGACCTAACATTCCAGGTTCCTATGCAATATTGTTCTTTACAGCATCAGACTTTACTTTCACCACCAGACACATCCATAACTGAGTGTCATTTATGCTTCCCTTAGATGCTTCTTTCTTTCTGGGGCTATACATAATTGCCCTCCACTCTTCCCCAGTAGCATATTGGACACCTCCTAACCTGGGGGTCTCATCTTCCAATATCATATCATTTTGCCTTTTCATACTGTTTATGAAGTTCTCACAGCAAGAATACTGAAGTCGTTTGCATTCCATCCTCCAGTGGACTACATTTTTCAGAACTCTTCACTATTACCCATCTGTCTTGGGTGGCCCTGCGTGGCATGGCTCATAGCTTCATTGAGTTACGCAAACCCCTTTACCATGACAAGGCTGTGATACATGAAGGGGATTAAGGCACAGGAGTGTGAGTAAAATTTCAGACTAGTAACACCTGGGAAACCTTTTATATGTTAAGCAATTAGTTGTAATATTTATAGAAAACTTTCAAAAAAGTGCAGGGAACTATATTGGATTTGGGTAGGGAGGAGTGCTTAGAAAGTTATATATGTAGACAAAGAGAGCTGGGTTCAATCCCTGGGTTGGGAAGATCCCCTGGAGAAGGACATGGCAACCCACTCCAGTATTCTTGCCTGGGAAATCCCATGGACAGAGGAGCCTGGCGAACTGTAGTCCATGGGGTCACAAAGAGTCAGACATGACTGAGTGACTAAGAACAGCACAGCACGCAGAGCTGTTCTAACTGGGAGAGTAGGAAAATATGAAGGAATTATATTAAATAAAAGCACATTACACTTTTATGACGTATGTATAAAGTCAGTAACATTTTAGTGAATAATTTGGAAAAACCACCATAAACCAGAAGAATAGCTCTGCATACTCTGTAAACCTGTTTATGACTTTTCTAACAACCAATGTGGAAATTTAGCAGTATTGACAAAATCGGTTCCATAGTTAGGTTCCACTTTTAATCTTATATAAACTGTCATCTACTCTGGTGTCAAAGCTAATAATACCTAATTATTTACTGGGATTTTCTTCCTTGTAACTAATCCTGTTAATTGGGGTTAGAAATAGTGTTTTAATACCCCTTCTAGGGAAATCACTGGAGAAGGCAATGGCACCCCACTCCAGTACTCTTGCCTGGCAAATCCCATGGACGGAGGAGCCTGGTGGGCTGCAGTCCATGGGGTCGCTAGGAGTCGGACATGACTGAGTGACTTCACTTTCACTTTTTACTTTCATGCATTGGAGAAGGAAATGGCAACCCACTCCAATGTTCTTGCCTGGAGAATCCCAGGGACGGGGGAGCCTGGTGGGCTGCCGTCTCTGGGGTCGCACAGAGTCGGACATGACTGAAGCGACTTAGCAGCAGCAGGGAAATCACTGGAAATTGTTCACATATGAAACAATTTATATGTATTAACTTTTTTAAAAAGCGAAATAGAATATGCTTTAGATCACTTGGAAGTCATTTATTCAACAAAAGTGTGCTGAGAGCCAACTACAGGCAGGATACATGGGGGACTCAGCAAAGAGTGAAATACAGATTTGCCTAGAAGAGCTCACATTCCATAAAGGAAAAGAGAACATTTGGCAGTATACAAGAATACAAAGTATAAAGTGGCTATCACATGCAAAAGAAGAGATGAAGGGCAGTGGAATTCAGAGGATGCTATTTATTCATTAGTATAGTCCGTGTGTCAGGTGTATACCCAACGGACTGTCCCGTGTTCGCCTTCCATGACATTCTGTTCCTCATGACAGATCTGACCAAATGTGCAGGATATACATAACACACAGAAACGCTGATATCATTTTATTATAGACTGAAGATATTTTCATGACATTATGATTATTTACCTATGTTTTCACATTGTACAGGCACTCTGTAGATTCAAAGGCAAAATAATTTTATGGGCAATCTATTCAAAATTATATGGAACAAGTGAGTGTCTCGGAATCCTGGGTAATTCCCATTGTTTGAAACGTGAATATTCACTTAATTTGTTTGCTATTAATAATAACTAATAGGAATAAGCTATAGGGTGACTGTGGAAGAAAACATATGCCTTTAAGCCTTAATAATATGTAACGGGCAGGCATAAGTAAGTGAATAGACTCTATTTTTACCTCTAATGCTAGATTTAATATGGTTTTCTAAACATGTTTAGAAGAAGAAACTAGAGATAAATTCCCTTAAAATAGATAGTGTGTATGCTGCTTAATTGCCAGGAACTAATAAGCATTTCGAATCAAGTAAGACTGAAGGTTCTTAACTCTGTAGCTTAACGTTATATACTTTAAATTAAGAAACATAAAATTTTTCTTCAAAGAATAATTTTGTGCTCAGAATTACTAAAAGCACGTAGCATAGAATGACTATCTTTTCCTATTGTAATCTTAGGATTCTTTTTTTCTAAGACATAAGGTGACATATCCAAGTGCTTGTCCTTCATCAGATGTTTCTAAGAGCAGTAGAGCAGAAAGCTCTAATATCTATTCATTCGTAATGTGTCATTCTGAATGTATTAAGGACAATTGACTTCACATGTCATAGGTAATTAGAAAAGTCACCTTCAGTTTTAGATTTTTAAAGTACACACCATATACTTTTAATAAGTACATGTATTGATGTCTTTCAACGTGTCTGAATTTTCTTCCATATCTCACTTTTATAGTGGGTAAATTCTCTCTATGGCCATTTAATTTAAAAGATTAATCAAAGTATACTTCTTCTTATTTTAATCCCTCAGCTGGGATTGTGGAACAGAACTTTACTGTGTTTTTTTCTTGTAAGAAAAAAAATAACTTACTTCTGTCCTGAGATTCAGGAACCCAGAGAGTTCTGTCCCTAGAAGTAATTTTTAAAGGCTCACCTGAGAAAACAAAAGAGTTGAATAAGGTGTCAGTGAAAAATGGAAAGTTGATATGTCATGTTCAGACAGCAGGGAATAGTGAATCGTGGGCTCATGAATGTTGTGCTTTTTAGGAAGGGCAGAGTTAGTTCAGGTGTAAATGGCCAACTAGGCTCTCTAGACTTTTTAACAGCAGTTCAAAGGACCTGTTTGCTGATGAACCCTAGTGAGTGGAGTTGGAATCAGCCAGATGTTCAAGCCTAAGGACGTGTGTGAAACATTTCAGGATTGAACTGTGCTTTTACTGCTGTTCAAGGGCATGGGTGGGCTTGCCATGTGGCACTAGTGGTAAAGAACCTGCCTGCCAATGCAGGAGACGCAAGAGACACAGGTTCAATCCCTGGAGGAGAGCAGGGCAACTCACTCCAGTATTCTTGCCTGGAGAATCCCATGGACAGAGAGCCTGGCGGACTACAGTCCATGGGGTCACAAAGAGTCAGACATGACTGAAGCAACTTAGTACACACACAAGGGCATGGATGGTCACCTTTCAGACTTTCTTACAGATTTGACACATTCATTAGCAGAAGATGGACATTTAGGGCAGCATTTACTTTCCAAATAAGGTATTTTCAGTACAGGAAAACTTTCTAATATACTAAACTATTTTAAATAAGGGACTTGAAGCATCCACCAATTTTAGTATCCCCCTTGAATACCAAGGGACAATTATAGTTCTCTGGTGGAATCTTGCCTCCAGAGGCATTTTTGCACCAACCAATCACTGAAGCATCTGTTAGCTTTCAGGCGTCCTCAGACTAGACCTCTCTCCCAGTATGAAATGTGGCCGATCATGGCTAGTTTCTCGAAGCACTCTTTTCCCTCAGTTTCCTTGATGCCACACTACCCTGGTTTTCCTTCCATTTCTCTGGCCTTTCTTCTGAGACTCTTTTACATGTATATCTTTCCCTGAGCAGCCTTTCAAAAGGTATAATGGATGTATGGTCAACTACAAATTATAGACTAGGAAGAAAATGGACAACATACCTGCACTCCAGGTGGTGCAGTGATAAAGAATCCACTTGCCAATACAGGAGACACAAGAGAGGCAGGTTCAACCCCTGGGTCAGGAAGATCTCCTGAATAAAGAAATGGCAACCCACTCCAGTTTTCTTGCCTGGGAAATCCCATGACAGAAGATCCTGGTGGGCTACAGTCCGTGAGGTCACAAAAGGTTGGACACAACTGAGCACACACACAAAACAAAACAGAAAAACTGTGAGCTGACCTACAAAACAAATAGTGCGTCCCCAAAAGGTATTGCAGCTCAGATGTACCAGGTCCATGGCTGGCAGGCAGCCACTTCAGGGGGCCATTCGGGGACCTTGGCTCCTTCTATCTGTGGCTCCATCCCTTACACATTGTCATCTGTATGCATCTGGTAAAAGAGGCTAAAAACACCAATTGGAAGCATAACACCGACGTTTTGGCTCATAATCCCCTGTCTGGAAAATAAATTCAGTCACACACACACATTTTACTGAAAAGGTGAAGAAGCAGAGAATTAGATTTTAAGAGACAGTTGAAAGACTACCACAACACATTACAATGGATAAATATAATGTTTTCACAATCACTTCTACAAATTGAGTAGAAAGAAACACAACAGAAAAATAAGTAAAGGCTATACACTTACAGACACAAAAATATGACCGAAGCAGAAATGCATATCACCAATAAAGAGACTTTCAATCTCAGCACCATACCACGCTAAGGCACTTCATTCGTGTCCAACTTTGTGCAGCCCTATGGACTATAGCCCGCCAGGCTCCTCTGTCCATGAGATTCTCCAAAGGAGAATACTGGAGTGGGTTGTCACTTCCTGATCTCTTAAGTCTTCTGCATTGGCAGGCGGGGTCTTTCCAACTAGCGCCACATGGGAAGCCCTTCAGTCTCAGTAACTGTCAGGAAAATGCAACTTAAAATAACAATAATGTATCACTGTCAAATATTTTGAAAAGCAATACCAAGTACTGGTGAGTATTCAGGGAAATAGGCATTCTCATACATTGCTAATGGAAGTGGAAATAATAATAACTTTTAAGGAAAATAATCTGCAAACATATATTAGAATATAATTATACTCTCTAAACAGCAACCTAGCTTTTGGGAAACTGTTTGCAGTGGCTGCTGCGTTGTGCCACCCCCACCCCTACCCCCACCGGCTCCCTGGACTTCCCTCCAGGGAAGGGAGGACGCTGGCTGAAGCAGTCCCTCACCCAGCTGCCAGGAGTGCTGCCTGTTGAGCATTCACACCTGTGTCCCGTTTGGGGAATTTTTCCTCCACAGAAGGAAGCTGTCTAACCCTGGGCTGTATATCCTCCCAAGGGGCAGCCTACCTGTACTGACTGGTGAACCCAGAGGGTACAAAGGCTAGCCTCCTGATGTCTGTCGGGGATATCTTTCAAGGACTGGCTCAGTGAAGAAAAATACATGACTTCTCACAAGAGTATCTGCAAAAGTCATTACATATCAGAATGGCAAAAGATTGTTTTATTAGTGAGTAAGTCATAGAAAAGGAGCTTCAGATTTTACCTATTTGGATACTAGTATTAGATGAGTAACTTCATTTGTTTAGGTATTTGTTTGTTTGTTGATCTCAAGGCACAAAATTGTCTTCCTTGAAACTGCATTATGTATGTTCAAGGTTTCATCTGATTACAATAGAGCAGATTGTCAATTTTGCTTTTTCAAGAATTTTTATCTACTACTAAGGTACAATTGGGAATAAACAACTACTTTAGCCCAGATGGTCGCAATGGTTAATTTTATGTTAACTTGGTGGAACCGTGAGATACCCAAATTAAACATTATTTCCAGATATGTCTGAGAGAGTGTTTCCAGATGAGGTTAGCACTTGAACAGGTGGACACAGAAGAGTAGATTGCCTTCCCCAGGGTGGGTGGGCACCATCCAATTCCTTGAGGCTAGTAATAGAATGAAAGGGAAAGGAAGGAGGAGTTCGTCTTTGTTGTTTCCTGCCAGCCGGCTTGAGTTGGTACATTGGTCTCCTCCTGCCCTTGGACTAGAAATTACACCATTAGCTCCCCTGGTTCTCAAGTCTTTGGAATAGGACTAAAATTTCATTACTGGCTTTTGTGGTTCTTGAGCTTGCAGATGGCAGATCATGGGACTTCTCAGCCTCCACAGTCACATAAGCCCGTTCTCATAATAAATTTTTATATCTATATCTCTATCTATAGATGTATAAGTAGAGAGAGCCAGAAAATTCTGAAAGAGATGGGAATACCAGACTACCTGACCTGCCTCTTGAGAAACCTGTACGCAGGTCAGGAAGCAACAGTTAGAACTGGACATGGAACAACAGACTGGTTCCAAATGGGAAAGGGAGTACGTCAAGGCTGTATGTTGTCACCCTGCTTATTTAACTTCTATGCAGAGTACATCATGAGAAACGCTGGGCTGGAAGAAGCACAAGCTGGAATCAAGATAGCCGGGAGAAATATCAATAACCTCAGATATACAGATGACACCACCCTTATGGCATAAAGTGAAGAAGAACTAAAGAGCCTCTTGATGAAAGTGAAAGAGAAGAGTGAAAAAGTTGGCTTAAAGCTCAACATACAGAAAACTACGATCATGGCATCCGGTCCCATCACTTCATGGCAAATAGATGGGGAAACAGTGGAAACAGTGATTGACTTTAGTTTTTGGGGCTCCAAAATCACTGCAGATGGTGATTGCAGCCATGAAATTAAAAGACGCTTACTCCTTGGAAGGAAAGTTATGCCCAACCTAGACAGCATATTAAAAAGCAGAGACATTACTTTGTCAACAAAGGTCTGTCTAGTCAAGGCTATGGTTTTTCCAGTAGTCATGTATGGATGTGAGAGTTTGGCTATAAAGAAAGCTGAGTGCCGAAAGATTGATGCTTTTGAACTGTGGTGTTGGAGAAGACTCTTTAGAGTCCCTTGGACTGCAAGGAGATCCAACCAGTGCATTCTAAAGGAGATAAGTCCTGGGTGTTCATTGGAAGGACTGATGTTGAAGCTGAAACTCCAATACTTTAGCCACCTGATGTGAAGAGCTGACTCATTTGAAAAGGCTCTGATGCTTTTTGGAAAGATTGAGGGCAGGAGGAGAAAGGGACAACAGAGGATGAGATGGCTGGATGGCATCACTGACTCAATGGATATGGGTTTGTGTGAACTCCAGGAACTGGTGATGGACAGGGAGGCCTGGCGTGCTGCAGTTCATGGGGTCGCAGAGTTGGACATGACTGAGCAACTGAACTGAACTGAACTGAAGTAGAGAGAGAGACCCTGTTAGCTCTGTTTCTCTGGAGAACCTTGACTAACACCGTGGTCTGCGCTTGACCTTCATGACAACTTTGGAAAGTACCTATTTAGTTATTGAAGTGCTCATTTTGCATACAAAGAAACAGATTAAGGAAATAAATTAAAAACAGACAAGGATACCACAAGAAAAGAAAATTATAGGCCAATATTCCAGATAAACTAGATACAAAACTCTTTAACAAAGTATTAGCAAACCAAATTCAACAATTAAAGTAAAAGGCTCATACACCATAATCAAGTAGGATTTAATCCAGGGATACAAGGCTGCTTCAACATCTGTACACATCAGTCAAGTGATACACCACATTGCAAAATAGAGAGTAAAAATCATATGGTCATCCCAATAGATGCAGAAAATTTTTGACATAATTTAACATCCATTTATGATAAAAACTCTCAACAAAGCAGGTGTAGAGGAAATGTATCTCAACATAAAAAAAAAAGATCAAATGTGATAAGCCCACAACTAGCATATGCTCAGTGGTGAAAAGCTGAAAGCTTTTCCTCTAAGATTAGGAACAAGAACAAGGATGTCCACTCTTACCACTTCCATGCAACATAGTATTGGAAGTCCCAAACAGAGCAATTAGGAGAGGAAGAAGTGAAACTGTAACTACATGCAGATGACACAACATTATAAACAGAAAACCTTGAAAAACACCTAAAAAACTGTTAGAACTAATAAACCAACTCAGTAATGTTGCAGGATACAAAAATCAGTATGCAAAAATCTAAAACAAATTACCAAAAGAAATTAAGAATACAATCTTATTTATAATTACAAGAAAAAGAATAAAGTACCTAGGAATAAATTTAACCAAGGAGGCCGAAAATCTGTATACTGAAAACTATGACATTAAAGGAAAAAAAATTGAAGACACAAATAAATGGAAAGATATTCTGTGCTCATGAATTGGAAGAATTAACACTGTTAAAATATTCATTTTACCCAAAGCAATTTATATATTCAATGCAATCCCTGTCAAAATCCTGGTGGTATTCTTCACAGTAAAACGAACAATCCTAAAATTTGTGTGGTGCCACCAAAGACTAAATAGCCAAAGCAACCTTGAGAAAGAAGAACGAACCTGGAGGCATCATATTCCCTGATTTCAAATTTTATTACAAAGCAGTATTAATTAAAAAAAAACAACAGTGTGATATTGGCATCAAAACAGACACAGAAGGAGATGCTTGGATACCATCACTGACTCAATGGACATGAACTTGAGCAAAGGTCAGGACATAGTGGAAGACAGAGAGGCCTGGTGTGCTGCAGTCAATGGGATTAAAGAGTTTGACAGGACTTAGCGACTGAAGGACAGTAGTCAATTAACTTATGACAAAGGAGCCAAGAATATACAATGGGGAAAGGACAGTCTTTTCAAAAAACTGGGTATTGGGAAAACTGGATAGCCGTATGCACAAGAATGAAATAGAACAACTGCCTTGCACCATACTCAAAAATTAACTCAAAGAGGATTCAGTACTTGAATGTAAAACCTGAAACCATAAAACTCCTAGAAGAAAGCATAAGTCATAAGCTTTTGACATAGGTCTTAGCAATGTTTTTTTTTTTTTTTATCAGACACCAAAAGTAAGAGCAGCAAAAGTAAACAAGTGGGACTATATCAAGTTAAAAGGCTTCTTCACAGCAAAGGAACCATCAACAAAGTAAAAAGTCAACCAACTGAATAGAAGTATTTACAAGTTATATATCTGATAAGGGTTAATATTCAAGATAAAGAACTCATACAACTCTGCAAAACAAAGACAAAAACAATTCAATTAAAAAATAAGCAGAAGATCTCAAGACACTTTTCCAAAGAAGACATAAAGATGGCCAACAGTTACATGAAAGTTGATCAACATCTTTAATCATCAGAGAAATGCAGATCAAAACCATAATGAGATATCATCCCATACCTGTTAGCATGGTTACTATCAAAAAGACAAATGTTGGTAAGTTTGAAAAGGGAACCCTTGTGCACTGTTGACGGGAATATAAATTAATGGCTAGTATGGAAAACAGTATGGTGGTTCCTCAAAAACTTAAAAATGGAATTACCATATGAATCAGGAATTCCATTTTGGGGTATTTATCTGAAGAAAATGGGAACACTAACTTGAAAAGTTATCTGCACCCCCATGTTCATTGCAGCATTATTTACAACAGTCAAGATATGGAAACAACCTTGGTGTTCATCAGGAGATAAATGGATAAAGAAATTGTGGCACATATATATATATAATGGAACATTATTGGTCATAAAAAGAATGAAAGCTTGCCATGTATGACAAAATGGATGGATCTCGAGGACACTATGCTGCAAGAAATAAGTCAAACTGAGAAAGACAAATACTGTATAATCTCTCTTACACGTGGAATCTGGAAAAAAAAAAAAAGCAACAAAAATCATGCATACAGAGAATAGATTGGTGATCACTAGAGGCAGGGGCTGTGGCAGTAGGGGAAAATTATAAAGGTGGTCAAGAGGGAAAAAAAAATTTTTATGATTTAAAAAATCATTCACAACCTGTTTATTGTAAAACTGGAACTTAAGCTTAAAAGTTTCATTGTCTGGAGTAGGTATGTGCTCTTTGGGGCCTTTTTTCATAAAGACCCACCAAAAAAAAAGCCTGAACTTGCTTTTCTTTTGTAATATTTCTTCCATTTCCTCAAAACCAGTAGTTACTCCAAGCAGGAACTTGCATTCAAGTCATAGCATTTTAAGGACCCTTAACTACATCTGGGTATAAAAGAACAAATGCTTCTTGAGCAGAAGTTACATCTTCTTGCAAGATTGGTAGTTCTGTCTGTGTTCACATGATAGAGATGAAATGTCTTCTCCACTAAAAGCAACTGGCAGTGTGTGTGTGTGTGTGTGAGAGAGAGACAACAAACTCCTCCTGACTTCCCTTTCTATTTCTGAAACTGAGAAGCTCTTGCTCACAGCTCTAAGGGTCTGCCAGCTACAGGGCATGCAGCAGTAGTGTAATACAAACCCAAAGGACTGTCAGGTCTGTGTGAGGTATGCTGCCCCAGGGCACCAGCCCCTGTTGAATCCAGGCCTATTACAAAGTGGGTATCTTTCTTCCTCCTGAACATGCATCTGACAATGATCTTTCATTGTAATAACTGCTGAGGAAGTAACCAAGGTGTGGCTTTAGAACAATCAGTTCTTTTCAGAGTTGTAAAACTGCACTAAGGAAGCCTTAATTCTGGTCCCTAGAATTAAAAAAAAAAAACCAAAAAACCCTGTAGTTTCAAAAAGGCCTTTGTTCTGAACACAGTCTGCACCTCTCCTCTGCTGCTAGCCTGCCAGCCGCTGTGTCTAGACCCGTGAGGTAGGCATTCTTACGCAGTTGGTGATCCTTCACTTTTCAGCCCTGACTATAGAATCCCACCCTGATCACATAGTATTGCTTTGTATTTTGTTTGAGATAGATATTGGTGTATCTTAGCACAGATTTAATTTTTAATTATTAAATTCCAGCCCACAGAGGCAAGTGAAAAACATAATTCCAAATCTTTTATTTTGTTTATTTGTTATTTTAAAATGTTTCATTGTAATTAGCTTACAACTTTGCATTCGTTTCAGGTGTACAGTAAAATAAGTCAGTTATACATATACATATATTTACTTTTTTGTAGATTCTTTTCCCATATTACAGAGCATTGAGTATAGTTTCTTGTGCTATACAGTAGATCCTTATTAGTTATCTATTTTATATGTAGTAGTGTGTATGTGTCAGTCCCTATCTCCCAATTTATCCCCTGCCTTTCCCCCCACTGGTAATCCTAAGTTTGTTTTCTATATCTGTAACTGCATTCTGTAAATAAGTTCATTTGCACCATTCTAGACTTCATATCGGAGAAGGCAATGGCACCCCACTCCAGTACTCTTGCCTGGAAAATCCCATGGGCGGAGGAGCCTGGTAGGCTGCAGTCCATGGGGTCGAGAAAAGTCGGACACGACTGAGCGACTTCACTTTCACTTTTCTCTTTCATGCATTGGAGAAGGAAATGGCAACCCACTCCAGTGTTCTTGCCTGGAGAATCCCAGGGATGGAGGAGCCTGGTGAGCTGCCGTCTATGGGGTCGCACAGAGTTGGACACGACTGAAGCGACTTAACAGCAGCAGCAGCAGACTCCATATATAAGTGATATCATATGATATTAAATGTCTCTCTCTAACTTACTTCGCTCAATATGGCAATCTCTAGGTCCATCCACATTGCTATAAATGGCATTGTTTTGTTCTTTTTTATCGCTGAGTATTTTCCATTGTATGTATGTACTACATCTTCTTTATCCACTCCTCTGTCAGTGGACATTTAGGTTGCTTCCATTTGTTGTTGTCGTTCAGTCGCTCAGTGGTGTCTGACTCTTTGCAACCCCATGGACTGCAGCACACCAGGCTTCCCTGTGCTTCACCATCTCCCAGAGTTTTCTGATGACCATCTTGTCCTCTGACATCCCCTTCTCTTCCTGCCCTCAATCTTTCCCAGCATCAGAGTCTTTTCCAATAAGTTAGCTCTTCGCATCAGGTTGCCAAAGTATTGGAACTTCTGCTTCCATTCAGTTCAGTTCAGTCGCTCAGTTGTGTCCGACTCTGTGACTCCATGAATCGCAGCACGCCAGGCCTCCCTGTCCATCACCAACTCCCGGAGTTCACTCAGACTCACATCCATCGAGTCAGTGATGCCATCCAGCCATCTCATCCTCTGTCGTCCCCTTCTCCTCCTGCCCCCAATCCCTCCCAGCATCAGAGTCTTTTCCAATGAGTCAAGTCTTCCCATGAGGTGGCCAAAATACTGGAGTTTCAGCTTTAGCATCATTCCTTCCAAAGAAATCCCAGGGCTGATCTCCTTCAGAATGGACTGGTTGGATCTCCTTGCAGTCCAAGGGACTCTCAAGAGTCTTCTCCAACACTACAGTTCAAAAGCATCAATTCTTCAGTGCTCAGCTTTCTTCACAGTCCAACTCTCACATCCATACATGACCACTGGAAAAACCATAGCCTTAACTAGACAGACCTTTAGGTCTTGGCTATTATAAATATTGATGCTCTGCACATTGAAGTGCATGTATCTTTTTGAATTATGGTTTTCTTTGAATATATGCCCAGGAGTGTGATTGCTGAATCATATGGTAGTTCTATATTTAGTTTCTTGGGGAATCTCCACACTGTTCTCCATAGTGGCTGTACCAGTTTATGTTCCCACCAACAGTGTAGGAGTCTTCCCTCTTTGTCACACCTCTTCAGCATTGCCTGTAGATTTTTTGATGATGGCCATTCTGATTGCTGTGAGGTGATACCCCATTGTAGCTTGATTTCCATTTCTCTAATAATTAGTGATGTTGAGCATTTTTTCTTGTGATTTTTGGCCATTTGTATGCCTTCTTTGGAGAAACGTCTTTTTAGATCATCTGTCCAGTTTTTAATTGGGTTGTTTGTTTTTTTGATATTGAGCTGCATGAGCTGTTCATATATTTTGGAGATTAATCCCTTGTGGGTTGCTTCATTTGTAGATATTCTCTCCCAGTATGTAGGCTGTCTTTTCATTTTGTTTATGGTTTCCTTTGTTGTGCAAAAGTTTTTAAGTTTAATTAGGTTCCATTTGTTTATTTTTGGTTTTATTTTCATTACTGTATGAGGTGGATCAAAAAAAATATTGCTGCAATTTATGTCAGAGAGCATTCTCTCTGGCCTTACATTTAGGTCTTTAATCCATTTTGAATTTATTTTTCTGTATGATGTTAAAGAGTGTTCTAATTTCATCCTTTTACATGTATATATCCAGTTTTCCCAGTGCTACTTATTGAAGAAGCTGTCTTTTCACCATTGTATATTGCTGCCTCCTTTGTCATAGATTAGTTGACCATAGGTGCATGGGTTTATCTCTGGACTTTCTATTATGTCCCATTGGTTTGTAAGTCTGTTTTTATGCCAGTACCAAACTGTTTTTAGTACTGTAGCTTTGTGGTATAGTCTGAAGTCAGAGAAATTGATTCCTCCAGCCCTATTTTTCTTTCTCAAAATTGTTTTGGCTATTCATGGTCTTTTGTGTTTTCATACAAATTCTAAAAGTTTTTATTCTAATTCTGTGAAAAATGCCTTTGGTAATTTGATAGGGATTGCATTGACTCTGTATATTGCTTGGGTAATATATTGATTTTGACAATATTGAGTCTCACTACCCAGTAACATGGTATATCTCTCCATCTGCTTGTATCGTCTTTGATTTCTTTCATCACTGTCCCATACTGGCTCCTTCTCCCTGTCTCCTTCCTGCAACTGCCTCACACACTCAAGACCAGGGAGGCTGGTGTTTCTGGCTCCTTCCTGAAAGGGGACAGTGGTAGTATACAGAGTTGAAGACTGTGGTCCTGAAACCTTCAAATTACTCACAGTGAAGATTTATAAGACAAATCATTCTGTTAACACTGATAAACTCTCATAGGGATCATAACCATGTACTGGTATTATGGTACTAAGTGACTCCTCCTCACAGAGGGGAGGATGGGAGTGGGTGAAGGATGCAGGGAGGATATCCTGTCACATTCTTCTTCCTCCCCTCCTCCTCCTCCTCTTCCTCCTCCAGGATGGTAGAAGACTAACTTTCTAACATTTCCCCACCTAACCTTAAATTCTCAACCCTCAACTGAAGAAATGGAGAAGGGAATCAGGCTGACAACAGCATATAAACTGAGATTGAAACCTGACACCAGAGAAACAGCAAAGCAGATCATCTGCATTCCAACAAATCAGGAATTGACTGAATTTTATAATTCATTCAACAGTCTCCCAACACTGAGTTTATTGTTTTTATGAAAGGCAATAGAGAAAAAGAAGAGCAATCATCAAACAGGTTGAAATTTTACATAAATAGCAAGCAGATGAATATGAGTAAGAGAATTCTCTGGAGTCCTGCTCCAGATGCTCCCCAAACTTCCTCTTCTGCCTCATGCCAGTAGACCCTGCTTCATCCCAGCTGACCTTGCTTTATCCCAGTCCAAACACAGTCCACACACAGCTGCCTTCAAAGAACCATATGTTCGACAGGACATGTTCAGCTCTTGTCATACCCCAAGGAAGGTCTATACTGTATGTCTCTTCAAACAGGGAGGTGAGGAGGGACAGCCCCAAAGTATCCCTATTTTAGGAAATTCGTTTCCATCTTCCTAGAGTCAGCATAAATAAGTTGCCCATTAAAAACTGATATGCCAAAATTGAAAAAAAAAAAAAAAAGAACATGCCTTTAAAAAACTATCTCATTAAAATAAAACAAACAAGTATATCCAAAGAGAAACAGACTCACAGATACAGAGCACAAACTAGTGGTTACCAGAGGGGAGAAGCGTGGGGGAGGGGCAAGGTAGGTGAAGGGGGTTAAGACAGCCAAACTACTAGCTATAAAATAAATAAGTTACAAGGATGTGATATATAACACAGAAAATATAGTGAATATTTTATAATAATTGTACATGAAATATAGTCTATAAAAAAATCAAATCACTGTATTAAACACCTAAAACTAATACAATATTGTAAGTCAACTTATTTCAGTGAAAAATAAATAAATTTTGTAAAAATTTTAAGGAATCATGAATAAAGAATAAAATAAAACAAATTAACAATTTCATTTTGGGGACAGAATATCCATGACTTCTGAATGAAGAAATAACTTCTCAGTCTAGACTAAATTCATTTTGCTTAGAAAAAGGAACATTCTTCACATTTCCCAGAGATCACAAAAAATTAAAAACATTAAAAAAGTTGTGTGGTTGCCTTATGAATTAGTCCTTTGATGTTTTAAAAGCAAGTGCAACAGATAAGCTTCATAGCAGTGCATTTTGTTCTTCGAAGGGACCAATGAAGATCTCTGTGTTTAGCGATATTTTTAATTCAGCTCTGGACTTTCTCCAGGAAATCACTCATAATTACTAATTGTATTTTTGTAAGTTAATGAAAGGATGCAGAATTTTTTCAATGCCCCCTTTCACTTGTGTAATTAATGATGTTGCTTTTTTACATGACTGAGTAAAGCTAAGATACAGAGACATGAATTAACCAAGAAAGCTTCTTTGTGCAGTATGGGAGAAATTAAGTATAAATTTTAGGCATGCAATTGTCTTAAAAAAAAAACTATTCCTTCATCATCTTTTTTCTTCAGTTTTTTGTTGCTTAGACTTATAATAAAAACTAGCAGAAAAAAGACTCATTTAATGAGGTCATATTTGCAAAAATATATTAATAGGATTTCCTAAGAGCTTTTTCACAGCATTGAATTTAACCGAATGTCCGTAAGAGTGGAGCACCCAGAGTGTATTTTCTGATGCCTTCAAGATTTCCAAACTGCAATTTAGATAACTCCTTAAATTTGTGAAGTCAAGTCTTTCAATAAATTCCAAACACTGAACAGCACTGTCAACCAAATACTCAATTAACATTTAAAAGAATAACAAACAACTGCAAAGTACTCTTGTTTTTTTTTAAAACAGATACATATTTTCAGCAAAAGAAACCATATTCTGGGCAAAAAAGCAAACAAACAAAATATGAAACCAATAAAATTAAAGGATTAAAATCATACATAGTTTTCTCTGACCACAGAGAAAATTAAATTAGAAAATAATAAAGAGAAGGCAACTGGAAAATTGTCAAGTATTTGAGAATTATATAAGATGCTTTTGAATGACTCATGAGTTAAAGAATATATCACAAGGGAAGTTAGAAAATATTGGGGACTGAATGAAAATGAAAATAAAACTTTTCAAAATTAAAAAAAATGTCCAATTCTTTTTAGATTGAATGGAAGTTTATGATTTGGGGAAAAAACCTGCTAGGAATAATAAGGAGGAAAATCTAATGTTTTGCATCAGAAGGTGTTGATTTTCCTTTCAAACTCTTCTGGTAACTAGAAGAGAATCATTGTGGAAGAAGGACACAGGTAGTCTCACAAATGGTGTACATTTCTGAGCCTATTAAAGACTGTTACAGAATCTTGGGGGCTTCCCCCGTGGCTTAGTGGTAAAGAATTTGCCTGCAATGCAGGAGATGCAGGTCTGATCCCTGGGTTAGGAAGATCCCCTGGAGGAGGGCATGGCAACTCACTCCAGCATTCTCGTCTGGAGAATCTCATGGACAGTGTGGCCTGGCATGCTACAGTCGATAGGGTCGCATAGAGTCAGACACAACTGAAGTGACTTAGCATGCATGCACAGAATCTTGACCCTGCTTTAGACTCTTCTTTCTACTTGTAAGCTCCTGGCTATGTTGCCCTTTGACATATCCTTCCTTCCTCCTTTTGTTCATTTCTCCCTTCCTCCCTTTCTGCTTCCCTCCCTTCCTCTTTCCTCTTCCTTTTTCTCTCCCTCCCTTTTTCACTCACTTTCTTGTTTAAAATTCCATTTTCCCCTTTCTTTCTTGCTGTTATATTATTGTTGTCATTGTTATTTGCTTTTTTTTCACAAAGGAGAAATATTCAAGCCTTGAAGGTAGTTTGAAGCCAGGTGTTTATTCCCAGTTTGGGAATGGAGAAGGGATTCATTATGAGATATTTAAAGCTCAGCTACACGTTCAGTCTGTGATTGGAATGTTTAGGTTGTAGGCTGATAGTAGGGGCACTGAGTTTACAGTAACCCAAAAACTACTAAAGAGATACCGAGAGCTATATGTCAATTGTTCATCAGGTTACCTAGGACCATAGTCAGATATCAGGAGAGAGGAATGATCAAATACAAAGCACTATAGTACTACCACTACTACTGGCAAATACTTGAAGAGTGCATACTATATGCCAGGTACTTAGTATATATACTCATATTTTTTTATAGCAATCATATGAAACAGTTATTATATCCATGTTATCGATTAGCAGATGAAGGCACAGAGGAGATCAATAACTTGTCCAAGATTACATATTAGTATAAGGTTTTAAACCTAGGCATTCTGGCTTCAAAATCATCCTCTTAACTGCTATAATATACCATCTCTCTGTAGACTGGTTTCTTCTTTTAATGGGATAGAAGATACACTGACTGTTGATGACATTTCCCCCTTGACATTTTGAAGGAGCTATTTGTTATCTGCCATGACTGTTCCCTTGATTAGATAGCATTATCCCCACCTAACTCCTAGACCACTCTGTTCCAAGAAAAGTCTGGCCATTCATTCTCCATCCATCCTTCTATCCACCCATCTGGCTCAGAGATCCGCATGATTCTCACGATGGGACTTCCACCCAGCAACCTTTTTATACTGGAGAAATCTGGTTAAGATGGATATTGAAGGCAGCCTTTCAGGAAACAGGCAATTAAGAGGGAATGATTTCTACAAAGAGAGTTATGCAGCCTGAGAAGAGTACAAGGAAGGAAGAAGTGTGCTATGGTTAAGAACAATGGCTCTGGAATCCAGAAAGATCTGAGTTTAAACTCTGCTTCTGTTACTCCATAGCTGTGAGACTGTAGGCAAGGTATTTAACTTCTCTGAGCCTGTCTTCTCAGATCTCAAATCAGAATAATTAAACATATCTTTCAATATTGTGAGAATTAAATGAAACAATGTCTGTTGACTTCTTTGTACCCCAACACCAAGCACAAGGTGCTTAACAAGCAAGACTTTCATACATATCAGGTATGGATAATCTGACGGGTGGAAAGGAGCCTGGGAATTTCTAAGAGGGAAGAAATGTTCTTTGTTTCTGGGATAAAGAATACTCATTAGTCTTGGCCTACAGAGGTGTTGAGTTTTAAAGTAATTTTTAAAATTAGCAAACTCTTATTTAGTTTTCAAGAATTCAGCCGTACTTTTGAGGCTCCTTTTGAAAAGGAGCAATGTCCATCACTATGCAGAACACACACAAACACACACATAATATTGGAATAAACCTTTTTGTGGCTTGGACCTCTTGCCAAGAAATATAAACAGCAGAATGGATGAAAAGCACTGGAGGTGAAGGCTGTGCCTGACTCCCCCAGCCCTCAGCCAATGCTGATGCACTGATGTTTGATACACACTTTAGTTAAGGCAGTAAACAAACTTTACAACCCAAGAATAATTTTGGATTATTTATTTAGACGAGCACATTCCCCCTGGTTCCTACTGATTACGAATTAATTCCACTCAGGTATTTCTCAGGGGGAATATTTTATAAAATTATCATATGCAAATAACGTGTGGCATATTTTCCCTTTTTATTTATTTATTTTTTATCCACACCGGTTATTTTGTGGAGTGCTCCGCCGGCAGCACAGCAAAACTTGCTTTTCAGTCGTTAGGCATAAAATAAAGACTTCTACACTTTATATTAGTTCACAAGTCTTGAAACTAAATGACTAGCTTTCTTATTTCGAAATCTGAAAATCCAAAAGTATGAAGGCCTGTTCTTTGCATATTCATTTATGCCTGGTGACTCAGACAGGTACAGGGGAGAAAAAAATCATCACGTGAATAAATTGCAGTATTGTTAGTCTCAACATGCAAAGTTATTCTATGATACCTAATTTCAATCTGTTATGCCTAATTAAAGTGGTGATAAAATGAGAAATAGAGAATCTGAATTTTAAATAAATTTTAAAATATATGGGCATTTAAAAGAACTTAGTGGTGGAAAACTTCCAAGTAAAATAAACTATTATGCTTAATATTTAGTTGATTGGCAGACCACCCTTTGGAAGGCTTAGGCTGGACAGTCTCACAGGAGACCAAGAAGTTGATCTGTTTTAAGGATAGTAAATAGAACTCATTCTCCATGTCACCTAAGGAAGTCTAAGTGATGCATTTTATACTCTATGTTGGGCTTCATGCATTCCAAATTCGAATTTAATACCAAGACGCTCAGAGCTTTGTGGCAGAGACTTCTGTTTCTATCAGATTTAAACTTGACCAGTCTGTGTCAGCTCATGATGGCCCCTACTGAGAAAAACAATTCTTAGGTTAATCAGGGCACGAGCTAGTGACAATATTTTTGCCAAAACATTTCCGTAAGTAAAAATTTAAATATAGAGTGTGTTATTCATCAGGATGCAAACAGTTAGTTCATTAGTAAGCCAATACATCTATGTAAAATAATGAGTCTGGTTTCTAGACAGCCTAGGAAAACCCAGCATCAAATGTTTAATTAGTTGGTAAGCCGCAACAGAGGGGATCTCTGTCTGTTGTTGGTAGGACCTTGACCTAAGCCAGCTTCACAACTAGTAGTTGTGAAGGGAACTTTGTCCCTGGCTTACATGGCCTCTAAATCTGCCTTTCTGTATGCTTATGAGCCAAAAGATATGATAGAAATGGATGTTTGGTAAAGAAAAAGTGTGCCAACTCACTGTACCTCCGATGTCTTGGGGGTCCTAGAAATGGACTAAACCCATACAGTGCTGATGGCTTATATTAGGTTGGCCAAAAAGCTAGTTTGGGTTTTTCCATGAGATCTTATGGAAAAACCCGAACAACCTTTTTGGCCAAGCCTATATTTGCCTCAGTAGCTGGTCTGTGAGTTCTGGCCTGAGTACAAGCCCTTTGTTCTGCTGGGGTCTATGTGAGAGATTTTGGTTTTCTCCAAATGAAATAGATTGTGGCTCAGAATCAGACACCCAAGACAGTAGCCAGTTTTCTTTCTGTTCCCCCTCTCCCTGCTATGGAAGCCACAGACACAGTGGAGGTGAGGAAATGCATTTTTCAGAAAAGCAGATTCTCCTAAAAGGGTAAGTACTGGCACTTCGGATCCTCAGAAGTGGGAGAACCTGAGACCAGATGGAGTCCTAGCTGGAATAATTAAGGTAAACAGGTAATTAGAGGCTTTTGAAGCCTGAGTGGATGGAGGAAACGAGAAATACAGGTGAAGTAAGCCAAAATGGCAAGCTTTCTCGACAAATTGCTGCCTGAAGCCAAGAGGCATGAAGTTCTGCCAAAAAGAACAGAGACTGGAAGGTTTCAGACACTGAGAGGGGATTCAGAATTGTTGCTTTGCAGACTTAAGAAGGAAGGCCAAAATCTAGTGATAGAATATATTTAACCCATCTTTAAATGCTTACAATCTTTAAATATTGTTTTTTAATATGTTTGCCTCTTCCTCCGTTAGGCTATTAAAATAAGTCATTCCAGATTTTTTTTTTTAACCAAAAGGCTATGTTTACTAATTCATAGTGAAACTAACTTGCCTTCTCTTGGGAAAGTCCCACTAGTTGCTTCATGGAGTCATAAAGTAAGATGCCATTATTTATTGGGCAACGGCTTCTTGAGCTGAAACACTGAAATTGGGAAAAACTGCCCATCTCAGCCTTTATTGGGGTTTCCCTTTATATTCTCTTCTTGCCTGGAGAAGGAAATGGCAACCCACTTCAGTACTCTTGCATGGAAAATCCCATGGACAGAGAAGCCTGGTAGGCTACAGTCCATGAGGTCGCAAAGAGTCAGACACGACTGAGCGACTTCACTTCTTCTCAGTAGAAAAAGCCATACGTGCATATCCCTCCCAGAGACAATCCCTAATGTCATCCTGAGTTGGCACTGTCCCCTTGAGTGCGTGGAGGACACGGAGGTACGCCCAAGCTCAAAGTTATACTGTCTTTCCACCTCAAACCACAGAGAATGTATGTATTAAGCTCACTAGCTTGAGCTTCCTCTGCAGCCTACTGTGTACTCCTGGCCCTTGGCACAATGTGAGCGTAGCTTTAACAGTTAAGGCATTTCCCTTATGCTCTACCAAGGAAACAGTAAATCATACATGATTCTGGTTGTATTGGCATTAAAGAAAAAGCATCTCAGCCTATTTTTACATACCTAATTCAGATGGGAAAAGACAGTTTGAGCCATAAATTCCAAAAAGGAATCCAGAAGTAAAAGTGGAATCAGGAGAGTGACTGAGAAATATGATGATTAGAAATCTAAATGTCATAGATACGTATTTATGAAAATCTTCATTGCAGGATTTTTTATGATCATAAGAAATTAGAAACATCTTGAATATCTATCAGTAAGATGATGGTTAGATAACTTATACAGCCCCATACCATGGTGTGTGGTAGACAGGAAAATTGTATAAGAAAAGGAGTGTTGTAGATAGAGAAAAATCTCTAATACATATGGTTAAATAGAGAAACAAATCATAAAACAATATATATTGTATCAGTTCAGTTCAGTTCAGTCGCTCAGTCATGTCCAACTCTTTGTGACCCCATGAACCGCAGCACGCCAGGCCTCCCTGTCCATCACCAACTCCCGGAGTCTACCCAAACCCATGTCCATTGAGTCAGTGATGCCATCCAACCTTCTTATCCTCTGTCATCCCCTTCTCCTCCTGCCCTCAATCTTTCCCAGCATCAGGGTCTTTTCAAATGAGTCAGTTCTTCGCATCAGGTGGCCAAAGTATTGGAATTTCAGTTTCAACATCAGTCCTTCCAATGAACACCCAGGACTGATCTCCTTTAGGATGGACTGGTTGGATCTCCTTGCAGTCTAAGGGTCTTCTTCAACACCACAGTTCAAAAGCATCAATTCTTCGGCATTCAGCTTTCTTTATAGTCCAACTCTCACATCCATACACGACCACTGGAAAAACCATAGCCTTGACTAGATGGACCTTTGTTGGCAAAGTAATGTCTCTGCTTTTTAATATGCTGTCTAGGTTAGTCGTAACTTTCCTTCCAAGGAGTAAGCATTTTTTAATTTTTATTTTATAATCAACAGTAAGCATATATAGAAATATATACATGTATTATTAAATGAATTTTTTAAATGGTCTGAGAGAATATTCCTATCAGATTACTTTTTAAGTGGGAAGTGAGTTGGGGAATAAAGGGGTAAAGAAAGACCAGGATTTTTTACTCCACTGATTTAGGCTTTTTAGAAATGTTTTTACAGTGAACATACATTGTTCACATATCACTTATCTATATAAAAAATAAATAAAGGTGAAGGCAACAGCTAAATGGTTACTTACCTACAGTGTCTTAAATCTTTTCTTTTCACCTCATCCCAATTTCTCTCTTATTTCCCTAGGGGCTTTTATGGACAGCACTTCATTTTTATAACACTTGATAGAATCCTGTTCCCATGCTTTTTTGGTCAGCAGAAGATTGATGTATTAATATATCAGGGTCTTGGTGGTTATAGTGTTTGCTAGGGCTGCCATAACAAAATACTAGTGGGTGGGTGATTTAAGCAACAGAAGTTTATTTTTTCACAGTTTTTGAGGCTAGAAGTCCAAGCTCAAGGGGCCAGTAGGCTTAGTTTCTTGTGAGGCCTCTCTTCTTGGCTTACAGATAACTGTCTTCTCACTTTGTCCTTACCTGGTATTTCTTGTGTCTGAATTCATGAATTTGTGTCCCAATTTCCTCTTCTTAAAACACATGAGTAAAACCAGACACTAAAGGCCTCACTTAATCATGTCTTTGAAGGCTCTCTTTCCAAATGTACTCACATTCTGAGGAACGGGGGGCTAGGGCTTCAACATTTTAGATTTTAGATGGACAAAATTCAGTTATACCAGTGAGCCTGTAGCTCAAAATTTTCTTTAAGTGTTTATACTTGTCCACCAGTAGAAACCATAAAGACCTTGAGTCCTTTAAGTGCAGGTCTGTGTTTCTTTTTATTTATTTTTTTAGGTCTGTGTTTTAAATGAGGGCTCCAGGTCACCTTCAGGCCACTCCAGAGGACTGGGCATGCAGAGAAAGCCAGCCCCTTAAACCCCTCTCATTTCACCTTGCTCTTCCTTAAGGGAGGTGATGTGGCACACCATGAGGAAGAAAGTGTGGGCTTCGGAGTAGACCACCTGCTCTGCCACTTACCAGCTTTTATCTTAGACTCCAGTTTTCTGTCTGAAAGAGGAGGATAGTAATACCAGCATCAAGGTCAGAGTCAACTACATACCTTTCCTGCCCCAGAGCAAAATGAAAATGTGGGGCCTTGGTCAGTCTTCCCATCCCACTGGCAAATGGATAAACCCCAAAGGAATTGTTTAGCTCTGTGCTAGAACATAGGTTGTACCCGGATCAGGGTTGGGCGAAAGACCTCCAGCCAGTTGTTCCAGTTGCCAGCTACCCCCTTGCTGCACTGAGATGCCCCAGGGAGCACACACGTGACCATGATCCTCCCCTACAGACATATGCGGGTCCCCAGCAGGGACAGAGGGCAATGAGGGAACATAGCCTCCCCTTGTTGCTGCAACCTGGCTGCCATCCCAGGAGAAGGGTGGCTTATTTCCTATGTGTGGGGAGGGGGAGGGGGAGGGCAGGTGGTACCTACAGCTTCAGGGCAATGGGGGCTGAGAACCTGTCCAGAGAGATATGGAGGTGGTGAGACATGGGACAGCATGTGAGCCCAGGCATCAAGTGCCCAGTGTTCTATCAGATTTCACCTGTGTGTGTGTGTTGGTTGCTCAGTTATGTCTGACTCTTTGTGACCCCACAGACTATAGCCCACCAGGTTTCTCTGTCCATGGAATTCTCCAGGCAAGAATACTGGAGTAGATTGCCATTCCCTTCTCCAGAGGAACTTCCCGAACCAGGATCGAACCCCGGTCTCCTGCATCACAGTCAGAGAGTCCCCAGCACATACTTCAATGTTCTATCAGATTTCACCTACAAACTGCAAACTCAAGGATAAAATTATTAAGAATTTCAAGACACTAACTGCAGAGCATTAAGCCCCAAGTACAGGGCACTTCTGAGCACAGTGTCCTGTGCAAACCTGCTGATCTTTGCTCATGAAGCCACTCTGTTCACTGCTAGATAGTCTAGGAAAGACTTAGTTGGCACAGAGCCTGATGCACAGTATGAGTTTAGAGTGTCTCTCTACATTCCTGTTTATTAAAGGAAGCTTATAATTACTCTTGCATAACTCACTGTCTTCAGAGGACTTCTGTCACTTATCAAGATGAGTTTATCAAAGAACCCAAACAAAAATAAATCATGACCTCTTATCCTAAGCTTTTAGATTAACTTTTATATTTCTTCAGCTACAAATTCTCCAAGAACTTCTCTTGTTCCTGTATTTAAACTTTGCCTTAGTCCAAAACGAGGCATGTGTCTGTAGACATCAGAGGGTCCTGGGAGACAAGCTAGCCTCATCTGCTTGCGTTCTTATAATACCTACCACATGAAAATAAGTTTGGGGTTGAATTAAATTTGGTGAAGTTGAAACGGATTCTATTTATTCTAAGTAAGCACTTTTCTAATTTCTGAGTTTCTCATTCCCAACTTTGAGTATACATTTTTAAAGTAGCACTAAGTGACCTAAAACAAATACAAGAAAAAGCCACAGCTCTAAAAAGAGTTTAAGTGAATTCTCGGTTTTATTTGAGACTGTAGGAAAAAATTCTAGTCCAAACAAACAAAATGTTCTTACCAAATGATAATTAACCAGACTGATAAGTACATACATGAAACTCCATGACTTCAAGACATTGAATGATATTTAAATGTCAAATGACAAGACTTCCATTAGGTTATTATTTAGGAAAAACTGTCTATCATTGTTGTTGTTCAGTCACTAAGCCGTGTCCAACTCTCTACAGCCCCATGGACTGCAGCAGGCCAGGCGTCCCTGTCCTTCACTATCTCCTGAAGTTTGCTCAAACTCCTGTCCATTGTGTCGATGATGCCATCAAACTGTCTCATCCTCTGTCAACCCCTTCTCTTCCTGCCCTCAATCTTTCTCAGCATCAGTCCTTCCAATGAATATTCAGGGTTGATTTCCTTTAGATTGGCTAGTTTGATCTCCTTGCCATCCAAGGGACTCTCAAGAGTGTTCGCCAGCACCACAATTCAAAAGCATCAGTTCTTCGGCACTAAGACTTCTTTATGGCCCAACTCTCTCTTCCAGTACATGACTACTGGAAAGACCATAGCTTTGACTATACAGACCTTTGTTGGCAAAGTGATGTCTCTACTTTTAATATGCTATCTAGGTTTGTCATAGCTTTCCTTCCAAGTAGCAAGTGTCTTTTAATTTCGTGGTTATAGTCACCATCCACAATGATTTTAGAGCCCAAGAAAATAAAGTCTCTCACTGTTTCCACTTTTGTCCCATCTATTTGCCATGAAGTGATGGGACTGAATGCCATGATCTTAGTTTTATAAATATTGAGTTTTAAGCCAACTGTTTCACTTTCCTCTTTCACCCTTACCAAGAGTCTCTTTAGTTCCTCTTTACTTTCTGCCATTAGAGTGGTATCATTTGCACATCTAAGGTTGTTGATATTTCTCCCTGCAATCTTGATTCCAGCTTGGGATTCATCCAGCCTGGCATTTTACATGATATACTCTGCATAAAAGTTAAATAAGCAGGGTGACGATATGCAGCCTTGATGAATTTCTTTCTCAATTTTGAACCAGTCCATTGTTCCATGTCTGGTTATAACTGTTGCTTCTTGACCTGCATACAGGTTTCTTAGGAGACAGGTAAGTTGGTCTGATATTCCCATCTGTTTAAGAATTTCCAGTTTGTTATGATCCACACAGTCAAAGGCTTTATCATAGTCAATGAAGCCAAAGTAGATGTTTTTCTGGAATTCCCTTGCTTTCTCTATGATCCAACAAATGTTGGCAACTTGATTTCTGGCTCCTCTGCCTTTTCAAAATCCAGCTTGTACATCTGGAAATTCTCAGTTCATGTACTGCTGAAGCCTAGCCTGAAGGATTTTGAGCATTACCACGCTAGCATGTGAAATGAGTACAATTGTACAGTAGTTTTAACATTCTTTGGCATTGTCTTTCTTTGGGATTGGAATGAAAACACATTTTCCAGTCCTGTGGCCACTCCTGAGTTTTCAACAAATCCTGACCTATGGAATGCATCATTTTAACAGCATCATCTTTTAGGATTTTAAATAGCTCAGCTGAAATTCCATCACCCCCACTAGCTTTGTTCATAGTAGTGCTTTCTAAGGCCCTCTTGACTTCATACTTCAGGAATTTGGCTCTAGGTGAATGACCACACCATCGTGTTTATCTGAGTCATTAAGACCTTTTTTTGTATAGTTCTGTGTATTCTTGCCACCTCTTCTTAATCTCTTCTGCTTCTGTTAAGTCCTTGCCACTTCTGTCCTTGATTGTGCCCATCCTTGCATGAAATGGTCCCTTGGTGTCTCCAATTTTCTTGAAGAGAGCTCTAGTCTTTCCCATTCTACTGTTTTCCTCTATTTCTTTGCATTGTTCACATAAGAAGGCTTTCTTATCTCTTCTTGCTATTCTCTGGAAGTCTGCATTCAGTTGGATATATCTTTCCCTTTCTCCTTTGCCTTACGCTTCTCTTCTTTTCTCAGCTATTTTTGAGACCTTCTCAGACAACCACTTTACCTTCTCGCATTTCTTTTTCTTTGGGATGGTTTTGGTCACCACCTCCTGTACAATGTTATGAACCTCCATCCATAGTTCTTCAGGCACTCTATCTACCAGATCTAATCCTGTGAATCTATTCATCACCTCCACTGTATAATTATAAAGGATTTGATTTTGGTCATACCTGAATGACCTTGTGATTTTCCCTACTTTCTTCAATTTAAGTCTGAATTTTGCAATAAGAAGCTTATGATCAGAGCCAGATTCAACTCCAGGTCTTGTTATTGCTGACTGTATAGAGTTTCTCCATCTTCAGCTACAGAGAATATAATCAATCTCATTTCAGTATTAACCATCTGGTGATGTCCATGTGTAAAATCATCTCTTGTATTATTGGAAGAGGGTGTTTGCTATGATCAATGTGTTCTCTTGACAAAACTTTGTTAGCCTTTGCCCTGCTTCATTTTGTACTCCAAGGACAAACTTGCACATTTCTCCAAGTATCTCTTGACTTCCTACTTTTGCATTCCAATCCCCTATGGTCAAAGGGTATATCGTAGCACACCTGTAATATTATTTAAAAGATATATATATGTAGACTTGGAAAGAATGTAGAGATATGAAAAGAAATTGATTTGTCAAGATAATTAGGGTTATAGAGAAACTATTTCTTTTATTTACTGTTGTGTTCAATACATTTGGGAAATAAAATGTGTCTACTGATTCTGCCGCTTACTTGAGTTCTTGAGTATACTAGCTCATCATGAATACTAGTCCCAAGGCAAAGGTAAGGTCTTGACTAATCAACATTAGTCACATTTGAAAAGAAAACAGAAGAACAACAAAATTCCCCTGCCAGATGATTTCCTAATATTCTCAACTATTCAGCTTCTAAGATTAGTGGACTTCCCTATTAGTTTCTTAAGAGGTCTGAGATTCCTATAGACATTTATACCTTGTTAAAAACACACCTTTTGTATTTTAGTCAAACTCCATTCATTGCACCCTGTGACAGGCAGTGGATTCTCATGGATCGCTGTTTCTAGAATTTGCCTCCTGTCACAAGGAGCATGAACTATCAGTTATGGTGTTCCCTAAATATGTGATTACCAGGAGCAGTTTTTGTAGACTTGTTTTGAAAGATTTTATTTAGGCAAGTGCCAGCTATTTGTAAATATCCTCTTAACTAATTTATCATGGACAACCCTGCTCTATTCCAGACACCAACCTTAAAGGGGTAGGATTTCTAATAAGCCAAAAAATGTTCCTTATACTTTGAGAGGCCTTTGGCTTATAATAGCTTGTGGTCTCTGCTCCCATGAAGTTTTGGCAACCTTCACTAAAAAAAAAAAAAATCTCAAAAGAAATTCACATCTGGATTCAATTGATTGGACTTTAACTGGCCTCCATTGCAGTATGCAAATAATTGTCCTCCGTGGTGTGTACTTCATGGTTGATAAAAGTGAAGTGTCTTTTCTCAGAGTCCCAAACTTCTTTCTCATTTCCTTCCTCCTTCTGATAGCAAAACTTTTCAAACGGATGGATGTCTTTATCTAGAATGCATCTCAAATCCTGGCCAATATTGCCTGAAAACGTCAGTGCTGTATTGCGTAACATAAAACAAGCTGATATGAAATTTCATTAACAAGGTCGCCGCCTTGTGAGGCAGACTCCTTCCAGCCATCTCCTTACTTGGATAAGAGCAGACTTAGAATATGGTCACAACTCTCTCCATGTCTCTTCTCCTCGTTGATTCCTCTCACTTTGATATTGACCTACGCTCTGTCCATCTCCCATTCATCCATGTATCCAAAATATCCAAAAGTCAGCTTGTTTTTGCAAATCTAAAGGTCACTAATCTCTTCCCTTCTTTCAACTCTTTACTGCAGTCTATATTTTGTTTCAATAACTTGCTTGTTTCTCATGATCTCTCTTGAGATGTCTAAAATATGGAGATTGTTTTAATACTTGGAAGGTGACCTAGGATGCCCAAAGAAGATAAAGTAAAAATTTTGTGTTCCAAAATTTCCAGAATACCTGGTAATCTGAATTTCCTAAAATCTGGAGGCAGATGCATCTAATAATAAACTTGAGAATTGAAGACAGCTAATCAACATGATTATATATCCTTAATTTCAGAAACAATATTCCTACAAAAATGTTCCCATAGATGGCCTCTGCATTAGATGCTAGTCCATTTGAGAATTCAAACTTAGATATATCATCCTATTAGTTTCTCTGACATTTATCCCCACCCCCACACCTCCAATTTCAGTCCATGTGAATTTAACACAGGTGCAGACTCAGGCTTAGCATAAGGGAGCAATTTTCTGATTCATTCATGTAAGACCCCGAGGGAAAGGGAGAACAAGATGTACCAAGGTAATATTGTGTTGTTAAAAAATTAACTTAGCTTGTTTTTCTACCAAGACAAAAATACTTACATCCAAATGCTTAGATACATAAACTGGGTCTCACATACAGTTCTTCACATAGTGTTGTAGTATTTTGAAAATATAGTATGAAAATACTATATTACAAGAATATACATATAGATGATGATTTTTATGGGTTTTTTGGTGGGGGAGAGAGAAGTCAGCACGCACTGTTGATTCAATTCTGTTGAGGGGAAGGATGCAACAGCCAAAATAAAGTGGTCCCTTCCCCCAGGCCCGCTGCTCTGCAAAAGCCATTCTTATTCTGAAAGTAAATGGCATGTTGAAACACATTTTTTATTATTTATAAAAATTCTTGGGTTTTATTAGTCCAGGGCTCAGTGAGTCTTCTAACTGAACTGCACAGCTTTTCTATGCTTAGTAGCAGAATGGAGGGAGAAACTAATTAACATAGTTCTTACATCACCACCAGGAATTCTTTATTTGCCCTCAGGATTCACACTGCTGTGTCTGATCAACGCTGTTAAATATGACAAGGTCAGTAACCCTGTTTTTGTAACAATGAATGCTAACAAACTCGGGCCTCGCACACATTGTCATTTTTTAACAGGGTCAGCTAAGTTAACTGAGAGCATTATGCATGTACAGTGCCAAGAAGACCCCATCAACAGTCAAATATACAATGTTATCATTTTAGCATAAGTAGTGGAGCAACAGATGGCCCAGCTGTGAGCAACTCAGATTTATCCAAAGATTCTGCACCAACAGTTGAGCCATAAGAAGGATTTACACCATAGCACAGGTTCACTAGGGCTTCCCAGGTGGCTCGGTGGTAAAAAAAAAAAAAACCCACCAGCCAATGCAGGAGACATAAGAGACCTGGGTTCTATCCCTGGATCAGGAAGATTCCCCTGGAGGAGGGCGTGACAACCCATCCAGTGTTCTTGCCTGGAAAATCCCATGGACAGAAGAGCCTGCCAGGCTACAGTCCACAGGATCACACAGAGTTGGATACAACTGAAGCAACTTAACACGCACGCGTGCATGGGGCACTGGGCAGGGAAATGGGAGACAAAGGTGTGCCAGTCTTGCCTATGCCACTGCTTCTCCAAAGGCTGAGTTTACACAGCAGCAGGCTGAAAAATCACACCAAGTGACTTGGAAAGCCTCTTTATGCCCGCAAGGCTGTGATTCTAACAGTCTACAGGATAAATGCACTGCCCATATCAATTTCGATGGCAGCACAGTTATAATGCAGTATGTTTTGTATTGAGTTTCTATTTTTATTCCTTTGGCATTTGGCAGAGAGGTAAAGAGACTGAATTCCAGCAAGTCTGGCTACCTCAGATGGCACATGTGCAGAAACTCAGAAGTCTATGCAAGATGAATCAAGTGATGACGGACATGTGCTCCTTAGGCCTCAGAACATCATCAGCACTTTAATACAATCTGCTTATCACTTTTCTTCTGAGAACCTCTGTTTAGATGTCTAACAGAAGTTTGTGACTCCCTTTACCATGCTGGTGAAATAAACATGATTCAGTTCATTTTTCCATATTGAGAAATGGAATCACTTCCAGTTAAGTCAATATTAGGATAATTTTAAGACTTAACCAACAATTTGTTCATTTTTATTGTTAAAATTTGCTTTTTTAATGTCATTACACACAAAAAACAATACATAAATATCAAATAAATGTTATGACAGAGTGGAACTATAACAATCACTTAGAAAAAAGAAAACTCAATATTCTATAAACAAGTAATAAATTTCCTTTGGTTGCAAAAGGGAAAACAAGGATAAAAGGGAAACTGTCTAATGGGAAAGTATTTGCTATAAAGTATTGTAGATTGCATATGAACAAGAACAAAAAGAATAAAGGAAGGAGTGTTGCTTTTAAATCCATTTTAGTATAAATAGACATCTTAGGAAACAATTTATTTTTAATGCAAATTGTTCTAATGTTATAGAACAAATTTCCTTTTCATATCATATTGGTTAAACTATGTCTTTTCAACCTTAATTTTTATATTAGATTGTAAATGTTTGTAATGGACCTTTTAAATGCTTGATGCAGTGTTATTATTCTGCATCAAAACATTTCTTAGATGTGCAACATTATTTTAAAATAAATCCCTCAAGATAAATATAGTTGCTGGAGTCCCTAGAAATTTATGGCATTTAGAATAGACTGTGTTTCTTCAATGCAGGGGCTCTTCAAGGGAATTTTTGACTGCTGATGCAAACGTTAGTAAGCAATGCACTTGTTTGGTTAAGACTTTTAGCCTTGACCTCCAGCTTTAAACCCTTGTCCTTTATTAATCACGTGTTTCCTGAATCAAAGAGAATATTTTTGGAGGGGGAAAATTGTTCTGGGACTGAAGGAGTGTTATATACCAAACAGACATGCCCAGATGACAAATAACCCCTGCATGATAGCCAGGGTTCATCCAGCTGGTCGGCCCCAGATTTTGTGATTGATGGTGTTGATGTTCTAAATAGGCCTAAGATGTGCCAAGTATAAGAGCCATAACAAAGTCCTTCAGATTTATACTGTAGATAGAAGGAGGAAGCAAGAAGGCATGTTCCCCGCACATGGCAGTTCTAAGAATGGTGTCATGATTACAAGTAACCTTGCAGGGTTTGTCTGGTTTCTTTCGAAGTTAAACAAAAACTATTTGCTGGTCAGGAATGAGTAGGGGTCACATAAGGTCTGTCTGAACCTTACGATTACTAAAATGTTTCTCTGTAACTGGACACTTTCTGAAACTAGCATGACATTGGAACCCATTGTAGGGATCAATATACTGATTTTTTCCTTTGCCTTTTGAGGCTTCCAAGAATATAATAACAGTTCCTTTGCTTTTAAAAAAGAGAAAGAGAAGAAAAAGAAAGTGGCACCATAACATATAGTGAAGTCATTAAATGTTTAAAGAAAAACACCATAAAGATTATTGAACTTAACCCTACTTGCCTTACATTTAGGAAAATGGGATATTTTTAAATCAAGGAGAGTCATAAAAACCCTATGCTGTTTAAGGCGTTTATAAGCAATTCTTTAAAAGAAGATAATATATGGAAGAGACAAAAAATCACATTTGAGCTTTTCAAGAAGAGTGACAATGATAGCACTTATTATTTTAAAATGAATATTAAATAAAACTCACATGGATAGGAAGCTGAAACTGTTATTTTATGAGACTTTCACTAGTAAGAGTTTATATCCTCATGTGTGCTTAATTGCTTGTCGTGTCCGACTCTTTATGACCCTAGGGACGGTAGCCCAGCAGGCTCCTCTGTCCCTGGGATTCTCTAGGCAAGGATACTGGAGTGGATTGCCATACATCCTCTAGGGGATCTTCCCAATCCAGGGATTGAACCCATGTCTCTTAATGTCACCTGCATTGTCAGGTGGGTTCTTTGCCACTAGCACCATCTGGGAAGCCCACAATATCATGTTTATGTAGCAGTTATTTTGTGAACCTTCCTCAGCATTGAGGAAGCAGATCCCAGAAAACTAACCCCCATCCCTCGTCTTCTATAAAGTTCAGTTCAGTCACTCAGTTGTGTCCGACTCTTTGTGACCCCATGGACTGCAGCATGCCAGGCCTCCCTGTCCATCACCAACTCCCGGAGCTCACTCATACTCATGTCCATTGAGTCAGTAATGCCACCCAACCATCTCATCCTCTGTCACCCCCTTCTCCTCCTGCCCTCAATCTTTTCTAGCATCAGGGTCTTTTCAAATGACTCAGTTCTTCCCATCAGGTGGCCAAAGTACTGGAGTTTCAGCTTCAGCATCAGTCCTTCCAATGATTATTCAGGACTGATTTCCTTTAGGATGGACTGGTTGGATCTCCTTGCAGTCCAAGGGACTCTCAAGAGTCCTCTCCAAAACCACAGTTCAAAAGCATCAATTCTTTGGCGCTCAGCTTTCTTTATAGTCCAACTCTCACATCCATACATGACCACTGGAAAAACTATAGCTTTGACTAGATGGACCTTTGTTGGCAAAGTAATGTCTCTGCTTTTTAATATGCTGTCTAGGTTGGTCATAACTTTTCTTCCAAGGAAAAAACATCTTTTAATTTCATGGCTGCAGTCACCTATAAAGTTGGTTTTACTAAATTGGTGCTATTGGGTGCTTTAAGGATCAATCCTGGGAAACTTATTCCTGAGATTGATGTAAGCATGCTGGTCAGGGCAATTTCTTTGCAGTCTCTTTGAGAAACTTCTTTCTAGTCTTAATATGTGTGATAGTTGGGCTTCTCTGAGATGATATATTTACATTTATCATAGAGACCCTGCAGTGCACATAACTGAGGGCATTCCTCCTTTGCATTGGTCATTAAAAAGCATGGAATGGAACCTAATTTGAAACCCATCTTTCTCATTAAGATAGAGGTTACCAGTGCACATTCTGGTTTCTAGTTCATTCCTGGGCCCATCAGTTGGCACTATCTTTTCTTCAGTGTGGATTTCTCACTAAATTGTGCTATCTTGCTATATCTACCTTTGTGATCCTCATATTTTCTGGGAACAAAATAAAACTGTTAATTAATTATTTGATTCCTCATGAGAAAATGCTTTTCCCTATCATCTTTTATAAATCTCTGTATGCTCAGTCACTTAGTCGTGTTTGACTCTGCCACACCACGGACTGTAGCCTGCCAGACTCCTCTGTCCAGGAAACTTTTTAAGGCAAGAAATACTGGAGTGAGTTGCCATTTCCTCCTCCAGGGAATCTTCCCTCCTCCAGGGATAGAACTCACATCTCTTGAATCTCCTGTATTGACAGGTAAATTCTTTACCACTGCACCACCACCTGGGAAGCCTTTTATAAATTTACAAATTCTAGGAGACTTTATATTAATAAATGGGAAAGCCAATAAAATATAAGTTTGTTGAATGGACATTAAGTAGTACTGTGGCTTAATATGGAGAAGGCAATGGCACCCCACTCCAGTGTTCTTGCCTGGAGAATCCCAGGGACAGGGAGCCTGGTGGGCTGCTGTCTATGGGGTCGCACAGAGTCGGACACAACTGAAGTGACTTAGCAGCAGTAGCAGTGGCTTAATATGACAATGTTTGAGATCAAAATTGTCAACTAATCAGATCATATGAGGCTTATATTATTATTAATGTTAGAAACCTATTTCTCAGTTGAGGATGGATTTATCAGTTAGGGAAGCCAGTTAGAGTCTGTGTACCTGATGTTTATACTATTTAATATATAATTGGCTATAGAAGCCTAAACTTGATACATACTATATATAAGTGAAGAAAATCAAAGAAAAGTAAATCATGATGTTTTCAATACATTTTAATGACTCACATTAGCAATATTTGCTATAACATTAGCAAAAGTGTTAAAGGGTCCAGGTAAATTACAATCATTTATTATAAATCAGAAATCGGTTGATGATATGACACATTTTGGACGGCACAATTTTTAAAATGCTGCTGTTGCCAGTTCTGAAAAATATTCAACACATCCATGTAGAATCACCTAATTTGTCAAGATCAGGCTTTGATGGGTTTTAGTTACTATTGCTAATATAATAATTTAGAATATCTTTAAACCTGCAAGTCATGGGACTTTCAGGGAAACATCCATAGTTTTAAGGATGAAATTTTCCTCCCCACTTAAAGGAACAAAATGAAGTTTTCCTCTCTATTGTCATTTTGAAAAATACAGGGCTGCAGTACTCATTGGTTTTGTTTTGAACCCCAGAACATTGTTATTTCTGTTTTATGGTTGTTGCTGTGTTTTAAAGTGCTTTATATTTGCCTGTTAGCCTTCACTGCGGCTTTCAAGGCTGGAGAGTATCTAGTTTCTTACATCTAGTTAACCAAATACATAAACTAAGACACTTTTAGGTTTCTTTTTCACCCATTACATAGCAAGTATGGAGTATAGCTAAGAATAAAGTCTGTGATCGCATGACTTAAGGTGATTGACTGCAACCACAAACTCATGTCTCCATGAGCAATGTGGGCAATAAGGGTCAGTGAGATATGGCAGCATACATATGTAGGGATATGACCAACAGAAGAATACTGCTACAAGCTCTATTCTGACTGAGAAATTTCAAACCTCTAAATTAACTTCAGATGAATTTAATACAGATAAAAGTAAAAATAATGTCCCAGGAAACCAATGCTATTATTTACTAAAAATTCATCCTCGCTGACAAGATTGTGGATTTAGTTGCAGTTTGCCAGAGTATAATCTGTAGTTCCAATAGAGTCCTAAATTTTTCCACCTCTACATAGAATTTTAGCTGAGAATTTTTCAATATAATCAG
Source organism: Bos taurus (assembly GCF_002263795.3). Lineage (NCBI taxonomy): Eukaryota > Metazoa > Chordata > Mammalia > Artiodactyla > Bovidae > Bos > Bos taurus. The sequence continues at coordinate 14,217,997 of NC_037331.1, forward strand.
AATTTGCAGTTCAGGTATTTATTTTTAGCAATAGATGACTTTGTTAGGAAGACAACAGAAGTGCCCATCCTAAGGAATGAAAACTATGCTATAAAATCTACATATATTTGTGAATAATTATTTTCAGATGCTTTACTTTGAATGAGATTCTGGTGATCCCAGGGCTCTTATCTGCCAGGGAAGGTGTGAAACTCTTAGCTCGGAGTGGTTAATCAGAGACCTTGGGGTCACGTTCTTTTTTTCTCCGAGTTCTGCTGCGTTCTTTCTCACACCAGGGCTCTTGAGGGTGGGTTTGCTCAGTCACTGAAGCTGCAGTTGCTCCACGTTCCCTGGAAGCAGGGAGTATATTATCTATTAATAGTATTTATAAGGATGTTTGCTTCTTCCCAACTTCCTCAGGAAAATTTTGTCTTGGTTACGTAAGAGGCTGGGAATGGCTGCTCTCTATTTGTTGCTTTAAGTTTGCTCTGAGGACCGCCGTAACCACTTCCCTCTGTGTTCTCCCTGTGCAAAATACAAGAGGATATTTCTATTTTGTACCTTGTGGGGAGGGGAGTGGTTTCTAGAACAAAACTAAAATTCTACAAATATACATCATGATCCCACCCCACCATCATTATAAATAAACACTATATCATGATACGTCCTCTTTAACAGTATTAAACATGCATGGAATACTGGAGGACTTGTCAGTATTCCCTGGTGACTCAGTGGTAAAGAATCTGCCTGCAATGCAGGAGACCCGGGTTCAGTCCCTGGTTGGGAAAATCCCCTGGAGAAGGAAATGGCAACCCACTCCAGTAGTATTCTTGCCTGGAGAATCCCATGGACAGAGTGGCCTGGCAGGCTACAGTCCATAGGGTTGCACAGCATCAGACACGACTGAAGCGACTAAACAACAGCATCGATTTTCCAGATTAGATTTTATTTTGCATTGGGGCAAGTCTTTCATTCGAGCCAGTTGTCCATGTTGATGGAGTCCTTTCCACTGTACTAAATATCTACCCTCTTATAGTTTCACCAAGACACCTCTGAAGTTGCTAGTCCCTTATTTCTGACTGTTACTTCAGATATCTTCCTCTGTTCCTGGTCTTTTATTTGTTTTCACTTCCAGTTATAGTGAGTGTACACTGTTTTCCTGAGCACTTTCCTTAGAGACTCTCTACTATTATTCCAAAGTGCCTAAACTTCTATTCTGTCTGTCAAAAATGGTTAATACATGAGTATTAGCGTCCCGTTTTTTATATAGTAATTGAAAGTTGCCTGCTGTGCACAGGGCTCTGTTCTGCTAGCCCGGAACCTGACTGGACACAGCATTTGCCAACCTCCTGCTGGGAGCGACAGTGCGATGAGATAGCTGGTGAACTCCGTCACCCAACAGGCATTTGCCAGGGTCTGATTTCTGTGATTCAGCCATGTACCTTTTAAAGGCTCTTCATCCAACGGCAAATCTTCCCTTCACTCATCCACTTGTTTGGATTCAGAAGATAGCACTTGGCACAGAGAGACACATTCCCTAATAACGATTTATTCTTTTCTGTCAGCCGCCCTCTCTTTAATTCCCTGCATGTGGTGAGCTTACTCGAAGCCCCCAGACTGTATACCCTGAGCCCATATCCTCCAATCTTTGTGTCCCTTTTCACCATTATCACTCCAGAGAGATTTTCTTCGTAATCTTGGTCAGCTCTACAGACTCATCCTTTGTAATGGTCTATATTAATATCCTTTCCTTTCTATAGCATCCTGTAGGGTTTTCAAAACCTTTTGATTTTTAGCTTTTCTTTTGTGATTTTTCTTATAGTTCCATTTTGCACTTGTTTAGCTACTTCCAATCTGATTGACACATCTCTTAAGCTCAAATTTTTGATCCACTTTCTTCTCAGTTTTTAGGAGTCATTTCAACGGTAATCCGTGGTTTATTCATCTTCCTTGACTTTCCCTACAATCTAAACTACTGTAGATGATTAGTGTCACTTTCTCAGCATGGTTTTCACAGCCATTGTAGGATTTCAGAACTCCTGCAAATATCTAAGATCCTTGCATCTGTAACTTTTAACTGCCTTAATGAATTTACAAGGGATTTTCTTCTCCACAGTGAATAAACTTCCCTTGTCCTTTATAGGAACTCTGATTATCATAATGGTTTCCATGATGCTGTTTCTTCTTGTTTCTTAACAGTCTTTTTGATTAGTTTGTACTAATATGTCAATAGGCTTGGCTCCTGTTTTAAGTCTCCCACTGTCTGACTGCAAGATTTTATTTATTAATATATTAAAAAAAAATTTGGCCTTGCAGCCAAGATGTAGGCTATTAGTTTCCCAACCAGAGATTGAACCCACACCCTCAGCAGTGGAAGTGTGGAGTCGTAACCACTGGACATCAGAGAATTTTCATCTAAGATTTTAAATTACCCCATGGATGATGAGTTTATATTTCTCCTTCCTCCAAACTGTAGTTTTCATCAATACAATGTCTGTTTTTTCAAATAGGTAATTTAACATTGCCAACAAAGTTCCATACAGTCAAAACTATGGCTTTTCCATTAGTCATGTAAGATGTAAGAGCTGGACCATAAAGAAGGCTGAGTGCAGACGAACTGATAATTTTGAACTGTGGTGCTGGAGAAGACCCTTGAGAGTCCCCTGGACAGCAAGGAGATCAAATCAGTCAATCCTAAAGGAAGTCAACACTGAGTATTCACTGGAAGGACTGTTGCTGAAGCTGAACCTCCAATACTTTGGCCACCTAATGTGAAGAACTGACTCATTGGAAAAAACCCTGGTGCTGGGAAAGATTGAGGGCAGGAGGAGAAACAGGTGAAGAGGATGAGATGGTTGGATTGCATCATCAACTCAGTGAACATGAATTTGAGCAAACTCTGGGAGATAGTGGAGGACAGAGGAGCCCCAGCGTGCTGCAGTCCACGGGTTCACAAAGAGTCGGACATGACTTAGCAACTGAACAACAACAATTTAACACTGAGCCATAAACCTTGCTTCTTCATCTTATTTTTCATCTTGTTTGTGTTAAAAACATACAACCCTAAATGTGTAGCTCTTAATTTCACTAATTCAGTTGAAGAACTGCAGGATTTTTTTCTTTCAGTCTGTAAAAGATCATTGTTTTCAAATATTTTGCATCTTGTGACTTTTCTAAAACTTAGGCCCATTATTGGGTTTTCAGTCTGTCTGCCCTCTGATGGAGAAGGATAAGAGGCTTATGGAAGCTTCCTGAAGGCAAAGACTGACTGAGTGGCTTACCAAAGTTAGCTTCTCATAAACCCAAATTAAAAAAAAACCTCACCAATGTATTAACAAATCTATCAATATGTAAAAAGAATAATGCAACATAAACAAGTGGATTTTAAACGAAATGCAAGGCTGAAGTTGTAATACTTGAAAATCAATGTGAACTACCATATTAATAGTACTAAGAAGAAAATCCATATGATTGTAACTGTTGATGCAGAAAAGGCATTTGACAAAACTCAACATCAATTCCCAGTAAACTTTTTCATCAAATAGGGAATAGAAGGAAATTTTCTCAAACTGATAAAGGACATCTAAAAGCCTATAGCTATTATCATATTTAATGGTGGATGTCTGAATACTTTCTCCTTCAGATCAGGAACAAAGCAAAGATGCCATTTAACACCACTCTTAACTGCCACTTGTGATAGTGAAAGTCACTCAGTCATGTCCAAGTCTTTGCAACTCCATGGACTATACAATACATGGAATTCTCCAGGCCAGAATACTGGGGTGGGTAGCCTTTCCCTTCTCCAGGGGCTATTCCCAACCCAGGGGGCAAACCCAGGTCTCCCGTATTACAGGAAGATTCTTTACCAGCTGAGCCACACGGAAGCCTAACAACTGGAGTGGGTGGCCTATCCCTTCTCCAGCGGATCTTCCCAACCCAGAAATCGAACCAGGGTCTCCTGCCTTGCAGGCAGATTCTTTACCAACTGAGCTATCAGGGAAGCTGCCTTAAACTTACCAATGTTATATGTCAATTATATCTCAGTAAAGCTGGAGAAGAAAAGTTTTTAAATGTTGTTCTAAAAAAAGAGAATACAAACACAAGATGTTGCAAACCACATATCTGTCAAAAGACTATTATTCAGAATAAAGAACTCCCAAAATTTGACAGAAAAAAATAAAGCAATCCAATTAGAAAATGGGAAAAAGACATGTATGGACATTTCACCAAAAAGAATATACAGATGGCATATAAGAGCACAACATCAGTTGTGATTAGGTAAATGCAATTAAAACCACAATGAGATATCACTGCACACTTACCAGAATGACAAAAATGAAAAATGGAGGTGGTTCATTTGCTAAGTTGTGTCCAACTCTTGCCACCCCATGGACTGCAGCCTGCCAGGCTCCTCTGTTCTTGGGATTCTCCAGAAAGAATACTGGCGAGGGTTGCCATTTCCTTCTCCAGGAGATCTTGCCGACCCAGGAATTGAACCTGGGTCTCCTGCCTTTCAGGTAGATTCTTTACCCACTGAGCGACAAGGGAAGAAATGAAAAATAGTGAGCACCAAATGTGGACAATGATGCAGAGAGACTAGACCACTGTATTGCTGATGAAAATGTAAATTGGTACAGCCACCCTGGAAAGCGGTTTGATAATTTCTTCAAAAAGTAAATATCCAACCACTTTGTCATCAACCAATTACACTCTTGGGTATTTATCTTAGAGAAATGAAAATTTATCACATAAAAACTGATTATAATATTCATAGCAACTTTGCTCATAATATAATAAAACTGGAAACAGATTTTGTTTTCTTGGTCTCCAAAATCACTTGTGATGGTAACTGCAGTCATGAAATTAAAAGCTTGCTCCTTGGAAGGAAAACTATGATAAACCTAGACAGGATATTAAAAAGTTAAGCCATCACAAAGACAGAAATATAGATCAATGGAACAAAATAGAAAGCCCAGAGATAAATCCACGCACATATGGAAAAGGAGGCAAGAATATACAATGGGTTAAAGACAATCTCTTTAACAAGTGGTGCTGGGAAAACTGGTCAACCACTTGTAAAAGAATGAAACTAGAACACTTTCTAACACCATACACAAAAATAAACTCAAAATGGATTAAAGATCTAAACATAAGACCAGAAACTATAAAACTCCTAGAAGAGAACATAGGCAAAACACTCTCTGACATACATCACAGCAGGATCCTCTGTGACCCACCTCCCAGAATATCGGAAATAAAAGCAAAAATAAACAAATGGGACCTAATTAACCTTAAAAGCTTCTGCATATCAAAGGAAACTATCAGCAAGGTGAAAAGACAGCCTTCAGAAGGGGAGAAAATAATAGCAAATGAAGCAACTGACAAACAACTAATCTCAAAAATATACAAGCAACTCCTACAGCTCAACTCCAGAAAAATAAATGACCCAATCAAAAAATGGGCCAAAGAACTAAATAGACATTTCTCCAAAGAAGACATACAGATGGCTAACAAACACATGAAAAGATGCTCAACATCACTCATTATCAGAGAAATGCAAATCAAGACCACTATGAGGTACCATTTCACACCAGTCAGAATGGCTGCGATCCAAAAGTCTACAAATAATAAATGTTGGAGAGGGTGTGGAGAAAAGGGAACCCTCTTACACTGTTGGTGGGAATGCAAACTAGTACAGCCACTATGGAGAACAGTGTGGAGATTCCTTAAAAAACTGGAAATAGAACTGCCTTATGATCCAGCAATCCCACTGCTGGGCATACACACTGAGGAAACCAGAAGGGAAAGAGACACGTGTACCCCAATGTTCATCACAGCACTGTTTATAATAGCCAGGACATGGAAGCAACCTAGATGCCCATCAGCAGATGAATGGATAAGAAAGCTGTGGTACATATACACAATGGAGTATTACTCAGCCATTAAAAAGAATACATTTGAATCAGTTCTAATGAGGTGGATGAAACTGGAGCCTATTATACAGAGTGAAGTAAGCCAGAAGGAAAAACACCAATACAGTATACTAACGCATATATATGGAATTTAGAAAGATGATAACGATAACCCTGTGTACGAGACAGCAAAAGAGACACTGATGTATGGAACAGTCTTATGGACTCTGTGGGAGAGGGAGAGGGTGGGAAGATTTGGGAGAATAGCATTGAAACATGTAAAATATCATGTATGAAACGAGATGCCAGTCCAGGTTCAATGCACGATACTGGATGCTTGGGGCTAGTGCACTGGGATGACCCAGAGGGATGGTATGGGGAGGGAGGAGGGAGGAGGGTTCAGGATGGGGAGCACATGTATACCTGTGATGGATTCATTTTGATATTTGGCAAAACTAATACAATTATGTAAAGTTTAAAAATAAAATAAAATTTAAAAAAATTAAAAAAAAAAAAAGTTAAGCCATCACTTTGCTGACACAGGTCTGTACGGTCAAAGCTATGGTTTTTCCAGTAGTCATGTACAGATATGAGAGCTGGACCACAAAGAAATCGGAGCACCAAAGAACTGATGCTTTTGAATTGTGGTACAGGAGAAGACTCTTGAGAGTCTATTGGACTGCAAGGAATTCAAACCAGTTAATCCTACTGGAAATCAACCCTGAATATTCTTTGTATGGACTGATGCTGAAGCTCCAATACTTCGGCCACCCAATGTGAAGAGCCGACTCACTGGAAAAGGCCCTGATGCTGGGAAGGATTGAATTCAAAAGAAGTGAGCAGCAGAGGATGAGATGGTCAGATAGCATCACTGACTCAGTGGACATGAATTTGAGCAAACCTAGGAAACAGTGAAGGACAGGGAAGCCTGGTGTGTTTCAGTCCATGAAGTTGCAAAGAGCTGGACCGACTTAGTGACCTAACAGCAACAAAACTGAAAACAGTTTAGATTCGCTTCAATGGGTGAATTGTTAAACAAATCGATGGTACATGCATATCATGGAATATGCCACTCAGTAACAAAAAGGAACAAAAATTGAATGCATTATTAAACAGCAACTTGGATGAATATCCATGAAATTTTGTTGAGGGGAAAAAAAGTAAATCTTAACAGCTACGTATTGTATAATTCTATTTTATGTAACAATCGTGAAGCAACAACATTTATAGAAATAGAAAAGAGATTAGTAGTTACCAGGGTTAAGGAGGAGGCAGGATTTGGAGGAGGCAATGGCACCCCACTCCAGTACTCTTGCCTGGAAAATCCCATGGATGGAGGAGCCTGGTGGGCTGCAGTCCATGGGGTCCCTAAGAGTCAGACACGACTGAGCAACTTCACTTTCACTTTTCACTTGCATGCACTGGAGAAGGAAATGGCAACCCACTCCAGTGTTCTTGCCTGGAGAATCCCAGGGACGGGGGAGCCTGATGGGCTGCCATCTATGGGGTCGCGCAGAGTGGGACACGACTGAAGCGACATAGCAGCAGGATTTGGAGGGGATTGGATAAGGCTGCACACGAGAGAGCCTGTGGCAACAGAACGGCGCTGTTTTGACTATTTCAATGTCAATACTCTGCTTGTGTATTGTACAACAATTCTGCAGGCTATTGCCGTTGGCTTCCCTGCTGCCTCAGGCGGTAAAGAACCATGCTGTAATATGGGAGACCTGGGTTCAATCCCTGGGTTAGGAAGATCCGCTGGAGGAAGGCATGGCAACCCACTCCAGTATTCTTGCCTGGAGAATCCCATGGACAGAGGAGCCTGGCAGGCTACAGAGTCTGACAAGAGTCTGACGTGACTGAGCAACTAACTAAGCACAGCACAGTATCATTGGCTGACACCAAGTAAAGCATTTGTGGGATTCCTCTGCATTATTTCTTGAAACTGTATATAAATCTACAATTATCTCAAATTTTAAATTTAAAAATGTTACTCTGTAAAAGTGGACAGAATGAACACACAAGCTGGAGACTGGGGGGAAAATACTTGCAAAAATATGTCAAACAGCACCGTCTATCCAGAGTATGAATTCTCAACGCTCAACAGTAGTATAATAAGCAACTCAATTTTTTTTTTAATGAGCAAAAGAATTCACTATAAATTTCACCAAAGAGGATATATAACATGCATTTACATGAAAGATGTTCAATGTCATTAGCCATTCTAATAAGTGCATAGGGAAATGCAAATTAGGGAGGCACAAATGTAAACCATGATGAAATACTATTGTGCACTCATTGCTGGTGATGGTTTAGTTGCAGCGGCATCCAATTCCTGCCACCCCATGGACTGTAGCCTGCCAGGCTCCCCTGTCCATGGGATTCTCCAGGCAAGATTACTGGAGTGGGTTGCCATTTCCTTCTTCAATTTATGCACTTATTAAAATAGGTAAAATAAAAAATACTGACAACAGATGCTGACAAGAATGTAAAGCAACTATAAGCATCATACTTTGCTAATGGGACTGTTACATGGTACAGTCCCTCTGGAAAGTAGTCTGGCAGGTTTTTTTTTTTTAATTTTTATCATTTTGATATATGGCAAAACCAATACAATATTGTAAAGTTTAAAAAAAATTTATTGAAGTATAGTTGGAGAAGGCAGTGGCACCCCACTCCAGTACTTTTGCCTAGAAAATCCCATGGATGGAGGAGCCTGGTAGGCTCGGACACGACTGAGCGACTTCACTTTCACTTTTCACTTTCATGCACTGGAGAAGGAAATGGCAACCCACTCCAGTGTTCTTGCCTGGAGAATCCCAGGGACGGGGGAGCCTGGTGGGCTGCCGTCTATGGGGTCGCACAGAGTTGGACACGACTGAAGCGACTTAGCAGCAGCAGCAGCAGCAGAGTTGGTTTAAAGTGTTGTGTTACTTTCCACTGTACAGCAAAGTTAATCAATTATACATACACATATATCCACTCTTTTTTAGATTCTTTCCCATATAGGTCATTATAGAGTACTGAATAGAGCTCTCCAGTAGATCCTTATTAGTCGTCTATTTTATCTATAGCAGTGTATATATGGGAATCCCAATCTCCCAATTTGCCCATTCCCCCCAACCGTAAGCTTATTTTCTACATCTATGACTCTATTTCTGTTTTGTAAATAAGTTCATCTGTGCCATATTTTAGATTCTACATACAAGTGATATTATATAGTATTTGTCTTTCTTTTTCTGGCTTACTTCACTTAGTATGATAATCTCTAGGTCAGTCCATGTTGCTGCAAATGGCTATGTTTTTTTTTATGACTGAGTAATGTTCCATTGTGTATAAGTACCACATCTCTTTATCCATTTTTATATTGATAGATATTTAGGTTGCTTCCATGTGTTGGCTATTGTAAATGGTGATGAAATGAACGTTGAGGCACATATATCTTTCCAAATTATGGTTTTCTCCAGGTATATGCCCAGGAGTGGGATTGCTGGATCATATGGTAACTCTATTTTTAGTTTTTTAAGGAACCTGCATATTGTTCTCCATAGCGGTTGTACCAGTTTACTTTTCCACCAACAGTGTAGGAGAGTTCGCTTTTCTCCACACTCTCTGTGTGGAGATTTTTGATAATGGCCATTCTGACTGACATAAGGCATACCTCATTGTAGTTTTTATTTGCATTTCTCTGATAACTAGTGATTTGAGCATCTTTTTGCTTGCTTTTTACCAGCTGTATGTTGTCTTTAAAGAAATGTCTGTTTAAATCTTCTGCCCAGTTGATAATTGGGCTGTTTGTTCTTTTGACATAGAGCTGCATGAGGTGTTTGTATATTTTTGACATTAATCCCTTGTGGGTTGCTTCATTTGCAGATATTTTCTCCCAGCCTGTAGGCTGTCTTTTTGTTTTGTTTATGGTTTCCTTTGTGTGCAAAAGCTTTTAAATTTAATTATGTGCCATTTGTTTTGTTGTTGTTGTTTCCATTACTCTAGGAGATAGAACCAAAAGAATGTTATGTGATTTATATCAAAACTACTATGTTTTCCTATAGTAGTTTTATAGTATCCAGTCTTGCATTTAGGTTCATAATCCGTTTTGAGTTTATTTTTGTATACAATGTTAGAGTATGTTCTAATTTCATTCTTTTACATGTAGCTGTCTGGTTTTCCCAACACCAATTATTGAAGAGACTGTCTGTTCTCTTTATATTCTTGCCTCTTTTGTCATAGATTAATTGATGTTAAGAGGGTGGGGGTTTATTTCTGGGCTTTCCATCTTGTTCCATTAATCTATGAGTCTGTTTTTGTGCCAGTATCATACTATTTTGATGACTATAGCTTTGTAGTATAGTCTGAAATGAGGGCGTCTGATTCCTCCATCTCTGTTTTTCTTTCTCAGGATTGTTTTGACTACTTGGAGCCTTGTGTTTCCATATAAATTTTAGAATATTTTTGTTCCAGTTCTGTGAAAAATGCCCTTGGTAATTTGATAGGGGTTGCATTGAATCTATAGATTGTCTTGAGTAATATAGTAATTTTAACAATGTTGATTCTTCCAATACAAGAGCATAGTATATTTTTCCATATATGTGTGCCCTTTCCAGTTTCTTTCATCAGCATCTTATAGTTTTCAGAGTCTTTTGTCTCCTTTGGTGAGTTTATTCCTAAGTATTTTATTCTTTTTGATGCAATGGTAAATGGAATTGTTTCCTTGATTTCTCTTTCTGGTCTTTCATTGTTAGTGTATAGGAATGCAAGAGATTTCTGTGTATTAATTTTGTATCCTACAAATATACCAAATTTATTTATGAGCTCCAGTTGTTTTCTGGTAGACTCTTTAGAGTCTTCTGTGTATAATATCATGTCATCTGCAAACAGTGACAGTTTTACTTCTTCTTTTCCAATTTGGATTCATTTTATTTCTTTTTCTTTCCTGATTTCTGTGGCTAGGACTTCCAAAACTATGTTGAATAAAAGTGTTGACAGTGGATTCCTTGCCTTGTTCCTGATCTTAGAGGGAATGTGTTTAGCCTTTCACCATTGAGAACGATGTAAACTGTGGGTTTGTCATATATGGACTTTGTTATGTTGAGGTAAGTTTCCTCTCTTCCCACTATCTGGAGACTTTTATCATAAATGGTTGTTGAATTTTGTCAAAAGATTTTTCTGCATCTATTAATGGTCATATGGTTTTTATTCTTCAATTTGTTAATGCTTTATCATATTGATCAATTTGCAGATATTGAGGAGTACTTGCATTCCGGGGATAAATCCCACTTGATCATGATGTATCCTTTGAATGGGTTGTTGGATTTGGTTTGCTAGCATTTTGTTGAGTAATTTTGCATCTATGCTCATCATTGACATTGGCCTGCAATTTTCTTTTTTGTGATATTTTTGTCTGGTTTTCAAATCATAGAATGATTCTGAGAGTGTTCCTTCCTCTGCAATTTTTTGGAGGAGTTTCAGAACTCTCCTCTAAATGTTAACTCTTCTCCAAATGTTTGATAGAATTCACCTATAATGAGTCCCTCAGTCGTGTCCAACTCTGTGACCCCATGGACTGTAGTCCATCAGGCTCCTCTGCCATGGATTTTTCAGGCAAGAATACTGGAGTGGGATTAGGCAAGAATACTGGAGCCAGCTGGCATTTCCTCCTTCAGGGTATCTTCCCTACCCAGGGATTGAACCTGAATCTCCTACATCTCCTGAACTGGCAGACAGATTCTTTACCACTGAACCACCTGATTCCCAAATTCTCAAATTAGGGAGGTGCAAATGTAAACCATGATGAAATACTGTTATGTACTTATTAGAATGGCTAAAATTAAAAAAAAAAAATACAACGCCAGATGCTATAAATGTAAGGAATGTAAAGCAACTAGAACTTTCATACTTTCCTAGTGGGACTGTAACATGGTTCAGCCTCTGGGGCTGGCAGTTTCTTATGAAGTTAAATATGTAATAACCATAAGACCTAGCATTTGTATCATTGAGTATATCCCAGAGAAATAAAAATGTATGTTCAAACACCTATACACTAATTTTTATAGTAGCAGTGTTTATAATCACCCAAAGCTGGAAACAACCCACGGTTCTTTACCAAGTGAATGGATTAAAAAATTGTGATACAGCCATATAATAAAATAATACTCATTAATGAAAAGGAACAAACTATGAATATAAGCAACAACTGAAATGAATCTCAAAGGCATTGTACCAAGTGAAAGAAGCCAGTCTCAAAATGTCAATATATGATTCTGTTTATGTGACATTCTTAAAAATGTCAAACTATAGTGATAGAGAACATTATTTGACAAGGGTTAGCTTGAGAGAGCTTTAGGAGTTTGGGATACTATTCTATATTCAGATTGTGGTAGTAACTATATAAATTTGTATGTGTATTAATATCCACTGACCTGTATACCAAAAGAGTCAAGTTTATTAAATGATAATTTATTTAAAGTGCAAAAAAAAAAATACACTCCCAGTATCTGATAAATCAGCAGCAACCTCTGTTGCCACCTGGTCCAGCCTATCACCATCTACCTATTGCGTTACTATAATAGCCTCCTAACTGGTCTCCCCACTGCCTCTTTCAAATGTATATCAGATAATGTCTCTCTTCTACTCTAGAGCCTTTGCTGGCTCCCAGTTTCTCTCAGCATAAAACCTGAAGTCTTCACCACTGCCTAGATGGTTGTTGAGACCCTGAGGGAACTCTGGGGGGTCCTCTGTGACCTCTTCTTCCGAGTCCTCCTCACTCACTGTGTTCCCGATGTACCAGCTCTCTTGCTACTCATTGAACACACCAAACCTTAGCACTGGCTGTTCCTTCTGCCTGGAATATCCTTTCTCCGAATAACCAAATGGCTCCCTTCCTCACTTCATCCTATTCTTTGCCGAAATGCCATCTTCAGTGTGTGCAACCTACTCTGACCACTCCATTTAAAATGACATCTCCGCCTGCGTCCTCCCCTTCCCTTTACAGCTTACTATTTATCCACAGCACTTATCATCTTCTAACATACAGTATTATTTATCAGGTAATACACTCAATTTCTGTCACCCCCAGCACAGACGCGCAGAGGTATAAGGTCTATGAGGACAGGACTTTTTGGCCCATGAAGGCACCTTCAATGACTGGCATATAGAGGTGTGTCAGTACACATTTGTGGAATGAATAAGTGAAGGAGGGAGAAAAAGAGGGAAGGAGGGAGAGAAAAGGCTAATTTGTTGTTATCCATGTGAGAAAAGGGAGAGGACAAGGAGGGCATCACCAAAAGATGACTCAGCGATGGACAGTAAACTAGAGCAGTGTGAATGCTCAGAGGGCAGGAGAAAAGGGCGAGGCCAGAGTGGGCTCTGGGAGCCAGCCTTAAATGCCATGCTAAAGAATTTGGTCCTCAGGTGGAAAGCATTTAAGTGACTGAGAAACGTAATGATGTTTGTGGAGAGTCAACGGGTTGAGGGCAGTGAGCTTGTTAAGAGGCTAATTGTGATCTAGTTATTTAAGCAAAAGTGATGACCTGAACTAAGAGTGTGGTGGAATCAACAACACAAAGGGGCATGTTCCAGAATCCTAAACAGAAACAGGAGGACTTCTATTAGATGTTGGAAGGGTAAGAAATGGAGGATGCACCCCCTTCCCATCCTCCCTACCCACCAAATTTTCCTTGTGCCGCTAGGAAGAAGAGCACAGGTGAATGGTTTTAACAAAAGAGGATGAGTCCAGGAGCAAATGACTCGTAGTGAATACACACCACTCTTCCATCTCAGCACCCTCATCCACTGGGATTGTTATGTCCAGAGTACCCTTCTTATTCCTCTTTCTGACTCCTAATTTAGCTTCAATTCACAGACCCTGACTCAGCTTATAGATATTATAAAAAATATACCCAAAGATTTTGATAACTATCCGAAAAGACAAGATGTTAGGAACTGATAATGAAGTTATTGGATGACTTATGGAGATGCGGATTGATCCCACTTAAAAAGCAGACATTTTCCGTACCAGCAGGAGATTTCTGTACCAGAAATATGTTACTGTAATGTAAGCGGCTCATAAGGCTCACACTGTTACAATGAGTTTACACAGGGTGCACTGGGGTTATAAAAATAAAAACATTAGCTTTCTGCACTGTCAATGCCAAATGTAAATACAGTGCTTCTATGTGTTCCCTTGATATTTGCCCTTGAGAAAGTTTTCAACCCACTTTTGCCTCTGTTTTCTCATCAAAAGGGACAAAATGATCTCTCAGGGCTATTGCAGTTCCAAAAATCAGGAATTTTTCTTCTTTCTTTGTGAAGAATCAGTTAGAGCAGGCATTGTGCATACTTCATGGATGGAAAACCAAGGCTCAAGAGGATACTTCCCTTTGAACAAGAGCCCACCTCCCCACTACCCTGATACCTGTTCCCATGAGCTACCCAATATCCAACTATTGCAACATTAAAAACAATCATGTTTTTAAGACTATAAGGATAAATCGATTTTATGATAGTTTTAAATTTTGTCAGCACACAAACACACACACACACACAAACCCAAAGTTTTTATTTTCTCTTTTGCAGCTAAAATAAATTTAAGTCAAGTTTCAGCCTAGGGAGGGGTATTCTTTCTTTTTTTGGCTATTGTAAAGTAATGGAAAGTGACTAACTCAGATTTAACTGCTGTGAAGTTTTGGACTCCTTTAAGAAATATTAAAGTGAATTAGGTGTTTTTTTTTTTTTAGATATTTATGTGAAGGAGGATGTTAAAAAGATTGAAAAAGAAGGCTAAATATGAAAAAATATTATAAAATATTGAGTTAGAAACTAATGTCATTATTTTTAAAAATAATTGAGTTGTCATATAGAGGAAAGTAAGTCAGGAAGAGAAAAACAAAGATTGTATATTAACATATATGTGTGGAATCTAGAAAAAATGGTACAGATGAAACTATTTTCAGGGCAATCTTAGAGACAGACCTAGAGAATGGGCTTGTGGCCACAGCAGGAAATGGGGAGTTGGGATGAATAGAAAGAGTGGCCTTGATGTATATACAGCACCACGTGTAAAATAGATAAATGGTGGGAAGCTGCTGTAGAGCACACGGAGCTCAAATTGGTGCTCTGGGATGACCTAAAGGAGTGGATGGGGGAGGTTGAAGGGAATAAATTTTTTCAAACTATAAATTATTTAAAGAAAATAGAGTTGTACATGTTATGTTTTAAAAACTTAAATCTGATAAAAAAAATGTTTTATAATGAAGTGTAATATAGTAACAGAAACAAAACCATAGATCCAGGAAGCTCAGAGAACATTACGTAGGAAAATACCCAAAACTCTACACTTAGGCACAGCACATTTGGACTAAATAAAATTATGGACAAAGAGAAAATCTTAAAGGAAGCCAGAAGGGGGTTTAAAAAACAAAACACCTTATCTATAGAGCAACAAAGATAAGAATTACTCTCAAGCTTTCTCTCAGAAATGCATGCAAAAAAAAAAGAGAAAAAACACCAACCTAGAACTCTATATCCAGTGAAATCCTTCAAAAGTGAAAGAAAAATACTTTCATAGACAAAAATTGAAGGATTTTGTCACCAATAGGTCTGCCTGACAAGAAATGTTTAAAAATAAAAATTCTCCAGAGAGAAGGAAAATGATAAGGTCAGAAACAGATCTATAGAAAGAAAGAAAGACTGTTAGAGAAGGAATAAGTAAAAGAATTCCTTGCTTCCTTCCCCTTAGGTATTGGAGCCCTTCTCAACACCCAGATTCCTCTACGTGCACTGAAATAATTCAGACACAAGCATGATGGACTGTTGTGCCTAAAAATTTTTTTTTTGCTTTCTTGCCCCACAGTTGCAATCTCTGCCTTTAAAGATTCAGGAATAGACATAGCAGGCTATCTGGGATCAAGGAAAGGTGGAATCTATCGCAAAGAAACTGGACAAAACTGTAAATAAGAAATGAAAATATGATGAAAGCTGTCATCCTCTTAACTTTATAGATGTTAATGATATACTTTATCATGTCTTACACAATGGAACATTTTCATATAGGATCATGATGCCAGTTAAATTATGTCATCACTTCAAGACCAATCATTCAGAGTTTAGGGAAGAAGAATTAAGTTTTAAGTGTAGATTTTATGAGCTCTTTAAAAACCAGAAATTAAAACAGTTTTTCAAACTATAAATGCAAAGATCAATGAAGCATCATGTAGGTTTTCATTTCTATATAAGGAAAATACCAGTTGCTATAACTTGCATAAAGAGAAAGCTCTTTGGGGTTCCCTTGCTTTTCTTAAGAGTTAAAAGGTTCTTGAGACCAAAAAAGTGAGAAAACCACTGTGTTTTAGCCCTAGCTTTGATAGACCCATTTCTTGCCATCCATGACCTCAGAAAGAGCCGTTTTTATGGAATCCCAAGCACCTATACATATCCCTGGCTGGGCCTAAGTCTTTGATATTTCTAGCTCAGGAAGTGGGTTTTGGATGACCTGAGGGACTTTCAACATAATTTTAGGGTTTTTTCCCCCTCTTTGGTTTTTTTGTCTATGTTATTTTCTTTTTTCCTCCACTTTTTTTTTCTTTATTTTCTTTTTTATTTAAAGAACTTTATTGAGGTATGATTGACATACAAACGGTTGTATGTATTTAATGTTCACAACCTGATGAGTTTGGGTAGAGTATATATCCATGAGGGGAAAAAAAACTATAAATGTGGTTTACTTAATTACATTTATATAAATAGTACAGCACTAATAATGTGATAGGATCAAGATTCCTTTTCTAAAGAAAGAGTCCAATGTCATGATTACTGTGTTCCTACAGTTCCCTTGGAATGGATTTCTTGTTTTTGCGCTCTTCCATGGCAATGGCACCCCGCTCCAGTATTCTTGCCTGGAAAATCCTATGGACAGAGGAGCCTGGTAGTCTGCGGTCCATGGGGTCGCTAAGAGTCAGACACAACCGAGCGACATCACTTTCACTTTTCACTTTCATGCATTGGAGAAGGAAATGGCACCCACTCCATTGTTCTTGCCTGGAGAATCCCAGGGACGGGGGAGCCTGGTGAGCTGCCGTCTATGGCGTCACACAGAGTCGGACACGACTGAAGTGACTTAGCATTTGCCTTAAAGGTATTCTGAAGTCTCGATCATACCTTCTGTTATGTTCATTCTTATTTCTAGAAGGTTTCCCTCCCTCCCAGAGCCATTAACCCTCATGTTCCCAACTGGGCCAACTGTTTTAGGTCTGCTGCCCCGTTTATCATTCTAGACGAAAAATGTCTCTACTCTCAAATTGAATTAATTGTTCCTCAAAGCTTCTTAGCAGTTATTGCTGAAAAAATGCTGTGTAACCGTAATGCTGCCTGACAAGTAACCCTGAAATCTCAATGGCAACAACAAACATTTACTGTTCTCACTTTGCTTCAGAATGTGGGTTGAATTCAAGACTTCTCCGTGTGTCTTTCACGTGGGGCCAGCAGCTATCTGGGGCGTACTCTTCACATGGAAGATGAAAGAAGAGAAAGACAAGCCAAATAAGTATATCAAAAGCCTGTGCTCATGTAATATCCACCAGTGTTCCATTGGCCAAAGCAAATCACATGGCAGCCCCAGCATCAAAGAAGCAGGAAAACATAGGCATGAGTGTATATGTCAGTGACAGGGAAGATGTGAACAATGGGAAGCAAGAGTCCAGTCCACCACAGGAACATATGCCTTATTCATTACTCAGCTGTTTTTCTAGGACCATCCTAAGCAAAGGTATATGGAATGTATCTCAAAATGTACTCTGGCTGTGGTACATATACACAATGGAATATTACTCAGCCATTAAAAGAATGCATTTGAATCAGTTTAATGAGGTGGATGAAACTGGAGCCCATTATACAGAGTGAAGTAAGTCAGAAAGAAAAATATCAATACAGTATACTAATGCTTTTTTATATATGGAATTTAGAAAGCTGGTAACAATGACCCTATATGCTAGACCGCAAAAGAGACACAGATGTATAGAACAGTCTTTTGGACTCTGTGGGAGAAGGCAAGGGTGGGATGGTTTGAGAGAATAGCAATGAAACATGTTATTACCATATGTGAAACAGATCGCCAGTCCAGGTTCGATGCATGAGACAGGATGCTCAGGGCTGGTGCACTGGGATGACCCAGAGGGATGGGATGGGGAGGGAGGTGGGAGGGGGTTCAGGATGGGAAACACACGTACACCCATGGCTGATTCATGTCAATGTATGGCAAAACCAATACAATATTGTAAAGTAATTAGCCTCCAATTAAAATAAATAATTTTTTAAATAAGAAAATAAATAAATAAAACAGAAATATACAATAAATTCCAAATCAAAAAAAAAAAAGAAAATGTATTCTGTCCTCCTACCTAATGGATAAAATGCCTTGAGAGCCTTGCTCCGGTATCTTCCAGTACCCAGAGCTGCTAGTGAGAAGCTTCTGGCCAGGAGTTACTTTGTAGGTGCTCCTTTCTGTCTCTCTCCATATTCTCTTTACCCCTGACATTTTAAAATACCTCAATGAGACAGATATAGATAATGTTTCCTTTATCATTGCCAGGCTGTAGTTTCTCTCCAACTGACAGACTTAACAAATCTTCCCATTTCATTTCACGACTCATTCCTGACCTCCTGTGCATCAAATGTTTCTAAGTATGGGGGCCTTTACCCCTCTGGGTTTAGTATAGTATAGGCTGCCACTTCCTTCAATATCCTTCATTAACTTTCTATATTTCACAGACTCCTTGAATCCTCTTGTCCACTGATGATCCTTGCCTCGCTCTCTTTGTGTTGAGTAGTTAGAGCCCATAAAACATTTTTTTGCTGTTGTTATTTTAGTGGGGTCTTAGGAGGGAGAAGTTATAAAAATGGCACACTGAGGTCATCATGTTGATTCAATAGTCTCAATATTTTATTTTTCTGAACACTTTTTACATTTAAATATAGACTGGAGTTATCAAGGGGACATTTAATGCAAGGATGGGCACGATAGAAACAGAAATGGTAAGGACCTAACAAAAGCAAAAGAAATGAATAAGAGCTGGCAAGAATACACAGAAGAATTATACCAAAAAAAAAAATCTTAATGACTGGGATAACCACTGTGGTGTGGTCACTCTCCTAGACCAGACATACTGGAGTGTGAAGTCAAGTGGGCCTTAGGAAGCATTACTACAAACAAAGCTAGTGGAGGTGATAGAATTCCAGCTGAGCTGTTTCAAATCTTAAAAGATGTTGCTATTAAAGTGCTGCACTCAGTATATCAGCAAATTTGGAAAATTCAGCAGTGGTGACAGGAATGGAAAAAGTCAGTTTTCATTCTAATTCCAAAGAAGGACAATGCCAAAGAATATTCAAACTACCATACAATTATGTTCATTTCACATGCTAGCAAGGTAATGCTCAAAATCCTTAAAGCTAGGCTTCAGCAGTATGTGAACTGAAAACTTCCAAATATACAAGCTGGGTTTAGAACTTCCAAATATACAAGCAGAGGAACCAAAAGTCAAATTGCCAACATTCATTGGATCAGACAGAAAGCAAGGGAATTCCAGAAAAACATCTGCTTCTTTGACTACACTAAATCCTTTGACTGTGTGGATCACAACAAACTGAAAAATTCTAAAAAGAGATGGGAATACCAGACCACCATAACTGTCTCCTAAGAAACCTGCATGCAGGTCAAGAAGGAACAGTTAGAACCAGAAACCAGACATGCAACAACGGACTGGTTCAAAACTGGGAGGGAAGTATGACAAGCCTATATACTGTCACCCTGCTTATTTAACTTACATGCAGAGTACCCCATGTGAAATGCTGGGCTGGATGAATCACAAGCTGGAATCAAGATTGCTGGGAGAAATATCGACAATCTCAGATATGACGAAACTGAAGAGGAACTAAAGAGCCTCTTGATGAGGGTGAAAAAGGAAAGTGAAAAAGCTGGCTCAAAACTCAACATTCAAAAATCTAAGATCATGGCATCTGGTTTCATTACTTCATGGCAAATAGAAGAGGAAAAAGTGGACACAGTGACAGATTTTATTTTGGGGGGCTCCAAAATCACTGTGGACAATGACCGCAGCTATGAAATGAAAAGAAGCCTGTTTCTTGGAAGGAAAGCTATGACAAACCTAGGCAGCCTATTAATAAGCAGACACATCACTTGCTGACAAAGGTCCATATAATCAAAGCTATGGTTTTTCTTGCAGTTCATGGGGTCGCAGAGAGTCAGGACAGGACTTGGTGACAGAGTTAACAACAATGGTTTTTCCAGTAGTATCATGTATGGATGTGAGAGTTGGACCATAAAGAAGGCTAAGCACCAAAGAATTGATGCTTTCCAATTGTGATGCTGAAGAAGACTCTTGAGAGTCCCTTGAACAGCAGGGAGATCAAACCAGTTAATCCTAAAGAAAATCAACCCTGAATATTCATTGCAAGGACTGATGCTGAAGTTCCAATACTTTGGTCACCTGATACAAAGAACCAGTTCATTAGAAAAGACCCTGATGCTGGAAAAGATTGAAGGTAGGAGAAAAAGGGGATGACAGAGAATGAGATGGTTGGATAGCATCACCAACTTATCAGACATGAGTTTGAGCAAACTCCACGAGATTGTGAAGGACAGGAAGCCTGGCGTGCTGCAGTCCATGGGGTTGCAAAGTGACTGACATTGTTGTTGTTCAGTGGTTCAGTTGTGTCCAACTCTTAGTGAACAACAACATAGATTATTTTAAATATTTGTAAAAGGTTATTTAAAATATTGGTAACAGAGAATGTAACATATTTAAGACTAGTATTTTAAAACCTGGCTGTAAAAAAAAAAAAAAACACCTGGCTGTATTAGCATTCAGTTTTTCAAAAGTAATTAGTTTGAATACGACTACTATTTACAGAAGAATTTGAAACATTACCAAAGATAGCCAGTTTCTCTAAGGTAACCCTGTCCAATTCACTTTTTTACAATGATGGAAATGTTCTCTGTGTGTGCTGTTTAATAAAATGGCTACAAACCACGTGTGGCTATTGAACATTTAAAATGTGCTGGTGCTACTGAGGAATTTAATTTTTATTTTATTTTCCCTGATTTAAATTTAAATAACCACATGTGGCTAGCAACTCCTTTATAGGACAATGCAGCATGGATCTAGAATTTTATTAAATGCACAGAATTAAAAATATGTTTTTAGGCATATATCACTTATATAAAGAAAATTACACCTGAAAGAGAGATATACGTAAGAAATCTTACAAGATATATGGGAAATATAAAGTTATGTTTATGACTTATACCAAGGAATATACTTGTTCCCTCAGTAAATATTTCAAGGACACATACCGTATGTAAAGCACTATGCCAGGTTCCAGGGTTACAAAAATGCAGACGCACAAAGCACCTGCCCCTCAAGGATATTCCAGTCTACTGAGGAATCACACATGCAGACCAACCAGCAAATACAATCAGAGGATTGCCTTACCTGCCTATGCTGGGAGTGAAAGGAGAGTGGCCCGTTATCCAGAAAGTAATGTTTGAGTCTTGACTCAAAGCTGAGATTAATGAGCAGGACGTTTCAGACACAGAGAACAGCGAGGGTAACGCACGGAGACTGACAGGTTCCAGAAAGGCCAGCACCGGATACTGCTGGAAGCTCCAGTGCAGCTGTGGGAAAATCAGGACAAGAGGTTGTTCTATGTCCGGTTCTAACTGTTTCTTCTTGACCTGCTTACAGTTTTCTCAGGAGACAGGTGATGTGGTTTGCTATTCCCGTCTCATTAAGACTGTTCCACAGTTTGCTGTGATTCACACAGTCAAAGGCCTTAGCATAGTCAATGAAGCAGAAGTAGATGCTTTTCTGAAATTCCTTTGCTTTTTCCATGATCCAGCCGATGTTGGCAATTTGATCTCTGGTTCTTCTGCCTTTTCTAAATCCAGATTGTACATCTGGAATTTCTCGGTTCGTATACTGCTAAAACCTAGCTTGAAGGATTTTGAGCATGACCTTGCCAACGTGAAATGAGCACAATTGTATGGCAGTTTGAATATTTGCACAACATGGTGATTCAATATTTCTGTATATTTCAAAATGACCACCGCAAGTCTAGTTACCTTCTGTCATCATACAAATAAGCTACATAATTATTAACCATATTTCCCACAATGTACATTTCATAGCTCTGACTCATTTATTTTGTAACTGGAAGTTTGTGCCTCTTAATCTCCCTCAGCTATTTCTTTCCTCTTCCTACTCCTCTCCCCTTTGGCAACTATTTTTTCTCTGTATCTCTGACTCTGTTTCTGTTTGGGTTTGTTTGTTCATTTTTGTCTTTTAGATTCCACATATAAGTGAAATCACACAGTATTTTTCTTTCTCTGACTTACTTACTTCGCATAATATGCTCTAGGCCCATCCACGTTGTCACAGAAGATTTCTTTCTATGCCTCAGTACTGCTCCATTTTGTATGTGTGTCTCTGTGTGTGTATGTATATATCTTCTTTATCCATCCATCTACTGATGGGCACTTAGGTTTCTTCCATATCTTGGCTATGATAAATAAACACTGGGGTGCATATATCTTTTTGAATTCATATTTTTGTTTTCTTTGGATAAATAGCCAGAAGTGGAACCACTGGATTAGGAATTCTTTTTGAGTAGCTGGTGAAAAAATACATTTTAACCCTGCATCAATTGGAATGAGAACAAATTCCTAATTACAGACCTTTCACTCAATAAACACATTTAAAATGCTGATGAATATCATACTACAGACTTTTGCAGCTCCAGAAAACACAGGATTTAACTCCAACATGCAACTGCAGAATAAGAGAAGTCATTCCAATTGCTTTTGCACTTTCCAATAAATCACAAATGTGCTTCTGTTAATTATCTGTTGACAGGCACATCTAATGATCTTATCTGCCTTTCAAGTTTGCAATTTGTATTCATTTCCATCGGAACTATTTGAAGTCTAAGAAATTTGGGCATTTTGGAAAATTAGTTCCTCTAAACAGTTACTTTTCCCTGAGAATTTAGTGCCATACTAGCCACAGAGAGTGGTAGTTTTTGGCCTAAGTCTTCTAGGGAGAGGCAGGGGATGGAGAAGAAATCTAGCCCAAGATTTCTATAAGCTTCAAATTTCTCTGAAACAAGACATAACAAAGTACAAAGGATCATTCCCTGATCCTTTAAACACACATGCACACACAAAAATCACTAAAATATTCTCAGTTAGGCTCAGTGAAAATAAAGTCCTGGGTTAACACAGTGAGTTTTAAAAAATAATAAAAAATACTTACCAAGGTGCCATGACCCCATCTTATTGTTGAGTTCAACTTTTCCATTCTAAATGCCTATTTTCTGTTTATAAGTTACTCCAAAATGTTCCTTTTGACCTTTGGGTCTGATATTTTTCTTGCCTCATCTCAATCCAAAGGCGAATTTATTTGCAATTTGAACTAAATCTCTTCAGTTATTTCAGTTACTGGAGTTTGAAGAAAATGGCTGCTTTGTGCTTTCAGAAATCGTTCATATTTTTTTCCATGTCTGAATGGCTTAAAATGACTTTGTTTTGAAGCTATAGAATTGAAATGGCTGTACTGAAGATCCAGTTTGAAAGGAGTTGGTTAAGAAATTTGGACTAAAGAAGCAGAAATGATGAGGCTCCATAGCATATAATTACAAGGAAACAAGTGCACACCCTCCCACATCAGCTGTCTTGCACACGCATGTAACAGTAGTCACAAGAGAGGTCAAAACCTACCCTCCAAAAATCAGTTTAAGGTGCATGTCTTACTTTTAAAGATTTGACATATAATGTCACAGTTTCTACAAAGGACATATTCATATGCAAGGAACATCCATGTGATTTTTGCTAGAACTTGGAGAATATGGTGCAAAATACACTACCAGGACTTGAATGCTCTGGATTCTAGCCCAGGTTTTCTTCTGATGTTTATTTATGAGTCTAAGTTGGCCTCTGGTCTTGTTTCATCATTCTGTCTACAAAATGAAAGAGGACCTGATATGCAAGCATGCCCCAAAGAATTAACCATACCATCCATGTTTTTCAAGGGCATTCCTTTTAATAAATAGCTTTATTTTCACCTACTGAAAGCCAGGCTATGTGCTAACTAATGCTGCAGGTATGAAGATGGATAAGACAAAGATGTCTGCTCAGTAAATTTCCTGAATATAGAAGAGGCTGATGAAGTGTAACAGTATAGAATAAATATAAACAGAGATTATTTCCAATTAAGATTATTTTGAGTCTCTTACACTAAAAAGTGAAAGTATTGGTCACTCAGTCGTGTCCAGCTCTTTGCACCCCATGAACTGAAGCCTGTCTCCTCTGTCCAAGGATTTCTCCAGGCACGAATACTGGAGTGGGTTGCCATTTCCTTCTCCAGGGGATCTCCCCAACCCAGGGATCAAACCCGGGTCTCCTGAATTGCAGGCAGATTCTTTACCATCTGAGCCACCAGAGACTAAACAAAGTGAAATAGGTATAGCCAACTAGAAAAGTAGAGAGTAGACAAAGGTATTGCTCTAGATATAAATTCCTATATATCCAAAAGGGAAAAATTTTTAATTCAACCTAATCAACCCCATTTCACCTCCAGTTCAATCCAGGCCCTCCAGGTAATAAATACACAAAGAAGTCAGCGTGCTTGCTAAACAAATGCATTTTTAGAACAAGTTCCTTAGTTGCTCACTCATCCTCTTCCCAACCAGACTGTTATCTTCAAGCCCTACACAGGAATTCTGGAGCTCTACAAAAAGGGCCCATCCTACCAGCCCCTCTAGATAACTATAATTTTAGATAACTAAAGTTATCTAGTCCCTCTGTCTGAAATTAAACTCTTTATTCTTCAAACTTCCCATGCATTTATACCTGCGTCTCCTAAAAGAACTACTGCTTTTCCTAAATTCTTAATCACAGTTTTTTTTCAAATTTTAAAAATTATTGTGCATCTTGCAGTCAGTGGGTACATTTACACTGAGGTTTCTTTTTTTCCAAAAATATGTTATGAAATCGTAGTGGATCTTGTGCTGATTCATTAATTCAAAAAAAATTTTTGAGCACTTGTTATGCACTGGACTCTATGCTAGGCACTTGGGCCATATCTCACATCCTTTGAAGATCTGTATCTCATGACAATTTCAAAATTTATCAAATGTGAGGCAAATTCAAAGCAGTTGGAGAATATTGCTTTTAAAATCTGGATTCAAAACCTACTACTTACTTCTTGATTTGGATTTTTATATGTATATTAAAATGACTTTTTAAAAATTTACAATGATATCATTCTAACAAAGTGAGGTTTTGGAGCTGAGACGCAATGAACACATTACAGTGTGTGCTACGGCGATGTGGAGCCACTATCCACACAGATGGTATTGATTTTCATTTCCTGTGAGGCTGAATCAACATGTTGTGGCTAATGTCTACGTAATTTAATGTATCGAATAAAATGTACCATTGCTCTCTACTGGGGGATAAAAGATCTTACTTTACTGTGGTATCCTTGTGCTCTAAAAACCACAACAGACATATTTAACAATCCTTAGTTATTAAAAATCAACCTAAGAAAATCTTTCCTATTTCTCAAAAAAAAATATTTTTTTTTCTTTAACTCATTTGTGTTTTTTTATATCAGAGAAGAAGAAAGGTAAAACACGTGTTAATAGAATTTTCTCTTAGGCTAATGAGTTTTGCAGATAAAATTCCATTAGTGTCAGTATCGTAAGATGTCCACAAAGTGCCTGGAAGGGTATATGGCAAGAATTAACAAGCTAAGTCATCGGTGCCAAACGGGATGCTCTCCTTTTTGGACTCTATGGCAGGGTGGGCTAAGAGGGGCCCTCCCTTCCTGTGCCCCTCTTCAACCTCCCTGCTGGGTGACCAGGGCTCCCACCTGACTCTCTGACTGAAGCCATTCACTGCAGCACCTCTCACATCAGTCTCCTGTGGTTTCGTCTCCTCATTTATTAAACATGAGACAACTAGCCTCAATCTGCCAACCTCACAAGATTTTTGTGGGGAGTAGGGTTAAATAACATGTGAAAACACTCATAAAATTATAAAGTGCAATACAAATGTACGTCATACTTTAAATGGTATTATGGTTTCTCATTATTAATGTTTGGAGCATCGCACTCCAAAATGCCTACTCCAGTGACCATCAAGCCTAGCAGTCCTTTGAGTCTGATTGGTCAGTGATTCAGTTTTCTGGCTGCAGATCCTGAATGATGGTTTTTAAAAGGGCATCCAAATTGATAAAATGTGATGGGAGAAGTAGAAGTAGTTTTCGTATATTAGGATGTTGGCCATTTTATCACCACAGGTAGTGGTTAACAATCACTTAAGAGAATTTTGATTTTGCCCACTCATTTTCTTCTTCAGATCTCTCCAGAGAGTCTTTGCTTGCTATTTTGTGATTCAAAATTGTGAGAAGAGGGAAGACTGAAAAGAGGAAAGGCTCTTTTGTCTATGGGGCAGAAGTTTAATTGAGCCAAATAACTGACTCGGTGTAAAAGCAAAGAGGACTTAAGAAATGTTGCTGAAGGCTATGTGTTCTCTTCAGGGGGCTTATTAAATATAAGTAAGGAGACTGGGCATATTAGATATTTTTCAACTTCCAGGCTTTGACGGCTATACTGCTGTAAGACTGGACCACATAGGTCATAGCTTCATATCAACATTTATTTAACACTAAACTCATGCCAGATAACATATGTAATCACTTTTTATATATTGTCCTATTTAATATTTGCTCTAGTCCTGCAAAACATGCTGTTGTACCCAATTTTTTACACAAGGAAACCCAGGCTTGAATTTAGAGCCTGCCACAGTAATACAAACTAGAATGTTTCAAAACTAGGACTTGAATTTCAGAGACTGACCTCTCAGTCACTCACTATACAATTTCATGCAAACTAGTACCTGTTCCCCATTGGTAGATTGTATAGGAAAAGGGACTTTGATCAGCTGTGATGAGGGAAAAGAATGGAGAGAAGTGGAGTCTTTAGTTTCCCTTCTCTAATCAAGTTGGTGCCTCAAGTTCAGGAAAGCAGAGTTATAACAGCCCTCCTTTCTGTAGGTTAATGACAATTTTGCTATTTATTGTTAAAGAAACATGTACCCCATGGTGCACACAAATAGCTTTCAAACTAACATTTGAAAAGAATACAAGAGCAAACAACTACATTCCCCATAAGCAAAAAGGAAGCTACTTACATGAAATTAGATTACCTGTCTATACTTAAAGTAGGGGCATTCGCTGTTATCTTTGTAACTGGCAGATTAATTCATAAGTAATCCCAAGAAAAGACATTGAAAGAAAGTGAAAATCACTCAGTTGTGTCTGACTCTTTGCAACCCTATGGACTATACAGTCCATGGAATTCTCCAGGCCTTAATACTGGAGTGGGTAGCCTTTCCCTTCTCCAGGGGAGCTTCCCAACCCAGGGATCAAATCCAGGTCTCCTGCATTGCAGGCAGATTCTTTACCAGCTGAGCTACCAGGGAAGCCCAAGAATGCTGGAGTGGGTAGCCTATCCCTTCTCCAGTGGATCTTCCCAACCCAGAAATCGAACTGTGGTCTCCTGCATTGCAGGCAGATTCTTTACCATCTGAGCTACCAGGAAAGTTAAGACATTATGATCAATTAAATCTATAGCCATATCTGGATGTTTCTGCTTTAACAAAAATGGAAAGAAATTCCTTTTTAAAAAAAATTTGTAATTAAATAAATTGATACACATAATGATGCCATGGGTAAATTATTGCTGCTGCTGCTGCTGCTGCTAAGGCGCGTCAGTCGTGTCTGACTCTGCGACCCCATAGACGGCAGCCCACCAGGCTCCCCCATCCCTGGGATTCTCCAGGCAAGAACACTGGAGTGGGTTGCCAATGCAGGAAAGTGAAAAGTGAAAGTGAAATCACTTAGTCGTGTCCGACTCTTCTCGACCTCATGGACTGCAGCCCACCAGGCCCCTCCGTTCATGGGATTTTCCAGGCGAGAGCACTGGAGTGGGGTGCCATCACCTTCTCCAGTAAACTATTGGGTTACCCAAAAAGTTCATTCAGGTTTTTCTCTAAGATGTTATGGAAAAACCCAAACAAAATTTTTGGCCAACCAAATATAAACAAAATTACCAGATACTTATCTGATTTATAGATAGTCTGCTAGGCTCAAGTTGATTCTGTTGTCTTTGGATTCCTAACAGTATCTAGTACACTGGCTTACCTATATAGGTGACCATTGTATTAAAGAATGAACTTGGACAGCTAACAGATTACAATACATATACTTGTTCAGGAGAATATGATTCTTTTTAATTTTATTTTATTTGAGTACAGTTGCCTTACAATGTTGTATTAGTTTCTGATGTACAGCACAGTGAACCAGCAGCTTTGCGTATAGATATATCGTCTCTTTTTTGGATTTCCTTCCCACTTAGGTCACCACAGAGCACTGAGTAGAGTTCCCTGTGCTCTACAGTCATTTATCATTAGCTATCTATTTTATACATTGTGCTCCTTTTCAGTAGCTTCAGTCGTGTCCAACTCTGTGACCCTATGGACTGTAGCCCCCCAGGCTCCTCTGTCCATGGAATTCTCCAGGCAAGAATACTGGAGCGGGTTGCCATGCCCCTCTCCAGGGATCTTTTTCACCCAGGGATCACACCTGGGTCTCCTGCACTGAAGGCAGATTCTTTACTGTCTGAGCCACCAGGGAACTTTATATATAGTAGTGTATAAAATCCCAATCTCCCAATCCACTCACCTCGCCCCTTCCCCCATTGGTATCCATACCTTTGTTATCTATGTCTGGTGTCTCTATTTCTGCTTTGCAGATAAGTTCATCTATATCACTTTTTTAGATTCCACATATATTTGTTAATATACGATATTTGTTTTTCTCTTTCTGATTTCACTCTGTATGACAGTATCTAGGTCCATCCATGTCTCTGCAAATGGCACAGTTTCATTCCTTTTTATAGCTGAATAATGAATGACCCAGATAATCACGATGGGGTGATCACTCACCTAGAGCCAGACATCCTGAAATACTAAGTCAAGTGAGCCTTAGGAAGCATCACTATAAACAAAGCTAGTGGAGGTGGTGGAATTCCAGTTGAGGTATTTCATATCCTAAAAGATGATGCTGTGAAAGTGCTGCACTCAATATGCCAGCAAATTTGGAAAACTCAGCAGTGGCCACAGGACTGGAAAAGGTCAGTTTTCATTTCAACCCCAAAGAAAGGCAATGCCAAAGAGTGTTCAAACTACCTCACAATAGCACTCATCTCACATGCTAGCAAAGTAGTGCTCAAAATTCTCCAAGCCAGGTTCAACAGTACTCGAACTGTGAAACTTCCAGATGTTCAAGCTGGATTTAGAAAAGGCAGAGGAACCAGAAATCAAATTGCCTACATCTGTTGGATTATCAAAAAAAACGAGAGAGTTCCAGAAAAAATCTACTTCTGTTTTATGGACTATGCCAAAGCCTTTGACTGTGTGGCTCACAATAAACTGTGGGAAATTCTGAAAGAGATGGGAATACAGACCACCTGACCTGCTTCCTGAAAAATCTGTATGCAGGTCAAGAAGCAATAGTTAGAACTGGACACAGAACAACAGACTGGTTCCAAATCAGGAAAGGAATATGTCAAGGCTATCTATTGTCATCCTGCTTATTTAACTTGTATGCAGAGTGCATCATGAGAAATGCTGGACTGGATGAAGCACAAGCTGGAATCAAGATTGCCAGGAGAAATATCAATAACCTCAGATATGCAGATGACACCACCCTTATGGCAGAAAGTGAAGAAGAACTAAAGAGCCTCTTGATGACAGTAAAAGAGGAGAGTGAAAAAGTTGGCTTAAAACTCAACATTCAGAAAACTAAAACCATGGCATCTGGTCCCATCACTTCATGGCAAACACATGGGGAAACAATGGAAACTGTGACAGACTTTATCTTTTGGGCTCCAAAATCAGTGAGGATTGTGACTACAGCCATGAAATTAAAAGACGCTTGCTCCTTGAAAGAAAAGTTACGACCAACCTAGACAGCATATTAAAAAGCTGAGACATTACTTTGTCAACAAAGTCCATGTAGTCAAAGCTTTGGTTTTTCCAGTAGTCATATATGGATGTGATAGTTGGACTATAAAGAGAGCTGAGCGCCAAAGAATTGATGCTTTTGAACCGTGGTGTTGGAGAAGACTCTTGAGAGTCCCTTGGACTGCAAGGAGATCCAACTAGTCCATCCTAAAGGAAATCAGTCCTGAATATTCACTGGAAGGACTGATGCTGAAGCTGAAACTCCAATACTTGGCCACCTGATGTGAAGAACTGACTCATTTGGAAAGAGACAGGATGAGATGGTTGGTTGGCATCACTGACTCAATGGACATGAGTTTGAGTAAGCTCTGGGAGTTGGTGATGGACAGGGTAGCCTGGCATGCTGCAGTCCATGGGGGTCGTAAAGAGTCGGACACAACTGAGTGACTGAACTGAACTGAATATTTCATTGTATATACGTACCACATCTTCTTTATGCATTCCTATGTTTAACATTCCTATGTTGATAGGCATTTAGGTTGCTTCAATGTCTGACTATTGTAAATAGAGCTGCAACAAACTTTGGGATGCATGTATATTTTTGAATTATGGTTTTCTCCAGGTAGAGACCTAGGATTAGAATTGCTACATCATATGGTAGTTCTATTTTTAGTTTTTAAGGGAGCTTCCATGTTGTTCTCTATAGTGGCTGTATCAATTTATGTGTATATAAAATACATATATTTCTTCAGTAGAAGGTGATTCTTGGTTAACTGCAACTACCTTTTTGCAAAGGCCAGCTGAATTCTAGCCTTCAGTGGCTAGGCTCAAATTGATAGATTAAATGTTCAAGAAAACCTTTTAATTCAGCACAAGTTATTATGCTAAATAAAATATTTTAAATGTTTAAAAATCGGTAGCAGAGCTGTTGAGAAGTAAAGGATTTCTTCAGAAGCCAGAAATAAAATAATAAGAGCCAACAGAGGTGAACAAGCATTAGTGGCAACTTTTGCCCTACAGATACATGCTGAGGCTTTCTGCTGAGAACTGAGCAGCCAGTGTGAAGATCTGGTCAGCCCGTGGTGTGATCAGCTGGACTTGGGGCACTCAGAGCTTCCACTAGGTTAATCACCTCCATCCAGATGCGGCCTCTTCCAGGACTCTGAGGAGCACCACTCGGACACAGTGAGGACTTGCAGAGGACAAGTCCTGTCATGTCAGCCTGCCCACACCACTGCCTGGACTCGCTGAGTGGAGCCTAGCAGGATCTGTGCAGCCTGACATCCACTCCATTGTGCAGATGGACCACTGTGGTTAGCAGTTTAGACTGTAAAGCTATTACAGGAGGTGGTGATCCCGGTGCCTAAGGATCCATGTGTACAAACCAAGACGCAGCTGCTTAAGAGTTTTGAATCTGGGCAACTAGGCAGAGTCTTGTGGAATACAAAGCTCCGTAAGGTGCATCTCATCCATCTTCATTCACAGAGGCATAGATTTTTTAGAGTTTTCATTTCCCAGGGCTGCCATGACAAATGATAACAAACTGAGTGCTCAAGACAACAAAACTTTATTCTCTCATAGTCCTGATCCTAGAAGTCTGAAATCAATCGGCAGGGCCTTGTTCCCTCTGAAACTTCCAGGGAAGATGCCTTTCCTGCCTCTTCCTAGTTGCTGGTGGCTCCCAGCAATACTTAGCATACTCTGGCTTGTAACTACATCGTTCTAATCTCTGCCTCCACAGTCACATGGCCTCCTTCTCTGGACATCTGTGTCTCTCTGTGTCCACTCTTCTTGTCAGGAAACCAGTCATTGGATTTACTGCCCACCCTCATCCAGTATGACCTCATCTTAATTAGTTACATCTGCTAAGATTCGAGTTCCAAATAAGTTACATAAGGCTCCTGGTGGGCATGGACTTTTGGGGGGAACACTTATTCAACCCACTACAGAATATATGTCTTTCTGCGGCAGATGTGCCCTCTTAGCGGCATTATCACTAATATCTTTTCAAAGTGACTGCTATGATAGTGTCTGAGCAGTTTACAAATTAGAAGAAAGTTCAGTTGAATTGCATATAGCCATTTCAGGCAAAAAGGAAATCTGATTAAACAGGTTGCAAATATTTCATTTAGAAATTCTCTATTTAATGTCTTAATGTAGTATTATTAATAGTATACAATTTAATAACCCACATATTCATCAACAAGTAGACAGAAAAAATTGAGGCCAAACAATAGATTAAATACAATAATAAAAATAAATAAAACTCAGCTATAGACAACAACACAAGTTAATCCCAAAGCCATAATGTTGAGCAAAAAAACAAAGGTCACGGAAGCATACATATATATGTGACTCAGTTTATATGAAATTCAGAAACTCATGAAATTAAGTGATTTATTATTTAAGGATACATATATATGTGGTACGGAGAAGGCAATGGCACCCCACTCCAGTACTCTTGCCTGGAAAATCCCATGGACGGAGGAGCCTGGTGGGCTCCAGTCCATGGGGTCGTGAAGAGTCAGACACGACTCAGCGACTTCACTTTCACTTTTCACTTTCATGCATTGGAGAAGGAAATGGCAACCCACTCCAGTGTTCTTGCCTGGAGAATCCCAGGGATGGCAGAGCCTGGTGGGCTGCCATCTATGGGGTCGCACAGAGTCGGACACGACTGAAGCGACTTAGCAGCAGCAGCAGCAGCTGAAAGCCAAGAGGTGATGGGATTAAGAAGGACTCATGGCATAGGGAAATACAGAGGCATTGTTTTTTTGTTTTTTTTTAAATTTTTAACGCAGGGTCTGCTCTCTCCGGCCACCTCTCGGGTTGCCACACAGCCGGACCCCGCCCCCCGCCTCAGCGCGATACGCCCCCAGCCGCGCTCGCCCGGCCCGCGTCCGCCATTGAGAGGCATTGTTATGTTAAATTCAGAGGCATTATTATTTTTCAGACTAGGTGGAGAGTACATTGCTGTTCATTTTATTATTTTTACTGTACATTTACATTATATGCCCTCTTCTATATTTGTATCAGAATGTAAAAGCCAACCTAAAAAGGCTGTCATCCAGTGAGAGCTTTGTGTTTATTTTTTAATATCCTCCATAGCTGCTTCAACGTAGAGACTGTCTTGATATTTTTATAAGAATAAAGGATTAATATAAGTGGAAATAGAATCATGTGAGTATAAGAATATCATGACTCTGGGATTTAGAGAAGTCCCACTAAATCCAGTTGCCATGTCTTTGATATACTGAGCAGTGGCTGCCAACTAGAAAGAGGATAAGGACACTAATGGGGGTGGGGGTTGTACTTCAGAGGGATTAGCTACCGGTTGTTCTTCAGAGGGACTGCACCACTTCTTGTTATTCACTGCACAAGTACGGAACTTCTCAAGCTTCATCCTATCAATTGCCCAAGTTGTCTGTTGTCTGAAAATGTGAGGCAGGCCAGCCAAAGATAGAGAAAGACCAGTTTTAAGGGAAACTATCCACAGCAACTTTAAAAATAACTCTGGGCAAGCTTGCATCCAGTCGATAAAAAAGTTCTGGAGATCTAATGCATCGTATAGTGAATACTGTTGTTGTTCTGTCACTCAGTCGTGTCTGACTCTTTGCAACCCCATGGACTGCAGCACGCCAGGCTTCCCTGCCCTTCACTATCTCCCAGAGTTTGCTCAAATTCATGTTCATTGAGTCAGTGATGCCATCCAACCATCTCATCCTCTGTCGTCCCCTTCTCCTCCTGCTTTCTATCTTTCCCAGCATCAGGGTCTTTTCCAATGAGTCAGTTCTTTACATCAGGTGGTCAAAGTATTGGAACTTCGGCTTCAGCATCAGTCCTTCTAAAGAATATTCAAGATTGATTTTCTTTAGGATTGACTGGTTGGATCTCCTTGCAGTCCAAGGGACTCTCAAGAGTCTTCTCCAACACTACAGTTCAAAAGCCTCAGCTTTCTTTATCATCCAACTCCACATCCATACATGACTACTGGAAAAACCATAGCCTTGACTAGATGGGTCTTTGTCAGCAAAGAATGTCTCTGCTTCTTAATACACTATCTATGTTTGTCATAGCTTTTCTTCCAAGGAACAAATGTCTTTTAATTTCGTGACTGCAGTCACCATCTACAGTGATTTTGGAGCCCAAGAAAATAAAATCTGTCACAGTTTCCATTGTTTCCCCATGTATTTGCCATGAAGTGATGGGACCAGATGCCATTATCTTTTAGTTTCTGAATGCTGAGTTTTAAGCCAGCTTTTTCACTCTCCCCTTTCACTTTCATCAGGAGGCTCTTAAGTTCCTCTTCACTTTCTGCCATAAAGGTGGTATCATCTGCATATCTGAGGTTATTGATATTTCTCCTGACAATCTTGATTCCAGTGTGTGCGTCATCCAGCCTGGCATTTCACATGATGTACTGTGTGTATAAGTTAAATGGATGACAACATACAGCCTTGACATACTCTTCCTCCAGTTTGGAACCAGTCCAGTGTTACATGTCTGGTTCTAACTGTTGCTTCTTTTTTTTTTTTTAATACAAATTTATTTATTTTAATTGGAGGCTGATTACGTTCCAATATTGTATTGGTTTTGCCATACATCAACATGAATCCACCACAGGTGTACACGTGTTCCCCATCCTGAACCCCCCTCCCAGTTCCCTCCCCATACCATCCCTCTGGGTCATCCCAGTGCACCAGCCCCAAGCATCCTGAATCATGCATCAAACCTGGACTGGCGATTCGTTTCACATATGATATTATACATGTTACAATGCCATTCTCCCAAATCATCCCACCCTTGCCCTCTCCCACAGAGTCCAAAAGACTGTTGACCTACATACAGGTTTCTCAGGAGGCAGGTAAGGTGGTCTGGTATTACCATCTTTTCAGGAGTTTTCCACAGTTTGTTGTGATCCACAGTCAAAGGCTTTAGTGTTGTCAATGAAGCCAAAGTAGATTTTTTCTGGAATTCTCTTGCTTTTTCTATGATCCAACAGATGTTGGCAATTTGATCTCTGGTTCCTCTGGCTTTTCTGAATCCAGCTTGACATCTGGAAGTTCTTGGTTCACATGCTATTGAAACCTGGCTTGGAGGATTTTGAGCATTACTTTGCTAGCGTGTGAGATGAGTGCAATTGTACAGTAGTTTGAACATTCTTTGGCATTGCCCTTCTTTGGGATTGGAATGAAAACTGACCTTTTCCAGTCCTGTGGCCACTGCTAAGTTTTCCAAATCTGCGGGCATGTTGAGAACCGGAAAGGGATCTTAATTATAACCATCACAAACAAAGAAATAATAATTGTGCGACCTGACAGAGTTGCCAACTGACGCTACAGTGGCAATCATATTACAATATATAATCCTATTGTGTGTATCAAATGAACATGTTGTACACCTTAAACTTATACAATGTTACATGTCAAGTATCTTTAAATTAAAGAAACAAAACAAAGCTCTAGTGAGACTAGCACAGAGAGTCAGAGTCAAAGGAATCTGTTGCTCCTTCTCTTGGTCTCAGGGGTCAGCGAGGCAGGTATGGTAGAATTATAAAATAAATAAGGCACATCTCAAAATAATTCATGTTGTCTAACAAAACAGTGAAGATAAATTAAAAACATCTAGCCCCGTACTAACAACGCTATTCCCACAGACTCACCCCGCAACCAATCTCCATAGCCCTATTATCTGTGTTTATTCATTTCATGCCACTGGTAGCAATTCACAATAGTGCCATGAAAAAAAATCTGCTGCCAGAGTGGAGACATATAGTTTCAAACCTTATTTAAAATCAAATCTTCTCATAGCTTGGTTTCTATTCAGGTCAACATAGTTTCTCTGAGGCCCTGGGCCGGCAATCACACTAATCTGCATGACCACCAGTGTTTAAACAGGTCCCTTAGTTTTCAATGAATGACCTTCTATGTACTATCAGACTTTTGATACATAAATTAACTGCCCTTATTTTGTAGGCCTGGGGCAGGAGAGGATTGGCTGTAGATACAGAGCTGCATAAGTAAAAGATAAAGGCATAAAAAGCAACCCTCCAAAAGGGAAAACAAAAGTAGTGAAATGAAGGATACATAGCCCCTACTCAGAGCATGTGCACGAAACCTTTTGATTGAGCCGCCCCATCTAGGCAGCAATATTTTTGTCTGTAGTTGGGCCACCACCATTTCCAGACTGATACCAGTGTCCTAAACATCAGTAATCATTTATGTATGCTAATTGAGAAGGAGTCTCAAAGAAAAAAGGGTAGCTGTACTTGAGTAGTTTATAATCTAAAGGGGAAAACATAAGAGACAAACCAAAGGCAGAGTGAGAACCTTCCAGCCAATCACAGCCTTGGGAACTTAAAACATTATGTAATTTTGCTAAGGACCTACTGTACAGCACAGAGAGCTCTACTCAGTACTCTGTAATGGCCTGTGTACATATATAACTGATTCACTTTGCTGTACACCTGAAACTAACACAATATTGTAAATCAACTATATTCCAATATAAATTAAAAAAAAATAAAACGAGTATTTTTAAACCATTTGCCATCCATATGTTAAGTAATTTCATCCCCATGGATCAAGAGCTGTAAAATCATTATTCAGTTAACACCGTTAAAGCTCACAGGGGAGGAAACCAGAACATATCTACTTGCACAATCTGAATCTGTCTTTATGAATCGTAACTACAACAAGGAATGCTACCCAACTCTATGCTGTATCAATGAGTAGGGAATTTTCTCTCAGCCTGATTGTTCCACACCTGGCTGTACAGCCTGGTGTAGAGCAAGGCTTTGGAATCACACAGACTTAGTCTCCTAGGTTCTATGTCTGGCTCTGCAATTTAGCAGCTCTGTAGCTTTCAGCACATGACTTGACCTCTAAACTCCATGTTTCTCATCTGTAAAATGGAGATAATAATAACAGAATTTAGCTGTGTGAAATTTCTGATGCCAACCATTTTTGACTAATACAAATGACAGTTTCACATGGTTTTACCCAATTATATCTACCCCACAGGGATATTTGTGAGAATCAAGTGAGATAATATAACATTATTTGAATTTTCTCTAACCAATAAGATTTTCCTTATTCATTCTACGGTTAATACAGAATTGGGTGGAGAAATGGAATCTTCATCTGTGGAGAGCGTTTGTATGAGTAAGTAGAGGTTGTCAAATACTTTACCTTCTCCTGTCAAATTTTCTATGTGGAGTTCATTTAACTACCACTAAGAGAGATTCTCCTTGTTGAGTTTTAAGAAATCTAGCCTTATCAACTACTAAGGAGTGGGAACATTCAGAACTCAGGCTGTCAGAGCAAAATAACTGTAATATTTCCTCCATTAAGCTGAATTAAGTTATTAAAGTCAGCAGCCTTCAAATTGTGGACTTTAAAGACTGAGGGTCTGTCTGAGGCACTGTTGGAGAGTCCTTAAAAACCACACACCATGGTCCATAGGACAGTTGGATTAGAACAGGCTCTGTTTCTCCAACACTAATCAGACTCTACAGTTAGAAGTGTGATCAGAAACCAAAAGGAGCAGGAAACAAGAAACATAACTAAATCTAAGGCAAAAGGATCCCACAACTTGAGAGTGGTTAGTGGTTAAGCAGTGACTGCACGGGATCCCGTCCTAGCAGGAAATGGTACTTACAGCAGACTTGCTTTCAGAATAACTCGGGGAGAGGGGAAAGATAATGAAGGCTTTGGATCTACTCAGTGTTGGCTACATCTCAAGTGATATATGTCTTGCTATACTGTTTCTCAGATTGCAAGGCCACTTTCAGCTCCAAATAGCATTTCCTGTAGATTCGGGAAAGTGGACCTGCTGCTTCCATAAGCTGTGTCTGAACCCTGAGAAGATTAAGAATCACCATAAAATACTCCTAAAAATATTCTAGATGTGGCAAATGCAACCATGTTTTTGCCTTCTACACGATTTCTCTAAATTTTAATTCTGAGGACATTTCAAGGAAAATTTGATTTTCATTTCTCTGATTAACTTGCACTTCATTTTTCATAATATTTTCTAACAGCTGCTTTACAGCCAAAAGAGAAATGAGCCTTTCGGTCTATGAGTGAGAAAGTCATATTTTCCACAAAATAAGTGAACTAAAGTTAATTAAATGGTAACATGTTTTCAAACTCAAAACTCATATAGAATTGATACTTGGCAAACTCTTATACTCTTTCAGCTTATTTAAAGATCCCCTACAGTGTACAAAGCCCTATACTATACATTGGTTTGGTATAGAAAATGAGCAAAAAAATTGCCCTTCCCTTCACAAAGCTTCCTACTTCCTTGAAAGGGCCAGAGATTTCAAACTAAGACAAATATAATAAATATGAAAGAAATGGAATTCAAAAGGTGCAATTGGAGGTGCAAAATACAAAACTGCCAATCACAGTTGGGAGTGCCAATTTCCAAGGGCAGTTTATTGGAGAAAGCATCTATTTATTTGGTCCCAGAGGATGTATGGAGTTTAACAGTAAAATAGGGAATGAAAGGCATCACAGGCAGAGATCAAAAACACCTAAGTGTGAGAATATGTTTTGTACTGGAAGATGTGAAAAAAAAAATCTATTGTGGGAAGTGTAAAGGGTGCTTGGAAGAGGGAGATGTGGTAATAAAAATGTTGAAGTGGTAGGTTGGACCAGATTATCAAAGACCATGAATGCCTTGCTAAGAAATTAGAACTTTTTGATTTAAATAATAGAATCATAAATCAAGATGGTGGAGTAAGAGGACATGGAACCCTACATACCCTTGACAAACACATCAAACAAACACATGGAATGATTCTCACAGAAAACTAACCAAATCTGCAGAAGAACTCCTCAACAGTCAAAGCTGCAAGAAAGATCTTCCTGTTATCGGATAAGACAGAAAAGAGATATCAGGTAGGGATGCACTGCTGTGAAGGATCTGTTAGGAAGAGAAGGTTCACATAGGTGGGCCCTTACCCTGAGAAGCCAACATGTCAAGCCACAACCTGCACATCACAGTCCTGGGTCCCTGCGTGGAGGAGACAAGCCTCCTTGACTGCTAGATGACCACTGGGACAGACAGAAGGGCTGGTGAAGCCTAAACTCCATGCACGAGGAGTGTGCCTGTGCTGGCTTGCCAACAATAAATGCAGAAAGAGCCTTATTCTGGAAGCAGCTGACTCGCTGCACTTCCCATTCTGAACAGGGTCATCACTGAAGGCACACTCACGCCACACCACAGCCTGCTCCAAGATCTGAGCCCTGGGAAACGACTCATCCAGTTATGCAGAGACAGACCAGGCATCTGGACTGTGATATGGGTGGGTGGCAATTGCCAGTGTCCGTGCCCACAGGAGCACACAGTGGTTCCTCTCCCAGCAACAGTATCCTAGCTCCCCCCGACTTCATACTGCAACTTAGTGCTAGATCTGGGGCAGTTAGGTACTGGGACAAGGCTGCCATGGAGACCATCCAGATCTCTGGCAGAGGCACAGCCAGCTCAATTTCTACAGCCACCATGCCTCAAGCCCAGCCCCAGCCTACTCCATACCACAGCTCTGCACTAAATCTGGGACAAGCACCACCGAAGAAGGGATGCAACTTTGGGCTGCTTCTGAACTGATCCACAGATGCCTATACAGGCAGTGCATAGGTTCTCTGTGAGGACAAGGGCCTCACTTGCTACAGTCGTTGCCTCCTTGGGGCAGAGCATGCACTCGAGGGCAACAGAGCCTGATCCAGTCATCCCTCAGGGCTTCTGGTCCAATAGCTGGGGTGCAGACCCTGCCCCTGTCAGGGCAGCAACAGCCGGGGAGCAGAGCCCAAGTCCTGTCTCACACTCTGCTCAGGCTCTTGCTCTTCCAACACCAATCACACTTCCCCTGTGAAGGGAATAACAGCCGTCACACCCTGAGGAAAGATCCAGTGTAGGATAAACTGACTCTATCGATGTGTATTCAATAGGAAGGCTGGGGCAGAAGCCTAGGGTGACTCTTAGGCCTCTCCGTGGCTGTTATATAAGACAGAGACAACCATAGAACAGCAGAATTGAAGGAAAACATCAGGGCTTAACTTTGGAGCACTTGAGCTCCAGGTGCTAGACAGATATCTACAAAGGAATGACAAAACCCTGGTTAATGAACAAGTCTACTCCTCAGAAAAAAGACCAAAATTAGAACCATAGATTTGGACAGGGCAACATTAAGGTATATGGGCACGAGAACTCTGCTGAAGTTTGGCGCACCTCTTTAAGTTGATATTCTTTCAATACCTGGTTGTTTTAGTTTGCTCGAGCTGCCATGACAAAAGTACTACAGATCAGATCAGATCAGATTAGTCGCTCAGTTGTGTCCGACTCTTTGCGACCCCATGAATCGCAGCACGCCAGGCCTCCCTGTCCATCACCAACTCCCGGAGTTCACTGAGACTCACGTCCATCTAGTCGGTGATGCCATCCAGCCATCTCATCCTCTGTCATCCCCTTCTCCTCTTGCCCCCAATCCCTCCCAGCATCAGAGTCTTTTCCAATGAGTCAACTCTTCGCATGAGGTGGCCAAACTACTGGAGTTTCAGCTTCAGCATCATCCCTTCCAAAGAAATCCCAGGGCTGATCGCCTTCAGAATGGACTGGTTGGATGTCTTTGCAGTCCAAGGGACTCTCAAGAGTCTTCTCCAACACCACAGTTCAAAAGCATCAATTCTTCGGTGCTCAGCCTTCTTCACAGTCCAACTCTCACATCCATACATGACCACAGGAAAAACCATAGCCTTGACTAGACGAACCTTTGTTGGCAAAGTAATGTCTCTGCTTTTGAATATGCTATCTAGGTTGGTCATAACTTTCCTTCCAAGGAGTAAGCATCTTTTAATTTCATGGCTACAGTCACCAACTGCAGGGGTGGCTTTATTTTCTCATGACTGGAGACTAGAAGTCCAAGATCAAGGTGTCAACTGCTTTGATGCCTTCTGAGGCTACTCTCCTTGGTTTGTAGATGGCCAGCTTCTCCCTGTGTCTGAATATTGTCTTTCCTCTCCACATTTCTGTGTCCAAATTTACTCTTCATATAAGGTAAGGGCAGCAGTAATATTGAATTAGATCTCACCTTAATGACATTGTTTTAACTTAATTGCCTCTTTAAAGATCCTATCTCCAAACATATCACATTTAGAGGTACTGGGGATTGGGACTTCAACATATGGATTGGGGGGAGGTGGTTGGTGAGGTGAGAGTGGAGGAGGACACAATTCAGCCTGTAGTATTTATTGAAAGGAAAGATGGAGCACTGTGTAGGAAAGGGTAGAGAAGGAAAATCACAGGTGACCAATGAGTAATTTAGCTTATCATTGTGTTGTATACCTTGCTCAGCAAAATGAAGTACTAAAGATAACCCTTTACTCTCCCTAGATGATAGTTTAAAATCATCTGTTGGTAACTGAGCATGAAGGATTGTGTGAAGATCTTAATAAAACTGAATCTGACATGAATATAGATGTATCTATATAGTCATCTATACATATATATAGATACAAATATACTATATAGATACATATGTACACTATACATACATTATATATAGTCATCTATATATAGGTGACTGAATCACCTATCAGGTATTCAGACACACTACACAGCCAGAATAGTAAAAGCAACATACGAATAGACCAATGGAATGAAATGCAGAGCCTAGACACAGACATTTGAATGAATGGAAAGTTGATACATGATAAAGGTGGCATCACAAATCAGTGATGATTTTTAGGAAGATTCATGGTATATTCTATGGAGAGAAATGAATGTGTATGATATACACAAGCGAATTCTAGATGGCTTATAAAACTTACCTGTGAAAGGTAATAATATGTAGTTAATAAAAGAAAATGTTGGCTCTTTGCAGCCAGCACAGATTGATGGGCATTTCTGAGGGCAACTGGATTAGTCCTGTTTTATTTTTTTTAAAACGTTTTTAAATCTCCTTTATTTCTTTTTTAAATATAAATTTGTTTATTTTAATTGGAGATTAATTACTTTACAATATTCTATTGGTTTTGCCATACATCAATATGAATCCGCCACAAGTATATATGTGTTCCCCATCCTGAACCCCCCTTCCTCCACCCTCCCCATACCATCCCTCTGGGTCGTCCCAGTGCACCAGCCCCAAGCATCCAGTATCATGCATCGAACCTGGACTGGCGATTCATTTCATATATGATATTATACATGTTTCAATGCCATTCTCCCAAATCATCTCACCCTCTCCCTCTCCCACAGAGTCCAAAAGACTGTTCTATACATCTGTGTCTCTTTTGCTGTCTCGCTTACAGGGTTATCGTTACCATCTTTCTAAATTCCATATATTTGCGTAGTATACTGTATTGGTGTTTTTCTTTCTGGCTTACTTCACTCTGTATAATAGGCTCCAGTTTCATCCACCACATTAGAACTGATTCAAATGTATTGTTTTTAATGTCTGAGTAATACTCCATTGTGTATATGTACCACAGCTTTCTTATCCATTCACCTGCTTGCTGATGGACATCTAGGTTGCTTCCATGTCCTGGCTATTATAAACAGTGCTGCAATGAACATTGGGGTACACGTGTCTCTTTCATTTCTGGTTTCCTCAGTGTGTGTGCCCAGCAGTGGGATTGCTGGGTCATATGGCAGTTCTATTTCCAGTTTTTTA
Organism: Bos taurus; assembly: GCF_002263795.3. Classification (NCBI taxonomy): domain Eukaryota; kingdom Metazoa; phylum Chordata; class Mammalia; order Artiodactyla; family Bovidae; genus Bos; species Bos taurus. The sequence goes on from NC_037331.1 coordinate 14,260,664, forward strand.
AGAAATCTCCAGACTATTCTCCATAGTGGCTGTACTAGTTTGCATTCCCACCAACAGTGTAAGAGGGTTCCCTTTTCTCCACACCCTCTCCAGCATTTATTGCTTGTAGACTTTTGGATCGCAGCCATTCTGACTGGTGTGAAATGGTACCTCATTGTGGTTTTGATTTGCATTTCTCTGATAATGAGTGATGTTGAGCATCTTTTCATGTGTTTGTTAGCCATCTGTATGTCTTCTATGGAGAAATGTCTATTTAATTCTTTGGCCCAGTTTTTGATTGGGTCATTTATTTTTCTGGAATTGAACTGCAGGAGTTGCTTGTATATTTTTGAGATTAGTTGTTTGTCAGTTGCTTCATTTGCTATTATTTTCTCCCCTTCTGAAGGCTGTCTTTTCACCTTGCTTATAGTTTCCTTTGTTGTGCAGAAGCTCTTAAGTTTAATTAGGTCCCATTTGTTTATTTTTGCTTTTATTTCCATTACTCTGGGAGGTGGGTCATAGAGGATCCTGCTGTGATGTATGTCGGAGAGTGTTTTGCCTATGTTCTCCTCTAGGAGTTTTATAGTTTCTGGTCTTACATTTAGATCCTTAATCCATTTTGAGTTTATTTTTGTGTATGGTGTTAGAAAGTGTTCTAGTTTCATTCTTTTACAAGTGGTTGACCAGATTTCCCAGCACCACTTGTTAAAGAGATTGTCTTTAATCCATTGTATATTCTTGCCTCCTTTGTGAAAGATAAGGTGTCCATACGTGCGTGGATTTATCTCTGGGCTTTCTAGAGATAAATTTGTTCCATTGATCTATATTTCTGTCTTTGTGCCAGTACCATACTGTCTTGATGACTGTGGCTTTGTAGTAGAGCCTGAAGTCAGGCAGGTTGATTCCTCCAGTTCCATTCTTCTTTCTCAAGATTGCTTTGGCTATTCGAGATTTTTTGTATTTCCATACAAATTGTGAAAGTATTTGTTCTAGCTCTGTGAAGAATACCGTTGGTAGCTTGACAGGGATTGCATTGAATCTATAAATTGCTTTGGGTAGTATACTCATTTTCACTATATTGATTCTTCCAATCCATGAACATGGTATATTTCTCCAACTGTTAGTGTCCTCTTTGATTTCTTTTACCAGTGTTTTATAGTATTCTACATATAAGTTAGACATTAAAAAGATCATACACCATGACCAAGTGGGATTTATCCCAGGGATGCAAGGATTCTTCAATAACTGCAAATCAATCAATGTAATACACCACATTAACAAGTTGAAAAATAAAAGCCATATGATTATCTCAATAGATGCAGAGAAAGCCTTTGACAAAATTCAACATCCATTTATGATAAAAACTCTCCAGAAAGCAGGAATAGAAGGAACATACCTCAACATAATAAAAGCTATATATGACAAACCCAGAGCAAGCATTATCCTAAATGGTGAGAAATTGAAAGCGTTTCCCCTAAAGTCAGGAACAAAACAAGGGTGCCCACTTTCACCACTACTATTCAACATAGTTTTGGAAGTTTTAGCCACAGCAATCAGAGCAGAAAAAGAAATAAAAGGAATCCAAATCGGAAAAGAAGAAGTAAAGCTCTCACTGTTTGCAGATGACATGATCCTCTATATAGAAAACCCTAAAGATGCCACCAGAAAATTATTAGAGCTAATCAATGAATATAGTGAAGTTGCAGGATATAAATTCAACACACAGAAATCCCTTGCATTCCTATACACTAATAATGAGAAAATAGAAAGAGAAATTAAGGAAATAATTCCATTCACCATTGCAACAAAAAGAATAAAATACTTAGGAATATATATACCTAAAGAAACTAAAGACCTATATATAGAAAATTAGTCCTGTTTTAAACTATCATTAGGCCTCACGTGTGAGCTGTGCTTGCTGCTGGGACTCTGACCGAGGAAGAAATTGGTACCGGGTATGGGGCATGACAAACAGACCCTCAGAATTGGATTCTGAGATTGAGTCATTCCCATTTGAAGAGTGTACAGAGTGCCAGAGAAATAGAAAACACTGGTAATCCCCAGCACAGCATCACAGTCACTCAGATTATCACCAATAGTGGCCTTGAGTGAAGATAAAGATCAAGGTGCTGGTGGGTAACATAGCTGTGACATTTAATCGCTATGGTGACATTAGTGATTACTAAGATGTTAGGAGTGGGGAAATGACAACTTATAGCTGCTCTGGAGAGTGTATGGTAAAGAAAATGATAAACATAAAGTCTTGAATTTCCAACCCAAGGCAGTTGTAGAGAACCAGAAAGTCTCTGTGGTGCTGTATAATTTCCTCATCTCCTGTAGCTGACAGGCAGACATGGCTGAGAATCAGGGCAGGGCTTGATAGTAAGAGTTGGAATTGCTATTTCATTTAAATATACCAAACCACCAGATCTCTTTTGCTAAGATGGGAGACTAGTTGGGAAGGAACAGAGCTCTCATTATTGGGGTTGAGGGGAGTGAATATTTGGACAAACACAGGCAAGGCTGATAGCTTTAAATACCCAGATATTTCAGTCATACTCACAGGGGCCTTGATTGAATTGGAACATCACCCCAGTCCATTATCTGAGGACAGTATACTGACTGGATCTGACAAGTGAGAAAAAGCAAGAATCTCAAAGCCTTAATAATGTGTGTGTGCCAGAGAGGGGTAAGTAAATCAATGAAAGTTCACAGGTCAGCCCTGTGGGGAAGCTTCTGTGAGTTCAGTGTTCTGGAGTGTATTGGGATATTTTTTCTGAAGAAGAGACATACTGGTGCACCTTGAACCTTCCCCTATGAAGATAAAGGTACTTTAGAGGCAACATATATTTAAATACATTCCTCTGCTATATCACTAAGATACTAGAACACAGCAGAAAGAAAAGAGTAGGTGCATAAATATTTAAAAGGGTAGCAGTCGACAGGATATGTGTTTAACCCATTTATAGATTGATAATAACCAGAAAAGTTACTATATTCCCTATTGGTTGGTTAGTTGTTATACATTTGTGTATAGTCTGCAGGATGAACTGCAGGATGAACTTAGGTCCACAGGATGAACTTCTGTGTGTGTCAGCAAGAGAGAATGACAGAATGTATTTTAAGTAAATTGTTCAAAATACTGAAACTTTCAGTACATTGATCTCCCTTACTTGGGTCTTCCTTAAGTGCTTTAAAAGGGCTTCTCTGGTGGCTCAGAAGGTAAAGAATCTGCCTAAAATGGGTGGGAAAGATCCCCTGGAGAAGGGAATGGCTACCCACTCCAGTATTCTTGCCTGGAGAATTCCATGGACAGAGGAGCCTTGTGGGCTACAGTACAGGGGTCAGAGTCAGACACAGCTGAGTGACTAACACTTTCACTTTAAGTGCTTTAAGACCTTACTATTTAAAGTGAGGTCCTCGATCACAGGGATCAACATCACCTGGGAACTTTAAATGGAGGCTCTTAGGCCCACCCAGAGTCTCAGAATCAGAATTCTGCACCCAGTCTGTGTGCATGCGTGCCAAGTCACTTCAGTCGTGTCCAACTCTTTGTAATCTTACGGACTGTAGCCCGCAAGGCTTCTCTGTCCATGGGATTCTCCAGGCAAGAATACTGGAGTGGGTTGTCATGCCCTTCTCCAAGGGACCTTCTAAACCCAGGGATTGAACCCTCATCTCTTATGCCTCCTGCATTGGCAGGTGGATTCTTTACCCTGAGCGCCACCTGAGAAGCCTAAGCACCCAGTCTTAGACCTACCCAGACTGAATCAGAATCGGTAATCTAACAAAAACCCCAGGAGATTCTTTACGCAAATTAAAAATCTAGAAGCCTCACCCTAAAATACGTGCTTATTTTGTAAAATGCATCAGATAGTAGGAAGCCTGGGCTGACATTCTCACTAGCTTCAGGAGTGCTGATGTTGTCTAAGAAATTTCCACTTGTCACTTTAAGCAAAGCCTTAGGCCATCACCCATTTGCTTTTCCATGAAACTTTTGGACTAAAACAAAAAAAGAAAGAAAGCTGAATGAGAACCATTGATAAATACTATAGATACTGTTCACAAGTTTATCATTTTTACAATTCATCTCCAAAGATTCTAGTTCTTGACAAAACTCTTAAGTGCCTCTGGGTCTTCACATAAGTTATTGTCTCTGTCTAAAGCTCTTTTTCCACAACCCCTCCCTGCTCCTCTGCTGGCTAACTCCTACTAGAGCCTCTGGTCTCAGTCTTATCTTCTGAATAGTATTCCCTGACCTCCCCTCCTCACCTCACCCCACCCGCAGGACTCAGTTAGTGGCCATTCCTGGGCTCCTCCAGTTCATGCCTCTATTCTAGAATGGGACACACTGAAGTGAAATTGCCTAAAATCTCTGTGAGGGTAGGATGGCAGTCCCTGTATAAGCACAATGTATACACCTAGCCAGTTGCTTCTCGGGCGCCTATTCTCTTGTTAAGTGAGGAAATAATGCATACAGGAAAGCTTGCACCCAAGAGTATACAACTGGCATTAGAGCCTCCAAAGCCCGTGGGTACTACCCCACAGTTACCTCCTACATAACCCAGAGTAAAAAGATTTCAAAGCAGAGATTGTGACACATAGCCATCAAGTTTATTTTATGCAGAAAGTGCATCTTTTATATATAATCATGTTAGCATCACCATGCAGAGTTCCAGTACTGTCCAGTAAAAAAAAAGTAGTGAGGAAATATACCTTAGAAGAAAAGCTGTTCTTACAATAACATATTTGTAAGGAAATGATTATAAGGCACAATAAGTGCCTTGAAAGAAAGTCAAATATATATTGTAGTCTCCTTCATTATAAAAAAAAAAAAACACCTCATTTTCACTCTGTTTAATCACTTACATTCTTAAATTTTATTTTCAGATATGAACGATTATATAAGTGTGACAGCTCACACTTGATCCCTTTTGGTGCAAGTAAAGATTTCCTCCATTTTTTTGTTTGAATTTAATTGTGGTAGCCTGAAGGCTAAAGAACATAATAACTATTTCTCTTTCACTCTGGCATACCTTTCTTTGCTTTCTCTCTCTCTCTCCCCCTTTTTTTCAAGTGTAAATGAAACTCTAGCCCAGTTAGTTCTTCTTGGTCTGATTGCCAGACTTTCCAGTAATCACATCAGAGTTTTTTCCAACATGTGGGCAATTTTCATTATTTTGATCCAGCAGTGACCTTTGGAATTCCGGAATCATTTTCCCTCCCCTTCCTGGTGCCCCCGGGAGACTCAGAAGCACAAACATCTGAGGTACCTCTGGGCGTCTTCACATCTGTTGGCATCGGAGATGAAGGCCACTGTGTGGTAGAATTTCAGTAACAGGTGTTGGAGCTTTTGGAAGAGTTTGTTGGTTTTTGAGGGCTGGGCAGAAGCACTACCGATTCTTAGTTTCCAGGCTCTTTGGAAACACTTAGGAAACAAAGTTAATCTGTTTATACAAAGCTCGCATTGAGAAACCACAGTAAGCAATTGCTAAGTAAAAGTCAGGCAGGTTTTTGGTTTCAATTTTGTATCAATTTTCTATCCAGAAAAACTCAGTTTTTCAGTCTGGGGTTTTGCCTCCTTGCTGCATCTTGAATCCATGAAATACTATTTATTCAAGGAGTAGCTTACTTGTTCTTATGCCCAGTTTTCAACAGCGTAATGCACAGTTGAAAAGTTTTTTCTGAGACTAATTAACCCAGTGGAAGTTTTTCACTAGGAGCAATGCAAGAGAGTGAGTACCATCTATATTACCTGCCTTATGAAAGTCTCTAGAATCATTGCTTTTCTTTGCTCACTGGTAGTACAGACTCTAAATTATAGAAACAATAGAAGCACTGTGTTTAACTCAAAATATCACTGAAATCCCATTTTAGGAAAATCTGTTTCTTTCAAATTTTCTCAGAGAAGTACAAAGTGTTGCTTGGTGTGTAGTTATCTGCCGATATAAATGGTATAAATGGATGATTACTTAAATACAGCTTCTTTTAGAAGAGAGTTAGAGGACTTTACAAAAGCACCAAGCTGTGCTTGCCATACAGGTGAGCCTCTTGCAAGTAAATAATTTGACTTAAAGGATTGTTAGAAATTTTTCTTATCTGGGGAATAATTGTGTATCTCTAATCTGCTTTTTTTAGTATCAGTTGGGGTTTGAGTCCTTCCAAATATTGTAAAATCAGGAAGTATTTAATTGGGATGGAAAGTAGCTGAGAGTGTCGAAAATAAGTGTCATCTTTATCTAAACACTAAGAAGTATTTCCTTTCTTATCCTTGTAACATGAAGCTGACCACAACCTATCTCTGAAGCCTTGCTATAAATATCATAGATTTGGATTTCAAAGCAATGCTCATCTCAGAAGATCACATTCAAAACAGCTTCAGTTTGCCAGCCCTAATGATCTTGAAGAGATGAGTTCCAACGCAGATACTCTGCAGGATCATGATCAGTGAGCCCTTTCATTGGGCACCACCAAATCCTTTTCCAGAGGATGAGCTTTCACTGACTACCAAGTAGTGAAACAATCTTTGTCTTTTTGGTTTACCCTCTTAAGGTAGGCTTCAGATGCCTGGGGACTGCACATTCCTCTTACACTACCACATTCTTGCTTCTGCTTTCAAGTATGCGAGTGCCTATGTACTGCAGATTCTAAAGTTTCTATCAGATCTCTAAGCATTTACCCAGGAGGCTTTGCAGACCTTTGTGGTCAGACTTCTTTTTCTCACTTAGTGAAAATTTGCTGTTGAGGACCAAAATGTCAAAAAATTCAGAGTATTTTATTCCTCTCAGTAAGGGTTTATCTCACACTGCCGAATATTAAGCAAGGACATTCTGATGCCAGAGAAGACCAGGTAGGAATGTGGATGGCTAAGCAGAAACCCACCCCTACCAAAGGAAAAAAACATTGAAAGCAAGTGTCCCACTGATGGGTCCATGGTCTAAAGACAAAGGCCATACCACAGACAAGTAGGCAAGCCAATCCAAGAGCTATAATTGCATTTTCCGGTTGGCATTCAGCTAGAGCCATGTACTTGCAAATTGTTTCCCACGTATTTTTCTTAGCTTCACTTCACCATTTTGTCAGGAGGGCTCCTTTATGTTTCACAGAAGGGGGGCATTACACCAAGAGAGATTACCAGACTCATAAGATAGTTTATCCCCTCTATCAACTGAGTGGCAGTATGTTTTCCCCTCTTTCCTCACCTAACTAAGCCAAATGGCCTTTACTTTTCTATTATCCCCACTGTTGTTGAATCTTTGTATTCAAAGTGAATCTGTTTCAACTAAGTGTATAATTTCAGACCTACTGGCAGACCTGAGGTAGAAGAAATAGTAAAGACCTACTAATGATGAGGGAAAGTACTCGAATTTCTATGGAATAGAGGTGTTAGTCGCTCATTCATGCCCGACTTTTTGCGACCCCATGGACTGAAGCCCACCAAGCTCGTCTGTCCATGGGATTTTCCAGGCAAGGATACTGGAGTGGTTTGCCGTTTCCTTCTCCAGGGGATATTCCTGACCCAGGGATCAAACTTGGGTCTCCTGCACCACAGGCAGATTCTTTACCCACTGAGCTACCAGAAGCCCCACGGAATAGAGATATCACTAACAAATAACAGATCTTGCCTCAAGGAGTCAAGAGGCTGCTAGATTTCTCTTATTATTTTAATTTTTACTGTAATAATTCATCCTGTTATCTATTAACAAAGCATACTTTTACTCAAATAGCACCATCCTCAGGTTTGCAAAAATTATCTTTTCAGAGTAAAAAGACACTGGCAGTATTTTCCAAAGATGAATATCTCTGTTCCTACAAGATCTTCTAAACCTTATCATTCCCACATCAAGAAGTGAAACCTAAGTATCCTCTTTCCTTGAAATCAATAAAATGTGGTAGAAGTCTGTGTGACTCTGCACCTAGGTCAGAAAGAAAAATTGTTAACTTGAGTTAGTTTCATAGAAAACTTGGGAGATAATATGGCCTAATAACCTACACACCCCTCCTACAGCACCAGGTTTTTCCAGTTTATATTCATCTGACAGCATCATCTTCAAGGTAGGCAATGCCTTTCTGGATCTAGATCCAATTTCAATTATACTGTGCACATACTGTCCATCCCTAGAAATTCTGTCACTTTCTGGATGCAAGGACAAAATAGCATCACGTCATTCTCCTCAGTAGCTAGCAATAAGCTTTGCAAATTTTTTTTCTTGTTGCCCTTGTCTTATTGATTTTGAAATGTATTTATTTTTATGTAAAGGTGAACGTACTGACACATGCCGTACCTTGCCTTTAGAAAAAGTGCATTTGCTTGACATGGCAGCTGCATGCTTATAGCTGACGTGTTCTGCTGTGCAAACAGATAATTCCTACATTTCACAGATCCTGCCTTCTCACTAATTTGGCAAAGTGGGTGTTTGGGATTGCTTCTTTTTATTTATTTATTTTTATTTGTTGGCACTTTGCAAAGCTTGAGTGTAAAGAGAGAGAGAAAATAATGCCAAGTTGATTTTGAAGAAGCAAAAATCAAACCTGTAAAAAATTCTGTAAAGAATCTGCTGTTAGATATTCTGCCGTGCTGGCTGACTGTGCTCTAATTAAATGTTATATGTTAAAGAAATCCCAGTTTATAACAACTGAAATTACAGCCAGTAACTTTGACCTTTGCATTTTTTATAAAGACGATAAGAAATTGGTCTGGCACTGTAACAATTGTCATGCCTTTAACGAAGGGTGGATGAGAGTGTGTGTTATCTACTTGAATATCACATTTATTTTAAACATCAAGTAGGCAACTCCAAGGTTGAGAAGTATAATGTTTCTCTGAATTGTAAAAATGAATAACTGAATATGGCCCACTTCATTTTAACCAATTCATCCAAAAAGCTCAGGGAGCAGGAAGAAATTTTATTTTGTAGGAAATGGGAATTCTAAACACGTTCCCCTGCTTTAGAATATGCCCACATGGTTTTTTGGATACTTGGTCACTTATTGTGGACTTTGTTTCTACATGTTTTTATGATGATGGGTATTATTCATAGTTCCTAAGTAAAAATACCTCCATGGTTCTTGAATTTTCCCCCAGTTATGATTATTTGTGTCCTTTCAAAGCAGCTCAGTAATTTGTGTGCACTTAATACTCTTTACTCTAGGTGATAAATGCATAACTCCTATACCAAGCAGGGCCTTATTCATTTCCTCTTTTAAAAACACTATCAGTACAAACTACCCACATTCAATCTGCCTACGGTTTTGGCAGAGCTTGAAAACATTATGACTCTAAGATATACTGTTAGCTTAATATCTGATCTCATTAAGCTATGTTGCTTTCTAAGCATAATGTAAACAAAGTAGAATTATTAACAACTTCCCTGAGTCATATGGTATCATTTATTTTTATAGCAGCTAGTTGTTTAATGAGGATATGTCTTTGCATAGCACTTATATTTCATTGTGTCCCGTGTCTTCACTGTTCAGGAAAAAAACAGTCTGCTTTCAAGAACAGGAAAGAAATAGAGAAAAAGAAAACTGTGAAGTTAAAAAAACCTCATTTTTACCTTCACATTTCCAATAGTATGAACAGGTTTTTTTTTTTTTAATCCACAAGGCTGTATTTTCAAAAAGTGTTCTCTGTTCATTTACCATGTTTCTTGCTTGGCATCAAATACAAAAATAATTCAGAATTAGATTTCAACTATATAAAATATATCATGATTACATACATATTTATTGCCAATTTCTACTTAGATAATTACTGCTTTTAGAATGTTAATATTAGCAATTAAGCTTGGGGCTTGAACTATTAATTTTCTTTCTTTCTTTCCCTAAACAGGCAAAATGAAAACTCTTTTGTGGATGTAACCAATTTTGACTTAGGTTTTCCAGAGCAAACTACTCCTGAGTTTGTCTTACACCACTCAACTTTTCATTAACAGAACTTAAACTGGAGGCAGTTCTGTGCGATGCCAAATAAAATTGAGGCTGGTTAGGAACAGAAAATGTACCCCTCGCTTTTAGTTTTATTACTTTCACTTAGAAAGTGGCTAAAAGTAAATGCAAACCATTTTACAAATCAACCAAGTGTTCTCCATTTGGACATCATGCTTTGCTGTTACTTGGATTTAAAAAAGACCTTTAAAAATATCATTTGACCAGGTTTAGATATATATTGTGGAACAGGTGTCTAAAGTTTTCTGCACGCTTTGATTTCAGACGAGATGCTGACTATCGGAAATTACTGAACTTAGCTTCTCTAGGATGGCTTCAAGCAGGCTAGACCTATTCCAGGGTAGGCACCCTGGTAGCATGTGAGAGCTAGATAGCAAAATTCAGGAGAACAAGACTATGGAGGGACACCTGGCTTGCTTTACATCAGGCAATAAAAATTAATATTCACAAACAAACAATGCCTTGGAAGGACTAAAATCATCTTCCTTGCCTCCTTTGTGTCATCACCACTAATAGCACTTGGATAGTGCCTTCCAGACAAATACATTTTGGCAATGGTTATATTGGGACTATTTAAATAGAGCTATTCTTCAGCAACTAATTGCTTTTCTCAGAGCAGTATGAGTTGCCACTCACCCAGCACAAACTCCACTAAATGGTTTCTTAGATTCCAAGTCGGAAATCACATGTGAATTTTCTATGTTGTTGTATAGCACCTACATTAACAACTTTGTTCCTGATATTACGACAATAAATGAAGCATACCTCTTATCTAACAGTATGAAAATCTTGAGATGAACTGTTGATTTTCCATTTACATCCATGTTTCCATGAATGTGTAACTAGCTTTGCTATTTTTCTAAAACAAGGAATAGTTAACATTATGAAATTTAATGAAATCTTATGCAAAGTTCTTTCAGAAATTGGTCCCCCTCACCCTCCACTGAAGGAGGTTCCCTAAATTGCTGCCTTCTGTCCATTTTACAAGCTCCGTTTGGCACTGAAAACACTTAAGAAAATGACAGAAAAATGAGCATCATCAGCAACTTCAAAGTAAGGCCATACAATTCCGAATTTGTTACTAAAATCTTCCAGGTCTAAACCACACACAGAGGTATTTTCCCCCACATTTCTCAAAGTAAAAAATGCTGTTGAAGATCAGCCAGGTTTATTAATTTTGCAATTGATTATACTGATTGCATGAAGATTTCCATTGCAAAAACAGATTTTTAAGGGCTAAAAATATGACAATTATGCAGGTTACTCATTTAAACGAATAAGTAACTACAGGTTTTTAAGTAGCAGACTTTCAAAACACAGGGTATCATTTGCCCACTGCTTTCACCTGCCTGAAATTTCTATTCACCCTTTTGAAAAGGAGAGTAGGGGAGGGAGGCAATGCATGCTAAATGGCAGCAATCAAGACCCATCGATGCAACAATTCAAAAATCTTAAATGATGATCTGTGGGAGATTTACAGACAATTAAAATACAACATTGTCTTGAAAAATTACCTCCACATAATTAAACAGAGCCTGATCCCCAGAAGGGGGAATCAAAAAATCCTTGAGGGGCTGTAAGGTCTTCAGAGGCTCAGCCAGATCTTCGTCCACCAGCACTTTTCTCCTTCAGTCCCTCCAGCAGTTCTCAACAGGAGAGGGGAACTGGGCATTTTCAGTTGTCCCAACGAAGGTGAGAGGGTGTTCATGGCATTTAGTGCCAAGAGCCAGGGATGCCAAACAGGTCCACACACACACACACACACACACAAATATTGCCCCATCCCAAAAGCCTGTCTCCTATCAAAAGAAGACCTTTTGTACTTACTTTCATCTGACCAGAGGGCTCTTAGCTCTCACAGCAAATATGGTGAAGAGATGAATGAAATGCCCCTTGAAGCTAATTTTAACTGAATAAACAGAACCTTTTATCATCACGGTGTGCTGCAGCTTCTCAAACTGGCCTGATGTCTCATAGCTCTTAAGTTCCGTAAGGCCAGAGGCTCTTGCCTGTTTTGTTTGCGGATGGATCCATTTAATACCAAAACCTTTGTGTGGAATCTGTTTCTTTACTGGTATCTTATTTACTTGTCAGCACCTAGAGTGGGACTGACATATATTACATTTTAATAAATACATGTTCAAAGGTGATTGAGTCAAAGGGATAATCAATGGGACGATTAATAAAGATGCAAATGATTGGGCTCAGCTTAGATCTGCTGAATGAGAAGCTCCAGGGGTCAAGCCAAATGGAACTGGGACAATGCCTTACTCTACCACTTAATTGAATGTGACCTTAAGCAAGACACTTCATCTCTCTGAGTCTGATTTATTTGTTAAATATTTCAGAACGCCTACTCTGTTTCAGTGCTGTGCTACTGCTGAGAGTATGCTGATGGGAAAAACAGTACAGTCCTTGCCTTCCTGGAGCTCTTGGATCCTTATCTTTAAAATGGGAGAGGGTGGGATGAAAACTGAGAAAGAAGCATGGAAACACATACAGTACCATATGTAACATAGATGGCAAGTGGGGATTTGCCGTGTGACACAGGGAGCTCAACCCAGTGCTCTGTGACAACCTAGAGGGGTGGGATGCGGTGGGAGGTGGGAGGGAGAGTCAGGAAGGAGGGGATGTATGTATGTATGTGGCTGATTCATGCTGACGTATGGCAGAGGCCAACACAATATTGTAGAGCCACAATCCTTCAATTAAAAATGAATCAAATTTAATTATAAAAAATACTGTAAAGCAATTATCCTCCAATAAAAAATAGGAATTAATAATATCAAAACCTAAGTTTAGTATTTTGTTTTTTCAGACAAAAGAGTCCAAAATGCAGTACTTGGATGCAATCTCAAAAATGAGAGAATGATCTCTGTTCGTTTCCAAGGCAAACCATTCAATATCCCAAGTCTATGCCCCAACCAGTAATGTTGAAGAAGCTGAAGTTGAACGGTTCTATGAAGACCTACAAGACCTTTTAGAACTAACACCCAAAAAAGATGTCCTTTTCATTATAGGGGACTGGAATGCAAAAATAGGAAGTCAAGAAACACCTGGAGTAACAGGCAAATTTGGCCTTGGAATACGGAAAGAAGCAGGGCAAAGACTGATAGAGTTTTGCCAAGAAAATGCACTGGTCATAGCAAACACCCTCTTCCAACAACACAAGAGAAGACTACACATGGACATCACCAGATGGTCAACACCGAAATCAGATTGATGATATTCTTTGCAGCCAAAGATGGAGAAGCTCTATACAGTCAACAAAAACAAGACAAGGAGCTGACTGTGGCTCAGATCATGAACTCCTTATTGCCAAATTCAGACTTAAATTGAAGAAAGTAGGGAAAACCACTAGACCATTCAGGTATGACCTAAATCAAATCCCTTATGATTATACAGTGGAAGTGAGAAATAGATTTAAGGGCCTAGATCTGATAGATAGAGTGCCTGATGAACTATGGAATGAGGTTCATGACATTGTACAGGAGACAGGGATCAAGACCATCCCCATGGAAAAGAAATGCAAAAGGCAAAATGGCTGTCTCAGGATGCCTTACAAATAGCTGTGAAAAGAGAAGCAAAAAGCAAAGGAGAAAAGGAAAGATATAAGCATCTGAATGCAGATTTCCAAAGAATAGCAAGAAGAGATAAGAAAGCCTTCCTCAGTGATCAATGCAAAGAAATAGAGGAAAACAACAGAATGGGAAAGACTAGGGATCTCTTCAAGAAAATCAGAGATACCAAAGGAACATTTCATGCGAAGATGGGCTCAATAAAGGACAGAAATGGTATGGACCTAACAGAAGCAGAAGATATTAAGAAAAGGTGGCAGGAATACACAGAAGAACTTTAAAAAAAAAGATCTCCACGACCAAGATAATCACGATGGTGTGATCACTCACCTAGAGCCAGACATCCTGGAATGTGAAATCAAGTGGGCCTTAGAAAGCATCACTACGAACAAAGCTAGTGGAGGTGATGGAATTCCAGTTGAGCCATTTCAAATCCTGAAAGATGATGCTGTGAAAGTGCTGCACTCAATATGCCAGCAAATTTGGAAAACTCAGCAGTGGCCACAGGACTGGAAAAGGTCAGTTTTCATTCCAATCCCAAAGAAAGGCAATGCCAAAGAATGCTCAAACGACCGCACAATTGCACTCATCTCACATGCTAGTAAAGTAATGCTCAAAATTCTCCAAGCCAGGCTTCGGCAATACATGAACCGTGAACTTCCAGATGTTCAAGCTGGTTTTAGAAAAGGCAGAGAAACCAGAGATCAAATTGCCAACATCCACTGTATCATGGAAAAAGCAAGAGAGTTCCAGAAAAACATCTATTTCTGCTTTATTGACTATGCCAAAGTCTTTGACTGTGTGGATCACAAGAAACTACCTGACCTGCCTCTTGAGAAACCTATATGCAAGTCAGGAAGCAACAGTTAGAACTGGACATGGAACAACAGACTGGTTCCAAATAGGAAAAGGAGTACGTCAAGGCTGTATATTGTCACCTTGCTTATTTAACTTCTATGCAGAGTACATCATGAGAAACATTGGGCTGGAAGAAGCACAAGCTGGAATCAAGATTGCCGGGAGAAATATCAATAACCTCAGATATGCAGATGACACCACCCTTATGGCAGAAAGTGAAGAGGAACTAAAAAGACTCTTGATGAAAGTGAAAGACAAGAGTGAAAAAGTTGGCCTAAAGCTCAACATTCAGAAAACAAAGATCATGGCATCTGGTCCCATCACTTCATGGCAAATAGATGGGAAAACAGTGGAAACAGTGTCAGACTTTATTTTTGGGGGCTCCAAAATCACTGCAGATGGTGACTGCAGCCATGAAATTAAAAGGCACTTACTCCTTGGAAGAAAAGTTATAACCAACCCAGATAGCATATTCAAAAGCAGAGACATTACTTTGCCAGCAAAGGTCCGTCTAGTCAAGGCTATGGTTTTTCCAGTGGTCATGTATGGATGTGAGGGTTGGACTGTGAAGAAAGCTGAGCACTGAAGAATTGATGTTTTTGAACTGTGGTGTTGGAGAAGACTCTTGAGAGTCCCTTGGACTGCAAAGACATCCAACCAGTCCATTCTGAAGGAGATCAGCCCTGGGATTTCTTTGGAAGGAAGGATGCTAAAACTGAAACTCCAATACTTTGGCCACCTCATGCGAAGAGTTGACTCATTGGAAAAGACTCTGATGCTGGGAGAGATTAGGGGCAGGAGGAGAAGGGGACGACAGAGGATGAGATGGCTGGATGACATCGAACTCGATGGACGTGAGTCTGAGTGAACGCCAGGAGTTGGTGATGAACAGGGAGGCCTGGAGTGCTGCGATTCATGGGGTCACAAAGAGTCGGACACGACTGAGTGACTGAACTGAACTGAACTGAGGGTTAATATGCAAGTCAAGTGAGATAAAAATGTACATTCAAAATTTAACACCAAAGCTTTGTGTGGAATTTGTTTCTTGATATCCTGTTTATCCTGTTTACAAAGGAAAAATCATTCCCACCCCTCACACAGCAAAGCTTTCTGAAAACTCTCTCACCCAAGCACCACCCTGTGTCAGAAGCCACCCAACTCCACTGTCAGTCAAGAAATAAGATGAGTGAGACGTCTCTGTTACAAAACATTTTGTCTTTTTCCCATCTGAAGTTTTAATTATTCAGGACTCTACATTTCAACCGAAGTGTGGAATTAGTACTTATCATTATAACACCATTCATGATGCTTTTTATTTGTTGAGTGCACTCACATGCATCTCATATGATCTTAATTCATTTAAGATAACCAAAGTGGATATTATTTCATTTTATAAATGCTCAAGGAGTTGGTGCTCTTTTGTTCATGGCATTGTACTGGGAATGAAGAACCTAGATCATGCACAGGTCATCCTTCTGTTAGACTGCTAAAGAAAGTTGCTCACAGCAGAAAAAGTTCCTCTAACACCTTCCCTCTTAGTAGTTTGAAGGCAATGGCACCCCACTCCAGTACTCTTGCCTGGAAAATCCCATGGATGGAGGAGCCTGGAAGGCTGCAGTCCATGGGGTCGCTAAGAGTTGGACACGACTGAGCGACGTCACTTTCACTTCTCACTTTCATGCATTGGAGAGGGAAATGGCAGCCCACTCCAGTGTTCTTGCCTGGAGAATCCCAGGGACGGGGCAGCCTGGTGGGCTGCAGTCCATGGGGTCGCCAAGAGTCAGACACGACTGAGCGACTTCACTTTCACCTTATATTACAATTATTCAAATTTTAGAAAGTTTGTTAATGACAATACCATTTCATCTTTGATTCCCACACAGTGCTCAGGAAGGGGTTAAAATTCTCCAAGTCTTCTCTGGGCCTAACCTGAGATTCTAAATTTCTGATAAACTTCTGGGTGATGGTGATCCTGTTGGTTCATGGGTCACACCACTAAGATCCGTGAATCAACAGGGATCAGCATCATCTGGGAGCTCGTCAGAAATTTAGAATCTCAGGTTCCATCTCATCCAATGGAATTAAAATCAGCCTTTTCACCAGACCACTTAGGTTATTTGTATGCATGTTAAAGTTTGAGATGCACCGTTCTAGGAAAAATAACTGTCTTACAAGGAACACAGGTGGAATCCTTTAATAACCCTTGGAATTCTTAAAGTGTTGAACTAAACTTGTGACTAATATATTACATGATACCAACTGATAAATAATCATTTTTCATGACTAACCTGTGAATGGTTATGGAGTGAATGAGCACCTAAATACCACAATGAATTTTCAGGTGTCTTCATTTTTTTCCCTCCCAAAAAGTATAGTAAAGCATCAGGATGAATGTTTATTTTCCTGATGTCAGTCATCTACTCACTCTTGACTCGTCCAAAATGGTCCCTGGTTGCAGAGCTTGAAAATACAAAATTTCATCTCTAGAGGATGCATTCGAACAACTAATTATTTTCTTAAAACTCTGCGTGTGGCACCAGCTTCCTTCTCATAGCCACTACCAAGGCTTAAGAACCAGAGGCTGAAGGAACGCCTTCAAATTTCTTTTGTACCTGTCTTCGAGTAAGGCACAGATTAGGTCCAGAGAAGACTTGGAGAATTTTATCTCCTTCCTCAGTAGCTCTATGTGGGAATCAAAGATGAAATGGTAATGTCATTAACAAACTGACATTCTAAAATTCGAATAGTTGTAATATAAGGTACAATGTGACAAATTCCGCCAGGACGGAAAAGATGGAGCACCCTGGTCGTTTAGGGGATGGGGAGGCTGCACACGCTCTGTGGCCAGGAGGGCAGGCAGTTTTCAACAGGAAATGCGTCCCTGAGCAGTATCCCTGCACGCTGCGATGGAGTCCAGGTGAGGCCCCGGGCCCGGGGAACAGCAGCTGGGTCTAAAGGTCAGGAAGGAGGCTCAGTGACCATGGCGTGCGTGGTTTGGTGGGCAGGGGATTCCAGGAAGCTCTGTTGATAACAAGTACAGCTCTGTCTGGGCCCCCAGACTCTACATCCAGCAGTGCCGCTGACTCTTTCAGAGCCTCCTTACAGCACTGCAGAGCTGCCGCTCTCACCCCTGCCTCGGTGAGGACTGGCTTGGGAACCGGGACAGTTTGGGGACAGCCGTGGGCTGACGGGGGAGATGCTGAGGCGCAAAACCAAGAGGGAAGAGCAGGGGAGTCGAGTCGATCTTACATTCCTAGCCAATGTGCTCTTTCTAGAATTTAAATTCCCTAAGTCTCCTGCCCTACAAAAAAAAAAAAAAAAAAATTTAGAAAGCTGACCTTTGACACAGTCCCAGTGGAGCCTCACACAGAGGGTGTTTAAAAAGCATTATCAGGTGGGAGGGAATGGCTCCATGCCAAGCAGTTGGTCCTCCTGTGTGGCTTCTCTGCTCGGGGTATTAAAACATGTGTGTATGTGATGGATCATCATCCAAGTTTGACTGAAGGATTCTCAGACTCCTCATGCTCCTGGAAACTGATAGACACAGAGAACATAAATTAGAAAATCTGTACTAATTTGTAGTTTTCCCATATATTTGATTTTCAGCTTATTCTTTAGGATGTAGGGTTTATGGAGGTTTTTTATTTTTATTTAATGTTTATTTATTTGGCTATGTTGGGTCTTTTTTTGGCATGTGGGATCTAGTTCCCTGATGAGGGATCAAACCCAAGGCCACTTGCATTGGGAGTGTGGAGTTTTAACCACTCTACCAACAAGGAAATCCCTTTTTTTTTTTTTTAATACTATGTGACTTCTTGTTGCATATCTTTTTCACACACACCAGAAAAAATAGTATTCTGGATTCTGTGTGTTTGTGTATATTACTTGAGGTTTTTTTGCTAGGCTCGCCTGTCACTATTTCATAACACTCAGGAAGGATCAGAAGGACATACCTAATAATTTCCCTGCTCTCCCTTACCTTCCCACCCAATTCCATGCTGGGCAGCCTCTTTTAGATCGGAAAACCGTATACATTTCACCAAAGAAATCAGTGCTAACAGAAGCATCTTTAAATTGGTTCTTCGCAGGTTTGATTTCTCAAAAGAGAAAATGGAAAAGTTAACACTTAAGACCTCAGGTGACTGAGATTTCTGGAGGCCACAGGAACAAATTCAATTATGCTCTCTACTCCCTCCCAACCAAGACCTATTTGGCACTGGTTATTTTCCCCAGGAACTGCATCTGAGCACCGATGCTTTGGTGATACCGGTGTCCACAGAAATGAGCAGTGAGATTTCACCTAAATTATGTTCAGCCCTCCACCTCCTTAAATGAGAAATTGTGTTCATGTGCAGTAAACATGAAAAAAAAAAAGAAAGAACAGCTCCAAAGTAAGCATTCTAAGCCATGGTATTCACCCATCTCTTGTTCAAATCAGAGACACTCTTAGAACCCATATTCAGACAAAAGATGATTCTGAATATTTTAAACAGTACATTTAAAACCCAACTCAAATGGCATGACATGACATGCCCTGCTGTGAAAGTGACATACTTGTGGCATAATCCTTAAAATCTATCAACACTTGGCATAATCCTAATTGCCATCAGTTCTGTGGCCACTGTTTCTTTACAAAGTCAATGTTTGAGCCATTTTACTCTAAGCGGAGTTTCAGCAAAGGTATAAGAAGTAAAGACTCATCATCACTCATATTTGTTTTCAGTTAAATTTCATATTGTCCACAAACTGTTATCTGTGGGGTATGGGGAAGGAGAGAAAGTCTGTGCCCACATAGCCTCCGTCCTTGGTTTAGTTCTGTATACCAAAAAGAGAAAAATGAGACATTTCTGTGCTGATTTGGTTAACACTTTCTCTTTATGTGACTCAGAACCTTCCTGATAATATTGATCTGTAAGTTCTACAGGAGTCTGTAATCTGTGTCTATTTTATGAAAATATCAGTTTCACAACTTTTTGCAACCTGATAAATTCTCAGAATTATTGCATGGTTGCCCTGCCATGTGTTAACTCCTGGCCAGATACTGAAGCTAAAAACATAGCTTTTTCAACTTTAAAACCAATAATGCCATACACACACACACACACACAAAATGCATAGCTCATGCAAAAAAAAAAAGAACAATTAATGACAGTTAAAATGACTGATCTGTTCCTATAATTTCCTTAAATACATAAAGATATTAGGTACATAAAGAAAATTGAGATTTAGGTTTTTCACTTTCAGAGAAATGGAAATTATCCTAACCCAAATATGAAAACACTTTGGACTTTCTCATATAAATGCAATTTCACTTACTCCTGGTTTATTTCTGATCTGCTGTCTTGTACAAAAATACAATTAAAAAAAATAGTGCACTCTTCCATAACACTTGTGGAAATCAGTACCTGAAACTCCACCGACAGTAATGTTTTGAATTATGCCCATCTAGGTGGAAAGATGAACAAGTCAGAAATGCTTAACTGAATATTTAAGCCTTACCACGCAGATAATTAATCTCAAGTAGTACAAGAACTTTCGTGTTTCTTTCCTTGATTTTGCCTCAGGTATTAACCACCCAAAATGTGAAAGGCTGCCTTGAAACCTCTCTGGCAAACAGCTGGGCAGCATTTTGCATGACATAACAAGAACTTCACTACTCTGACTTCCAAAAAATTAAGAATTATTTTAGATTGCCGTTGTTGTTGGGGGCTTGGGGCCATTTGGAGTAGAAAGAATTCTGCAGCCAATTAGAAATGTAAGACACGGAGGAAGCAGATTCTGGCATGGTTTCTCTTCAAGAGTTAGTCTAGAGCCAGTTCTAAAGAGAGACTGTGTTGCAGTTTACTGAAACGTTGGAGCCCCTTGTTTGATCCTCAACAATGAGCATTCTAATTGGCCCTGAAATTAGGGACAAACCAGTGGGGAAAATCCTTAATAATAATTATAATTATAAAATTATAATCCTTATAATAATATAAATACTATCCAAATCATAATCCTAATCTCAGTCCTGAGTAAATAAGACTAATTAATAGAAGAGCATATAGAAGAATTAACAACTGATTGGCATTGTCTAATGGTCCCAGAATAAAGTATCTCGTAATAAAATTACCCTTAGCTGACAGATGATATGAAAGGACTTCATTCAGTAAAAAGATAGTAGTTAGCTTTGTCAACTAATTACATGAATTCCCTCTTTAATTTTAAATACAACATTTGGGAAGAACTAGCCAGTCAGCAGTGCAACGAGCAAGGCCTGGATATACAAACAAAACCAAGACACCTTGGAAAGGAGATCGGAGGCAGCAGGAGGTAGTCCTTGAAGCTGCCTCAGAAGCTCATTCTTCATGAGGTCTTAGTTGGTGCTGTACTTTGGTTAAATACTTGCCTCACTTTATTTAATCCTCACAGTCACATGAGTGTCAATTGCTGTCCCTGTTTCTCATATGAATTGCGAAGTCTGTGCTGTACTGGCTAGGAGGACAGCCAGATAAAACCTCTAGTCACAGCCCTGAAAGGAGAAAGGGTGAAACAGTTAGTGGCTCAGTCGTGTCTGACGCTATGTGACCCTGTGGACCGTAGTCTGCCAGGCTCCTCTGTCCATGGAATTCTCCAGTCAAGAATACTGGAGTGGGTTGCCATTCCCTTCTCCAGGGGATGGATCTTCCTGACCCAGGGATTGAACCTGGGTCTCCTGCATTGCACGTGGATTCTTCACCATTTGAGCCACCAGGGAAGCCCTAAACACCATTTTCTCCTGGTCTGAAGAAGTAAAACAGTGTTTTCTAGAGCAAGCAAGACTTCTTTGAATTAGTGTTGATTCTACCTATTATGGAATTGAGAAGACTACTGTTAAGTGAATGGGAGCAATGCTTAGTTCATGGAACTCCTGTTTGGCTTTCAGGACACTGGAATGGAGAAATGAATACAAACATTCGGTGGCACTTCTCCAACATCCTGAAAAGCACTAATTACTTCCTCCCTCCTTCAAGATTCCAGCTATCCAAGGATTGAGATTACTAACAATTGTTAGAAGCAGCTTGCCTGGATCGAGACAGTAAAGGTATAAGAGGACTTTGAGGCCCTCAGACAACACGACACCGGTCCTCAGGCAAGAAGACCCTGGAACTTGCAGAAAGCATGACTCCTTCGAGAAGAAAAAAATCGGCAAGAGATAGCTTGTTTCTCATTGCTTTCTGCTCACCCTCTGCCCCTTATGATCGTTTAATCCCTTACATCACAGCTGGAAGTAAACTTATCATTGATGGTGAACCCTTCCCAGAAACGTGTTGTGTTTATGCTACACTTCCTGGGCACCTCCTAAAGGTCATGTATTATTTTTTAAAAAAGTTAAAATCTCTTTCTTGATCACAAATATCTGTATGTGTGTGTGCACATTCTCAACTTGGTTTATATACATCAGAATAGAGAATTTCACAGAACACACTAGCTCATAATCCAGTTCCCCACTCAGGTTATTGGCACTCCCACCAGTGTGACAGGAGGAGTCTTTTGCTTCTTTATCAATATGACAAGAGGAGAATTTGCTTCTATTGGTATCTTTACTTGAAGTGAAGTGAAACCCCACTGCTTTTATTTTGTTGGTAAAAATTCTTAAGAACCCTCCTATCTTTGACCCCATATGGAGTCCTATAATCTAGTCTCACTTGGGGCACCAGAACCTTTTAGGCCATCACTGCTGAAATTGGTACTGGAAAGGAAAATAATATCTCTCAGAAAAGTCAGAGAGACTAACAGGAAATTGTGTGTGGAGAATATTAGAAAGAAAAAGGCTGAGAGAGATTTTTTTGTTTGGTTTTACTCGTACTTTTCAAGTTAACTCTTTGCTGTTTATAGTACTCTTGTTTGCTTTCCTTTGATTCATATTTTTGTGAATCAGCTTTAGGACTAAAGAATTGTAAAGCCTTGCAAAAATAATTGTTTTTCAAACGAGTTCCTTGGCACTCTTTATTTCATGTACAAGACACACCATCCAAAAGGTTTTTGTACCAATGCCTACGAAATATAAAATGATGTTGTTAGACTTTACATAGAAAACAGCACTAAGGCTAAGAGCAGTAACTAATACAAGGTAGGGAGGAAATGCTTCCTACTTTTATTTATATATAGTACATGCCTATGTGAGTGCTCACTCACTCAACTGTGTCATACTCTGCGACCCCATGGACTGTAGGCCGCCAGGCTCCACGATCCATGGGATTCTCTGGGCAAGAACACTGGAGTGGGTTGCCATGCCCTCCTTCAGGGGATCTTCCTGACTCAGGGATCGAACCCAGGGATCACATCTGCTGCAATGGCAGGTGGGTTCTTTACCACTAGCGCCACCTGGGAAGCCCACATATAGTACAGATATCTGTTATTCCTTATTTCTAAGTAAATTCCATGTGCACATTTCGTAATGTGTACAATCGTTAAAAATAGAGGTAAATGATCAGAAACCAAGAGGACAGAGGACAAAAATAATTTTTTCAGGAAGAGTGCTACAATTAACACCTAATTTGACTTCGAGCTTTTGAGAGAGCAAAATGAAAGGGAAAGAAAATGAGAGTTCAATTCAGTTCAGTCGCTCAGTTGTGTCCGACTGTTTGCGACCCCATGAATTGCAGCACGCCAGGCCTCCCTGTCCATCACCAACTCCCAGAGTTCACTCAAACTCACGTCCATCGAGTCAGTGATGCCATTCAGCCATCTCATCCCCTGTCGTCCCCTTCTCCTCCTGCCCCCAATCTCTTCCAGCATCAGAATCTTTTCCAATGAGTCAACACTTCACATGAGGTGGCCAAAGTACTAGAGTTTCAGCTTTAGCATCGTTTCTTCCAAAGAACACCCAGGACTGATCTCCTTTAGAATGGACTGGTTGGATCTCCTTACAGTCCAAGGGACTCTCAAGAGTCTTCTCCAACACCACATTTCAAAAGCATCAATTCTTCAGCACTCAGCTTTCTTCACAGTCCAACTCTCACATCCATACATGACCACTGGAAAAACCATAGCCTTGACTAGATGGACCTTTGTTGGCAAAGTAATGTCTCTGCTTTTCAATATGCTATCTAGGTTGGTCATAACTTTCCTTCCAAGGAGTAAGAGCCTTTTAATTTCATGCTGCAGTCACCATCTGCAGTGATTTTGGAGACCCCCAAAATAAAGTCTGACACTGTTTCCACTGTTTCCCCATCTATTTGCCATGAAGTGATGGGACCAGATGCCATGATCTTCGTCTTCTGAATGTTGAGCTTTAAGCCAAATTTTTCACTCTTGTCTTTCACTTTCATCAAGAGGCTTTTTAGTTCCTCTTCACTTTCTGCCATAAGGGTGGTGTGTTACATCATTCTTATTATCAAGATTACCAAAAGAAACAAATGCTTTTCTGGTAATAAATGCTAGTAGAAATTGGTCACTCGGATTTTTATATATGCATTATTTCAAAGACCCTTACTTAACTTTCAGTAACTTCAATTGAAATTATATTACAGGAATAGAGCTTAAAGAATCAGAGGAAAGAAAAGTTAACATATTTTTCTCAGATATATGTTTTGTAAATTTGTTTTTAATAGGTAATAGAGAACATGCATGCAAGAGTTTAATATCCCAACTGAAGTGGCAAAGCTGACATTTTCCTCTGAAAACCAATAGGTTTGTATTTGTGCCCAAGAGAGAGTCCCTCCAATCCACAGAGTGGTCTTCAGAGCTTATCTATGCATAGGGTCAAAAGTCTCTCTGTCTCTATCTGGATTTAAAGCAGGAAACAGAAACCACTCTAGATGTTTCCAGCAAAGGGGGGTTTAGCACAGAAAACCAGTTGATCATACAATAATTGGAAGGACTAGAAAAGCATAAGTCAAGGGATTGCCACATGTATTTTGGTTTCTAGGTCAGCTGTGAACCAGATTTTAGGAAATTACTGCTACTACTCATACATTTGTTGCCATAAACATGGCTGCTTCTCACACTTGAAGCTGCTTACTAGGCAGAGAAATGTAGAGTCCAGAGCTCAGATGTCAGCTGCCACTCTTGCAAAAAGACAGCCTTCAACTCCCATCTACTTTCTGAATCTCTTCCAAGTGCATATCATAATACATTCAGAATCCCAGCTGCTGAGGAGTATAGGAAATATGAATTTCATCTGTAACCCTTCAGTATAGGGGAGAGAGACAGAAAGTCAGATATAAATGGATGCTGAATGCCCAAAGACAGTATACAGCACATTCCCCCACAGAGCTCTTAGCCTGCCCATATCCTTGGACAGGTCTTCAGGTGAGACCTTCAAGTTCTGTGCCGTAGAACAGTGAAGGTATTGTTTCGTCTAGAAAACGTTAAGTGTGATGTGCTACCCCTCTTTCGTTCCTGAATCCGTCCTGACTGCGGCGGGAAGCACCGGTACTGCTCCAGCCTTTCTCATCTGCCTC
The DNA here is from genome assembly GCF_002263795.3 of Bos taurus. Taxonomy (NCBI): domain Eukaryota; kingdom Metazoa; phylum Chordata; class Mammalia; order Artiodactyla; family Bovidae; genus Bos; species Bos taurus. The sequence continues at coordinate 14,285,454 of NC_037331.1, forward strand.
TCAATCAGGAATGAGAAAGATGGGCCACAGTGGGCATGGACGGGCCAGAGTAGGTCAGAAGGTATCAGTGCTGATGATTAGAAGTCTGTGTGGTTCCTGAGCTGACCCTGCATCTCCTTGGCCCAGGATTCTGGGTCCCAGAACAGACCCAGTCTTTCTTGTCAATGCTGTTTTCTAGCAAGTGAGTTACATGCTTTAAGGATGAATCCTAATATAGAGAATCAATCACTTTAATGAATACATTTATGTATTTTCTTAATGAATAATATTTACTAAAGACAATATTTTTAAAAGAGCTTATCTTAAACTACTGTTTTTTTGAGTAAAGGGCCAACAGGTTTAGTGGCTTTTTAAAGCCATTCCAGAGATGTGTCTTATGTTTGCTGTGGTAGATATGAATCAGCTTTTCTTATCTGAGTCAAGTTATTTAGCTTTGTTTAAAGAAATGACCTGTAAACCTAGCCTTTTTTTCTACCATTTACAGTTGATGGAAAATCATTCTTGCCTCCCCTGGTTCTGATAGGAGAATTGGGAACAAGATTTGAAGATCATTGTTGTTTAATCACTAAGTCATGTCTGACTCTTTGTGACCCCATGGACTGTAGCCCACCAGGCTCCTTTGTGCAAGTTATTTCCCAGGCAGGATACTGGAATGAGTTGCTATTTCTTTCTCCAGGGGATCTTCCCAACCCAGGGATAGAACCTGGTTTTCCTGCATTGCAGGTGGCCTCTTTACCATCTGAGCTACCATGGAAGTCCTACAGTTCAGATAGCTTAGACTCCATAAGTGCCCTCATCTAGATCAGAGTAGAATGTGAATCCATTCTACATAATCTGAAATCTCAAATGTAAACATTCAGAGATACGACTGACAGCACCAGGACAAGCACAGTGTTGACAGAAGGTAGCAAGGAAATGAAATGTCTAGGAATCAGGTCAACCGCCCATCTGGTGATTAAAAATAATTGACCCATCTGGTGATTAAAAATAATTATTACACCACAGATGTGATAATACCAAACCTCTTTATTCAATAATTTTCAATCAAGTATAGTAGGTGGCATTTGGGGAGATTTTCGATTATTAATGTGGCTGCATTCAGAAGCAAATTCTTCTATTGACTTCTCTTGGTAAAAATCAGATTCACCACATTACTTTCAGATATACTCATCTGGAAGAGTTTGCCTTTTTGAAAAGCAAGGGATTGCTATGTTTTATTAATTTTCTTTTATTTCCAAATTTAATGTACTTAGGTTTTAGGAGGACTTTCTTATCAGATAAAATAGTTGCTGAGTGGGAAAGTTATTTCCCACACTACTAAGTCTTTAGTGCAAGGTGGCAAATGCTGCACGCTAAGTCACTTCAGTCATGTCCAGCTCTTTGCAACCCCATGGACTATAGACCACCAGGCTCCTCTGTCCATGGGATTCTCCAGGCAAGAATACAGGAGTGGGTTGCCGTTTCCTACTCCAGGGATCTGGGTTCTCCTGCACTGGCAGGCAGGTTCTTTACCACTAGCGCCACCTGGGAAGCCCCAGGTTGGCAAACACCTATGTCTAAACAGTCTCCAAAGACCACGCTTGCCCCATGGAGTACACAAAACCATACTTTAAAATGTAGGGTAGGGAGGGATTCTTAGATGTTTGCTCTAGATTTATTTTTATTCTTATGTCATTCTTTTCTCATTTTTTGTGTCTCTTCTGTAATGTATATATAAATCCAGCAGTATATATGTGTAACTTACAAATAAACAGGGGCTTCCCAGGTGGCACTAGTGGTAAGAACCTGCCTGCGAATGCTGGAGACTCAGGAGACGTAAGAGACATGGGTTTGATCCCTGGGTCAGGAAGACCCCCTGGGGGAGGGCATGGCTACCCACTCCAGTATTCGTGCCTGGAGTATCCTATGGACAGAGGAGCCTGGTGGGCTACAGTCCATAGGGTTGCAGAGTCAGGCATGACTAAAATGACTTATCCCGCATAAGTAAATATGCATACATTTGTAGTTTGTGGTCAAACAATATCTTTAACACTAGAGGTGCAAAATCAAGAATTTTGAGGACTAGCGCTCTATGTAACTGTTTTTCTGCCTACAAAACCACTAGAGTCCATCTTATTCTCAAATTTAAATGCTCAGCAAACATCTTGAATTTTTAATTTTTTAATAGCCATAAGAAGATGAATCTTAGAGTCAGAAAATTGCAGAGTTTTACTTCTGGAAGGGAACAGGAGATAATCTCATCCAATCTCTCCTCACTTTTCTTTCGAGGAAAATTAAACCTGAGAGGTTAAGTGGCAATGTGGCCTCCACTTGCCCCACATCGAGAAAATGCTGGTGTTTTTCCTATAGTCCTCAAACCCCTGCCCATGCTTACTCAAGTCATAGCATGAACACAGCTGATTTTGGTGCCTGTCACCAGCTATGTCTGTGGTATAGACTTCTAATCAGATGCTTCTGTGTATGCCTGCTGCAGTATCCATAGCATTTGCATCATCTCTGAGATTCTATTAGTTGTGAAAAGGCCAAGGAATGCATCTCAGGCTAAGATCACAGAGTTTTCACTCATCGTTAACATTTATATTCCTTGTCCCTTCCAACAGAAATCTTTGGGCCTAGCCTCTCTGGCCCTGGATCTTAAGTTTATGCAAATTTGTGTAACTGCTTTTGCTTATTATTGGAAGTGTGTCAATTTGTTGGATTAAAATAAATAGATTAAATTATAACAATAACTGTATGTGGTTAACTTTATATTACAAGAGCATTGCAATGTCTATTTTGGCAATCTCTGTGCTCTTTATTTGGCTTAGTGTTTATTTGGCAGTTCCACTGGTGGCTCAGAGGTTAAAGCGTCTGCCTCCAATGCGGGAGACCCGGGTTCGACCCCTGGGTTAGATCCCTGCGTCAGGAAGATTCCCTGGAGAAGGAAATGGCAACCCACTCCAGTATTCTTGCCTAGAGAATCCCATGGTTGGAGGAGCCTGGTAGGCTACAGTCCATGGGGTCGCAAAGAGTTGGACGTGACTGAGCAACTTCACTTATTTGGCTTAGAATACTAACTTTATAGAACTGGGAGCTTTCTATCTCAAGACTAAGTATTCATTGCTTTCGTTTTCCTCAACCCACGTGATATCTCACTCTCCATAGCCTCCCATCCTGGTTTTAGATTCATACTAGGATAGCATTCCAAGCTCTTGTCCTCCCTCTCCCCAAGAAGAGCCAATTCCTCCAGGGCGCCAAGATAAACTAGGCTGGCCCTCTCCAGAAACAGTTCTTCTAAGCTGATCAGCACTTCCCTCATCTTTAGACTCAATGGCCCTCTTCCTGCTCAAGCTTTCTGCAGTCTTTGACATTTGGCCTTTTTGTTTTTTGACAGTCTTTTCCTTTGGATTCTCTTACGAAGTCCTTACCTTGTTTTCCCCTTTTCTTTCTCACAAAATTAGCTTAATCTCCTTAGAGGACTCCTGCCCTCTTTGCATCTGATTGTGTGAGCAGGCTTCAAGGTTCCACCCTAAGCCACCTTCCCCTCCCTTTAAGTTGAAATCCCTTCCAGTCATAGAACATCAGCAATCACCAGTCTCCATCTCCAGAAAAGACTATTTCAGGCTTCCGCGTAAAACCACAAATTCCTGCTATACATACCTGACATGAAGTCTCAAGATCAATATCTTTTACCCCAAACTAAGTCCTTCTTCTTCCTTCTCTCAGCTTATTATAGGTGGCACCATTTCCTCATAGTCTCTTAAGCTTGAAACCTGTTTTACAAAGATTCTTCTCCTTACCACCCACATCTAATTAGTTATAATATCCCGTTAACTTTTCACTCGGGATATTCTGATTTCCAACATCTCCATTCTAGATACTGACACCCGCTTCAGTCCTGCACTGTTCCATCGTGGTCAGCAAGGTAGAATGAAATCCCTAAGAGCTACGTGCTACAAAACAGCGGAGGAAAAGCCTGACCCAGGGGGAGGCCTGGATCAGTTGCTTGAGGTCAAACATGAGACAATAAAATGCGGACCATTGAATGAAATAAATAGCCTTGAATATGGACCATGCCATGCCACATCATAAGGACACTTCAAACATCCTAGAGCATGAGAGTCCTAGAGCAAATTCATGAGTGGGAAATCCAATCCAAAGCTACATGGATTTACAAGAAGCAAGGCACAGTAGCTAGGAACAAGGCCAGCCGAGTGGATCTCTGTATATAGCACTCATCATAAAAGAAGGCTTATGAAGGTCAAAAGCTCTGATTCAAGTTCAAAAATACAATAGTTACCCCATTTATAGGAAACCAATGGAAAAAAACTTATTAATTATGACACAGTAGGTACATTGGAGAAGGAAATGGCAACCCACTCAAGTATTCTTTTCTTGCCTGGGAAATCCCATGGGCAGAGGAGCCTGGGAACTATAGTCCATAGGGTCACAAAATAGTCAGACATGACTTAGCAACTAAACAATATGTACAGAGAACTCTATTACTTGAGAGTTAAAAGGTGGCAAGAATGCACAGAAGAACTATACAAAAAAGATCTTAATGACCCAGATAACCACAGTGGTGTGGTCACTCACTTAGAGCCAGACATCTTGGAGTGTGAAATCAAGTCGGCCTTAGGAAGCATTACTATGAACAAAGCTAATTGGAGGTAATAGAATTCCAGCTGAGCTATTTCAAATCTTAAAAGATGATGCTGTAAAAATGCTGCACTCAATATATCAGCAAATTTGGAAAACTCAGCAGTGGCCACAGGACTGAAAAATGTCAATTTTCATTCCAATCCTAAAGAAGGATAATGCCAAAGAATGTTCAAACTACTGTACAATTGTGCTCATATCACATGCTAGTAAGATTATGCTCAAAATCCTTCAAGCTAGGCTTCAGCAGTACATGAACTGAGAACTTCCAGATGTACAAGTTGGATTTAGAAAAGGCAGAAGAATCTGAGAGCAAATTGCCAACATTTGTTGGATCATAGAGAAAGCAAAGGAATTCCAGAAAAGCATCTACTTCTGCTTCACTGACTGCACTAAAGCCTTTTACTGTGTGGATCACAACAAATCGTGGAAAATTCTTAAAGAAATGGGAGTGCCAGACCACCTTACTTGTCTTCCAAGAAACCTGTATGTAGATCAAGAAGCAACAGAGCTGGACATGGAACAACTGACTGGTTCAAAGTTGGGAAAAGAGTGTAACAAGACTGTATATCACCCTGCTTATTTCACTTCTATGCAGAGTTCATCATGTGAAATGCTGGGCAGGATGACACACAAGCTGGAATGAAGATTGCCCGGAAAAATATCAACAACCTCAGATATGAAGATGATACTATTCTAATGGCAAAGATGGAGAAGAACTAAAAAGCCTCTTGATGAGGGTGAAAGAAGAGAGTAAAAAAAGCTGGCTTAAAACTCAACATTCAAAAAACTAAGATCATGGTATCTGGTCCCATCACTTCATGGCAAATAGAAGGGGAAAAAGCAGAAGCAGTAGCAGATTTTATTTTTTGGGCTCAAAAATCATTGCAGATGGTGACAGCAGTCATGAAATTATTAGAAGCTTGCTCCCTGGAAGGAAAACTATGAGAAACCTAGACATCACATTAAAAAGCAGAGATATCACTTGGCTGACAAAGGTCCATATAGTCAAAGTTATAGTGTTTTCAGTAGTCAGGTACAGATGTGAGAGCTGGACCATAAGGAAGACTGAGTGCTGAGGAATTGAAGCTTTTGAATTGTGGTGCCGGAGAAGACTCTTGAGGGTCCCTTGCACAGCAAAGAGATCAAACCAGCCAATCCTAAAGAAAATCAACCCTGAATATTCATTGGAAGGACTGATGCTGAAGCTGTAGCTCCAATACTTTGGCCACATGATGTGAAGAGCCAATTCATTGGAAAAGACCCTGATGCTGGGAAAGAGTGAAGGCTAACGGAGAGGGTGTGATAGAGGATGAGATGGTTAGATAGTGTCTCTGACTCAGTGGACAATGAATTTGAGCAAACTCCAGAGATGGTGAAGGTCAGAGGAGTCTGTTATGTTGCAGTCCATGGGGTCACAAAGAGTCAGACATGACTTGGCAATTGAATAGCAACAACAAAGCCCTTCAAAGCCAGAGAATATGTCCTTCGTATCTTTGAATCAGTGCAACAGATATGTTCACATGGCCAATGAACCATATTCAAAACTCAGTAAGCTCCCTGGGGCTTACTAGCTTTGTTATCACCAATGAATTATTTAATATCTGTAGATCTCAGTTTCTTCATAGATAAATTGGAATGTAATATCTATCTTATAAAGCTGTTGAGAGGACTGGATAAGATTTTTTATGGGATATGTCTGGCTCGGCATCTGGCCCACAGTAAGTATGTGTTGAGATCATTCTCTTTGTCAGTCTCTGGGGTTAATGGTAAGAGTACAATTGTAAAGTGGACAGTATGTGGTCTGTGCTCACAGGGAACACACAGCCTTTGGGGATCCACGCTCTGTTGGGCAAAGGACAAGGTGTTGAGGGAATACCCTGGAAGTACCTGATGTGAACCTGGGGGCTCTAGGCATGCTTCAGATTGGAAGGATGAGAAAGAGCAGCTAGATGGGGAATGTAGGGTGGGTGTGTGTGTCTGTCTGTCTGTGTGTGTGTGCCTGTGCATGCGCATGTGTATCCCTATTTTGTGTAATCTACTTCAGTAATATGCATGTGAAATTGAGACTATTCACCAGGAAGTTTTAATCCCTCTGTGGATGGTAAATGTTTCATAGTAAGCTAAACATTTGAATGTGACAAAACTAGATAGCTTTTTCCCAAGATCTTTTTCTAATCTAGCTTCTCCTGCACTATTCAGGACTCCTTCTACTGAAACAAGTTAACGCGACAAACCTAGAGAAAGGAAACCATACCTAATTACATTAAACAACACTTGTTGCTCCCAGATACAAATTAGCATGTTTATTATTATATTAATAGTAATCTTCACTGAAATATAGTTACCACCAACCCCTTTAGCTTTATGAAGAAAAACACACCACTCTCCCATACCACCCAGCCTATGGAATTTACAATAACATTTGAGGTAATCACAGCTGTTGTTGGTTTTAACTTCAGTTCAGTTCAGTCGCTCAGTTGTGTCTGATGCTTTGAGACCCCATGAACTGCAGCATGCCAGGCCTCCCTGTCCATCACCAATTTCCGGATTTCACTCAAACTCATGTCCATCGAGTCCGTGATGCCATTCAACCATCTTATCCTCTGTTGTCCCCTTTTCCTCCTGCCTTCAATCTTTCCCAGCATCAGGGTCTTTTCAAATGTGTCAGTTCTTCACATCACAAGCCAAAGTATTGGAGTTTCAGCTTCAATATCAGTCCTTCCAATGAACACCCAGGACTGGTCTACTTTAGGATGGACTGGTTGGATCTCCTTACAGTCCAAGGGACTCTCAAGAGTCTTCTCCAACACCACAGTTCAAAAGCATCAATTCTTCGGTGCTCAGCTTTCTTTATAGTCCAACTCTCACATCCATACATGACTACTGTAAAAACCATAGCCTTGACTAGACAGAACTTTGTTGGCAAAGTAATGCCTCTGCTTTTTAATATGCTGTCTAGGTTGGTCATAACTTAATGATAGACATTTTTACTATTACTTTATCATCATTTCATATACTAACAAATAAGGTTCTTTGTGGTCTGGATTTAGCACGAAGAATCCTAAAATGTCTGAGTGAAAAGGAAAGTTGGAAATGAACCAGTTGGGTGTGCTGGGATGTGCTGCTGGCTGCAGCCTTTACTCCCAACTGTACAGCTGGCTGGAACTCACCCAGCAAGATACAAGAGAGAGAGCACCAGCCACCGACTCTCCTCTGGGGGCTTGTGAGGACCTCCCTCCCATCTGGGAGATTTTCCTGATGGTGATCTTGAGGCCTCAGAGACGTAAAATGTTATTTCTTCTCATATATACTTTCAGTTTTTCTTAAACTAACAAGACGGCTTTATTTAGGGATATAAGCGAAGGCCCTGACAAGTTAGAAAACTGACTACAGGTTGTACAGCTATATTTAGTGGATCAACCAGGATTAAAATACAGGGTTCCTGAACCCCAGTCCCATGGGGCCCCATCATGTCTGCCCTCCAACCGGCCTGGGTCCACAAGTGTAGCCCTGGTCGATTCTGGAAGGGATCAGACTTGGGTAGCACCTCCATGTGGGAAATCCTTCCTAATAGTTTTTGGGCTATTGGTATGTTTTTCTAAATCTTGAGAAAAACCTGTTGAAAATTTAGGAAACCTGGAAAAGTTATCTAATACTCCTGCAAGAACTAAAACATAGCCATTGATGTAAAGATGTTACTGATTGGAAGAGCTCCACCAACATCAAGTCAAAAGCAGGAGCAGGGAATGTGGATACAAAGAGTCAACAGTTAAGGTTGACCAGAATCTCTGGGAATGGGGACAGGAACACAGAAGGAATAAGAGGTCATAATCTAAGTGGTCAGTCTGACTGGTAGCTGTTGCCATGTTATAGGTAAACATTTACGGTGCTGGTTGATGCTCACAGTGAGTCACACAAATGAAATAAATGTTATTACATTTATATACATAGAATGCTTTAAACATCCTATGAGTGGTATTCCAAGAAATACGTTTTGGAAGCAATAAGAGTTTTTAAATTGGCAGTTTAGAGACATGGTTCTACATAGGGTTGAGAGATGTGAGTGCTGTGTTATATGAATACTACCCTGTAGTGTTTGCTGGCATTTTGTAGCATTTGAATATTTGCTATAGGAAAAGAAATTCTTTGTAAATACTACCATTCTTGATGTTTCTTACTCATTACAGACATACCTTGTTTTACTGTGCCTTGCTTTGTTGAGCTTTTCAGATATTTCACGTTTTACAAATTGAAGATTTGTGGTGACCCTGTGTTTAGCAAGTCTACTGGCATCCTTTCTCCAACAGCATTTGCTCACTGTCTCTGTGTCATATTTTGCTAATCTCACAGTATTTCAAACTTTTCCTTATTATTATACTTGCTATAGTGATTTGTGATTAGTAATCTTTGATGTTACTTTTGAAAAAAAAATACAACTTGCTGAAGATTTAGATGATGGTTAGCAATTTTCATCATTTTGAATTAAAATATGTACATTGCTTTCTGGGCTTCTCCAGTGGCTCTGCAGTGAAGAATCTGCCTGCAGTGCAGGAGCCACAGCAGACACGGGTTTGACCCCTGAGTTAGGAAGATCTCCTGGAGGAGGAAAAGGCAACCCACTCCAATATTCTTCCCTGGAGAATCCCAAGGACAGAGGAGCCTGGAAGGCTGCAGTCCATGGGGTCACAAGTAGTCAACACAAGTGAAGCAACTTAGCACATATGTACATTGCTTTTTAGACATAATACTTTTGCTTATGTAGACTACTTAATAGACTACACTATAGTGTAAACATAACTTTTATATTTACTAGGAAGCCAAAGTAGTCACATATGGATGTGAGAGTTGGACTATAAACAAAGTTGAGCACCAAAGAATTGATGCTTTTGAACTGTGGTGTTGGAGAAGACTCTTGCGAGTCCCTTGAACTGCAAGGAGATCCAACTAGTCCTTCCTAAAGGAAATCAGTCCTGAATGTTCATTGGAAGGACTGATGCTGAAGATGAAACTCAATACTTTGGCAACCTGATGCAATGAACTGACTCATTTGAAAAGACCCTGATGCTAGGAAAGATTGAAGGCAGGAAGAGAAGGGGATGGCAGAGGATAAGATGGTTGGATGGCATCACTGACTCCATGGACATGAGTTTGAGTAAACTCTGGGTGTTGGTGATGGACAGGGAGGCCTGGCATGCTACAGTCCTTGGGGTCACAAAGTGTTGGACACAACTGAGCAACTGAACCGAACTGAACTGAGGAAGTCGAAAACTTTGTGTGACTTGCTTTAGTGTGATATTCCCTTTATTGTGGTGCTCTGGAACTGAATCCACAATATGTCCAATGTCCACAGTATGTCCAAGTTATCTCTGTAAAATAAATGTTTTAGCAATCCATAATATTGTGAATGAAGCATATAAAAATGCTAGAAATATTTTAAAGACAAAAACAACTTATGTTTTCATAAATTCCTGAAAATTCCTGGGAATTTTGATTGTTCATCCCTAAAACCCAAAGATTACCATCTAACAGGAATTGCTAGGCATGGGTCATGGATGGACCCAAGTAGCATGGATTATTATTCTAATTTAGAAATCTCATAAAGAGAGATGGTCCTAAGATGGTGGAGGAACAGGAGAGGGAGACCATTTTCTCCCCCACAAATTCATCAAAATATCATTTGAATGCTGAGCAAATTCCACAAAACAACTTCTGAATGCTGGCAGAGGAAACCAGGCACCCAGAAAGGCAGCCCATTGTCTTCGAAAGGAGATGTTTTATTATCAGTGCAATATGGATGGAGAAGTCTTGAGGCTATTGTAAGAATAAGACTGAAAACCAGAGGCAGGAGGCTTAAATCCAAAACTTGAGAACACCAGAAAACTCCTGACTCCAGGGAACATTAATTGACAAGAGCTCATCCAAAAGCCTTCATACCTACACTGAAACCAAGCTCCAAGCCAACAAGTTTCAGAGCAAGACACACCAAGCTAATTCTCCAACAATGCAGGAACATAACCCTGAGCATTAAAATACAGGCAGCCAAAAGTCACACCAAACCCACAGACACCTCAAAACTCACTACTGGACACTTCATTGCACTCCAGAGAGAAGAGACCCAGCTCCACCCACCAGAACACCAACACAAGCTTCCCTAACCAGGAATCCTTGACAAGCCACTCGTCGACTCCACCCACAGGGAGGAACTTCCAGCATATAGAAAGGCCACCCCAAACATAGCAATCTAAACAAGATGAAAAGACAGAGAAATATTCAGTGGGTAAATGAACATGATAAATGCCCACCAAACCAAACAAAAGAGGAGGAGATAGGTAGTCTACCTGAAAAAGAATTCAGAATAATTATAGTAAAAATGATCAAAATCTTGAAAACAAAATGGAGTTACAGATAAATAGTCTGGAGACAAGGATTGAGAAGATGCAAGAAATGTTTAACAATGACTTAGAAGAAATAAAAAAGCATTGATCAATAATGAATAATGCAATAACTGAGATCAAAAACACTCTGGAGGGAACCAACAGTAGAATAACTGAGGCAGAAGATAGGATAAGTGAGGTGGAAGATAGAATGGTGGAGATAAATGAAGCAGAGAGGAAAAAAGAAAAAAGAATTAAAAGAAATGAAGACAACCTCAGAGGCCTCTGGGACAACATCAAATGCCCCAACATTTGAATCATAGGAGTCCCAGAAGAAGAAGACAAAAAGAAAGGCCATGAGAAAATACTTGAGGAGATAATAGTTGAAAACTTCCCTAAAATGGGGAAGGAAATAGCCACCCAAGTCCAAGAAACCCAGAGAGTCCCAAACAAGATAAACCCAAGGCAAAACACCTCAAGACACATATTAATCAAATAATGAAGATCAAACACAAAGAACTAATATTAAAAGCAGCAAGGGAAAGACAACAAATAACACACAAGGGGATTCTCATAAGGATAACAGCTCATCTTTCGATAGAAACTCTTCAGGTCAGAAGGGAACGGCAGGACGTACTTATGATGAAAGTGAAAAAAGTGATTAAAGAGAAAAACCTACAACCCAGATTACTGTACCCAGCAAGGATCTCATTCAAATATGAAGGAGAAATCAAAAGCTTTACAGACAAGCAAAAGCTGAGAGAATTCAGCACAACCAAACCAGCTCTTCAACAATTGCTAAAGGATCTTCTCTAGACAGGAAACACAGAAAAGGTGTATAAACTCGAACCCAAAACAACAAAGTAAATGGCAACAGGATCATATTTATCAATAATTACCTTAAATGTAAATGAGTTGAATGCCCCAACCAAAAGACAAAGACTGGCTGAATGGATACAAAAACAAGACCCCTATATATGCTGTCTACAAGAGACCCACCTCAAAACAAGGGACACATACAGACTGAAAGTGAAGGGCTGGGAAAAGATATTTCATGCAAATGGAGACCAAAAGAAAGCAGGAGTAGCAATACTCATATCAGAAGACATAGACTTTGAAATAAAGGCTGTGAAAAGAGACAAAGAAGGACACTACATAATGATCAAAGGATCAATGAAGAAGAAGATACGATGATAAATATTTATGCACCCAACATAGGAGCACCACAATATGGAAGGCAAATGCTAACAAGTATGAAAGGGGAAATTAACAGTAACACAATAATAGTGGGAGACTTTAATACCCCACTCACACCTATGGATAGATCAACTAAACAGAAAATTAGCAAAGAAACACAAACTTTTAATGATACAATGGACCAGTTAGACCTAATTGATATCTATAAGACATATCACCCCAAAACAATGAATTTCACCTTTTTCTCAAGTGTACCCAGAACCTTCTCCAGGATAAATCACATCCTGGGCCATAAATATACCTTGGTAAATTAAAAAAAAAAAAAATGAAATCATTCCAAGCATCTTTTCTGATCACAGTGCAGTAAGATTAGATGTCAACTACAGGAAAAAAAAAAAACCTGTTAAAAATACAAACATATGGAGGCTAAACAACATGCTTCTGAATAACTAACAAATAACAGAAGAAATAAACAAAGAAATCAAAATATGCAGAGAAACGAATGAAAATGAAAACACAACAACCCAAAACCTATGGGATTCAGTAAAAGCAGTGCTAAGGGGAAGGTTCATAGCAATGCAAGTATACCTCAAGAAACAAGAGAAAAATCAAATAAATAACCTAACTCTACGCCTAAAGCAACTAGAAAAAGAAGAAATGAAGAACCCCAGGGTTAGTACAAGGAAAGAAATCATAAAAATTAGGGCAGAAATAAATGAAAAAGAAACAAAAGAGACCATAACAAAAATCAACAATGCTAAAAGCTGGTTCTTTGAGAAGATAAATAAAATAGACAAACCATTAGCCAGATCCATCAAGAAAAAAAAGGGAGAAGAATCAAATCGACAAAATTAGAAATGCAAATGGTGAAATCACAACAGACAACACAGAAATACAAAGGATCATAAAAGACTACTATCAGCAACTATATGCCAATAAAATGGACAACTTGGAAGAAATGGACACATTCTTAGAAAAGTATAACTTTCCAAAACTGAACCAGGAAGAAATAGAAAATTTTAACAGACCCATCACAAGCCCAGAAATCAAAACTGTAATCAGAAATCTTCCAGCAAACAAAAGCCCAGGACCAGATGCTTCACAGCTGAATTCTACCAAAAATTTAGAGAAGATCTAACACCTATCCTACTCAAACTCTTTTAGAAAATTGCAGAGGAAGGTAAACTGCCAAACTCATTCTATGAGGCCACCATCACCATAATACCAAAACCAGACAAAAATGCCACAAAAAAAAGAAAACTACAGGCCAATATCACTGACGAATATAGATGCAAAAATCCTTAACAAAATTCTGGCAAACAGAATCCAACAACATATTAAAAAGATCATACACCATGATCAAGTGGGCTTTATCCCAGGGATGCAAGGATTCTTCAATATTCATGAATCAATGTGATACACCACATTAACAAATTGAAAGATAAAAACCATATGATTATCTCAATAGACACAGAGAAAGCCTCTGACAAAATTCAACATCTATTTATGATTAAAAAAAAAAAACCCTCCAGAAAGCAGGAATAGAAGGAACATACCTCAACGTAATAAAAGCCATATATGATAAACCCACAGCAAACATTATCCTCAATGGTGATAAATTGAAAGCATTTCCCCTAAAGTCAGGAACAAGACAAGTGTGCCCACTCTCACCACTACTATTCAACATAGTTTTGGAAGTTTTAGCCACAGCAATCAGAGAAGAAAAAGAAATAAAAGGAATCCAGATTGGAAAAGAAGAAGTAAAACTCCTACTGTTTGCAGATGATATGATCCTCTACATAGAAAACCCTAAAGACACCACTGGAAAATTACTAGAGCTAATCAGTGAAAGTAGTAAAGTTGCAAGATATAAAATTAACACACAGAAATCCCTTGCATTCCTATACACTAAAAATGAGAAAACAGAAAGAGAAATTAAGGAAATAATTCCATTCACCATTGCAATGAAAAGAATAAAATACTTAGGAATAATTCTACCTAAAGAAACAAAAGACCTATATATAGAAACCTATAAAACACTGATGAAAGAAATCAAAGATGACACAAATAGATGGAGAAATATACCATGTTTGGAAGAATCAGTATAGTGAAAATTAGTATACTACCCAAAGCAATTTATAGATTCAATGCAATCCCTATCAGGCTACCAATGGTATTTTTCACAGAACTAGAACAAATACTTTCACAATTTGTATGGAAATACAAAAAACCTCAAATAGCCAAAGCAATCTTGAGAAAGAAGAATGGAACTGGAGGAATCAACCTGCCTGACTTCAGACTATGCTATAAAGCTACAGTCATCAAGACAGTATGATACTGGCACAAAGAAAGAAATACAGGTCAGTGGAACAAAATAGAAAGCCCAGAGACAAATCCACTCACCTATGGACACTTTATCTTTGACAAAGGAGGCAAGAATATACAATGGAGAAAAGACAATCTCTTTAATAAGTGATGCTGGGAAAACTGGTCAACCACTTGTAAAAGAATGAAACTAGAATACTTTCTAACACCATACACAAAAATAAACTCAAAATGGATTGAAGATCTAAACATAAGACCAGAAACTATAAAACTCCTAGAGGAAAACTTAGGCAAAACACTTTCTAAAAATAAATATATAAAAATTAAAAAAAAAAAAAACTTTCTGACATAAATCACAGCAGGATCCTCTATGACCCTCCTCCCAGAGTAATGGAAATAAAGCAAAAATAAACAAATGGGACCTAATTAAACTTAAAAGCTTTTGCACAATGAAGTAAACTATAAGCAAGGTGAAAAGACAGCCTTCAGACTGAGAGAAAATAATCGCAAACGAAGCAACTGACAAAGAATTAATCTCAAAAGTATACAAGCAGCTCCTGCAGCTCAATTCCAGAAAAATAAATGACCCAATCAAAAAATGGGCCAAAGAACTAAACAGACATTTCTCCAAAGAAGACATACAGATGGCTAACAAACACATGAAAAGATGCTCAACATCACTCATTATCAGAGAAATGCAAATCAAAACCACAGTGAGGTACCATCTCATGCCAGTCAGAATGGCTGCGATCAAAAAGTATACAAACAATAAATGCTGGAGAGGGTGTGGAGAAAACAGAACCCTCTTACACTGTTGGTGGGAATGTAAACTATTACAGCCACTATGGAGAACAGTGTGGAGATTCCTTAAAAAACTGGAAATAGAACTGCCATATGACTCAGCAATCCCACTGCTGGGCACACACACTGAGGAAACCAGAATTGAAAGAGACACATGTCACATGTACCCCAATGCTCATCACAGCACTGTTTACAATAACCAGGACATGGAAGCAACCTAGATGTCCATTGGCAGATGGACAAGGATGGACATGGATAAGGAAGCTGTGGTACATATACACAATGGAATATTACCCGGCCATTAAAAAGAATGCATTTGAATCAGTTCTAATGAGATTATTATGCAGAGTGAAGTAAGTCAGAAAGAAAAACATGAATACAGTATACTAATGCATATATATGAAATTTAGTAAGATGGTAACAATGACTCTATGTGTGAGACAGCAAAAGAGACACAGATGTAAAGAACAGTCTTTTGGACTCTGTGGGAGAAGGCGAGGGTGGGATGATTTGAGAGAATAGCATTGAAACATGTGTGTTACCATGTGTGAAACAGATCGCCAGCCCAGGTTTGATGCATGAAACAGGGTGCTCAGGGCTGGTGCACTGGGATGACCTAGAGGGATGGGATGGGGAGGGAGGTGGGGGGGGCTTCAGGATGGGGATGTACACATGTACAGCCATCGCTGATTCATGTCAATGTATGGCAAAAACCACTACAATATTGTAAAGTTAGCCACCAATTACATTAGCCACCAATTAAAATAAATTAATTTTTGAAAAAAGAAATCTCATCAAGAGGAAAAATTATGACTTTTTTATAATACACTAACTATACTCTTTTTGAAGTTTTGTATATATTGTGAATAACAAAAAGTAGAGTCCATTAAAAATATCTAATGCACAAATACTACTGGCTAAATATTCTTCCCTTCTAGCTGCTCCATGCATATTCTCTCATTGTCCATTGCAGTAGCTACCTCTTTTTACACAGATTTTTTTCTGGAAATTCTACTTTCAAAATTCTGTGCACAGAATATCAATTTTTACTAGGTTGAAGAAACAATGCTTCCTTTTCTTGGTAATTTCCTTTAGGACCTCAAATGGTGCTAAGATAGACTGAGCCTTCCAAAGTTCACACATAATGTGAATAATGAGAAAGTTTAACTTTTTAAAATGTCAAGACATACAATACATACTTAATAATTCTATCCTCGTTGAAATAACACTTAATATTTGAAAAATCCTTATGGACTGAGAGCCATCCAAGTTCAGGAAACAAAGAAATGGGATGGAAAAGAAGACATTACTTTAAACAAATTCATAATAAGAACAAAGAAATTGAGATGAGAAGGAAATATTTCATTTGGATAAAAAATAATATAGGAAAATCTATGATAACCTGACTGAAAACAAAAAAAAAAAAAAAAGGAAAAGGAAAAATCCATTCATATTTCAAGGTCTGAAGAGAAGTTTTTGTCCCAGAATCATCTCTTTTCTTAACTGCAGGAAGTGTCCATCTCTCTACTAGGTTTATAGCTTTCCTTCAGTGCTCATTCCTTATCCAGAGTTGCAAAGAAAATCCTTTCCAACCATGTCAATTATGTATCACCTGGACTCATTTCTTAAAAATCCAACAAACTGCGCAGCTATAAGAATATTCCCTTGGCATATAAAAACATTTATCTTTTATAAAATTATCTTCATAGGTGCCAAAAGTAGGGTACAGAAATGAAAAGAAACAGTTTAGTTAGAAAAGAAGTCTGAGCATAGTGCTTAGATCTTCAGTTTGACCAATCACTTTTCTGGCTCTGAAGTTACACATTTTGAGAAGAATAACAATTCAGAGGCCTTCAGAAAAAAAAAAAATTCACATTAAGAGCAAGATTATGAATACTCTTTTTTTTCTTGAAGTTCTTTAATGAGTAATAAAAGACTACAAGACAATAAACAAAAGAAAAGGTTAATATTTTAGGAATAACTTTACTAGATAGCGAGGTTATGGTTAATGTATAATGAACTTTTACAAATCAATAAGAAAAAGCAATAACTTTAATCTTAAAGAGAAGGCAAAAAATACATAGGCAATTTGTGAAGGAAGAAACACAAATGTACAACAAAGATGTGATCAACACAACTAAGGAGTTAATAAAAACTAAAGCAATGTATCATTTTTAACATATCAGATTAGTAAAAGTCTTAAACAACGATGATACTGCATGATGGTAAAGGTATGGGAAAAACAGGCACTCAAACAAGTGATACAAGAGTTTTTTTTTAATTTCCTTTTTGATCTTTTCATTTACACATTGATTGTTTAGTTACTTGTCGTTTCAGTTCAGTTCAGTCACAGAGTCACGTCCGACTCTTTGCGACCCCATGGACTACAGCACGCCATGACTCCCTGTCCATCGACAACTCCCAGAGTTAATTCAAACTCATGTTCATTGAGTTGGTGATGCCATCCAACCATCTCATCCTCTGTCATCCCCTTCTCCTCTTGCCTTCAATCTTTTCCAGCATTAGTCTCCACATATTTGTGTGTGTTCCAAGTTTGTTCCTATAATTGATTTCTAATTCCCATACCATTGCAGTCAAAAAAGATATTTGATGTTATTTCAGTCTTCTTAAATTTATTGAGACTTATTCTGTGGCCTAACATGTGATCTATCCTAGAAACTGTTTCACGTGCACTTGAAAAGAATGTGTTCTGTTGTAATTCAATGAAATATTCTGTATGTACCTATTAAATTCATTTGTATAATGTGTCATTTAAGGCCAGTGTTTCCTTTTTGCTTCTGTCTGGATGATCTATCAATTGATTGATCTTAGTAGTATTTTTTGGATATGTCTCCTCAGGCAAGGGCAACAAAAGCAAAAATAAACAAATGGGACTGCATCAAATTAGAAAGCTTTTGCACAGTGAACAAAACAAAAAGGCAGCCTACTGAATGGGAAAAAATATTTGCAAACTTTGGAGAAGGAAATGGCAACCCACTCCAGTGTTCTTGCCTGGAGAATCCCAGGAACGGGGGAGCCTGCTGGGCTGCCGTCTATGGGGTCACACAGAGTCGGACACGACTGAACTGACTTAGCAGCAGCAGCAGCAGCATGTACCCAACAAGGGGTGGATATCCAAAATATATGAAGAATTTATACAACAATATTTTTTAAAAAAACCTCCCAATTATAAAATTGGCAGAAGTCTGAACAGACATTTTTTTAAAGAAGACATACAGATGGCCAACAAACACATGAAAAGGTGTTCATATTTTACAATATTGTAAAGTTTAAAAATAAAATAAAATAAAAAGGTGTTCAACATTGCTAATAATCAGAGAAATGTAAATCAAAACCATGATGTAAATCAAAACCACCACCTTACACCTATTAGAATGGCTATTATCAGAAAGACAAAAAAAAAAAAAAAAACTTGGCAAGGATGTGGGAAAAAGCGAACCCTCGTATCCTGTTGGTGGTAATGTAAATTAGTATAGCCACAGTGGAACACAGTACAGAGGTTTCTCAAAACTTAAAAAACAGAACTACCATACAATCCGGCATTCCACTTCTGGGTATTTATCTAAAGAAAACTAAAATACTAATTCAAAAAGGTATAGGTACTGCTATGTTTACTGAAGCACTGTTTACAGTAGCCAAGACATGGAAGCAACCTAAGTACCCATTGAAAGATGAATGGGTAAGGAAGATATTACATATGTATATATATGTTACTCAGCCATGAAAAATCTGGCCATTTGCTTCAACGGGAGTGGACCTAGAGGGTATTATGCTTAGTGAAGTAAGTTAGAGGAAAAAAACAAATACTATACGACTTAACTTACATGTGGAATCTAAAAGGTAAATGAAACAAAACAGATTCATAGCCACAAAGGACAAACTTGTGGTTGCCATAGAGGAGGTGGATGGGGGATTGATCAAAGCGGTGAAGAGGATTAAGAGGTACAGACGTCTAGCTGTAAAGTAAATAAGTCACAGGGATGTCATGTACAGGATAGACAGTACAATCAGTAGTATTATAACTTAGTATGGTGACAGATGGTAACTAGACTTACCATGTAGATCATTCCATAATACATAAAAACATAGAATCACTGCTGTACACCGAAACTAATATAATATTGTATGTCAGTTATAATTCAATAAAAAATAATACCATGTTTCTGAGCAAAAACTAGCCTAATGCACCAAAATCTTTAAAAATTGCAACACTTTTTCCCCAGAATTTTTTATTAAAAATTGTCCTAAGGAAACAATTGGACAAGAAATCAAAGTAATATCTATAGGATATTCTTTACAGCTCTGTTTAAAATATCAAAACTTTAGAACTAGTCGAAGTATGTAATAATAATAAACTGGTTAAATGAATCATGGTAAACCATAAAACAATGCTTAGGAGAGAAGTATGCAAACAGTACATTAAATATTAATAGTACAGTAAAGATATTAGGATCCCATTTCTGTAAAATAAAAAAATGTGGATGTGGGCATATAGATGCAACAAATATCTCTGGAAATAAATATATATGCCAAGAAATAGTTGTTGAATGAATGAGCCAATAAATATGTTAGCAATAGTTATCTTCAGGTATCAGTGTTACAGATAATTGTGGTTTTCTAATTTACATTTTAAATTCTTCTTAAAAATTAAGTGGATTCACTTCATCTAATTTTAAGGAAATTTGTCAATGTAAAGGGCTGAGAGGAACTAAATGAAGTCAGATCTCTGGCTTTCTTCTACTGTAGGTGAAAGAACGCAGGGAGATAAATGTGCCTGTAGTCTTAAGAAAACTGATTATTGATCTAATAAAAGGATGAAAGAATTTATTCAAATAAAATTCCTGCCTTTGAAGCTAAGGTCAGTCAAAACTCTAGATTCTAATATATGCAGGTTATGTAAGTAAAATCTGCCTGAAGGTAGCTCTTATTGACACACCCAATTTTAAGAAACATCATTTTGTACTAAAGATAAAATTTGCTTTCTTTATATCATTCCTCCTTTTTTTCAACCTACACTGGCTTTCTTAGCCATGTTTGAACCTCTCTCCCTTCACCTACATGGCAACATGCCAAAGTCCTAACGTCTACTCTAAAGGAAGATTTTACTGACTCAGATACAACTTTTTTTAACGCAATATATATTCTCCACATTCAGCCTCAGATTGTATGAAAATAGGAAAAATTGTATGAAGTCAAAAATTGAGAGCATGTGTCAGAAATCAGATCCCATCTTAACAAATTATTAGCTAAAGTCTGGATAACTTAAAAGGCTTCCTCCCTATCTTTAGAACAGACAAAGTTAATTGTGCCCAGTATGTAGGACTGTACAAAGTGCCAAGAATACAGAATGAACAAGAAACAGCCTTCAAATTAAATAATAATAATAATAATAATCCTGTGGTATAATTTGAACAGAGCCTCTCAGGAGCAACCAGTTCTGTCTGGGGGGAGGGGCACATAAAAGGTAGAGATCTTTGAGATGGAATTTAGAAAGTGAATATGCATGCCCCAAGTGTAATGCAGGGAAGTGGGGCTTCCCTGGTGGCTCAGTTGGTAAAGAATCTGCCTGCAATGCAGGAGACGGGGGTTTGATCCCTGGGTTGGGAAGATCTCCTGGAGAATCCCATGGACAGAGGAGCTTGGTGAGCTACAGACCATGGGATCACAAGAGTCGGGCCTGACTTAGCGACTAAACCACCCCCATCAAGTGTAAAAAGACTAAAACGGTATTTCAGACAGAGAACAGAAGGCACAAAGGCAAGGAGATAGATGAGTACCTGCAGTAGTAGGTGTGGCAAGGTTCGAACTCAGCAGAAGCATTTGAAAATGATGGCAGAAAGCGCATTTGGGCTGAATGGTAAATTAACAGTTACCTAGCTAGTTCAGTTAGGTGACTGACTTTCAGAGACCTAAAGACCTCTATATTTAAATGATTGGTTATTGTCTTTAAACTAGGTCTTTGTCCAGCTGTAGTGGTAATCGCCTTTAATCTCAACTGGAATCTTTTTTTTTTTTCCCCTGCCAAGAAAGGAGTCATTTCACTTTGCTTCTCTTCTCTTTTGGTTCTTGCCATTTATGTTTTGCAGACACGTGGACACACCCTTTAAGCCAGGATTTCAATGAAAAAACCTAGCCAACTCAGTTTTAGCATTGTCATTGGTGGTGTTAACATGGAGACAGTCGCCTTCTTGTTGCTCAATAGGGTGAGACTTTATAAAAGGCTTGGGCATGTGCATGGAGCCAACATGTCTGGCTTCAGCCACCTCCTTCTCCTCCATTGCCAAAGAAGCAGATGCCAAGGAACCATCTCCTCATTGTTCTCTTGCATAAATGGGCCTACTGCCCATCTGGGGAGGGTGGCGCCTAGGCATTTACGTGACCTGCTGTGGAAGGGTGGGGTTACTGTCTGAAATCCCTGCTCTTAAAAACTGGAGAAAGAAGGCCCTTCTAAGTAACTGAAGAAAAAGAAAAGGAATTGACCTGTAAGCCTGCTGGCTGTTATAAATGGGAGAGAATACTAGAGCATGTCACTGCTAGCAAAGACAGCTGAAGAAAATGCAGCCCAGGCCCATCAGAAACGTGAACGCTGTCAGCCCCTCACTTTGCTGTCCAGCATCAAATGGCCACCTCATTTTTCTTTTGACCAGAGACACACAGTCAAGCTCTTCTGAATCTGGCATCACAGAGGTTGAGACATATTTTTGCAGAGCGGTTTATGGTGACATTTATGAGCTGTATGCCTCACAGTGATCTCTCAAGGTGAGTGGAGGTGATCCAACAGATGGGGAAGCCAAGGTGTTGGGAGCCCTGGCGCAAGCCCCAGCAGGTAGACGCCCAAGCGAGGGAGTGACAAAGCAACAGACTGTTGAGACCAACAAAGGTAACTCCTGACTGGGATGTGTTTGTCTCTGTGAGAGCAGAAAAGTGTATTTAGGGAGACAGGTTGGATAAAGATAAGCATTGAGGGAAAAATATAGGAGGCAAATCTAAGTCAAACCTATCTTTAATGTGCAGCCAACTCAAAGCATGAAAAAGTAGATTACAGAAATGTTACAAATAGCCCATATATTTTCTGTTCCTATAAATGTGTGTGTGTATGCTTTCAGTTGTTCAGTCATGTCCAACTTTTCGTGACCCTATAGACTAACCTGCAAGGCTCCTCTGTCCGTGGGATTTCCCAGGCAAGAATACTGGAGTGGGTTACCATTTCCTTCTCCAAGGGATCTCCCTGACCCAGGGATCAAACCTGCGTCTCCTGTGTCTCCAGCATTGTAGGCAAATTCTTTACCCACTGAGCCATTAGGGAAGCCCGATTTCTATAAGTACTTTGCTATCTCACTAATGAGGAAACTGTTTCCATCCAAACTGAGAGGAAAAGGTAATTTCAAAGATATTAGACATGCAGGCTATATTCAGTTTCAGCAAAAGAAAGAGCAGAAATTCAAAGTCTGATTGAAATGTACTTGATGACTTCAGGGATGACCCATATATTGCCCAGGTAGGTTTGACGGGCATTTCTGTCAGTGGCCTGGTCAGAGGACTTCCTTATGATAACACTTTGTCTTAGAGAGCTTAGGTACACAACGTACTCTCTTTAAAGCATCATGTCACATTACTACCATACAAGATTCTGGGGAAAGATCTATATTCCATCAAAAAATTTTTAATTTTTACTAAACTCCTCTAGCAAGATAACAAGTTTTTAAAGTTTTTAAACAACTTACTTTTGGAGGTGGTTTAAGCAACTCTCTGAGACAAAGGTTAAGATGTGTCATGTCACTTTTTTGTAAGGACATTTTTAACAGCATTTTTTTTTCCTCTCTAAAATCTTGATTCAATCCTATTTGCCGTCAGTGAGATATAAAGAGGCTGCACAGCATAAGCAAGAGACCATTGACAACCTTGTCAAAAAGGAGGTCATATCTCACCATGCGAACTGCAGTCAAGAATAAATTTCAGGTACTGGGATTCTGCTCTTCAGATCTTAGCTCATGTTGTCTCTATTGTGAATGCAGCCTACTCAAAGCCATATTCTCCCTTTTTTAAGCCTTATTAAGTTTTTCATCTGCCTGGGTCATTGGAAGAATCGTGTCAGAACTCAGGCCAGCCTGAAATTGGATCCTAGCTCCCAGCTTACGAGTTGGGAACCTTGAGCTTTCTTCCACTTTCTGGTTGTTTTTTCCAGGGCTTTTCTTCCTTGATATATTAAAACTGACATAGGATAATTGCGAAGGCAAACCGAAGAGTTATATTAAAGCAAATAGTGAGTGGTAAGTGGCACCGTGATCCAATCATATGCTAAAAAAGAACCGTGGGCACTGCCCTTGACTCGCTCCTCTCTCTCCAGTCCTGTCAACCCCTTCCTCCCCACATTGCTCCTCTCAGGCCATCAGGCTCCTGGCTCCAGTCTCACCCGCTCCCTAATGCCTTCTCTGTGCTGCCACCAGCTTGCTCCTTCTCAGCCACAAATGCGATCTTGCTGTTGCCTGCTTTAACTCCTTCATTACCAACCACTGCACTCAGGGTAAAGTCAAGCACCTCACCACCTGGCCCCAGTACACCTGCCTCTCCAGTCTCTCTCTGGCTCTATCATCCCCCATCCCTATCTCTCCCTTTCTCTCCCTTAACTCTCTCTGTTCCAACCTTACTGAACTATTTAGAGCAGTTAGTACTAGAATTACCTAACATATCATTTTTAAGTACCACCTCATCTTGAAAACCTTCCCTAACTCATCCCCTCACCCTTCCCAAAAGCCCTTCCCAAAGTCTCCCAAAGTATGCTCCCCTCAGTTATAGCACATATTTCTCTGGGTAGTCTTTTCTGTCTTTGTAATCCCAATAGCTTACACAGTGCTTGGCATGTGGGATGCCCTTCGTGGTTGTGAATGAATAAATGAATGAACTCATATATTTAGCACAGGGTCAAATGCATAGTAGGCATTCAGTAAGTGTGCTATCCTTCCTTCTTTCTAGAATAAGGTCCAGAATCAAAGGATTTCTGAAATGGTGACTGTTCTCTAAGAACTACTGTGACGTTTAGTCCTCCTTTTATTCCTCTCAGGACACAGCTACCTACTTTTGCTCTGTGTCAGGGTCTGTGACCACAGGTCTGTCCTGGGTGCCTGCCTGGGTCTGGGTCTCAGATCCCCTCCTCCACCCACTCTCCTTCTGTCCCTGTCTCTCTGTCAGACTCGCCATGTCTCCCTTCCTCTCCCTCTCTCCTGCCTGTTTCCCTATCTCTTTCCCTCTGTCATCTCTGGCCCCCAGTCTCCCCCTCCTTCTCTCTGCTTCTCTCTGTCTCTCTCCTATTTTGATCACTCTCCATCTCATTTCTCCAAACACACACACCACATCCCACAGAGCCATCTCTAGCATCTCAGGGAGATTCCTTAAACAAGCTTTCCCTTCCATGGTACCTCTAGACACTGGGCCCTTGGATTCCCAAGAGTCCCTTGAGGAGCTAATGAGAACACAGATGCCTGTTCCTCTCCCTCCAGGCAAGTCTAGGGTAGAACACAGTGACTATAATTTTCAAAGCTCTCCCTAAAGTAATCCAGAAGATTTGCCAAACTTGGGAACTACTGCCACAGATCTAACTTATGGTTTCAAACTAAAAGGGAACCCCACTCAGGGCGTGTCTCTTTCCCTCAGTGCCACCTGGCAGCAAGTCAGGCATGCTTGCTGCTGCCTGGAGAGGAAACAAAAAGGAAATGTATATTTTTCTTCATGTGCTCATTTATATGCATTGTTCCAAAACAACTTAGGGCACCCAGGGACAGTAAGAAATAGGAAACTGTGGAACCTCAAAAAGTTTATATCCATCAAATGGCCAGTACTTCCTAAATGTAAAGAACTTGCTTCCTGTGACTTTGAACAGGATCCTTCTGCACTATTACATCTTTCTTTCCTGACATCATCCTTCATGAAGTTGTACAACTTCGGGACCATGATTCCTCCAAGGAAACTTAGCAATTTCTTGTGCTGTGGGTTTGTATGTGTATGGCGGAGAAATGGGCTTCCTAGTTCTTATTTCTTCACTCTAGTGCTGCTAACTTCATTTTGCAAGTGTGATTTCCACAGTCCAGTAGGAAAGTCTTCACCACACCACCCAGAACCGAGAGCTTAGGACACTGATCAGGAAACCTTCTAGGACTCACAAGATTCTGGGTCCTGTCCTTGACTCCATCCCCAAACTCCCAAATCCATGGGGATTTTGGATTATTTTCTAGCAGAATGACCAGAAATATTAAGCATACCCCTCAGTGAAATACCTCTTTTCCTCCATGACTGCATATTAATACCAAACCAGGGCTGTGTGGTGTACAGCCTAGAAAGACCTTCCTTGACTTGAAATTGCTAATCTGATGGTGACCATGAGCAATAAGCATACCAAATGGGAATTTCCTCAAGCACTCCAGTCTTGGTATACTGAAACCCCAGCAACAGAAATTATCTACCAGTTATTAAGCCTTCGCCCACCCAGTTATGTGGCTGGAGAACACTTTCTTCTAAACCCCTCCACTCCTAGCAATCCTCCTGACCCCACACTGTGGTCTCTGGTCTGCGGTCCCAAGGGAAATCATTGTGCAGTTTGTACAAACCTCCTGCAGTTAAGACCCAGCTATCAGTAGACATGCATGAAATTCTTGGAGCAACTTCTCTACTCCTGTCTTAATGGGCCATTTTCCCTTGACATGCCGATAGTTTCCAAACTGAAGTGGGTGTATAGGGAAATGTCCTTCCCCCAACAGCCATCACATTCTGCTATTGGGTCACGAAACAGTGCTGCCCTGTGACTTGGCTTTTATTCAGTTCAGTTCAGTTCAGTTCAGTCGCTCAGTCCTGTCTGACTCTTTTGCGACCCCATGAACTGCAGCACACCAGGCCTCCCTGTCCATCACCAACTCCCAGAGTTCATTCAAACTCACGTCCATCGAGTCAGTGATGCCATCCAGCCATCTCATCCTCTGTCGTCCCCTTCTCCTCCTGCCCCACCCCTCCCAGCATCAGAGTCTTTTCCAGAGAGTCAACTCTTTAGCCCCACTATTTTTCCAGCCCCATCTCCTGAAAACTCTGGCCCTGGCACAAAAGGGGAGGGATCAGATACAGTAAGGGTGCCAACTTCTTTTGAAGTCCTTATTTTAGAAATTTCTCCGCGGGATGAATTATTTACTCATGTAGTACACTTGCTTGGAGAATCCCAGGGACAGGGGAGCCTGGTGGGCTGCCATCTCTGGGGTAGCACAGAGTCAGACATGACTGAAGCGACTTAGCAGCAGCAGCAGTACACTGGAGGAGACCTTGAGGGTGACCCTTAGCCCCTAGGGATTTAAGGCCAGAAGGCTGAGGATGGGCTGGGTAGCTCTGTCCAGTCATGTATCCTCCTCATAAGGCTTTTTTTTTTTTTGGATATTAGGAGTGCTACTTGTGGGAAGTTATATCTGAATTTGTGGTAGGCTTATATAGCTTAGGTCCTCATCCTGCGATTTCTTCCATTCCACTCTCTACCTCACCATGTTAACACAAAATTAAAAATTCAGTCATTCATTCATCTACTCAACAAACATTCACTGAAATCCTCGTATGTACCTGGCCCTATTTTAAGTACTTGATTTATTCATTGAGCAAAATAGGTTAAAAATCTTTGCCCTCTTGGAAGTTCATCCTAGACAAACAATGAACAAAATGCAAAAATAAATTAAATAGTAGGTTAGAATACGTGCTGTAGAATGCATAGAACTGGATAAGAGGGGAATTAGGAGCAAGGGAATGGGTTAGGGTTGGTGAGCTGAGTGCAATTTAAGTAGAATGGTCAAGGTTCAGCTCATTGAGGGGATGACATTTGAGCAAGACTGGAACCATGTGAGTGAGTTAGCATTTTGGCACCTGGGAGAACTGATGTTCAGGCAAAAATAATAGTCAGTGCAAAATTCTTAAGGAGGTATCTTTTAGAAATGGCAGTGAGAAGACTATAATTGGAATAGAGTTGAAAGAGGTAATAGGAGCCAGAGTACACATGGCCCTGAAGGCCACTGCCATGCCAAGCCTACCATATTATTTTTTGCAAAATACATTCTCATACATTTAATATTTTCAACCTTATAAAATAAGTTTCATAGTAAAAATAATAGAGACTCACAAATATTCAAAACAGTATTTTAGCCAATTCTGTCAATATCTGTTTCAGTGAAAATTGTATCAGAACAGCCATACATAAATAATGCTGAAAGTATGACTTGATTTTCATCTCTTTTCCCTTTACATCCCTTCTTAAGGGTCCTGAATTAACCTCCCATAGAATGCCCACCCACTTTGCTAAGATTTCCCTGTAATTCTGGAGAATGGCTTCAATTCTGGGGTCAAGCAGAGACGAAATTTCCTTGGGGGAAAATTTGACCATTTAAAAAATCAAGTTTTCCATGTGTTGCCTTTTAGTTTGTTTGCTACAGAGGAATAATGCCTCCAGGGAAAGGAGGAATAAGGCCTCCAGGGACAGGAAGTCCAAGCTAGGAGCAGCCATTAACAACACTTGACAACTTGGAGAAACCAAGAAGATCCAAAGCCAGAATCCACAGACAATCCTTCAGCAAGTCCCGTCAGTGTTCCTCTCAAATATATCTGCAATCTAACACCAAGCACTGCCACTCTGGCCTTCAGTTCTCACCTTGACTACAATGGCTCCTAAGCCGTGTCTTTCGCCACCTGATGCAAAGAGCTGACTCATTTGAAAAGACCCTGATGCTGGGAAAGATTGAGGGCAGGAGGAGAAGGGGACAACAGAGGATGAGATGGTTGGATGGCATCACCAACTCGATGGACACGAGTTTGGGTGGACTCCGAGATTTGGTGATGGACAGGGAGGCCTGGTGTGCTGCGGTTCATGGGGTCACAAAGAGTCGGACACACGACTGAGCGACTGAACTGAACTGAACTGAACTGAAGCTGGGTCTTACCATGCTGACCTCCCTCCCTCCTGGAGAGGAGGAAGCTGGAGGAGCACGGTGCTAGAGAAGATGGGCAGCGACAAGACCCTTGAAAGCCACATGAGGAGTTTGGATTTGTTTCTGAGTGAGATGGGAAACCACTCAGAAGACAAAACTGTGAAGTTGTGATCTGGGAAATAACATGATTCCTTAAAAAAGCACTCTGGTGGCTGAGTGGGGAGTTGGCTGTAGTAGGAGCCAAATCAGGGAGACCAGACTGGAGCCTGCTATAGCAGAAGTGAACTAAGACCCCGAGGCTGTCCTGTTTTGCCTTGCAAATGCCAGTCTCCCTCCTAACCCTTTGCTCTTCCATATCTTTGGTCCTGAATAGTGTTTTCCCAGATCATCAAATGCCTTGTTCTCTCCGTTTATTCCTGCCTTCACTTGAGTGTCACCTCCAGAGGCCTTCATTGATTCTTGTATCAAGACAGCTCCCACCTCTGCTCATCATTCTCCATCCTCTCACCCTTTTCCTCCTATTATTTATTACTACCTGGTATTTTACATGGTATAATCTTCGGCAGTTGTTCCGTCTATCTCTTCCTCAAGAGTTTACATTCAATGGCAGCAGGGACCTTGTCTCTCTTCTTTGCCTGACATGAGTAAACATAACAGGGACTCAAAAAATATTTGCTCTGTGCATGGGTGAGTGGATGGATGGATGATGAATACATTTATCTGTTTATAGCAAGTCTGAAACAAATGAGACCAAGTTATAATTCTTAGAAAAGGCTTATATTTTCAGAAATGGGAAATAATGTAATAAAAGCACCAAAGATTACTGGTATATGATCACTGTTCATTTTTATTGAGGATTCACTATATTCTAGGCAGTACTGTGAGTTTTTCTTAGTTTGTCTGATGTAATCCTTCACCAGCCTTGAGAGGTAGATGTTATTATCCTGATTTTTAGACAGGGAAACTGAAATTTGGATAGCTACCCATTATGGACTCAGGAACACCTGTAAATTCATTGCCTTCCAATTCCGAGAAGCCCTTGCAAGGTGGCTTTTTAGCCTTGAAAAAGAAAAGTTGCTTGTTTAAAGCCAAGAAGTTGTTATAGTTTTAAAACCTAAATTGGACTTGGTGTCAGCTGATCTGACAACCTTCCCTTTTTTTAATCCCAGGTAATCCGGTAATCTCCCAGTGATGAGTACAGCATGTACGCGCCATTAATGCTGGGTGCAATTGGACGCAGCGGCCTCAGCCTCAGGTGCCCAGCAGGAAGCCGTAATCGACGACACGGATCTGAGTGGGGCAGCACGGTCACTCACAGGCTGGTCACCTTTCCTGCCCATCTTCCTCATGGAACCTGCTGCACTGATATACTGCTCAGCTCTTCTCTGACCAATGACTAATACCCTGGACTGGACATTCCTATGTCCAATTCTGTTCCTAACCCAGATGATTGCGGAGGTGAGTTATAAACACCCCACTGAATCTCACCTGAAAAGTTAAACAGAATTCCCTCTTTATTTTTCACTCCCAATATGGGTGGAAAACAGTGAAAATCACTTAGTCATGTCCTACTGAAGCCCACCAAGCTCCTCCGTCCATGGGATTCTCCAGGCAAGAATACTGGAGTAGGTAGCCATTCCCTTCTCCTGACCGGGAGGGAATCTTCCTGACCCAGAGATCAAACTTGGATCTCCTGCATTGCAGGCAGATTCTTTACCATTTGAGCCACCAGGATAATACCACAATGGGTAGTACCCCCAAAATATGTTAAGCTTTTCATAGGAAGGATGTGTGTAGAGTCAAATTTAATATTGTGAGTCTCAAATTCAGAATTTAAAAAGGCACTGGGAGAAGTAAATATTTGCAGATTTACTGCATCCTTAACAATACAGTCCTAATATGATCTCTTTTATTTTCATCAAAAATTTTTATTTTGTTTCTAACCATAGAGATAAGAAATATCCCCTCTCAGAAAATACTGGCTATGTACAATTTTGTTATAATTTTAGGTTACCCACAGTTGGAATTTGGCACTTATATTTATCCCTTTGAATATTAATGAGAAAGTTTGCATCTCTACCTAGTATCTTAATAACATTAGCATATCTCCCCTCCTCCCTGCACTGCCTTGAATGAATTAGAGACCAACTAATTCACCTGTCCTCATCTTTAGGGATTTTTTCCTAAAGATTTTATCATCAAGGAGTTACCATTTATAAAGATTTGGCCTTTTTTTTTTTTTTTTGCTTCTCTTTCATTAGGAAAACAATGATGGAATCTTTTCAGAAATACACACTGATCTGTAGGAAGACAGTCTTAGAAGCAATTTGTTCAAGAACAGAGATTGTGGTCTGTGCAGAAAAATGTACCAAGATCTCTTTCCAGGGTAAATTAGGAGAATATGTGGGTCTAATCCTGCACATCTAATGGGTACAAAGCTTTCTTTTACTTCAGGGCCTGAGGCTGTTTACAAATAAACACAGACCAAGGTGATATTCTGCCCAAGATAGCACTATAAGGGGAACTACAGAGTCTTTTGGTTAATGACCTATTTGAAATAATACACCACCACACATACACTTGATTTAGGGAGAATGCAATGCCAAGTTGGGTGGGCCAGTACTGAGTACTATGATGAAAGCCCTTCACAATGGTTTCCAAAGAATGGGAACCAGAAACACTAAAGCCATATTTTCTCAGAGCTATAAGAGAAAGGACTTCTAGCGATGAGCCCCCATGGAAAAGGCTCCCCAGCTCCAAGGCCCTAAGCACAGCCCTGGGAACCATTAGAGAGGGGTTCTGGCAGATCTCAGCTGACACATGAGTGAATGGCAGGAGGCAAGGAAAGGAAGCTGGGGCCCACCCCAAGTCAGGCTTCAGAGATGCAAATCCATTACACACAAGCACGTGCATGCACACACACACACACACACACACACACACACACCCCTAACTGTCTCGAGGAAGGCACAGTTCACATTTTAATGTTAAGCAAATATAACAGTAAATTGTCCCCTCTTCTCATAGAGATGGACAAGATGAAAGCCCTTTAAAAGGACAAAGAAATAGAGACCTTAACTCCAAGATCTGAAGGTGCTCTGTGAACGATCAGCTGATGGGCATGATCAGCTTTTGGTTTCACTGTATGAGCTTTGCTTCAAGGAGCTCTGAGCATGTTACTTAGGATACCTCTGCAGGAAAGGTATATCAGAAAAGGGCCAAGGTGGAAGGATGAAGTGCATTTCTAAGTTAATCAATTTCCTTTTTAAAATCACCACCTCTCCCCACGCCCAGCCTCAGTAACTCTGGGTCTGCTCCCGCCGCTCTCAGCCAGGCTTGGTCAAGCCCCACTTCACCACCTTCACCCTTCACATCGGTGGTTCCCAATCCAGGGGTGCGTCCCCGCTGGATGTTCTTATGGCTGGATATTTTCTATCATCCGATAGCAGCTAAAGTGTCATCTCCTGAGAGAAACCCTCCCTGACCACAGTGTTTAAAACTTACTTTTTTATTCCTTGTGGATAAGGTATTCCTTGTAAATACCTTGTTTATTTTTCTCATTGTCCCTTTTACAACCTGAAATTCTTTTTCAGATATTTTATGCTTCTCTCCTGCTTTGAACATAACACTTCTGTACAAGGCACCATTTATTCTTTATCACCAACCTCCCCTCAGCTCAGTGAGTGGCATGTAGAAAATATTCAGTAACTATTTATGAAACAATGGAAAGACTTAGCTGAAGTCTCACCTTTTCTGGGTCAGGCCACAGCAGTCTTTTCCCTTTTCTGGGAAATAAAGCTCCTGAACTGAGTTTTGCATCCACATTGTACAGTACTTCATTATAGGATCTTGAGGGGGTACAATGGTCATGTCATCTTACCTCATTTACATGCTATGTGGATTAAGGATCAGATTTTCTACTCTTCTTTTTTCCATCCCCCAAGCATAGATCTAGATTCACTTGTCTTGAAGCTGATGTAACAGAAATGTTAGCTCTGGGGAGAACAGTCCTTTTCCCAGAGTGGCCCTTCCCCCATAAAGCCCTCTAGAAAGCGGCAGACCTAACATGAATATACTGCTCTAAGGACATGGCATGAAACCCCAGGCCGTAGGTTCAGTGTCAGGAGGAAGCTGTCGCCTTCAGGAGAACAGGTTTGGTTGCAGAAGTCTTGAACTTGGTACAAATTTTGTTCACTTCAGGCATACTGTGAAAAATCTAAACAGCTCTAAATTAAGGGCTGATTGTAAATTATTACAGATTTCCTCCTGTTGCTTTCAGATTATTTGTTTAAATAGGTCTGGTATATACCAGATCTTTATTATGATGACAAATGTCCTGCCAAAAGAAGAGGGAAAAAAAACTCTTTCAAAATTGTTCTGCATGGAAATGCAGGTGACTTTGACCAGCAAAGCAAACTACCACCTACCCCAGGCAGCCTGTCACTTCTAAGCTTTGGAAAGAGCTCTTTTTAAGATTAGAACTTCCTTTCAAAATTGCTTTGACTAAGAAGCCAACACTTGTCATCTTGATAACGTTTGCTCTGTGTTCTCAATCTTTGGTGGTCAGTAAAATGACCCCGAAATGCCAAAATCCAAATAAATAATTCAGGCATTGAACTTTAGAATATATGCTTGATTCTTAAAGGCATGGAGTCCTACCTCCTCTGAGATACTTTGACTAGGATGAGGCAGAAAGATGACAGTGTACAAAATGAAAAACAAAAGGCATTTAGTTGAGCATTTGAGCATCAATTCTAGATTTCCAATTCAGTCAACATGGGAACTCACAGACCTGGCTCAATTTTAACTTTAGAAAAAACGGCGAAAGGAAAGAAACAGTTTTGCAGCATTAATTACACAAGATGTCCTAAAATCTCAGTTCTGTGAACTGTTTTCAAGAATGTATGTTGTGCTCTATAGACAGCATCACACACAGGCACACATACCACCACCACTACGTGCCTCATAGATCAGATTAATATCTCACTCTACCAGTAACTCTGATCAGTTCCTAAACAGCTTTTGCTCTGGAGATTCCCTCATGGAATATTAACACGGTCTCATATCCCTAATGAAATAAAGCTTTGTATGAATGGATATACAATAAAAATGAAGCAATAGGAAAAAATAACAATTGTACTATTTGTGAGCACTGCTATAAACTGAATTGTATTCCCTTGAAATATGTAAGTTGAAGCTGTAACTACCAACGTGTCTATATTTGAAGATATGGCCTGTGAGGAGCTATTAGGGCTTCCCTGGTGGCTCAGAAGAAAGAATCTGCCAGCAATGCAGGAGATCTGGGTTTGATCCCTGGGTGGGGAAGATCCTCTGGAGAAGGAAATGACATCCTGCTCCCGTATTCTTGCCTGGAGAGTTCCATGGACAGAGAAGACTGGAGGGCTACAGTTCATGGGGTTCACAAAGAGTCGGACACGACTGAGTGACTAACACTTTCACTTTTTCATAAGGAGGTTGTTGTTCAGTTGCCCATTTGCAGCCCCATGGACTGCAGCATGCCAGGCCTCCCTGTCCCTCATCATTTTCTGAAGTTTGCCCAAGTTCATGTCCACTGCACAGGTAATGCCATTCAGCCATCTCATCTTCTGATGCCCTCTCCTCCTTCTGCCCTCAATCTTTCCCAGCATGAGGGACTTTTCCATTCAGTCGGCTGTTCACTGCATCAGTTCAGTTCAGTCACTCAGTCATGTCCAACTCTTTGTGACCCCACGGACTGCAGCATGCCAGGCTTCCCTGTCCATCACCAACTCCCAGAGCTTGCTCAAACTCATGTCCATCAAGTCAGTGATGCCATCCAACCATCTCATCCTCTGTCATCCCCTTCTCCTCCTGCCTTCAATCTTTCCCAGCATCAGGGTCTTTTCCAGTGAGTCAGTTCTTCGCACCAGGTGGCCAAAGTATTGGAACTTCAATTTCAGCATCAGTCCTTCAAATGAATATTCAAGGTTGATTTCCCTTAAGATTGACTGGTTTGCTCTCTTTGCTGTCTAAGGGACTTGCAGGAGTCTTCTCTAGCACCAGAGTTTGAAAGCATCAATTCTTTGGCATTCATAAGGAAGCTATTAAGTTTAAATAAAGCCATAGGGTGGGGTCTTAGTCCAGTAAATCTGGCATCCTTATAAGAACTAGCGTTACTTTAAGAGATACCAGAGAACTCTCTTCTCTCCTCACACACAGAGGAAAGGCCACATGAGAACTCAGCAAGAAGGCTGGCACCTGCAAGCCAAGAGGAGAGGTTTCACCAGAAACCAACCTTGACATCACATTGATTTTAGACTTCTAACCTTCCAGAACTGTGAGAAAATAAATTTGTATTACAGCACCCAGTCAGTGGTATTCTGTTACGGAAGTCTAAGCAAACTGAGACAAGCACTCGCAATTGCTTGTGAGTGAAAGTCACTCAGTCGTGTCTGACTCTTTGTGACCCCATGGATTATACAGTCCATGGAATTCTCCAGGCCAGAATACCGGAGTGGGTAGCCTTTCCTTTCTCCAAGGGATCTTACCAGCCCAGGGATTGAACCCAGGTCTCCCACATTGCAGGCGGATTCTTTACCAGCTGAGCCACAGGGGAAGCTCAAGAATACTGAGCTCTATCCCTTCTCTAGTGGATCTTCCCATAGTGATTACCAAATATTTCATGTTCATTATCTTTTTTAATCTTCATAATAAACCCTGTGAGTTAGGCACTATTATTATCCTCATTCTAAACATAAGGAAACTGAGACACCATAAAATTATTATGTAACTTGCCCAAAGTCGCACACACAGAGTCAGACCTTTCTGACTCCAGATGGTGTTAGAATAAGTAAATGAAAATAAATATCTTGAAGATATAGCAAGGCTTAAAATTTTATTATGACTCACATGTGTCATTTATTCCTTCCATTGATGGTCTTGGGTTTTTGTCAACTGTGCTAAATTGAACTTAACTTGCGTTAATAATCTCAATCTAAATTAACCAGCATAATGAGCTCATAATGCTTACATTTAATCAATACCCACTAGGGAACAGTTATATTATAATTTTTCTCACATTGTTTTGCCTTTACGGACAGTGTAGTCTGTTATTGAGTATAAAGTAGTAGGTGGATTTAAATCATTTTATTAAGCAACGCTGTCAAGTACTACAGTTATAGCTGCAAATCTTGACTCATCTGGTGGGAAATGTGCTCTGGGTTCTAAGAAGTCTGTTCCTTAGTGCATATAATTTAATGGGAGCAACAAGATGATCAAGAAAAATGTCTTGAAATATCTATTTTTATTTAGTGTACCATTTATTTTCCAAGAATACCAATGAGTTAGATAGATTATATACATAGAGAACCCATGGAAAGTTGGAGATCTGAGAATGTAATCTGTTGGCAGGACACCAGAATGGTGATGGATAAACCCAGACTTGGAGTTATGCATATACTGGCTCCACTTATAGTGTTACTACTTACCAATAGTGTAGCCCAGACAAGTTATTTAACCCCTCTCTATCTCATTTTCATTATGTATAAAATGCAAATAATATATCAACCTCCAAAATTGATTATTAGAATTAAATGGAATGATGTTTATAGAGAGCTCAGCATTTTGCCTGGAAAGTACCGTATGTTCAGTAAATGTTAGCTGTAGTTATTGACATCTGAATCAGGTGGATTTGTCTTTCACAATTTATTTATGTAATCATTCAGCATCCTGAAAAAACTTCTTTTTGGCTCATGGGTATAATCAAAATAGACCCTGTAGGCACATTCAAGGTACTTTCAAGCCATCAGAAGAAATAATATGGCAAGGGGCGGGGGGGTGGAAACAGAGCTAGAAGTAGAAAAAAAATCATTTTTCAAAATGAAGAACTGTTATTTTCTAGCTCCCCAGAGACTTGCCAACAATAAACAGCAAAAAGTACGCGATGATTATACTTTACATAAGAGACAGCTATTTATAAAAGAGTTTTAAATGATAGACAACAAACACTGTCAAGTCCACCTGTACAATAGGCAGAGGGGCAAGCCAGTCTGTAGTCAGTACAGATGCCTTGGGAAGTAGCACAGAAAGTCACTGCAGTGAGCTCGAACCCCACTTGCATAGAACCCAGGCATTAGCACCAGCTAAAGGCCTGGGACGCCCCAGACTTAACAAACAGAAATTGGTGAAGTAGCAAATACATGTAAACCACGACCCTCAGTGTGGCTGCTGTTGTCTGTCAGAGCCCAGGTGTCATCAAATCACCACCTCAGTAACCCCAGTGGGAGAGGACAGACTGGAAAAAGCTGTTAAAGGGTAAGGGCAGAAAAGCCCAGCCCTGACTCAGATTATGTGGCAATGACAGTTAACTAATCCCCCAAATCTGTTTCCCCTTCATGGTCTGGAGTTGTGGCAACATACGCTGTACAGCTAGGAAGGTAAATTCTTGGTCTCCTTTGCATCTTGGCAATGCCATGTACCTGAGTTCTAGCTAATGGCAGGGGACAGGAGGGGGGCTGGTATGAGAAGTGGTATGTGCCACTTCTAGCCCCACTCATAAAACCTCCCATACATGCGTCATGACACTACTCTCCTCCAGCCACCAGAGACAGACTGCTACAATGAGCTTGGAAACTAAATGCTGAAGATTGCCAAAACTCCAAATACCTGAGTCCCTGAATGATGAGACACATCCCTTCCTCCACACTCCCCATTTGCCTAAACTAATTCAGGACATTTTGTAAGCAAGAAACAAACTTCCATTGTGTGTGAGCCTTTACATATTTTAGCACCAGCTTGTTATAACAACTAGCATTATCCTAACAGCACAAATTATAAATATTTGGCATATGAATATTGCTAGAGAGAGAGCAAGCACAGGAATTTAAACACTCTTTCTTTTTCATTTTCTTTTTCTATTCTGATCTTTGCCTTCAATATCTAAAAGCTGTAATTAGCATCAGAATATTGCCATTTTTTTTGAAATGTAGTGAGAATGAATGAACTGATACCTGACATATCACTCTGAGCTCCCTGGAGTAAAAAGTATAGTTAATTGAATATAGAATATACACAATCATGTTTTATGGTACCTGTTTAACACAAATCAAGTAGAAATCAAATTATTCAAAACTTAAACTTATCTATAACCCAAGAATCCCAAGCCACCCCATTATGTACACAAATGAGTATAAGCAGCATTATCTTGTACATTAAATAGGTAAAATTATCTTTATTCTTCTTGAGTTGCCTTAATAACTAAGAGGCAGTAACTATGCAATAAAAATCACTTTCATAGAAGTGTGAAACTTTAGGTTTGGTATTATCTAAACATATGTAAATCTTTCAACCCTGAATATTCGTTGTAAAGATTTATGCTGAAGCTGAAGCTCCAATACTTTGGCCGCCTGATGTGAAGAGCTGACTCCCTGGAAAAGATCCTGATGCTGGGAAAGACTGAAAGTAAGTGAGAAGGGAGCAGTAGAGGATGAGACGGTTAGATAGCATCACTGACTCAATGGACATCAGTTTGAGCAAACTCTGGGAGATAGTGGAAAGCAGAGGATCCTGGCATGCCGCAATCCATGCGGTATCAAGTTAAATGACAAAATCTCTGTACTCTTTCTGTCAAAGTTAGTGGCAACCTAACGGTGCTTCTGTGGTTGTTAGAGACAGCGGTACCACTAATGGTGTCTATAGCCTTTTGCACTGATTTTAA
The DNA here is from genome assembly GCF_002263795.3 of Bos taurus. NCBI lineage: Eukaryota > Metazoa > Chordata > Mammalia > Artiodactyla > Bovidae > Bos > Bos taurus. The sequence goes on from NC_037331.1 coordinate 14,323,448, forward strand.
AGATTACAAGTATATTTTGAGCACGTTTCTAACTGATTTTATAGTAATATCTGTTAGAGATGATCTTACATTTTGTTTGATCCAGGTTTCACAACAGAAGGCAAACATATGGCAGCTTAAATTTAGGTGGAAGTCAGCCAAAATGGGAAGATGAATTATTTGTCACCTGATGATCTGAATTTAGGAAATTTCCCAATCTTAGAACTCAAGCTAAGTTTAGCACCAAGTCATTCAAGATGTATCCCTTCATGCCTATAGTTTCTTTACACTGTTATGATTCATAATACTTAAAGCTGGGAATTCAAAAATGCCTAAGATACAGTCTTTGTCCTCACAGAGCCAAAGCCTAATAGAGAAGACCATTGTATAAATATGTGACCATAGGGCCCAGCAATGTATCTAATTCAGTTGTGCACAATGTCCAAATGCATCCCAAGCTCCATCATTGGATCATAGAGTACTAGGGGGTAGGAGCTAAGGTGAAATGTTGTGTATTTTGCCATCTATGCTGCAAATTTAATTTGGGGCTTTAAGGTTGATGAGTTCACCTCAACTGCTCATTGTTCTATTTTAAACTGGCCAGCCATCATATGGTCCTTTCTCATGATCTGGAAATTTATGATGCTCCAGTGAAGAGGCTGCCATCTTGAATTGGCCAAAATTCATGTCAGTTATTAGAAGGGAAAAGTCTTATTTACATGACTTCTGGCTTTGATCCATCACTCTATGCTATGCTAAGTCACTTCAGTTGTGTCCGACTCTATGTGACCCCATAGACGGCAGCCTTCCAGGCTCCCCTGTCCCTGGGATTCTCCAAGCAAGAACACTGGAGTGGGTTGCCATTTCCTTCTCCAATGCATGAAAGTGAAAAGTGAAAGTGAAGTCACTCAGTCGTGTCCGACTCTTAGCGACCCCATGGACTGCAGCCTACCAGGCTCCTCTGTCCATGGGATTTTCAAGGCAAGAGTACTGGAGTGGGGTGCCATTGTCTTCTCTGGATCCATCACTCTACCAAAGTATTAAAATCCCAATGTCCTCTCCTGTTTTTCTTTTACATATTCACAGTGGGCCAGAAAGCGTTAGTGGGAATTTAGAAGCACTAAAGTAAATGGTAGCCATCTGGCCTGGCCAACTTCTGAAAAATAAAATTCCTGTAGCAGATAAGGCCTTCTTTGGATGACACCTGTGCCCCAGGGAAATTGGCATATTATTATGAGCAGGGGGGAAAAGTCATTCTACCACATGGGAGTAATTGTTAGCAGGCAAGAGATCATGTAATACACAGCAATTGTGGATTTTAAGGGCAAGATTCCAGACCATGATATAAGCCCAGTTGTCTGTCCAAGGTTAATGGGGTAATGTCCTCGCTTACTCTCACTTGGAGCTAAATTAGCTTTGTAAACTCATAGGTTCTGTCTTTTGTCTATAGGAGTCAGGATTTAGTGTTTTGAAATGGGAACCAAAGGATTTAATGTTTAATGGTGTGTTTGTATCTCTTTTCAGCAGACTACGAACACATCTCTTTTTCCAACACAACCCTCTGAAAGGAGACCCAGAGAGGTGAGTCTTTGATGACAGCCTTTTTTGCTTTGTTTAGAGAAGCCTGTCAGGCGTTGCGTTATGAGAATACTTGGCCTGCCTGCAACTGTGCTCCACCCAGGACTACTGCAGCATAAGCTTTAAATCATCGACTTCCATGAGGCTGGTGAGTGCAGCCCAGTATTTTTCACTGAGGCTCCCTTGTGTGTGTGTGTGTGTGTTAGTCGCTCATCTGTGTCTGACTCTTTGGGACCCCATGGACTGTAGCCCAGCAGGCTCCCCTCTCCATGGAGTTCATCAGATAAGAATACTGCAGTTGGTTACCATTCTCTTCTCCAGGGGGAGGCTCCCTCTACAAGTCACCAGAATGGCTGCCAATTTTGTAAGAAAAGTCATTCAGATGACTTTGCCCTTGTGGGCTGGGAGTTGGGGTGGGGGGGCCCATCATGTATCAAAGCAGTGAATGGATTGACTGCATTTTTACTTTACAACCAGCTGTTTTTGCAGCCTGAAGGAGCGGTCAGATGACCTGCCCCATTGCATGCTGCTGTCATCACAGTGGAGGAGGCCAGTCTCAGTGATTGCCATGCCACAGTCAACATCCGGTTGCTTGGGAGCAAACTGATTGTTGTCAGGGAGCAGCCATGTATGACTATGAATTCTGTCCAATATTTACAAATTGTCCCTTGTTCCGTGAAGATACTGGCCGAGATGACAGTGGAGCTCCAGGATAAGAAGTCCTTGAGAGAAGCAACTGCAGAGAAGCAGGTGTACTGACACATCACCCACTGCCCTGTGGTTCTGAAACATGACCCGTGTCCACCTTCTCAGGCCAGTGCCGTTTTTGCTTGCTGTAAAAATGGCCTTTTAACCACAGTTCAGGAATGCTAAGTCAGTATCCCAGAGTGGTGGGAAGGCTTTACCTACTTTACGTTCGCCATAAACACATCTAGTGCTGGGTGTAGTCATGCTGAAGAAAGGTAACCAAAAGACAGAGAAGCTGCGGGGTCAGGAGAGCAAGTCTGATGCCGGACCTTTGTGCCTCAAATATGGAGGCTGCCATTGGTCCTGGATCTACCGTCTCCAGAACGAGATCCATCCCCAGAGTTTGACATTTTAAGGAAATGTGTTAAAGTAGTTCCTCATGCCATATTCTCACCTCTGGAAAGCTCAAAGCCTGTATACAAATGATTTCATCACTGTGCAACTACGGTTAGTAACACACCCCAAGAATGGTGAACTTGTACGTGGGCCCTTCCATTTGGGTTTTTCATCATTGACACTCTGTCTAAACAAACTAAAACTCAGGATCAATTGGTCAATCCATCTGAAAATGGGATGGTAATGATGGTTACACAAATCTATAACCCTACTTTAAAAATATTACTGTACATTTACAATGTGAGGATTTTATGGCATGCAAAATTGTCCCAGTAAGCATTAGTAATTATGTTTACAATAAACAATATTATTAAATAAACAATAAATAGCCAATCTGATATTTTCAGATACTTTAACAACTAGTTTGAATTAAATTTCATTCCTAGCCCAATCGGTCATGAAGAAATATGCCATTAATATGACCCCTAAATGCCCCAGTTTGTCATAAGAAATTATTTGTCAAAATCTGAGCTGGTTTACGTATAAATAACCATTTTTAAATCTAGATGAACATTTGTTTTCTAATATCTCCAACTAAATATAGAATGTTTTAGATCTAGACAGCATAAATAAAAGCAAGTATTTTGGTCATTGAGAAAGAATGAAATTAAGATTAAATTTCACAAATGACCACAGAATGACCATTCCTTTAAGTATAATTATTCAAAATTCTGATAAAATTATATACATAAATTTCTCTCATAGAAAGACAGTACTTAACTTTTTAAATTGAAATCTCTATAAGCTATATGGCCTATTGCCCTAGGACTAAATGCCATATACACAGAGCAGGGAAAAGTATTCATCCATTTCAGCATAACTACTAAACTTTTTGATAAAAGAAAACTATCCTTTCTTTAATGTAACTTCTGTTTTCACTGGTTTGAAATAATAACCATAAAATTTTAAACAGCAGGAAGCCTTACAAAAGCCAATTATCATTCATCCAAGCTCTATGATCCTTGCCAGTTTATCTAAAACTAGTTCAAACCCAAAAGTAACTTTTCATAGAAAACTGCTGCTTTTCTTGTGGTCTAGGAAATCAATCAACTCTTAAATACTGTTTAATCTGTAATGTAAGGAAACCTCAGTATCTCTAGGGGATTCATGAGAAGCAAATGGTGAACACCTAGAAGCCTCTATTTCATCTAATTACGCTTTATTATAAAAAAAGCTTGAGTGAAGTACTTTCAGATTTGAAATTTAAAAATTATTTATTTCTACTATTTGCTGTTGTTCACTCATAGAGGAATTGATTTTCTGTTGAATGATCTCACAATTCTTCTAAGGGGTAGAGGGATAACTGCTAATTTCTTGTCATTGTTTGATCATCACAATAATCTGTTAAGCCAGGTAATGTTATTATAAATGTTCAATTGATGGAGAAACTGAGACTTAATAAAGCTAAATATCTTGGCCAAGTTTATTACACTAATAAGGAACAGAAACAGAATCCACACCCAGGACTGGGTTCCAGAGTCAGGGTTACCAATTCTCCAATAGAGTAAGAGAAACTGAAAACCAAGGAGTCTCACATGAGCTCCTGTCCCAGGGAAAGCCTTCCAAAGGACAAGATCAGACCAACATCGAGTTTGCATTGATTGAAGAACTGAGTTACTCTTAAACCTACAATGTAAATATTGTGCTAGGAGAGAGTAGCTTTAAAAAATAAAAAAAAGGCTTTCCCCAAGGACTGGCTAGAAGGAGGATTCTCCAGGAACATGAGATTTACAGTCCGTGAATTTCAGCCCCAGATGAAGCAGTCTGTCCAGGACAGGACCTGGGTTAGGTTAATATTTTTGACCTGTCATTTACTAAGGAAAATTCTAAATAGAGCACAGATTCCAGCTGCTTCAGATGGGCTATTTTAATAAGAACATTGCACTCACAGACTGTCAGTTTCCTGACTGATAAACCTAAATGCAAATAGTGTCTCATACTGTTTGGAAGAAGCCAAGACCAAGCTGAACAGTATGTTTTGGCTGAGAACTCCCTAAACATTTTCTAGGAGCTCTTTCTTCCTGCTGGCAGAAGAAAACAAATCTAGTTGGGTATTATAAGATATTTTTTTCCTCCTGTTTAGCCTCAAAGAAAAATACACTTTCCTGAGAAATCTGAAATTATAACGTGCTCTTTTAGACATTGCCACATAATTTACACTTCTGGCAAAGATTCTCCCAGCAGCCATTTGGGATACAGTTTCATTCAACACATTGGCACTTTTATGTAATTTTGATAAAGGTCTTATTCACTAGGATAACTGTGGCAACTCACTGTCCTTTGGTTGTGCCACCTGGACTATTTGTTGAATGGCTTGAATTGCTGAGTGACTGGATAACTGTGTTATCCGTGAAGCACATTTGTTGGACGTGAAACACAGATGATTATATTTAAGGGCCCATTAAGATCTAGCAAGGCAGAAGCTGGGTCATTCTTCTTGCATTGGCCAGATCCTCCAAAGCTTTCTGTTTCTCCACGTTGATACTTGGCCAATCTTGTCCATCCAGTGACAATGGAGAAAAAAAGGAAAAAAAAAAAAAAAAATGAGACGCTGTTAATAGGATTATACGATTTGGGGAATAGAATGTTGTTACAGATGATTTATTTTGAAAGCTGATTTCATTTTAGTGAAAACAAGCTCAATCCATTACACCAGAGGCCGTAGTGCCAAACACAATCATTTCTAGTTTGAAAGATGTGATTGCTTTTTAATGTGGAAATTTCACAAGGTTACAAAGAGGAAAAAAAAAACGAAACTCCTTTCATGTAACAAAGTCACTTTGGGATGTAGGTTACAATGCCCTGACGGTGTCCAGATACCCTGACCACATCGCAAATCAGAAAGGTGGATCCGTTTGATTTACACCATTTCTCAATTGTGTTTCTCTTATGCCTCTGAAATAGCCTAAGAGTTTCTTTACCAAAACAAATAGAAAGTAAAGATAATCTAAATACTGGAAGTTTGCAGGGTCAGGCAAGGATAAGCGAGATAGGGGAAACAAATACAGATAAAGAAACATAGTGAACAGACCTGTGTGTGTGTGTGTGTGTGTGTGTGTGTGTGTGTGTGTGTGCATAGGAGAGAGAGAGAATTCTTTACCAAAGCAGTTTCATTTGCTCACTCCAGTTTGACCAACCAAATGCTGTTATTTAAACCTGTTCTAATAATTTAATCTGGTGCTTTGCTGTCACCAGGTTCCACACCATCTTCTTTTCTCCCCTATACCTTTGGGGGATTTTAAAGGAAAATAAAAACTCATCAAATCAATTTTTAATGTGCTCATACAATATGGCTGAGATTAACGAAATGATGATGGCTAGGTTTTGACTCTGCCATCATTTATCAGACACTATAATTCTTTGTTACTCTAAGGAGTATGTCAAGGTTGTATATTGTCACCCTGCTTACTTAATTTATATACAGAGTATATCATGTGAAATACCAGGCTGTATAAAGCACAAGCTGGAATTAAGGTTGCCAGGAGAAATATCAATAACCTCAGATACGCAGACGACACCACCCTTATGGCAGAAAGTGAAGAAGAACTAAAGAGTCTCTTGATGAAAGTGAAAGGGAGAGTGAAAAAGTTGGCTTAAAACTCAACATTCAGAAAACTAAGATCATGGCATCTGGTCCCATCACTTCATGGCAAATAGATGGGGAAACAATGGAAACACTGACAAACTTTATTTTGGGGAGCCCGAAAATCACTATAGATGGCGACTTCAGCCATGAAATTAAAAGACACTTGCTCCTTGGAAGAAAAGTTATGACAAACCTGGACAGTGTATTAAGAAGCAGAGACATTACTTTGTTGACAAAGGTCCACCTAGTTAAAGCTATGGTTTTTCCAGTGGTCATGTATGGATGTGAGAGTTGGACCATAAAGAAAGCTGAGCACCGAAAAATTGATGCTTTTGAACTGTGGTGTTGGAGAGGACTCTTGAGAGTCCCTTGGACTGCAAGGAGATCCAACCAGTCCATCCTAAAGGAAATCAGTCCTGAATGTTCATTGGACGGAGTGATGCTGAAGCTGAAATGCCAATATTTTGGCCACATGATGCAAAGAACTGACTCACTGGAAAAGACCCAGAAGCTGGGAAAGATTGAGGGCAGGAGGGAAAGCAGACAACAGAGGATGATGGTTGGATGACATCACTGACTCGATGGACATGAGTTTGAGCAAGCTCCGGGAGCTGGTGGACAGGGAAGCCTGGCATGCTGCAGTCCATGGTGTCACAAAGAGTGAGACATGACTGAGCGACTGAACTGAACTGATCTGAATACAAAATGAAATTCCCAGAATACAGTTGGTGGGACAAGGAAAAAGTGTTTCTACTGGTAAGAAAAAAAAAAAATATATATATATATATATATATATATATCACTAAATTGAGCATAATCAAAAGTTACGCTATGTTGAAGAGAATTGAATGTCCATTGTGTGGAATGCATCTCTCCATTCTTCAACTAGGCTTTCATCCCTAGCTGGGGAGGGTGGTGCCATAGTAGGGAATACAGCCATGACAATGTAGCAGCATTTTTCAGAACCTTAGATAGAAATGACACATACCCCATGAAATATTTTTGTCCTAACAGTAATTGGTTGTTATTTTTTTATCTGCGCATTCTGAATACATGTCATCCTGTTCTTTTGTGACTGGCAGGGGAAAAACAGGTGAAGAAGCCATATGATTGCAATGCTCCTTGCAAAAGTTTGGCTGACAAAATTACTATAGCATCTTCAGGAGCCAGCATAAAAGAACACAAGTCTAAGCATTAAGGGAACCGGGACATTGGAAGGGAAATGTGCTGGCCTTTTGTTGGAGTGAAATTTAGGGGAAATAAGTTGGGAGTCTGAAAAACAAAGCAAGGCTACAATGTCCAGTTTTATTTAAGCAAACCCTGGTTAGCTCCTGGAAGTTCCACTTGGTGCACCATTCACTTAGTACTCAGGCCAGCTCACTTTAGTTCATTGAATGGCTACCATGTTCCACCTATTTCATGCACTTATTTAATCCTCATGAAACCTTGAGATAGATATTCTTATCCCACTTTGCAGAAGGAGAAATTGAGATGCAGGGATTTAAGGTACCCCAGATTCACCCACTCCAGAGCCCATCTAATCCCACTACCTGTTGTTTATTCTACCACCAACTTCACTTACCGCAAAAGCCTATTGATTCTTGGGACTGAGGACTGGACTTATTCAATGATATGGAGTCTAGTTAAGTCTCCAATTAGGACCTCAGAGTCCTTGGTTATGAGACTTTGAGGAAAGGGTTTGGAGATCTTCAGATGAAAGCAAAACAAAGCATAACTTTCTTTAATCAAATATATATTTGATATGACAAAGTGCTGTCAGCTATGTAGGTTTGTTCAGCAAATGAGTCTCTGAGACCTTCATCTCTATGTTCTTGGTCCCTAGTATGGTGCTTGGTGCGTAGTGGTTATCCAATGAGTATTGGTTGAAATTGACTGTGGGATTCATAGTTATAGGAGTAAATCAGGAAATTTAATAACTTATGCAGAAATGATATTTCACATTTATTTCTTCATTTCTAAAGTTGTCCTGTCTGAGGTGATTCTAAAATATTTATCTATATTGTACTGCTTTATGGTACAATGACAAGGCTTTGTAAAATGACATACCTCATTCTGTTCCTTTTTAAAGGGTGAACTAAACATGCCCCTACAACAATATTCCCATAATAAATGTTTTATGGAGTATTGATTAATGGCTTCTTTGGTTAAAACAAAAAAAAACAGGTTTCTTCTTGGATTTCAGTTGTTGCTTAGACTGTGCGGTCTATACAGGAAAAAAAAAAAAAAAAAGTGCATGAAACCAGACTCCAAGCTCAGAGGGCACACATGCACACTGTACCAGAAATCATGCTATTCCAATCCAAATGTACTAAAGCCTCCTGTAATGTGTGGTCAAGGAGTTAAGTTCTAAAGGAAATGCCTAACGTGGAAACCATATCTGTCTGTCTCCTTCAGCCTCTGAGCCTCTCTGACAGAACTCTGCAGAGGAAGGTGTCTCAATGCTTCACCCAGGAGTGATAGCCTCACCAAGTGTTTCGAAGGAGTCATACAGTAAGGGCCAAGTTTGGGTTTGGAAAAGAGAGGAAGCAAACTGACTCTGTGGTTTGTTACGAGATCCTAGGAGGAGCTTTGAGTGTTACAAAGAGTCTTTCCTCTTCCAACCCTTCGAACCTCCTCCTCACTCCCTTCTGGGTTTCATTCTTTCTCACAGAAGCTTGGCAGTAGGCAGAGTGAGAAAGTCTAGCTGGGAAAAGGACCCTTCCGTTCAGGTCTCCTTTGCATGGCCTATGACTGTAGCCCAGCAGTAGATTGTGAAACTAGAAGCCCTCTGTCATTGAGTCTGTCTTAACAAGAGGAAAAACTGCTTTGTGTGATGACTTTATGGCAAATGCTGGCAAAAGCTTTGCCCTGCATACTGAAAGAGAGACATTTCTAACCGCAGCTCATGAACCACACATATTTACTCTGGCACATGCCCACTATTTGTTCATAGGCTCTCTGTCTCTACTAATGCGTTCCAATTTTGGAGGCTAAATCATTGCCAGTAGTTTCCAGGACATTCCGCTAGGCTAAGCAAAATTGCCCTAAGCGGTAGTCAGAAACCACTGGAGTAGTATTGTAAATACAGACTATTTGCAGAAAATGAAAGATAGCAAACATCTTATCGTTTTTGTGCTGCAGAATTCCATGGGTCATATCTTGCAGAGAGTCATGCAAGGCACTAACAAGAAACTAGAGCAAGGAACGAGGACTTTCATCCCCACTAAAACCCAGAAATCGTGCCTGAAACCACTTGGAAAGTTGGTCACAGTCTAACACAGCTTTAACACTTTAACACTTCTGAACACTATTTAAGAGTCATGCTAGAGATTAGATACAGCCTAAAACCTGTAGTAGCCTTTTGTCTGGTGTGGACTTTAAAATGAGCATAAGATCTGAAAACATTGGAGCAAGATATCTCTGCATTCAGTGATAGCCATCCCGTCACCATGTGAGTCTTTCCCTTGGGCCTAATGATGACTGAATGGGTGATGTGGAACCAGGTTGATTCCAAGATCTGGGATAACTGGGGAATTCTGCATTTGTAATAAAACCTCCCAGCACTGTTGAGCTGCCTTTTACCTTATCTCACCTCTGGCAGGGACTAAGGAAAGGCTACATTACATGATATTGCTTCTCTACCCATATCTCTTTTGCCTGTTTTCTACTGCATTTGTTTCTAACCAAAGCAGAGTTTTTGCTTATCCAAGAATTTTAATAATAAATAAGAGTGTGTGTTATACATTCCACAACTCTGATATCGATGCATCAATATGACCATGTCTGTGTTTGAAAAGAGGAAGGAAGCTCACTCCAAAAGCAAGTGCTCAGTATCCAGTAATAGTCTTTTGAGGTGGCTAAGCAGATTCTTGAAGTACTTTATATATTTGACAATACCTCTTGAGGGCTATTGAAACAAGTCTGTTTCATCCTAAGGGTGAAGCAAAATTAAGTTGAAATAAGCCACAATTAAAACTCCATGTGTTGGGTTACGAGACAGAGGAAGGGTATCCATATCGCTGTCCATGTGTATTCTGTTAACATTTCAGGCATTTTAACTTTGGGGAGTGGATGGCATGAGGGGGACTAGGTAGGAACAAGGCCACCACATCAAACTGATATGAGGTAGAAGGAACATTTGACACCTCCCGCCTTTTCTGCCCCCTGTCTGTTTTTAATTTTGCTAAATCATTCCCGTCTGGAGATTGTATATTTTAAGTTGCCTCTCCAAGCAACACAGAGGTATAGTGTCAGAGAGCCTGATCGCGAAGCCAGGCAAAGTGATGTGAAAGCTGTAAAGGCCCCAAGCCACAAGAAAGACAGAAAAGGAATGGGGTGGGGTCGCGGCTAAAATGACGTTAGCCTTCAGGGTGTATGCAGTAACTGGGAAGATGGCACCGGGAGACATAACCTTTCTCTCATCATGAGTGTAAGACTTTTTGTATGTTTGTGTTTTAAAAAGTTAATATCCCTTTGAAAGTTCTAAAGGTGACTTTCTGGCAAATGTGAACTACCATGAAATTTTACTGGAAAGAGATTCTAAGGCAAGAGACTTCAAAGTGAAATTTGTCCATTATAAATATGAAGGTAATAGAAAAGGGAGGAAAACTGGTGACAGAACCTAAAATGTGTTTTACACATGTGCACATGCACAGAAACATCAAGAAGTGGATAGACCCCATCAATAGTAACTTCAAGAAAAAAAAATATTACGCTGAATCCTAAAACCACTCCCAAGTCATGTAGATCTGTCTGGGGTGACTTCAAATTCACATGATCTAAGTGTTGGTATTTATATGTACATTTCTAAAACATACCTATAAGATGAGAATGATAATAGTTTCATTTATAGCAAAATTATGGGCTTCCCTGGTAGCTCAGCTGGTAAAGAATCCACCTGCAATGCAGGAGACATTGGTTCCATTCCTGGGTCAGGAAGATCCCCTGGAGAAGGGATAGGCTACTCATTCCAGTATTCTTGGGCTTCCCTGGTGGCTCAGACAGTAAAGAATCTGCCTGCAGTGCAGGAGACCTGGGTTCGATCCCTCTGTTGGGAAGATCCCCTGGAGGAGACCATGGCAACCCACTCCAGTATTCTTGCCCGGAGAACCCCACAGACAAAGGAGCCTGGCGGGCTACAGTCCATGGGGTCGCAAAGAGTCGGGCATGACTAAGCGACTAAGCACAGCACAGCACAGCAAAATTCTAAGTCTCAAATGAGAAAGCAAGTGAAGTGCTACAGGCGATGCTCAAAAATTAGCTTGCATTATTATTTAAAGACTTACATGATGTGGGAATTTTTATTTAATGTGGTGCAATCACGATAACCAATAGCTTCCTCCCTACAGGGAACAGCCTTGAACCTAATCTACAATTCTTTCCGTTTTTGTTTTCTTCTCGTATATACTTTCCCCTGCTCAGGTTTATTGAGGGCTCTGTGAGTGCAGCATCACTGCAGCTTTGAGCACCACTGTAGTCATCACTTGACACTGTTAATATTGTGGTTTTAGTGAAAGGAATGCTGTAGGCTTACACACACAGATATGCATTGCATTCGGAAAAAAAAAAAAACAAAAAAAACCTTTTGAATGGCATTTCTCCATGTTTTATCACCATTTAGAAGAATAATAAAACTACCTAGTTACTCTTTTGCTAATGAAGCAGATGCTGTTTACTGTAGTTCTGTTTCCCTGTTTAGTTGCATGTGTCTAGTTGCAATGCCATTCTTTCTTAAAAGTGATAAATTATGACTGTAGGTTGTTTTCCCTAAGCTTTTTTTTTTTGTAGTTGTTATTATCCAATAGCCGTAGAAGCAGTGGAGAAGTTACCTCAAATGAGAGAAAATTAGTAAATCAAGACTAGAGATTCATGGTGTATGTGTGTGTGCATGCTCATGTGAGCCAGTGCTGGAAATCTTATGCTCTAGGTGCATTTATGCATGTGAAAGACATGTGTTTACAGACAGAAACCATGTAATTATTAGTAACCAACAATGGTGCTCTTGATTCTCACTGAAAATTACTCTAAGTCACATGGGAAATTTTCATAAGTGCTTAAACCAGAGCCCTGCCCAGTCAATAACTCAGCGAATGTGTCCCGGCTAAGCTACGAAGATATTGAGAAAATCTTGGATTAGGAGAGCCAAAATGAAACCTAAATGGTATCAAATCAAAACTGCTGTGGGCATTTTTTAAAAGTTATTTGGCTTAAGTCCTCATGTAATCAGAAATAAAGCATTGCTGCTGCTTTCAAAGAGACAGAGAGCAAGGATTTGATCGGAGGCATATAAGCACTTAAGAAAACAGACACAACTGTGAGATTACAGATTCTGGAATCAGCTGCGGGCACTTCTGAATCATTTGTCTTTCTGGCCTTTTAGGAATCAGCCTGTAGGTACCACAAGGGCGAGGCCTGGAGTGCCCGGGTAAGGGTGCATCAGCACGTGGAGGGGGGGAGTTGCTGAGCACCCCCACCCCCAGGAGAAAGGTAGGGACAGTCCTCCATCTACCTGTTGACCGGGCAGTTAGGCCCGTTCTCCCGCTGTCTTGCTCCCCGCCAGCACCTCCTCCTTCAGCAGTGATGAGACCTAGCTACGCACAACAGGTACTCTGGACTCTCCCAGGCTTGAGGACGGGGCCTTCCTTAGTCAGACTAGGTACTTGTCTTTGTGTGTGATTTTAAGGGTGCTAAAAAAATGTGTCTAAGTCCCTAAAATATTACTCCCATCAACATTGCTCCTGAAATTTCACCTCTAAAAATTACCATCTTCAAGTTAATGCTAGTCATCCATAGTAAGAGCGGTGAGTGTTAACAGCTTTTACCCTTTCTGCTGTCATTTTAATTGGATTACCAGATAACGCCCTACCTTTTTGAAAGCAGAAATAAACATGCAATGTGATGGGGGACAATGCGGGCAGAATTGGATAGAAAATTTGGTCAATGTGAGAAATGGAAAAGGTCCAGGCCATATCAGTTCCAGTGAGGGCCACAGTGAGGGGACCTTGGGTAACCAGATTACAAAACTACACCTCTAGGCAGGGGAAGCAGGCAAGAGGAAGGGCCATTCCAAAATCAGTAAGTGTTGTCAAAGAACCACTTACCAGCATTTCCTAAGGCTGGTTCTTCTGCTGGAGTGCAGAGCTTCCAGCGAAATACATTGTGAAAAAATGTCACCCCTCTACCATAAACAAACACCCCACCCCCACTCTGCCCCTCTGCCCCAGTTTCTCATTTGCGAAACTTACAGCTATTATGGCAGCCTCCAAGATCTTTCAGAGGAACAAGATATTCAAGGAACCTAGAACTTTTCAACCAAATGATTTTATCTCAGATTTCTCAGTTTTGACACCCAAGCTCTCATACTGGAACATCAATATATCTTTGTCATATTGTCGGCTAAAACACAGCAAGTAAATCCCTTGAGAACTGTAGAGATATGAACAAGCTACTCAGCATAACCTTGTCAAAAGAAGATACAGTACTTTCTGGGTAGTTCCTGTCCCATAGACCAGAATAGGTCATTGTTTCTAATCAGAAAAAAAAAATATATATATATATATATACACACACACATACGTGTGTTGGGGATGGGGGTGCTTCCCACGTGGCTCAGAAGCCTGGACTATCACCAGACCTCCAAACACTCAGTGCCACTACTTCCAAATCACAAAACTTCCCTATCCATTCAGGACTTGGGACTCCTGGGGAAATTGCCCATGAGAAAGGGGGCGCTCCAGTTTCTATTATGTATTTTCTAGAGGTATAGAT